>NC_067473.1:137586300-138786300 GCF_947179515.1 Apodemus sylvaticus | reverse complement strand
CTCCTGATATCTGCTTCTTTAACTATTATCTGTTAAACTCTTCCCTCATTTTTGAGTGTTTGGGATCAGATGGTTTTTGAAATTCTAGGTCCAGTTAGTTTTTCTGGCCTCATTCTCAATTCTGGTCCCTGGGTGTCTGGGTTGGGAGAGGGTTATCTCTGAACAACAGCAATAAAACGTTAAGATAATAATTACAAGTGTTGATTCCTCCTTACCTGTGGACTGTGAGTGTGTCTACACGTATTAGTCAACCCAGGATACAAAAGTACCCTATCGTCTCCGGTATCAGTCGCTGACTTTGAATGAGGAAGGCCAGCAATAAAATTCATATTTATCTTTGTTTTGACCCAAACCTGATTAAGAGCAAAAGGTTAATCTTGTCAGAAGATTCCATGGCCTGAGGAGTAAGCTTGATACTGGGATGGAGCTTGTCTTCTGCTAAAATAAAAAGACATTAGGATCCAGTTATGCAGATCATTTCGTTAAAGCTCTACAATGATTCTTTTACTGTGCTGCAATCACAAGAAGTAAACACATCATTACAACAACTACTTGATTCTTCTTTTTAAATTCTTCCTGATTCATGTTTCAGAATTCCTTAGAATTTGTCCCTTTCATACATTCTCTGTATAGTGAATGTTATCAAAGAAGTAGGAAGCCTCTTTTTGGGGGTACCAGAGAAGTAGCAGTTTATTGTGCTGACCAATATGAGGATCTTAAATCTGTATGAGAGAAAAATACTAAGACTGTGTTGTAAATATTGTAAACTCTATCAGAATAACCATGGGGCCTGGCAAACAGAAATCCCTATCTACTCCAGGACTTCTGAGTCAGTATGCCTAGGTGGAACCTGAGAAGTCATATTTTTATGAGTTCCCAGGTGGTGGTGATAATGATGGTCAGGGGATCCTAAAATAAGAAGGCCCTGTATTAGGATGATGTTCTGCAATCCTGAATAAGGTTCTAGATTTTATTCTGACTAACTAGTGTTGGTCCTCATCTGAAGTATCCTAGAGAGTGGAGCTTTCAGAGTTTTGCTGTTATGCAAAACTGACATCTTAAGTAAAGTGAGGATCCAGAATTAATTTGACCAAGGTTATAAATCCAAAGCTTAAGAAGTAGAAAATCAGGGCTGGTGAAATAGCTCAGCAAGTAAGAGCACTGAGCACTCTTCAGAAGGTCCTGAGTTCAAATCCCAGCAACTACATGGTGACTCACAACCATCCGTAAGAGATCTGACGCCCTCTTCTTGTGTGTCTAAAGACAGCTACAGTGTACTTACATATAATAAATAAATAAATCTTAAAAAAAAGAAGTAAAATATAGAGTTACAGCAGTTAACAATTGCTCTGTTTCTGTGAAAACTATCTTTCATTTTGTTGGTCTATAGTTTTGCTTTGAACACCGTTGAAGGCATTTATGTTTCACTAAAAAAAAAAAAAAAAAAAAAAAAATTGCTTCTTTCCTGATGTCTATGGGATGGTTAATCTTGAGCCTCACGTTAAAGAGGAAAATAAAGGGTTAAGAGATATCTACAAAAACAAATCCACCACTAGGCTTCTTTGTGGGACTGTGAGGGTGTTTGCAAATAATGATTACATTATAAGGGCTGTGACTTAAATCAATGGCTTAAATCAATTGATAGATTTTTTAATATCAAATATTCAATTAGAAGGTGATGGAACAATAGATGGTGAAACATTGCTGGAAAAAGTAGGTTATTGGGGGCATGCATTTGAAGGGTGGATCTTGCTTTTGACCCCTTTCCATTGTCCCTTTTTGCTTCTTAGCTGTAATGAGGTTAACAGTCTGGTCAGCCATGTTCACAAAACCATGGCATTCTACCTGGTCTTGAGCCTAAAGCAATGACTATAATGGCCCTTGGATTGAAACTTTTGTAACTATGAACCAAAATATATCCTTTCTTTTATAAATGACTTAGGTCAGGTAGTCTGTGATAGTGAAGGGAAACTGATTATCATTGCTCCCAGACTTACTATCTCAAAAGAGGTTTAGTCAAACCCTGGTCCCCAAATAGGCTCAGTCAAACCCTATTTTGTGGAAACTTCCATAAAGTAATTTCTTCCTTTTCTGAGACTAATTTGCTTTTAGTAGTTGGTAACTTAGTTTTGTTTTAATTGGTAGATGAACGTTGAGAATTTAGTTAAAATTTTTCTGTGCAGAAATGTGTTTGTCCTCCTAAGCTACAGTGGACAGTTCCTCTGAACAGAAACTAAAGCATGCTTTAGTTCGTGCTTCATATGTATTTATTACAACTGGATCAAAATGCATGAAGGTTATCAAACTAAATTTGAACTTCTTCAAATATAAGAAAAATGATAAATGCATGTCGAGTATTTACTGTACATTAGGATCCCAAATCATCTTGTTGATTCTCTGTAACTGTGATTTATCCTATGATCATCACCCTTATCATTCAAAGGAGGAAACAGTCTTAACCGGGCAAAGTCACTCAGCAAGTTCATGAGCAAACGAGTAGATCTGAGTTCCTACTTCAGGCAGATTCAGAGCTCTTATGTTATCCTATACGGTGATACTGAGCCAGAATCCTCCTCTAGCTCTTACCCATTTTCTATACTCTCAGTTCTGTGGAGTACACTATATAAAGCTAGCTCTTCTCCCTGCCACCCAACAACTCAAAACCACAGAAACCACAAGAAAAGTGGAATCTGGCTACTTGGGATCTGTAGATCCAAGACTTCTTCCATAATGTCTCACCATCAAGAATTATGGAAGCCATGACCTCAATAAAGCCATTGGTCAGCTTCAAACTTATAGAAAAAACCAAATTACTCCAAGCTTTAATACTGGCATTAAGTGCTGGATCTAGGCTGATTTAAAAAATGCTTTTAGGGTTTAATTCAAAGTCTCTTATAAACTATGGGTATAGGGAAAGGAATCATTGGGTATAAAGAAATAGCAAATGATGCTAAATGCCTTTTAAAAAGATTGATATTTCAACATAATCCCTTCCCTGATAGTTCATTAAAGCTGATTAGAAGTAAACAAATCAAAACAAAACCACAACACATTAAAAAACCCTCTTTTTTTAAATAATAGTAATCCCTAGTTTCTCTTTTGTGCAAAGACTAGGCTTGATAATATTTAAACAAAGTTCACTGATTGAATGATATCCATTCTATGTAAATATTACGTACATGTAGATAACTGAATATAGAATAAAGATTGCAGTTGTTTTTAGTATACATTAGCAATGAAAAGGTCATCCTTTTCTAGGTGTAGCCATGGTTAGTAAAAGACTGAATTCTTGGGGCTGGAGAGATGGCTCTACAGTTAATTACAACTAGCATTCTTGTTGAACATTCAGATTTCATTCCCTCCACCTGTAAGGGACTGCTCATAGCCACCTATAACTCCAGTTTCAAGGGATCCAATACTCTCTTCTGGCTACTTTGACATCTACTCAAAGTGTACATAGACTCTTAGAGAGATACACATATACATAAAAAAGCAAGATCAATTAATCCTGCACTCACACATATCCATAAATGTATGCGAAGAAAACATTTTTCTCCACATGTGGTATTATACTATAAAACATTGTTCTGTTTCCCTTTTTCCACAAGAAGTGTAATTGCTAAGATGTGAGTAATAGTTTATATCTAAGTTAGTTTTATTAGGGTTTTAGAGGGAAAAATGTCTCACTTTCTGCTGTTCATACTCTGTGGTACAACAGTTGGCAGCTCTCATTGCCAGTTTATAGATAAACAATTGAAGTCTTTAAGAAAAGTACTTTGTGGTCAGGGCAGATGACCCAGTCAAGAATGTACTTGACTTGGAAGCATGAGCACATCAGTTAGAATTCTTGGTACCTGGGTAGAAATCTAGGAACAGTGGCTTATGTCTGTAATCCTGATGCTGAGACAGGCAGATCCCTAGTACTTGCTGGCCATCCAGTCTTTAATCAGTGTACTACAGTTTATTCAGAGATCCTGTCCCAAAAAAATTAGATGGAGAATGATTGAACAATATACCAGAGAAGATTTCTGAATCTGTCTGTCTATCTATCTGTCTGTCTGTCTGCCTGCATGCCTGCCTCTTTCTCTCCCCATCTTTCTATGTGAGTCTCTCTATTACACATAAACATACACTTATGCACATACAAATGTGCACATACATACATGCATCTTTCCAAACTCCCTCAGTTGCTAAGACAAAAGCCAGCTCTGGTTTTAAATTTAACCTACTTACTCTTATAGGTCTCTGTGAATTTCTAGCCCTAACTAGTTCTGCACCTATATCCTGTTTCTCTTAAATATGACACCTATCAACTAGTTTAAACATTAACCCTAGCCATGCTGTCTGCCTTTGGTCTTCTAAACCTGTAGGTCAGAGATCTTTATTGAACTTCACAGTACCCCATCTAAAGCTAGGTTCACAGTGAAGTCTCATGGCTTCCTGGGATCATACTGAACTGAGATCCACTTTGGGGATTCTGATAGAGTTTTCATCACCATGCCGAATGCCAGGTTCCTAATACTTGTTTATTCTTTGACTTCTGACTCATTATTTTCTTTACATTTTGAATATTTTGCATTGTCTAGAATGACATGTTTTCTTTTGGCATCTAAAATGTCCGATGTTGCCTTTGAGTTTCTGGTCCAGTGTCCATGACAACAGTTATGTCTCAAGTAATGATTGTTTAAATGGTCTTGCACTTTCTCCTAATTCTTTCCTTTTTTAATTTTTAAAATTTAAATATAATTATTTGATTTTTCCTTTCTTTCTTTTTCTTTCCTTCCTTCCTTCCTTCCTTCCTTCCTTCCTTCCTTCCTTCCTTCCTTTCTCTCTCTCTCTCTCTCTCTCTCTCTCTCTCTCTCTCTCTCTCTCTCTCTCTCTCTCCCTCCCTCTCTCTCTCTTCCTTCCTTTCTTTTTTTCTTATGGATTTCAGGCAAAAACCTCTTTCTATGTTTTCCAGGCTACCTCAGATTCCTGACATTAAGCAATTCCTTTGCTTTCTACCTGACTGTATGAGTCTGGATCTTTATGACAGTATAGATCTGGCTGCTGCATTAGTACATCACCTGTTTGTATTCCCTTGTATAAAGTGTCCTTTGCTCTTTCAAAAGCCCAGTGATAAAGCTAATTGCAATTGTCATTTATTGATACTATGATATTGTCAGTAGGTGTGACACTATACCATTAACATTCTGTTTGATCTATCTCACAAAGTTTGTTATTTTTAGCTTTAATTTTTGGCAAGTAAATTTTCCATTGCTGTGACGAAATGCTAGAGAATATCACTTTAAATGAATTAGGCCTGTGATGAGGCAAAGCATCACAATGAAAAGGCAATGCAGCAGACCACTACCCAGCATGCGATAACCAAAAAGCATGTGGTAGTATTAGAGATAAGTAGAACGGTAAATACTCCCCCAATGGTCTACTACTATCTTTCTACCAGCCCCCAATACTTCATTAAATCTCTGAACCAAAGCTGACTTATTCATTCATTACCTCAGAGTATCCATGGTCCAGTAACCACTCTAAAGCACCACTTCTGAACACCATGGACCACAACTTCAACATCTGAACTTTGGATGTCAGTCAAGAGCAACCATAGCAGTTACTGTACTTTAGTGATTTATTCCGGCTGGTGCACATTTATACAGCTAGTGAGAGAATGATAATGGTGTCTACTCACCTCTAGTAGGCTCTAAATATGTTGTGCTTCCTACTGTTCTTGTCTGCTATAAAGATGCATTCATTTCTGATGATGAGCTTATGCTATAGTATCTAATCTCTCCATACTGTGTAGGAAGATCCATAAAAGAATACCCATTCCCCTTAATGCAAACATGTCATCTTCTCTCTGGCCATTTGGATAGGCTTTTGTGTACTGTTAAATCGTCACTCTTACTTTTTACTAAGAAGATTTGCTATAGAGATTCTATGAGTCTCAACCTATGCTTTGTTTTGTAACAAATCTATTGTCTGGTGTTTCATGAATGTGGGGATGGGAAGAATGCTCAGACCATGTCTGGACTTGCTGGTGTGTCTTTGGATATGGTCCTGCGAGAACAGTACCATACCCAAGAAGTTATCTCCATGGAAACTGCAACACCATACCACTAACATCTCAAATGATGACTTTTCTATTCATCCATGGTTCATCTTGTAATCCCATAGAAGGTTCTTGGAGGGTTCATAATCACTATCATAATTTTCCTCTATACTGATTGCTACCAGGCTTCTGAGAAGACAGACAGTGCATTGTTTAGGTAGTTTTCTGGGCTGAATGCTGCTAAGAGGCCACCCAAATGGGAACATGTTTGCTAGATGACAAGAAGGTTTGACATCCTTACATTCTGGAGGCCTAATCTACTTTCTAGTTTTCTTTGCCCTTTATCCTTGTCAGCACCTACTCTAAGGAAATAAATTTAATGGGAGAGACAATAGCTATAGAAATGCTGAAGGATTTCCCCCTTCCTACTGTCAACCCTGCTACATGAAAGCCGAAGCCTATTTTGTCCCCCAAAGAGAATTGACTTCTTTTTAACCTTTCAAATGCCTTTCCTTCCTCCTCCCCACCCCTGATTTTCCACAGATTTGACCTTTGTCTCTAGCTTTTATATGTGGTTAGTTTGGGACCCTGCTTTTTGTCCTGATTCAGGCTCTGTGTTACAGGGGCTGCTCTGCCTCTCCCATAAGCTCCTATGACATAGAAAGCCCATGATAACACAGAGCCTTGTAGCTCTGTCAGACTTTAATAAGTACCCATGGGCTGTCTATGCAGATTCAGTGCAGCATTGGCCTAGCAAGCAAGCCGTACCTCAAGCCATAAAGCCATTAATGTTCTTCCTATCTATATTTGTGACGTGAAATAGATGTACTCATTCTTTATTTTTTTAATTTCTTTGCTATTTTATTTTTTATTAAATTATTTTATTTATTTACATTCCAAATGTTGCCCCCCTTCTTGGTCCCCTATCCCTGAGTTCTTCACTCCATCCCCCTCCCTTTGCTTTTAAGAGCGTGCTACCCCACTGACCCACCTACTCCCACACCATCTCTACCAACATTCTCCTCCGGGGTATCAAGTTTCTACAGGATTAGGTACACCCTTTCCTACTAAAGCCAGACAAGACAGTCCTCTGCTACATATGTGCCAGAGGCCACAGACCAAGCCATGCATGCTCTTTGATTGGTGGCTTAGTCTCTAGGAACTTTGAGAGGTCAGAGTTTGTTGAAACTGTTACTCTTCCTATGGGCTTGCAATGCCCTACAGCTCCTTTAGTGCTTACCTGAACACTTTCATAGGGGTCTCCTACCTCAATCCAATGGTTATCTGTTAGCATCTGCATCTGTCTAAGTAGAGCCCCAGGACTCAATGGAGATGACCTTTGCTTAAATGCACAAGAGTGGGGAGATGGAACTGGAAGAGACAATCTCCAGTAGATAGACATGGCCCTCAATTGAGGCATAGGGTCACCCAACCACCTTCAGAATTTTTGACTCAAAATTGTTTCTTTCTAAAGGAGATGCAGGGACAAAAACAATAGAGCAGAGACTGAAGGAAAAGGGCCATTCACTGAGTGGTCCCACTTTGGATCTATCCCATGTGCAGGCACCAGGCAGGATTGTTGTCACATGCCCATTTGGCAAGGTGAGTACAAGATGCAGAGAGATGAGGCAGGTGGAGGAAGAGGTGGCTGGGAAGGAAATCCAGTTCTCAGCAGAAATGAGCAAGCCTGGGAGGAGGCCTTGCAAAGACTTATGGAGATGAGGAAGCAATAACTGAAATTCAGAAGATTATAGACCCTGTGGATACCAGCAACCCTGAGACACTCCACAGGGAACCACAAGTGCTGGCATTTCAATGGTCCATGAAATCAACAGATAATTAATGAATTTAACCAGTCTTGTGCCTTGGGAGGAGGAACTGCAGTTCAAAGTGAGATGCAATGTAATCAGAAAATTTCAGAATCTGAATAAATAATCTCAGAATAAAATAATGACTCTAGTATGGATGTGGGAGAGACTTCTACTTTTCATTAAACTGCTGAATTTCTTGAACATCTCCCAGTCTCAAGTTGCATAGAATTCAGTGCTGTCTGGCTGAGAAATTTGGACTGAACCATCAATGGCTGCTTCCTTGACTCTTCCAACTCAAGAGTTACACAGGAGAGTTGAATCACTTTTGGACTTCTGCAGTAGGGGGCTAAGAAGAAGGAGACTTGATTCTTTTGAATGTAAGATTGATGAAAACTATAGAAAATAATAGATTAAAAAGGCAACTTATTCCTATTGGTTGAGAAAACTATCACAAGTACTTCTTTAGTTGTAAACAGGCAGTTTACCCAAGACAGAAACATACTCTCTTCCATCAGAGGCAAAATTGTTTCATGAGAAAAAAAAAACAATCTTGAGGCTCAGAACTACTGATCACAAAAATATCTGAGCTGACCACCTTTCCTGCTTACTTCTCTTGTCCCTTTTCATGCTGTTTTAATGTTTTTGCACTGAATATGGTCTCAGGGAAGAGAGACAACGAAGGTAAATTTATGTATTGTTCATTCCATCTTTATCCATGCTTATTTTACTGTTCCTCTAGACATCTATGATCAATCATTTACTGATATCAAACCCAAAGTATTATACTAAATGTCTCCATTTTCCTTACCCACTATACCTGGTCCACAGTTGATGAGCATCCCACGGACCTTAGCACCATTATTACTGCCCACATCTGGCCAAATGTGACTGCTTTGTTCTTTTCTGATTTTATTTGTCACTTTTTTCTCATCTTCAAGTTAGAGTAGAAGTTAGAATAAACAATAATACTACAGATGAGAAGAGGAACTCTCCTGCATTTGATCTTTTTGTGGTTTCTTTCTCTTTGTTCTGAGGCCCCACACCAGCTTTCCTCCTGGGAAAGTCTGACTTCTCCCCTCCCACCTTCCCACCCCTCCATCCCCATCATCCTCCCTACATTCAGACTCCTTTGGCTCGCTGTACTTCAGCCTCTGAGGCTCTTTACTTTGGACATGGACAGACTAATTTTATTCCTACATGACAGTGATTTTTCTTAGCATTTCTTTTTCCTTGAATGGTATTCACCTGAGATGCCTCTGAATTTTTGAAAAATGAGTTTTTGTTCCACATGCCTTTTTCAACTTTGCTGTTTGAAGTTAAACTCATCATTCAGGTCTCTGCTCCCAGTTCACCTCTTCAGTGATGAGTTTCTGACTACTCTCTCTCTCTCTCTCTCTCTCTCTCTCTCTCTCTCTCTCTCTCTCTCTCTCTTTCTCTCTCTCTCTCAAAAGCCCAGTTCTCCTCTGTTTTTACTGTGTCATTGTGTTTTACTTCCTTCATGACTTTGTCAGAAGTTTTTTTTGTTTTTTTTTGTTTTGTTTTGTTTTGTTTTTTTTACTTATTTGGCCACTTAATGTATCTTTCTGTTCCACTCTCTTGATCTATTCCAGTTCTCTGAGACCATGGCTATTTCTAGGTATGTTATATCTAATGGCACAGAGTCTGGAATAGGGTATTCCATAAACCATCAGAGGCAATGCTATCACAAGTCAGGCATCTTCTGGCTGAAGGGTTAAAGATAGCAAATATCTTTTTTATGACAATATTTTATTTGCTTCATTGTGCAAAATATGTGGAATACGACATAATAATTTAATGTGATATCTAGTGTGTAATGTTCAAACAAAATTGTTTGGTGGATTAACTTGCAATCACTGTACACATTAATAGGCTGATGTATGCCATGTCCGTTCTTAGATATGGTGTGCACTAATCCAATTGTTGCTGTTTATATTTTCATTCTCATTATGACTTTGTGTTTACAGACTTTGAACTTCTGTCTTCAAGTTATTTGAACAATATTTGCA
The DNA here is from genome assembly GCF_947179515.1 of Apodemus sylvaticus. NCBI lineage: Eukaryota > Metazoa > Chordata > Mammalia > Rodentia > Muridae > Apodemus > Apodemus sylvaticus. Next base: position 138,776,416 of record NC_067473.1, on the reverse strand, counting down.
TAGGTTAGTATCAATTATGTCCATGTTCTGAGAAACATTAGCATTTATTTCTTCTTTAGAGGAAATTTATTTATTATTCCTATTTAGAAGTATTTGTGTATCTTTTAAGGGATGCCAAATTCAAAAACACATTCCTAATGTACAGGAAGTATGGTCTACCTGAGCAATGTTAAACTTCCTGACAAGATATTCTAGGTTGATAGCTATCATTCTTTAAGTGCCCATGGGGGACCACCTTGTGCCATAGAACACCATATCCAGGTAGCCCAGGGAGATAGCTAACCTCCCAGGAGTGCAGAGAGGCCTGAGAACACAGTTAGGACCACTCATGCTGCTCAAAGAAACCCGTCCGGAACCCGCAGGCTGGAGACTTCCAGTTTCTGTCTCCATCTGGGGACCATCCTCTGCCACAGTGCATCATATCCAGGTAGCACAGGGAGATAGCTAACCTCACAGAAGTGCTGAGAGGACTGAGAGCACAAGTAGGATCACCCCTGATCAGGAACCAGCCCAAAACCCAGATGCCCCTCAACAGAGGAATGGATACAGAAATTGTGGTACATTTACACAATTGAATACTGCTCAGCTATTAAAAACAATGAATTCATGAAATTCTTAGGAAAATGGATGGAACTAGAAAATATCATTCTAAGTGAGGTAACCCCAATCACAAAAGAGCACACATGGTATACACTCACTGATAAGTGACTATTAGTCCAGAAGCTTGGAATACACAAGAAACAATTCACAGACCATATGAAGCTCAAGAAGGAAGAAAAAATTATGCATACTCTGGTCCTTCTTACAAAGGGGAACAAAATACCCACAGGAGGAGATTAAGAAACAAAGTGTAGAGCAGAGACCTAGGGAAAGACTCTCCAGAGACTGCTCCACCTAGGGATCTATCCCATATACAGTTACCAAAACCAGACACTATTGTGGGTGCCAACAAGTGCTTGCTGACAGGAGCCTGATATAGCTGTCACCACGGAGGCTCTGCCAGTGCATAACAAATACAGACGGGGACACACTCAGACAACCACTGAACTAAGCACAGGGTTCCCAGTGGGGAAGCTAGAGAAACTGAAGGAGTTTGCAGTACCATAGGAGGAACAACAATATGAACCACCCAGTACTCCCAGAGCTCCCAGGGGCTAAACCACCAACCAAAAAGTACACATGGAGGGACCCATGGCTCGAGATGCATATGTAGCAGAGGATGGCCTGGTCGGGCATCAATGGGAGGAAAGGCCCTTGGTCCAGAGAAGGCTAGATGCAGCAGTATAGGGGAATGCCAGGACAAGGAAGCTGGAGTGGATAGATTGGTAAGCAGGGGAGGGGGGATGGGTTAGGGGGTTTTTGAGGGGGGGCCAGGAAAGGGGATATTTGAAATGTAAATAAAGAATATATCTTAAGTGCCCCTGATATCATATTGATTTTTTCAACTGTCATCTGCTGATGTAGGCTATGTGTTATGCCTTCTGTTTGATTCTCTTATGCAAGGACGAGAAAATCACCATTTAGCTTTTGGGGAAATTAGAATTTGATTTAATATAAGATACAATTCTTTTGGCACCATTCATTTACTCCAGAAGAGAAGCTTAGCTAGGCATGGGGGAGGGCAGTGCTGGATCTCGTAGCCTGTTAGTCTGCAGGCCATGAACACACCTGGGAACAGCTCCAGGAGTAGTGGGGGACCTCAGATACTGGGCTGTAAACAGAAGGCTGTCAAATGACCTATGGGACTTATAGAAGAGTCAAATTCTTGTAGAAAGTGTAGGGAGATGCTAATTGACTAATGGCTAGGTCTGGGAATGGCTACACTAAGGCAGTGATAAAGGACAATCTCTTTTGCTGGGAGACCCTGTGAGCCATCTGTGTGGAGTAGGATGGACACAGAAATCTAATTCAGTGACTGGGAAATTAGAAAGTCATCATACAGAAGAAGGTGTTTAGGGAATTGAAATCAAGTGGTGAGGTCATTGAATTCTGTTTATTTTACATCTTTCTGAGATGCCTACTTTTTATCTTTTTATATCATTATTGAAAATAAGAAAAAATTAACCATTTACAAAGTTGTATGGTCATGTCCCATCATCTAGTTGATGAAATTTTCAACTCTCCCATAGGATGAAATTATATATGTTAAGCACTCACTTCCAGTTCCTTCTCATACCCTCTGACATCCATCAATTTACTTTCTATTTCTATGGACTTATCTCTTCTGGATATTTCATCCACTTGGAATTATTGTAACATATAATCTATCATGACTGTCTTCTTTTAATTAACAGTTTCAGGACTCAGCTATATTGCCGTAATTATCTATACTTCGTATTTTTTATGAGCATATTGAAATTTTTATATATTGGATAATTCCAATAAATATTGGAATTTATAGATATGGATTTTGTTTATCCACTTAGCGCTAGACATTTGGGCTAATCCTACCTGGTGCTTACTGTGAATATCTCTGCAATGAACTTCTGGCTACAAGTAGTTGTCTGATGTGTTTCCAACTCTTGGGATCTATATAACGGGGTTATTGAATTATATGATAAGTCTATATTTAGCCTATTGAGCATATATCAAGTTATCTCTTATAGCAGCCGGACCATTTTATATTCTTGCCACCTTTCTATGCCTTTAGTGAAGTGCGCACATCCATTGATGTAGTCTGAGTAAACAAGAATCACTCTGGTGGTGGCTCATGTCAACTTTTGGATAACTTCCTGCCAGGGAAGCCTTAAATGAAACTGGAACTCATAAACTGGGCCAGGAAAATAGGCTTAATTGATTTTAGGACAAACTGAACTAACATTGGAAAGTAATGCATGCTTAACAAAAAAGTTTTCTTTGCCTGTTTGTTCCTTCATTTTTTGAGACAGGGTCTGATATAGCCCTGGCTGAATTGGAACTCTCTATGTAGATCAGGATGGCCTTGAACTAACAGAGAGATCTATCTGTCTCTACATTCTTAATCTGGGATTAGAAGCCTGCACCATAACACAGGGCTGATTTTGCTTTTTGTTTATTTGTTCATTTGTTGGTTTGTTATTTGGTTTTGTTTTTAAATTTCAAAATGAAAAAGATGATTGTATTTGAAATTATTTTTCCCTTTTAAATTAATTATTTTATACACTCCATATTTTATCTGCACCCCACCAATCCTGAAATTATTTAATAAAGTTCTGAATCAAATAAAGAATTTCTAGATTCATTTATCATCTTGAGTTATAAGGTTGCTAAAATAATGGCCACATTTAGTGAGTCTTTTTTTTCCTAAGACAAAAATCAAAACAAAACAAAAAGCTGAGCAAACAACCAAACAACCAAACAACAAACAAACAACCCCATCTCAGAAACCATGTAATTCCACCTATGATCATAAATATTAACTGTTTCTGTTAACAAAAACACAAGAACAAAAATAGTGAATTACAACCATATTTTAATTGCTGTGCTCATTAAGCAAACTCTTGAAGATAATCAAACACAACTAATATTTTGTAAAGTTCAACAAACAAACAAACAAACAAACAAACAAAAAATAGTCTCAGTTCACCAGTAATACTTTTTACTTCCTGAGTGGAAAACAAAAACAAAAACAAAAAAAGCTAACATTCAAGTATAAAAATAAATATAAACAAGCAAAACCACAAGCACAATCAAATTGAGGTATTTTCCTTTTTAAAAAGTGAGACAAACAAAAACAAAGAACCTTGAAATACTTCCAAATAGGTATCAAAAAGGGCCTATTTAAAAATCCATCAATATTAGTCTCTGTTCTTGGGTAATGGCATTATGAACACTTTTTCTCTGTGGTGATTTGAATGAGAATGGCTCCCATTGGCTCATATATTTGCCTGCTTAATCCCTAGCTAGTGAACTGTCTGTGAAGGATTAGGTTGTGAAATTATTAGAAAATGTGTGGCCTTGTTTGAGGAGGGTTGTCACTGGGGGAGGGCTTTGAGGTTTTAAAAGCTTAGGGCAGGCCCAGTGTTTGGGTTTCTCTGCTGCTGCTACCTGAGAATCCAGTTGTAATGCTCAGGTACTGGCTCCAGTGCTAGCCAATTTCCTCCTTGATTATGGACTACACCTATAAAATTGTAAGCAAGACACCAATTGAATATTTGTTTATAAGGGTTTCCTTGGTCATTGTGTCTCCTCACAGTGATAGAACAGTAACTAAGATATGCCTTGTCGTCTTCTTCTCTAATTTAAAAGATGCACAAATATAGATTTTTATAATTAAAACCCCATAAATATTATGAACATTATAGAAAATAATGTTAAGATTCAGGTTTTTTTTAATCCCTCCTACTTCTTATTGGTGCTGGAGGTTAAACCAGGCTCTCACACATGCCAGCTAAATGCTTTCCCACTGAGGTACATCAGCTCTCTTAAAGCTGACAGTCCATTCTAAAGATTTCTACTATTCTTTGAAATTTTATTCATGAAGGAAATGTACTTAGATCACATCCATCACTTCTACCATGGCTTTACCCTTCTAACATTGCTCGGCCTTCCTTCATCTTCCTCCTAACATCAGTTCTTAAATTTACTTTTAATTTGCCACGTTTAGAAGATTAGTATGTTCATGGTTAGTAGATTTAGCCTGGAACTGTGTAGCTAAGCGTGAAATCTGTGCTTGTGGAAACATTGGGGAAAATAGTGTCCATGGTTGGTTTTTATTCCTCTGAAAGTAAGAGCCCTTCAAACAGAACAGAGATTTCTGAGTACTCATAGAAAGAAGACAGCAACCCAGTAGCAATGCAATCCAGTGCCTCAGAAACCTGGGCTTTAGCTGGCTATCCCTTCATTGCTATTATCCATTTCCTTTTTTTTTTTATTCGATATATTTTTTTATCTACATTTCAAATGATTTCCCCTTTTCTAGCCCCTCCACTCCCTGAAAGTCCCGCAAGCCCCCTTCTCTCCCCCCTCTTCCCACTTCCCCGTTCTGGTTTTGCCGAATACTGCTTCACTGAGTCTTTCCCCCAAACCCATGCATTCAGGTTTGGACTTCAGTTTCCTTTCATTATTCAAGTTTTGTGATGGTTGGATTGTTTTCTTTGGGGTGTTACACTAATTAGAATGAATTCTAGCCAACAAACGAACATTTAAAAACCATTCTGATTTTCAGAAATGTGGTTGACACCATCAAGTGCTTTATTCCTGATAGTTAATAAGAGATTAGGCTTGGATCCTAGCTAATCACAGAATGGATGCCAGCAGTAGGCCTAAGGGCTCTACTAGGCACTACTTCCATTGGCTGTTAAGTCACAGAGGCAAGTGGAAGATTCTGGGGAAAGTTGGGCAGTAAATAAACAATTCAGTATTTTCTCATTTAATGTGGCCCTCTCAGGCAAGATTTTGAGATAGTTTGCAGTAACAGAAACTCTGTTGAATCATCTTGCTCTCTTCTTGTCAATGCCACCCTCAATTTAGCCTCTTTCTAGAACACTGGTAAAGCCAACACAAACTCATCTTTGTTCTCTGATATCTACCAACATCAGTTTTTAACCCACCTTATACTTCCTAGTTTCCATCCATCTCCACAACATCAGGTCCTTGTGTGTCTGTGATATCTAGCATCCATAGTTGACTGTTTCAGGTCTTAAGCTTCAAGCTCCTGTCTATACTCTATTGACTTTCATGATTAGACATCATGCCTGATTGACAGAAGAGTACTTGTGCCAATCAGCACCATGTACTCCAATATCTGCACAGAGGCACCAATGAATCCTGGGATCTGAATGATCACATCAGCAGGGGACTTATTAGATAGGGGACTTTCTCTAGTGTCCTTACCCTTCTAAGCCTAATTTTGCAAAGAGTGAATCTGACTTTAGAAAGCAGTTCCTCTAACCAAATTACTACTGATATTTATCATTGGAGATATCTTTGCAAGTATAGAAAGGGGCTGCTGAAAACCAAAGACCTCTGTCCCAACGAATGTAAACATCTGATAAAGCACCAAGTTTGGACAGAGTGTGGAGGGAGTCTGGGTCACTATCGGGTTAATTTGGCTCAGGAAGGGCAGTGTGTAATGACTAACATCCTGGCTTTCTATATCAAAGTGTCAATTTACTTGAATTTGAGGAGCACATATACTCAGGCAGAGGTTTATACTTCGGTGTTTCAGAAAGGGCAAGGATATACCATGGGAATGTATTTGTAGTTATTTCTTTTTAAGCCTTGTAGCCTGGGACATTAATGTTGCTGTGGGGATTGTTGCCATGGTTGTGTTTTGAGCCTTTCCACACGTGTCTAGATATTCTTCCCCAATATTTACTTTGTCTCTAAGATTAGCAACAGCATAAACAGTTGGAACAGTCAGTATTACCCATTTGAATGGAACAGCTGGGAATGATCTGTGAAGATCTGTGACGATTTTTTTTTTATTTAATGTATTAAAGTTTTTGTCCTAGAGGAAATTTTATGAAGTCACAGAGTATACAGGATGATGCCTAAAGTGAGCAGGACCACATGTGATTCTCCTTGACTGGAAGATGAATTCTGCTTTCTGATTTCCTTTTGAAATGTTAACTTTGGAAACCAGAGAGATGACTCAGTTCTTAGTGATCCAGAGAACCCAAGCACAATATAAGGCACAGACAGTTGTACCTATAAGCCCAGCTCCCTTGAGACTGCTGGCCAGTCAATCCAGCTGAAACAGTGAGCTCTAAGTTTACTGAGAGACCAGGTCTCAGAACAATGTAGAAAAATACAGAGAACAACTGCAGAAGACACCTAGTGTTGACTTATGGTCTCCATACCCAGATATGCATATTTATGCACACTCATACATAAATGCATAAATGTAGTATACATCATTAACTAATAAATTCAAATAAAATGTTTAAAGGTTGCTCTCTACTAAGCTTTTAGAAGACTTCCATTTTGAAAATGTTGGCAAGACTGCAGAAATCCATGCTTGGAATTCTCTTTATCAGAACGTGTGAGCAATTGTTTAAGAATGCTATGTTATCCCTCATGCTTCAGTTAGTTCTTAGGGGAAAAAAGATTAAGAATGAAAATATTCATAATGAATAGATTAACGGCTGAGTAGTGGGGTTACATTGCCTCTAGAATGCAGTGAGGCCCAGTTCATCTTCTAGGAGACAAGTTTCTTAAGCACAATGCTAGACCAACTGGAAAATTAACTAGGGTGTAGACAGGAAGGAACTCATTTACATGCAAAATTTTCCAAGTAGAAATGAAAGAGATGTCTGTCATCTCTAGGCCTTTTAAGGTATATTTTCTCTTCCAGGGAAAAAAAAGAATCGGAAGGCTTCTTTACTCATAAAAACAAAAAACAAAACAAAGCAAACTAACTAACAAAAATTAGAAGATAGTTTTTAGGGAAAATGATAGCTACACCCAGATCCTGTTGTCTAAAAGAATCTTTCCACATTTGCTTTTCTTGTTGGCGAGGATGTGGAGAAAGAGGAACACTCCTCCACTGCTGTGGGATTGCAAGATGATGCAACCACTTTGGAAATCAGTCTGGAGGTTCCTCAGAAAACTGAGCATGACACTTCCTGAGGACCCTGTTATACCACTCCTGGGCATATATCCAGAGGATTCTTCAGCATGCAATAAGGACACATGCTTCACTATGTTCATAGCAGCCCTATTTGTAGTAGCCAGAAGCTGGAAAGAACCTAGGTGTCCTTCAACGGAGGAATGGATACAAAAATTGTGGTATATTTACCCAATGGAGTACTATTCAGCCATTAGAAACAATGAATTCATGAAATTCTTAGACAAATGGATGGAGCTGGAGAACATCATACTAAGTGAGGTAACCCAGTCTCAAAAGATCAATCATGCTATGCACTCACTGATAAGTTGATATTAGCCTAGAAACTTTGAATACCCAAGACATAATCCACAAATTAAATGATGTCCAAAAAGAATGGAGGAGTGGCCCCTGGTTCTGGAAAGACTCAGTGCAAGAGTATAGGGGAATTCCAGAACAGAGAAGTGGGAAGGGGTAGATGGAGGAACAGGGGGAGGGAAGAGGGCTTATGGGACTTGCAGGGAGTGGGGACCCAGAAAAGGGGAAATCATTTGAAATGTAAATAAAAATATATCAATAAAAAAGGAGAGAAAAAATAAAATAATTTATATTTTTTGAAAAAAAAGTATATTTTGTGTTATCCAACTTAATTCTAGCTGACTTAGGGAGAAATAAAGATAAATATTTGCATATGACCCTGAAACATCTCATGAATAATGTTTTAGGTGCAAGCAGAACCAGAAAGATGCAAGAGCATCAGCTATGTGTTACTGTTTCCCACACTTCGTATTTCACCATTTTCCTTTTTCTTGTCACTAGTCTAAGGCTCCTTCTATTGTAGAAAGAGCTCCCAGAATGTCTAGGCTTATGTTCTAACCTAATGTTAAACAAACTTTCATTAATTTTCAAGAGACTTCAGCAAAATCCTCCTAACTTAATCATCTTGGCTGTTATGGTTTATATGTCTACCTCTGAATCAGTGGCCACGGCCAAACTGATTGCAATGCTGGAGAGCATTATTAATCAGCACATATTTGGGAGCAGGAATTAGAATCAACCATGAGGAGGGTAGGAGGAGTTCACCATAGAAAGCTAAGCTATTTTTCCCACATATAGAAATAAAGGAATCTTTGCTGTTTTTCATAATGTTATTGAATCCTTCTTTGTCTGTGAGCTTTGCCATGATGCCTTGAAATTTGTACATTCAGTAAGCAGAAGATGTTCCCATAATCTTTCAATCTGATCATGATTATATGACTTGCCCTGGCAAATGCAATTCAGCAGAGATGATACAAGTGGAGACTCAGGAAAGTGCATATATGAATGATGTGAGATCCGTCATGCTTAGCCTATTCCACACAAGAAGAGACACAAGAAGGCCAAAGCTGTTCAGCTAAGGTGACTCCAGCCAGACTATCTCACAGCAAAGGTTCCAGTTTGTTGTAAGATACCTAATTGAAAACAGCCAAAATAAGTTGATTTGTTTACCATCTGTGAGGGTAATAATAATAAAAAGTTATTTAAAACCAGTGTTCTAGGGGCTGAAGAGATGGCTCAGCAGTTAAGAACATATGCTTTTCTTACAGAGGACCAGGGTTTGGTTCCCACCTTCCACAAAGTGATTTAGAAGTATCATGAATTCTAGTTCCAGGGAAATTGACACCCTCTTTTGACCTACACGGACATATTATACATGGGCATAGATGCAAGTAAATCACTCATATACATTTAATAAATGAATGAAGAAAGAAAAAGATAAAACTAGTTCTGTTGACTGGTTTATTAATCAGACATGCCAGCTACTTGATACTTCTTGTCTTAGTCATTTCACTTAGTAAGGCTGATAATCAGCTGATGAATGTAAGTTCTGTTACACCAGTGGCTATTACATTGAATCAGTTAGTAAGCAGTTTTTCCTAGCTTTGCATCCTTTCCCAGTGCACTCTACATTTCTGTAAGTAAAGAATTCATGCCTGAAATGACATGAATTACATGAATTCATTATTGCTCTGTATCAGCTATCTAGAGAATTCTATAAATTGGTCACAACCTGTGTACTACATTTGTTCAAGATTCAGTTTATCATGTAGAGTCCATTATGGACCTGACCTATCTCCAAGTGAGGCTGAGAAATTCCAAAGGTAGTCTCTATATTTGATTCATCTCCCACACTTCCTCTGGGCCTCATTCCATAAATACTAAGTAGAACAACTTACTATAGATGTAGTTATGATCCAGAATAAGCACCAGAATGGTTGGTGTCATTGGCTCCTGGACTTTAAGAGCCAGCTGAACTGACTCCCCTCAACTTGAGTGTGAGAGAAGACAGAGTCTCTTCAGGACATTGCGTTTTTTCCCAGGTTATTGTTCTTTTCAAATTCATGTTTGTTTATGTGTGTGTGTGTGTGTGTGTGTGTGTGTGTGTGTGTGTGTGTAGGTATTGGTTCTCAGAAGTCATCCTTTTGCTTTTCAATATAGTGGATATATCTGGGATTTACTGATTGGTGTCTCAAATATAGTCTTGGCTCTCCTTCTGGGCACTGGAATGACAAGCACACACCATTACACCCAGCTTTTCACACATGAGCTTTAGGGACTGACTCTAGATCGTGAACCGAGCTACCTTCCCAGACTTGACTTCATTTCTCACTACACATAAATTCAGCAATATCCCATCCAGAATCACAGTCTTTTTTTCTCATCTTCATTTTCTGGCAAATTAACATCTATAACTTTTCTATGTAATCAAGTACATCTTACTCATTAATGCCCTCAAACCACAGTTCTGGACACCATAGTAGAACACTGAACAGAGCAAGCAGACTCCTGTCTCCTTGAATTTGAGGAACAGAAGAAGCTACTTAAACACCATTTTGACTTGTATTTGTTTCCTGCTTTTCTCTGAAATCTTCTGCCAGGCAGCAGCCCCTGCTAATCTTTCCTCTACCAAGTCATATCTTCTTGTTTCTTTTAATGCCTTCATCTCACTAAGAAAGGTCCTGTTGTGGACATTACCTCATATTGACTCCTTAGGATTATGATCTGCTCCTTACAAACTGTGACAGTACTAGTTTCCTCTTCAGCTTTTAGCTTTGTAAGCTCTAATGTCAAAGGTGGTAGACACTTCTCCTATGAGTAGAAGATCCTGTCTAGAAAGGCGGGACTCACTGTTCCACTTCTGCCCAGGTAGGAGGGTGCTGCCTAGATGACCATCCAGGCTGGGCCCAACTTGTCAGAATGCTGACATTTCTCTAATCTGCCATCTTAACTCTGGTGCCTTCATCTTTGTCCTTTACCACCAGATAATAACAGGCTTCTCCTCAAATGTCCATAAAAATGTTGCTTCATAGAAGAATCCATAGATGCCTTGGGTCTATGGCACTTATCTAGATAGGGAACTTGGCTCTTTTATTAAAGTTCTATTATTTCCCTTCCATGATGTGTCTGTATATTAATTCAGGTTTGGCTAGAACGTACTTGTCAGATTGAAGCTATTCTCACTGACTTTAACCTGAAAACTCCTATTACTCACAATAATATTTCTATACCTCTGTTCAAATGTGCAAAATGAATTTGGCATTTCCTTAAATATGACTTTCTTGAGTTGTAGAAACATTAATTAGAGACAGAAACAGTGGCATCAAAGAACTGCAAGAATTTTAAAAGGCCGCTGAGATTCTAAGCTGTACCCAAATGGACCATTGAGTCCATTTTACATCTCTCATGACAAAGTATTGTCCCACTCTATTGAACCAAAAACTTTATCTTCTTTTGACTCCTTCAACCACTGTGAAGTCTATTGAGCCAGGAATCCTATTTGACCTTCCTCTTACATGCTTTTCCTTCTGTTAGGTTTTATTCAATATAGATTGCAGAATTGGTTGAGAAGAGCTTTTTAATCACAAAACAGTCTTACTCTTAAAATCTGAGATCAAATATACAGGAGATGAATTTAGGACTTGACCTTACAAAGTATTTAAACACAGTGAATTAGACACTGGGAAATGATCTCTCTCTCTCTCTCTCTCTCTCTCTCTCTCTCTCTCTCTCTCTCTCTCTCTCATGTTTGTGTGTGTGTGTGTGTGTGTGTGTGTATATGCTCAGGTGTGCATAAATGTTTCTAAGATAGATTTGAGGAGTAAAGAAGTAACAGAGCCTACCAAACAAGTACTTCTGAACAAGGCAGGAAGTCTTGATGATTGTAAGAACTGAGGCACAACAGACTTTGTGCCTGACCTATTTACAGTAGCACTTGGCTCTAGCTGTCCTGGAGAAATGAAGGGCTGGGTCTGCCCTATCTTCTTATCAGTTTCTTCCTATGTAGAAGATTGTCTGGACCTTTCTTTTGTCATTGGGTGAGCAAACATACCTATGTATGAAGACCTGTGGGGAGTCATCTGCGTTGTGTTTTCTGTTGGAGAAGACATAAAAGGCAGTCTGGTTCAACTGGTCAATTATGAGACTCTCATAGAATAATAGCTGGTGTGTATCTATTGAGCCGAGATGGTTTTGGTGGAATATTAGCCAAGTGGACATATTTATGAGGAGACTCTGATGTGAGAGAGAGCAACTGAAAGCATCCCAGATGGATTCTCTGGAGAGACAATATTGCCATGCTGTTCTAAGGAACAGGACAGAAAGTCAAGTCCAGCCTTCAAGTTTCAGTTGCTTTAGCCAGCATTCTTTAGAAACACAAGTCTATCATTGTTGCCTTACTGCCCATCTTCTTTCTCTCTGCTTTTTTCTCCCCCCTCCTTGTTTTAATTATAGGCCATATGCACAAATAGATGGATTTTATCTTTTAAATATTAATATCCTGGTGGGGTAGAGTTAGGTAAATATTATTTGCAAAACACTAGACAGTAAAGGTTTCATAATTTTGACCTACATTGGTGTGTGTTACATGAAAAAAATTAATGTTTTATTTTTACAACTGTTTATTAATGGAGAAAACTTGTTAGCTACTGCAACTTGGGAAATGGGTCCTAGGTCAGCTTTCCAAGTTTATTGACCTTGTATCTTTTGAATTCTATGCTACTGTAGAAATATTAGGGTGGCCTGCAAACAAAGAAGGTTTTTTTAGATAAGCTTAGGGCACATTCACATTCAGCTAAAACAGTTTAAAAAGCCAAAGAGCCGGGGTTTGATTGTTTTTCTTGTTGTTGTTTCATTAGAAAGCCTTTAATATGTTAATAAGAGCTTGAAAGACCTCAGACAAATTGTTTCCAACTTTGGAAGCTTTCTCCTGAGGAATTAATCAACCACTCTCATGGCTTTTGGGGGCGGGGGAATGGGTGGGCGACAGAAGGATGGTGCCTAAGGTGAAATTGAAAGCAATCCAAAAGAAAATGTCAACAAAGCCTGTTTGGGTTCTCAGGTCATCTTTCTTGAAGCCACTCTGTGGTGTTTGGGAGATGTGTTCAGTTAGACCCTTTTACTGCTGCCTCCAAGCTAGGAGAAAGGTACAATTAATATCTAGTGAGGAAAATAGAAAAAGAGTTGGGTGGGAAGGAAGAGGGAGGAAGTGCTAATGTCCCACCTGAAGGCATTTTCTGTAAATTCCTAAACACTTTAAATTGCGTTGTTACCAACCATTAGCCTGCACAGTAACCTGTAGTCAATTACTTGACCATTTTGATTAAAAACAATCACCCACATCTCTATTTGCTGCTAAATGGTAATTTCCCCAAAGGAAAATATTACCTTAAAATGACTTGGTTTCAAGCTTTGGAAGGTGAAAGAAGAAAACATCTCACCTTACTGTGAAAAATAAAGGTGGGGAATGGGGAGCTGGGTTTTACAGATGTGGTACAAATGAGGCTGAGACTTGGCTCCTGCTCTCAAGTCATTTGCTATTAATGAACAGTTGTACAGAACGGTCACCTGTGAGCCAGTGCATTTGTATTTGAGGCAGTTAATTGAAACTTCTTTGATTCCTCATCCAAACTTCTCTAGAGTGAAGAAAGTAAAAAAAAAAAAATTACTAACTCTGTTCTGGTATCTAGACAATATGTTCATAAAATATTTTCCCCAAAGTAGGTACTGCATCACCACATGCTGAGAACCCCTATTCCAAGAACTTGAAATTCAATATACTCCAAAAAAAAGGGGGGGAAATGTTTTGAGGGGCCTTATGATGCCATAGTGGAAGAGACTCCCATTTGATCTCTCCTGATGCTCAGAGTCAAACACAGGCACACTAAAATATACATTTATTTTAAGACTATGCATATAAATATACATGAGACATAAACCAATGTTATGACTAGGCTTGGGTGTTGTACCCAAGGTCTCACTATGTATATGCAAATATTCCAAAGTTAAGAAAAAAAAATGTCTGAGCTCCTAAACAAAGATTTTTGGCTCCAGTTTGCATGGTGGGTGATCAGTTGGAAATATGAATCATAAATGTAAGTAGGAGACAAAGGAAGTCTACAGGTGGGCACTCCAGCCATCCTCCAGGTGCTGGAGAAGTTTCTGACTTTCTGCTTCAGGACCTTTTATATCCAGCTTTCTGGCCTAAAAGAAAAGTGTTCCCACTTTGGGTTGGTGACTCTATTTCAAGCAGGACAAGAGAGAATGGTCATAGTGCAGGTAATTTTCTCCAGGTTTGTTTGATTACTGTTTATCCAGAAATTGATAACTTTCTCTAAGACCTTACTCAGTTTGATATGCTTCTTCCTCATTAGCTACAATTGGATCAAAAGCAGGACCTAGCCACAAGGGAGTCTGGAGAGCTGCCTTTAAAGGGCACATTGCCTCCTCAAGGAAGCTGGGAGTAAAGAGATCAAAGTGGGAGGAGTAAGCAAGGAGGGGAGAGGAAATTGGATGACCAGGGAAGGAGCATCACTGCCTCAGAGATCAGTAACTGCCATTAATAGTACAACCTGTTGCACGGTGGCTATTTGCCTCAAATTCATATTTGAGGGTAAGATCAGCTGAACTGGTTTTCGAACCTTTACCAATTCATAGGTTAAGAGCTAAAACTGGTAGCTCTCAACTGCTAAGCATCCTATTCTGAACCAGATTCTCATTTAAGTACCTTATACTCATTACCTCATATAGCCCTCAGAACAGCTTTGTAACTAGGTACAAGAACTCTTATGTTCCTTTTGTGCATGAGGGACGAGGTGCAGTGAGGTTCTGTAATTACCTCTAGGTGGTACAGCTACCAAAGGAGGCTTCTGAAACCTTTCAAATTCACAGCTCAAGCTTGATAACAGCATTTAAAATTTCTTCATAAAATACTTCATCTTATATTAATAGTCCATTGATTTCCAATGACATCTAGCTTTTTGCCTCATGATCATAAGAAAGTTGTTCCTCATTGCCAAGTGTTAAAGGAAATTTAAATCAGAAAAAAGGACTTTTTCCCATATGAAAATGCATTAGCTTTATATGATAAGCAAAATATAGGTCAAAATCCATGAGCTTACATGCATTAATTAAAATGGAAGAAAATGTTGATGAATTTGTGTTAGACAAAATAACATAAATACGACATAAAAAGTTGAATACATAAAATAAGTTAATAAACAATTAAAGTAAAATGCTTGTGTGCCAAAAGGACATAAAGAAAAAATGGGTATGATATTTACAATACAAACTATGTAAAGATCTCTTCTGCTTTGATTAGGCATATCCCTAAAAGATACTCCATTCTACCACAAGGATACTTGATCAGCTATATCCATAGTTGCTTTGTTCATAATAGCTAGAAACTGGAAAAAATGTAAATGTTTCTCAACATAAATAGATAAGGAAAAAGTGATACATTTACACAATGCAATATTACTCAGCTGTTAAAAACTGATATCATGAAATTTTCAGGCAAATGGAGGAAACTAGAAAAAAAAATCTCGCGTGAAATAGCCTGTACCAAGAAAGATGAACATGGTAGGTGTTCACTTTTAAGTGGACATTAACTATTAAGTAAAGGATAATACACAGACCCAGAGAGGCTAAGTGATAAAGAGAGCTCAAGGGAATGATGCATGGATCTCCCTGGGAAAGGGAAATAGAATAGATTTTCTATAACTAGGCAAGACTTCCAGTGGTAGGACTAGGGCACCAAATAAGCCACAAAACCTTCAATCTACAACCTGTTCAACCTGCAAAATATGGTGAGGAAACGGTTGCTCAAAGCTTGTGGCATTGGCCAACAATTGATCACTACTATTGTTGTGTTTTATAAAATGCAGCATCTCAGAGGTTTCTTCCAAGGTTTCCCCCCTGAGGAATTAGTCATAGAAGGGAGTTTATTTGGGGAAGGGAGCAGAGTGGAAACCTGGAAAAGGGTAGAGGTGGAGCCAGGAGTGGGGTGTCTCTGACTCTTTTACCTGTTCTTAAGACCCTTTTCCTCCTTCTGGGTTGTCTTATTCAGCCTTGATATGAGGCTTTGTACCTAGTCTCATTGGATCTTGTTGTGTCCTGTTCATTTTATATCCCAGGCAAGCCTACTCTTTTCTGAAGGAAAACAGAAGAGCAGAGGATCTGGGGGCAGGGGCATGGTGGGGACTGGGAGGAGTGGAAGGAATGGGAAACATGGTCATGCTGAACTGTATGAGGAAAGAATAAAATGAAGAGAAAAAGGAACAAAAATCCCAGATAGAGCATTATCTACTATCCCCTCAGGGGGAAAACCTACAATAAAATGTATGCGCTTTGTTCTAATGAAGATAATTATGAAACTCTGGTGAGAATGCCAAGGGTGTGGCATGTCCTTTGCTGACTTTTACAGTTAAAAGACAATATGATTTTATAAGAAATTTATTTCATTACATGTTTTCTCCAGAACCATAATTTGTCCAAAAAGATAAGTATACTTACTGCCTGTGCAGTTCCTACAACCTACATGCATACTACCGAAAAAGGTGTGTTTTAAAGAAAAATATTTTGAGATGATGTCCTACTGTGTAGCCCTGGCTGTCTGTCACTGTATATTAATTAGTATGTAGTTCAGGCAGGCCCTAAATTCATAGCAACCCTTCTGCCTCAAATCCTTAGTGCTGAGATTACAGGCCTGCACAATCATACCTGGTGGACTTTTTACTTCCGGTTGCAGAGTTCTTGGCTATACCACTTGGAGACGTCACAAGTTGTCTTCCATTTTAACTGTCATTTAGAGATAAACTTAGGCACATTAAAAATTTAAAGGGCTTGTTTTAGCAGACAGCAATTCATGCATGAGGAATCTTCAGGCTGCAAACAGTTCTGGGCTGCACTAGAGGCACCAGGGAGAGAAGGCTTTTATAGAGAGAACATAAAAGCAAGGAAAACAAAATATCTAGTTAGTCAAAGTAGAATGGTATTCATATCTGAAGTCTTCCAACAAGGAATTCCTAGTTAGAAGTAAGTTTGTGCTTTCTGATTCATTAAGTGTTCATTTAGTTGTGTCCGTACATGGTGTTCAGTTGTGGACTTTCATGGAGGAAGCCAGAGTCACTTCATTGTGATGCAATTATTTCAGTACATCAAATAGAGCTAGAGTAGGAAAGGACCACAGAAGATATATATAACTAAACCCTCTCTCACTTTGCAGAATAGAGGAATCAATGCCCATGAGTTTTGTAGCTTACACCATCTAAACCCACATAGCCTACTGCTGTCTTCCAGACTAGCATTTGTTCAACCATACTCTGCTCTGAGAAACAAGGGATTTTGGAGCTAGAGAGGTCTGTGAGACAGTGCTATCAAACTCTCAAGCAAGAACACTCTTGTGAAATGATGTCTTCAAGAAGGCCCCCAGAGCTCTTATTTCCTTTGATAGCACAATGGCAGTTAGTGGTAAGGTATTATCGAGGAGCCGGTGCCTAGTATTTTGATTTTGAGTGTAATTCATAAATAAGTTCACTTTAACTTAACTTGGAGTCTTATTTCATAGCTCTCTTGCTGTTGTTGTTTATACAATGTTCTATGTTTATGATTACTTTATCTGTCATCTTCAATGTCATCATGATGTCAGCTTTACAATTCTAGCCTCACACATAAAGGTAGGGAGTGTTAAGGAGTGGCTGATTCTCCCCGTTAGTGAACCAAACAGAAGAGGCATTCAAGTGTTGTTCTTTTCATCCTGGAGCTTGCTTGCCCTTCCCCATCTGTTTCACTGCCTTCAGAATTTCTCAAAGTCTTGTCCTACAGTTTTCCATTTCCAGTGAAGACAAAGTTTATCAAACTCTTTATCTATCCTCATGTAGAGTAGTCTGAGAAGAGTTAAAGGCCAGGAGCTACTGTTGTGGATATCCTGTTAAAAAATATTTTCCAGTCCTGTTTTGTTGTCGGATGAGTGTAAGGTTAAATAATTTTTCCTCCTCCCTAAAGGCAAGGCAGTCACTAAGTTGAAATGGCAGAACAAATGAATTAGGAGCGATGAATCTTTTTCATAGGCATGCACTTTACAAAGGATTTACCAGAAGAATCCTATAAATAATGCACAAATGTTCCTTATGCATTGCAAATATGATCCAATAGACCAAAGTATTAGTCACAATGCAACAAACTTTTCCAATAAATTCATCGCTTGATCTTTGTCAACTAAGTTTTGTGATCTTTTGAACATCTCTGACTTGTCACCTTTGAACACAAAGATTGGACCATTCTCAAAAATAGCAATAAGGAAAAGTTTCCAGTGGGATAAGGGAAATGCTGAGGATTTCTTGAATTCCAACACACAGGCAGTAACTGGAGCTAAGATGGAATTCCTGGACTTCCAGTCACACTGCCATTACTGACATTTAATCTGTTCCCACACTTGTACCCGGAGAGATGAGTTTTTGATTTAGGTGAAGTATGAATTGTTTCCTGATCAAATGCTTTTTTGCAAAAAGCATTCATTGATTCACTTATTTATTACCATAAGTTTGACAGCAAAAGCATTTCTACTAAAAATACATTCAGGTTTTGCACAAGATGAACCATTTCTGACTTTTGAAATCTCTAAATGCAGACCTTTCCCTTTTGCTTAGGGCTTGGGGCTGGATAGTTGTGAGTTGTTACAAGAAAAGACATTGGTGAAGAAGAACAGATGGCTTCCTCCAGCCATGCATATTCATGAGTACGTTTATTTCATTGTGTTGTCCCCTGGGAAATCCTATGCTTCAGCTTTGATAAGTTTCTATGGCCATCAAATCGAGCAGTCAGAAGGCTCTCTGTCAAAATCCATGTTGCTGTAAAATTTGAAGAAAAGTATGTGAAGGCCCCTGCTTCCTACTTTTGTGTCCAGTTTTCATGGCTGAGACACCTGTTACTTTGAGATCCAAGACGATGTCATTGAACATAATAAATGTTAAGTGTTGGTAGCTGGGCTGACAGGTTCCATTAGTCAGATGGTGGCATGGTATGTTTGGAATATCGCTGAGCAGCACTGTTTGGGGATATGAGACTAAAACATCAGCACATGTCTCTGACAACATCTTCAAAGTTGCCTTAGCTCTCTCTCTGTTACCAGAGATAGAACAAGTCATGGGTTACTTCAGAAAAATGTGTTCTTTATTAAATCCCCTATTTGATAATTTCCCTGGAAACACACTCTTATGCGCCTTACTAAATCATCTCCACTGGACAGAGACTTTTACAAAGGATTAAGAGCATGCCTTTCCCTCCGCCCAGCACTCTACTTCAAGGCTGATTTAGCTGTTGCTTTACCAAAGCATCTAAGCTGTGTTTGGTTCAAATGCTGTTATTATTGCCTCCATTGAAGTAAAATTTTCTTTGCTTCAAACTGCATCTGAATGAGACTGTTTTCTTTCTTTTTTCTTTCACTGTTGCCTGGCTGTGAGGAATATTCATGTGCTAGATTTTTTTCCCCATAGATCTGTTCATACCATCTATTGTGTCCGGCATCATGACATACCTATAATCCCAGCACCTAGGAGATAGAGGAAGGGAAATAACAAGTTCAAAGTTTGCCTATCCTAATAGTAAGACCCTCTCTCAAATAAGCCATTGACTTTTACCATTCTTATCAATCAGATACTTTTATTTAAAGATTTAACATGGAAGTTAAGACGTGTAAAATCTGCTCATTTTGTTTTTGTTTTTTTGTTTTTTGTTTCAAACATCCTTCAGGTAGTAGGTATAGTGGCATTAGTTACATAGATAGCAGTATTATAACCTAACATTTGTCAGTCACACATTAAACATTTATATAATAGCCATGGTGTTAAGTGTTTTAGAGAAATCTTATTACTTTGGCAGCATTAGTATCTACATATTACAGTTCTGAATATATCGAGTATCTAATACACGGTGTTAAGGATGGTGAGATGCTTTTAAACAGAATGTTCCTTCATTCAGATCTTATGGTCTTTGTTAACCAGTAAGAATTCTGAGAGACTGGAGGACTTGTGGAGTGTGTGCCTGAGTGGACTTAGTATGGAATGTCAGGTTCAGATAGGGAGCCTATTGCATCCAAACTTGAAGAAGAAAGCATCAGCTGCTTTTCAGAGAGCAGAATAAAGTGGAAGACAGATGAGCAAGCTACAGGGTGAGGGAGGAATAGGCAGAAAGCAGCTGTGCTGTCTTTGATAATTTCACACCTGCGCTCTCATTTGATGGGGCTCCAACATCAGTGGCTGCCCTGGCTCTGCTTCCATTCTCATGTGACCTTTATTTGGCTCCAGGCTGCTTCAATGGGCCTTCATTCTTTGCAGCTCAAGCTAAGATTCAAACTCTTGTCTTCAGAATCCCAACCACATCCTAAGCTTGTTCTGTGTCATTCAGTGTTCATTGCCTATCCACATTAGAAGTCAGAGAGCCCATGGAGCAAGGCCACTAAGCAGGCACGTCATTTTCAATCCATAAAGTGAAAGGATGCATAAAAACAAATCAATCAGGAGAGGGGCTCCATAGGAAAGAACTTCTGGTAGAATAGCAACAAACCGAAATAACGGGCTCATATTAACACAAGATTGCCTTTATTCAAACACATCTTTAAAGACACAGGGAAAATGGAAATGCTATTGAACATTCTCATTGCAATAATCATTCCGTATATTATGAATATGTAAAGTAAAAAGTAAAGCAATCCCTTCTTGCCCTTCCCAACTCCAGTACTCAGGGATATCCAGGATGCACATTTGGGTGTATGTCTTAATAGAAATCTTCTGTGCATGAACCGGAAATGTATGCACAATGAGATTGTGTTACAAACTTCCATTTCATTGGTATGTGCCCCTTTGTCTTGGTCTAGCACATCTCAGACACTATACCATGTGAACGCGCATAGATTTTTTTCCTCCCAGCACAGGCTCTATGAAAGGGGAGGGGTTGTGGAGCTCCCTTGATGGACATTCAATTGTTGCAGCTTTCTGCTTTTACACATCAGATGTCAAAAGGGAGAAACAATTCTCTTTAAAAGTGCTTTATTTTCTTGTTGTAGGATAAATTTCAGAAGCTTTACTAGCATGTCGAAGAATGTGTTCTCTTTAGTCCTTCAGGGCCCGTAAGTATGGTGGATCTTTAAAGTACAAGTATCACTTTAAAACTGATATTAATTCAGATCCCACAGTGTTAAGCTACTAGAATTCTTGTAAATTTTGGTGCAATTTGGAACAGAGAAGCTAAGCAGTTGTGATTACTTTTGTCTAAAACAGATGTAAAAACATAAAAATAATCTCAGTGTCATAAGGGATTTGAGTTTGCTTACTGAGTAATTCATCTTTGAACTACCTTGAAGATCAACCAGTAAACAAGTATTTATTGACCACTATGAATGCCCAGCACAGAATCACAAAATGATCTAAGATATTGTCATTATGCCTTAAGATTTTATATTTGCCCCATTCTCTGTGACCCTCAGAGTAGGTAGAAATACGTGCACCTGAATCAGGTACTTGAGATGATGGGATTTTGAATTTATACTTTCAAAAACAGATAGAAATATGCAGAGTACACAAAGAGCAAAAGTAATTCTCCAGGGGAATATTTAGAAAAACTCTGGTAATGCTTCATAAAATACTGAAAGTTTTTCTGTGGTTGGCAAATATATTTATTTAAAAGCTTTGTGTTTTGTGGACATTTCTTACCTTCCAAGGCCATGGTAGATAAGGAAATCTTGAAAAATTTAGAAGCTTTATGATAGCCAAATCAAATCTTCTACATCAAAAGCCATTTAAATGAAACTCCATTGTCAATGCTTTGTGTCAAGACTAAATCCATACTAAAACATCCCAATATTACAGCAAAAAGAACCAGAAAATGCAGTAACTTTAGTTTTGAAATAGGAAAAAAATTAGCTGCATCTGATGTTCCAGGCCAGTCATTTGAAGGTTGAGGATGGATGTTCATGATTTAAAGACTACCTAGAATAGAGAATATGTTCAAGAATACCCAGGCCACTTGGTCAGACTGTGCATGGATATATGAAAATAGCAAATGTACTTCAGTTGTAGAGTGTTTTCTCAGCATGGACAGGCTTAGATTTTCCCCAGTATTTAAGAAATAAATGTAACAGGGTACATACCTCTCTTCACTAGGACTAGAATCTTCCTTGTAGCAACTATTTGTTGAGATTCCTGGCTGGCTACCCTATGATAAAAGCTTCAGGTATGTTGAAAACTTCTCCCAGCAGGTCTTTGTGTGACATGTTTAACAGGTTTGTGCTCCATAGCTGCTAAGGTCAAGCCAGAGTTCTATGCTAAGACTAATTCTAAAACCCAAGTTCTCTATTGGACTTATTTCAATGGCATCTACTAGATGTTTGCACTACCTCAGCTCAATCAAAACAGTACTTCCTGAATATTTTTCATAAATCAATGACTTTTCACATCAATTATTTCTTCTACTCATTTCAATCCACAAAACACGTAGTATTAACTACATTTTCCCTCCAAAAGGAAGTCATACATTAAAAAAAAACCCTACATCATACTGGTTTATATAGATTCTTTAAACAATGGTATATATGCTACACATTGTACCATGTAATACCATTCTCAGGTTTTTCTTTATTGTACCATGATTTTTTTCTTGAATATATATTCATTAGTTATTTCTACTTTTTTTTTGGAAGACATGTGTGTAACAGGAAGATTTTCATTTTATTCACCACCGGCACAAATTAGGGTGTAGAAGAAGACACTTGAGCAGTAGGGGCTATTCCTACAGAGATGGAATACACCAGGAACTATGCTTTTAGAGATAGTCCTAACAAATATAATTTGACAACCAAAGGTGTCAGCTGTCTGAAGGCATCAGAAGTTGCTGTTGGCAGCAAAGTCTCGCTATGCATGGTCGTTTTTCATTTGACTGCTCTCTTTGAAAAGGGCAAACTTTTGCCTTCCTTTCTTTCATTAGCACATACTTATACTACTAAAGGATAGGATGTACTATGTTTCTTTGTGATATCATGAAATTCATACACATTTAACCTCTCCCCAACTGTCTTCTCTTATCCCCTCCCTCCAAAATCCCTTCCTTCTTTCCCAGGAACCTTCCCTTCTACTTCCTATCTTTGCATATAGTTTAATCTAGATTTTATGTATGAAAGAAAAAGTGAAAGTCAACCTTTTAGGTCCTGTTTATCTTGCATAGCATTTTAATTTTATTTTTTTCTTATGATGGTATACTGTAATACTGTGTGTGTGTGTAAGAGTGTGTGTGTTTTGTATTTTGTGTTTTCTTTTCCCTTTCATCTGTCAATAGTTACTCTACATAGTCCTATGTGTGTGAATATTGTTCATAGTGGGCAATAAACATGGATACACTGGTACCTCTGTTATGAATTTGCCTAGATTCCCTCAAGTGTCTAGCTAGGTATCTTCTAGCTGAGTCCTATGACATATCTATTTTTCATTTTAAGTAACTCCATGCTAAAACTCCTTAGCTGCTCAAATGTGCATTCTCATCAACAATATAGAAGGATAATCCCTTCACAGGAACCATTTGATTCTTTTTTTAGTGGTAGTCTTTCTGACTGGGGTGATACCGAATCTGGGTGGGTTTTATTTGCATTTTCCTGATTGGTAAGGCTGTTAGCTATTGTTTCATGCATTTGTTGTCCATTTTTGCTTGTTTTGAGCCTCTCTCTTCAACTTATTTGCCCGTTTATTGACATGATTGTTTTGGGTTGCTTAATTTATTAATCACCTATCAAATGTATAGTTGCCAAAGTTTTGTCTCCTGCTTTGTAGGCTGGCTCTTTCCTCTGCTGATTATTTCCATTAGGGAATAATTTTTTTTAAGGAAATGAGGCTTATCTATTATGATTTATATTAATCCATGAAGCTTGCAATTTAAATTCATTCAGTCATTCAATTATCATTATCACAGTCACCAACGCTAAGGAAAGTCAGCAGCATGTGTTGTTCCAAATGGTTTTTAAGAGTTTTCATGCTGAGTAATCAAAGGGTCAAGCTTAAGGTAGAGGGTGATGCCTCCTCATCAGCAGAAGCTATAGCTGTTCACAAGCTATTTGTCTTCCTGTAATCAAAGTTATTTTTTTTCTTTTGAAAGCTCACCTAGAAACATTATTCAAGAAACCTATAATAATGTATAAAGCTCCTCTTTCAGAAAATTAATCTTCAACACCACAAAACAGACAAAATGAAAATGAATTAAGGAGGTATCAGAAAAACAGTCTTACAGGATATTGGACTCCTCCCAACTAGGACAAAATCTTCAGTGCTTATTCCAAACAAGAAAGCTCATTAATTTATATAATGCGGGTCAAACATAAAACATTAACTTCCCTTAGTTTCTACAACTCCAGAAAGAGGCAAAAAGCTTCATTAATTGTCCCAACATTCTGCATGGAGATAAGTATTATTAAATTTATTTTCTCAGCAACTTAGAAATCCATGTACAATATTAAAGTGGCAAAGGTACATTCTCTAGTTTTTCTCTGCCTCTAGCACTGTCCTTTCAAGCAGGTAAGTACTACCAGGTTTATTTTGTCCATACCTTGGAAATGGAACTAAAATACATGATTGCTTTGCAGCATTTTTCAAATTTTGATCTTTGCCTCTATCTGAAGCAGGTGAATAGCACTGATTTTCAAGACCTGTGGCTTTGTAGAAGGGAACCTCCAGGTGAGGCAAGCATTAGCACACCATTTTCAAGAGAATGTGGACACTTCTCGGTGTGCTCTCTTTTGGGCTTTGGAGAAAGTCTAGAGAGAACTGGACTCCTTCCCAAAAAGATTGTACCACAGCCATATGTGCAGATGGGGACTCTGCATTCTTCCTTACAGTGTGGCCCTTTGCCTCAGAGACTAGTGACTGGAGAGCCCTTAGGATATAGCATCTGAGGGTGGGAACTGCTTTCTTGTGTGCTTTGATGCCAAGGCCAGTGTTCTGCTTCTTAGTGTGAGAGTACACACACTCTTTAAGGGGCAGGACACCTCCTCCTGTGTAGTCTGACTTTGAAAGCACATCTTGGAGAGCTCTGAGGTCTTTTGTTAGAATTCCACGATGTTTTTCAGATATTCAGACACTACCTAAATCTTTGTTTGTAATAGTAAATATAACATAATTGGGAATGAAGACACTGCCCAGAAACTAAAGGCTGCTTTCGTTGTTTGTTTTATGAAGGAACCCTGGCTATATGGAAAAGGCTTTTTTAACCACTCAGCAGACTTGGTGGTGAAGCGATTTGCTCTCATTTCTCTCTTGCAATTTCATCTGAAATACAAGGGTTAGGCAGTTAGACTGTGGTCAGCAATCTGGATTTGAGCCTTATATCACTTTTCTGTAAAATCTTGACAGATAACTTTTTTCTTTTTAACTGTAAACATTTTTATTTCATCACATAAATATCAAGAATGAATTATTTAAGCTCTCCTTTAAAATTAAAAAAAATCTTTTCTTGAACATCTCATTTTAACACACACACACACACACACACACACACACACACACACACACCCCACAGAACTTTGATCATATTCTCCCCTGTTATTCTTTCTTCTCCATCCCTGACTCCAAACTCCTTCTCCCCAGTAGGTCTCTCTCCTATATTCAGGCCTCTACTATTTAAGGTTGCCTACATGAGCATGGGTGGGAAGAGATTTGCATGAGCAAAGGGAATTCCCCTCTATTTATTTCTGAAGAATATGTCCTCTATCCCCATAATCATTATCTACTATTTATAGCTCTTCAGATATTGGATGGGCTTTGTAAATCCCTTCATGACACAGTGCAGATCTGGAGTAGGTAGCCACTGCCTTTGGGAGTCGATGGGTGTGTCAGCCATGCTATAGCCAAAGGACAGCATTCCACAGTACTGCCTCTTAGCGTCTGCACTTACATTCCTCTGTCTCCTCTTCCATGATATTCCCCCGCACTCTAGAGGAGATGGTAGCTGTGTAAAGGCACCACATACTTTAATGTCAGGACATAGAGGAATTCAGGGAGAATTGAGCTGCAAGTTTCCTCTGTGTGAAATAATTAATCTTTTAAGGCTCCCATCTCATCATCTGTGAAACAAGCATCGCTATTGTACCCACCACACAGGTAGGATGGAATGGGGTGAATTGTAAGACATTGTAAATGTTACCCGTGATGAATGTGGTTAACGGACTTTGCGCCCAAAGAGACAGAATCCTCAGTTCTTCATGTTCATGAGTAGCAGAAGAGAAGAGAATTAGGAACTGTCACCTTGCCTTGAGAAGGAAAAGACATGCTGCCTACGTTTTAATCAGTACTCCAGTTGCTTAGCGATTTACAGTGGCTGACAAAAAAAAAATGCATGGTGGGAAGCTATTTTGGGAGTCTGGATATAACTGTTTGCGTAGTCCACAAGGAGTATGATCTTCACACAGGGTCACGGCAGCAGCAGGGACTAGCTCGGTGATATAGCAGGGCAGTCTGCAGGACTGGAAACATGAACTGACACCCCTCCCCCAACGAGTTAAGGTGTGCAGGGTACTTAGCAGCCTGGTTAGTGTGCGTGTGTGTGAGGGGTACTAAATAAATATTATTTACTTTCTCCCTCTACTTTCTTATTAGGATCCAAAAGAACTCCATGCTTTTCAGCCTGTCATTCCTATTTGGGAATTACAAATTCATTCCTGCATGCCAGCCTCCAGGCTGCTCAGAGAGCATCACCATGGGTCTTGTTAACTATGTAACCTTTCACCTCCAACCTTTTAGCATATAGCTTTTATGCATCAGGAACTCAGTTGATGCTAAAACATATGTAACAGTAAGTTTTTGTTGGTGCCTGGAGAGATAACTCAGTGGAAAAGACTGAGGACTACTCCCACAAAGAGCCCAAATTGGGTTTCTTGCACCCATGTTGAATACTTCATAACCACCTGTGCTTGCCATCCCAGGGAATATAATGCCTTCTTCTGGATTCTGAAAGTGCTCATGTTTGCACAAAACTACACACACACACACACACATACACACACACACACTCTTAGAAATGAAAATAAATATTTTTTTTAAAAAAGCAATCTCTGTCAAAAGGAAAGAATAATCACCTATTCCCTCATATGCTGAATCTAGATTACACACACACACACACACACACACACACACACACACACACACACACATGAAAGCAGAAGTGACTATTAGAAAGGAGGAAAGGGATCAGCAGGAAGGGAAGTGGGGACAAGGGAAGACTAAGGGGACAGAAAATGTGAACAAAACACAAATGACATACACATATGAAAAGACCACAACAAATCTCATTGATTTGTAAACTAGCTAAAATTATTACAGGACAGAGAGAACCAGAGTTTGAATGTTACCACATGTGCTAAGCATTCCCTAAGCCTATATTTCCAGCTTTAAGCAACCCAATGCTTATTTCTGGCCTTTGTACATGCCTGTAGGCATGTGCATACAGGATCAGACTTACAAATACAAATACAAATACATGATTAAAGTAACTTGGTTTGGTAGTAGAGAGATTTAGTTTATTTTGCTCAATGTGGCATTCTATGAGATGGATATGAGACATTTTGAGAAGGATTACTGGAAGGCCATTCATCAGGTATGGCCTCATCTGGAAACCTGAACAACTTGTTTAAGTGACTGCACACTAGGCTCCAGGCAATCTTCCTAACCCCTTCCTGTGTTGCTCTTCCACTTCATGCTGAACTTTCATCCCCTAACAGCTTCTCCAGTGGCCATTATGGATCTTGGTTTGATTGCAAATGAGCACTCTTGAAGAAGTGCTTTACTCTGATGACTTTTCAATGGCTCTGCTGTTGGTGGGGACTTGTAATTACTGTCACCAGTCTCAGTTTATGTAAGTGTTTGCATTTTGAAATAATTATGATGGCCAATCCATGGATATATATATATATATATATATATATATATATATATATATATATATAATGTTAATTGAAGCAGAGGAGAAAATGAAGTCACTAACATGTCTGTTTGAATGGGAGTCCATTTCACGAGATTTAGAAAGCATGACTCCAACTTTGGCTCTTTTGCCATTTCTATTTAAGCCCTTCAGTAGTTTAAGGATTTTAGGGTAAGCATCCTAGTAACTATGCATGCTTTTCCTCCTTTATTATCCGCCCATCCCTTTCATTTTGAAACAGCATCTCCTATAGGCATGCGATCCCAGGCCCAGGATAGCCTTGGACTTACTATGTGGACCAAAATGATGCTGAAGTGATCTCCTGCCTCCACTTTTCAATAGCTCACGTTTATAGAAGTGTGCCATTGTGCCCGGTCTTATGCGGTGCTAGAGCAAACCCAGGGGTAGGCAAGGAGTCTTCTGACTGAGCTTCATCACCAGTTGCAACAGATATGAATGCTTAATGAAAGAGGAATGTGACCTTCTGTGTGAAGTACTAAGATTGTTCAAGGACTGGGAAGGAGTAGGAAAAGGAGAAATGATGACAGTAATTCTTGAAGATTAACTGGTCATTTATCCTTCCACCTTTGATCCTTTCTCCCATCTCATCACTGTACAGAAGGATCACCTCTGCCACTGCCTATTTGTAATCACCATTGTCAAATTAGATGAGGTATTCAATTAAACATTTTGGTCTTAACCATGACCCTAAATAAAATCACTGAATTAGGGGAAATTACCTCACCAGTGAAGTTTTGTCCAAAAGTCAATTTATGCATTTAAAAATTGGAAATTATGTATGATATATGGTGAGGGAAACAAATTAAGTTTGTGTGTGTGTGTGTGTATGTATGTGTGTGTTTAATGTCTTCTGTGAAGGAAGGTTGTTTATGGAGACATCTTTTTTAGAGCTGAGTGTTGCAAGGTCTCTCATATTGTCTGGATGTAGGTCTCTCTGCATTTGTTTCAATCTGCTGCAGGAAGAAGCTTCTCTGATGATGGCTGAGCAAGGCGTGGACCTCTGAATATTATCAAAATATCATTAGAAATCATTTTGTTGCTGCATTTCTTTATGAGAAAAATAGTGTTTTGTATTTGTCTAGGTTCCTGGACTTTCTAGACAGCCAAAACAATGTTGGGTATGGGTTTCATGTCATCGGGTGGGCTGTAATACAAATCAGATATTGGTTGGTTACTCACACAAGCTTTCTGACATGATTGTACCAACATATCTTGCAGGCAGGCCACTTTTATAGCTCCAAGGGATTTTAGCTGGGTCAATGTTTACCTTTCCCTTTTGGTAGCATGTAGAATACTTTTCTCTACCATGAAAACTACTCTGTAGCAGTGAAGGTTCTTTGTGGGCACCTTCTCAACCTCTCCATGGTCAGTAATAGATCTTATTTTTGGCAATATGGTTTTAGTTTGTGTAGAGCCACCAACAAATAGTCTTCACACTGGTTTGGGTCAATAAGAAGAACTCAGGCAAGAACTCTATTAGATGTAGCCCATTCCTGGTACAGAAAACTTCATGGTGATACAGTCAAGGTTTTGTCTTCCCCATTAGTTGATAATTTCATTTAGATTGCCTTCATATATATATAGTAAACTTCTACTGTATAGGTTTCCATGTGATCCCTCAAATGGCCCTTAGATTTAGCTATCTCTCCCCATATGCCTCCTTCTCCTGGAGCTCAGGGAACTCTGCAGAAGAGAAGGCAGAAAAAAAATGTAAGCATGAGGAGGAAAGAGGGACGCTAACTATAAGGCTTTCTAGACATAACAGGCCTGGTACACACATGAGCTCATGGAGACTGGGACGGTATCCACAGGGCCTGCACTGCTCTGCACTAGGTAAGGTCCTAGAGATGAAAAGAGAAATGAACACACTGCCATTTCTAACCCAAAAGCTAGCTCCAATTGATAGCCATTTGCAAATATGAAAAATTAATTTTCTCCAAGGGAGACTCACAGCACTTTAAAGGGCAGGCCTCATGTCCAGCAGTAGATGGCCACACAAAATAAACTCAAAGGCACCTTTGAAGGTTTTGTCTCATAATGTTTAATCAGGGCATATTTTTAAACCTTATTGAACCTTTGAATAATATATATATATATATATGAGATGCAGATATAGCCACATACATGTGTGTATATAATATATATATATATATATATATAGTATGTGCATATATTTATGTTTTATACATAATATATGGCTTCCAATTTTAGTTTTTATGGGATACCTATGTGTTTGAACATATGTGTCTCTGCATTTACACACATCTCTTCTGCTTTTTCTTGTTTGGTTGATCTTGTTTGTTTAAAAATCATATTCCAGATCTTCACCGCCTACAGGAGCAGAAAGGCAGCATCAGGTACTGAGATTTCCCGAGTTTAAGATCTCTGAGGGAACAAACTGCCAGAGGTCTACCTGTGCCCAGGACCTGGGCAGATAGGTGGTTCATCTTTTTGCCAGCCTGTCGTGGGGTCTGGGTCATATGTGGGGATCAGCACAGGGAGTGACTCCCTGCCACCACCTTCACTGCCTGCCTGAGCAGAAAGGCAATACC
This sequence comes from Apodemus sylvaticus, assembly GCF_947179515.1. Classification (NCBI taxonomy): domain Eukaryota; kingdom Metazoa; phylum Chordata; class Mammalia; order Rodentia; family Muridae; genus Apodemus; species Apodemus sylvaticus. The sequence continues at coordinate 138,746,050 of NC_067473.1, read as the reverse complement.
AGGTACTGAGATATCCTGAGTTTAAGATTTTTGAGGGTGCAAACTGCCAGGGGTATGCCTGTACCCAGGACCTGGGCAGATAGGCAGTTCGTCTGTGTGCCAGCTGGTCATGGGTCCTGTGCCCCACTAGGTACTCAGCATTTGGAGGAACTCCCCGCCACCATCTTCACTCCATGACAGAGCAGTTGGGAAGCACCAGGTTCACTGAGACAACCCAAGTATAACACTGCTTGGGGCAACACACAGCAGGGCTCCAATGGCACACTAGAGGAAGGTAGCACATCAGCAATCTGTGCCACGGGAAACCCAGTCATCCAGTGTCACAGAAATAGCCTTACAGGCTCACAGGAGGTTGAAGCACCAGCCAGTGACAACAAGACCAAGTAACACCAGTGAGAAATAGATGGCTAAAGGCAAATGTAGGAACGTTACTAACAGACACCAAGGCGATATGGCAGCCTCTTAACCCAATTCTCCAATAACAGGAAATCCTGGATATCCCAACACACCAGAAAAACAAGATTTGGATTTAAAATCACTGGTCATGATGCTGTTGAAGGAAAACATGAAGGACATAAAAAAATCTCTTAAAGAAATGCAGGAGAAAAATGATCAAAAGTTAGAAGCCCTTACAATGGAAACACAAAAATCATTGAAAGAAATTCAGAAGAATATGTGTCAAAAATAGAAGCCAATAAGGAGGAAATGCAAAAATCACTTAAAGAAATACAGGAGAAAGGTTTATGGGACATATGGGGAGGGAGGAATCCGGGAAAGGGGAAATCATTTGGAATGTAAACAAAGAATATAGAAAATAAAAATATTTTAAAAAAGAAAGAAATACAGGAGAACTTTGGTCAACAGGCAGAAATCATGAAAGAGGAAACACAAATTTCTTAAAGATTTACAGGAAAACACAAACAAGCAAGTAAAGGAGCTGAGCAAAACCATCCAGGATCTAAAAACAGAAATAAAAACAACTAAGAAATCACAAAGGGAGACAACCTTTGTGAGATAGAAAACCTTGGGAAGAAATCAGGGGCCATAGATGCAAATAACATCAGAATACAAGAGACAGAAGAAAGAATCTCTGATGCCGAAGATATCATAGAAACCATGGACTCAACAGTCAAAGAAAATGCAAAATGCAAAAAGCTGGTTACCCAAAACATCCACAAAATCTAGGACGCAATGAGAAGACCAAACCTAAGTATTATAGGCATAGATAAGAGTGAAGATTTACAACTTAAACGACCAGCTAATATCTTCAAAAAAATTATGGAAGAAAACTTCCCTAACCTAAAGAGAGAGATGCCCATGAATATACAAGAAGCCTACAGAACTCCGAACAGACTGGACAAGAACAGAAATACCTCCCGTCACATAATAATCAAAACCTCAAATGTACTAAACATAGAAAGAATATTAAAGGCAGTAAGAGAAAAAGGTCAAGTAACATATAAAGGAAGACCTATCAGAATTACACCAGACTTCTCATCAGAGACCATGAAAGCTAGAAGATCCTGGGCAGATCTCATGCAGACTCTAAGAGAACACAAATGTCAGCCAAGACTACTATACCCAGTGAAACTCTCAATCACTATAGATGGAGAAAGCAAGATATTCCATGACAAAACCAAATTTACACAATATCTTTCCACAAACCCAGCCCCACAAAGGACAATGTGGGAAAACTCCAATACAAGGAGGGAAACTATACCCTGAAAAAAGCAAGATAATAACCTTTCAGTAAATCCAAAAGAAGATAACCACTCAAATATAAAATCAACATCAAAAATGATAGAAAGCAATAATCACTATTTCTTAATACTCTGAACATCAATGGACTCAATTCCTCAATAAAAAGACAAAGACTAACAGACTGTATACGTAAAGAGAACCCTATATTTTGCTGCATACAAGAAACACACCTCAGTCTCAAAAGACAAAAATTACCTTAGAGTAAAAGGCTGGAAGACAATTTTACAAGCAAATGGTCTCAGGAAACAAGCCGGAGTAGCCATTTTAATATCAAATAAAATTGACTTTCAACCTAAAGTCATCAAAAGAGACATGGAAGGACACTTCTTGATGGGCAAAGGAAAAATCTACCAAGAAGAACTCTCAATCCTGAATATCTATGCTCCAAATGCAAGGGCACCCTCATTCATAAAAGAAACTTTACTAAAACTCAAAGCACACATTGCCCCTAACACAATAATTGTGGGCGTCTTCAACACCCCACTCTGCTCAATGGACCGATCAGGAAAACAGAAACTAAACAGGGACACAGTGGAAGTAATTGAAGCTTTGGACCAATTGGATTTAACAGATATATAGAGAACATTTCATCCCAAAGCAAAAGAATATACCTTTTTCTCAGCACCTCATGGTACCTTCTCCAAAATCGATCATATAATTGGTCACAAGATAGACCTCAGCAAATATAAGAATATCGAAATAATCCCATGCCTCCTATAAGATCACTATTGGGTAAAAATGTGATCTTCAACAGCAACAAAAACAGAAAGCCCACTTACACATGGAAACTGAACAATATTCTACTCAATAATAACTTGGACAAGGAAAAAATAAAGAAAGAAATAAAAGACTTTTTAGAATTTAATGAAAATGAAGGCACGACATACCCAAATCTATGGGACACAATGAAAGCAGTGCTGAAAGGAAAACTCATAGCCCTGAGTGCCTCCAAAAGGAAAATGAAGAGAACATACACTAGAAGCTTAACAGTACAGCTGAAAGCCCTGGAACAAAAAGAAGCTGATTCACCCAGGAGGAGAAGAAGACAGGAAATATCAAACTCAGGGCTGAAATCAATCAAGTAAAAACTAAGAGAACCATACAAAGAATCAACAAAACCAGGAGCTGGTTCTTTGAAAAAATCAACAAGATAGATAAACCCTTAGCCAGACTAACCAAAGGGCACAGAGACAGTATCCAAATTAACAAAATTAGAAATGAAGAAGGAGATATAACAACAGAAACTGAGGAAATTCAAAAAAATATCAGATCCTACAACAAAAGCCTGTGTTCAACACAACTGGAGAATCTGGAGGAAATGGACAATTTCTTAGACAGATACCAAATACCAAAATTAAATCAGGATCAAATAGATAAGAAGATTTAACACCAATACCCTTCAAACTATTCCACAAAATAGAAACAGAAGGAATACTACCCAACTCATTCTACAAAGCCACAATTACGCTGATACCAAAACCTCAGAAAGATCCAACAAAGAAAGAGAGCTTCAGGCCAATTTCCCTTACGAATATTGATGCAAAAATACTCAAAAAATTCTTGCCAACTGAATCCAAGATCACATCAAAACGATCATCCACCATGATCAAGTAGGCTTTATCCCAGGGATGCAGGGATGGTTCAATATACAGAAATCCATCAATGCTATCTACTACATAAACAAACTCAAAAAAAAAAAAAAAACCAACCCACATGATCATTTCATGAGATACTGAAAAAGCATTTGACAAAATTCAGCATCCTTTCATGCTAAAAGCCCTGAAAAGAACAGGAATTCAAGGCCCATATCTAAACATATTAAAAGCAATATACAGTAAACCGGTAGCCAACATCAAACTAAATGGTTAGAAACTTGAAGCAATTCCACTAAAATCAGGGACTAGACAAGGCTGCCCCCTCTCTCCATATCTTTTCAATATAGTTCTTGAAGTCCTAGCTAGAGCAATTAGACAACATAAAGAGGTCAAAGAGATACAAATTGGAAAGGAACAAGTCAAACTATCACTATTTGAAGATGATATGATAGTGTATATAAGTGACCCAAAAAACGCTACCAGAGAACTCCTACAGCTGATAAACAGCTTCAGAAAATTGGCTGGTTACAAAATCAACTCAAGCAAATCAGTAGGTTTTCTATACTCAAAGGATAAGCAGACTGAGAAAGAAATTAGGGAAATGACACCCTTCACAATAGCCACAAACAGCATAAAGTATCTTGGGGTGACTCTAACCAAACAAGTAAAAGATCTATATGACAAGAACATCAGATCTCTGAAGAAGGAAATCTGAAAAGATCTCAGAAAATGGAAAAACCTTCCATGCTCGTGGGTTGGTAGGATTAATATAGTTAAAATGGTCATCTTGCCAAAAGCAATCTACAGATCCAACGCAGTCCCCATTAAGATCCCAACTCAGTTCTTCATAGAGTTAGAAAGAGCAATTCTCAAATTCATCTGGAATAAAAAAAAACCCAGGATAGCTAAAACTATTCTCAACAGTAAAAGAACTTCTGGGGGAATCAGTATCCCAGACCTCAAACATTACTACAGAGCAATAGTGATAAAAACTGCATGGTATTGGTACAATGATAGGCAAGTAGATCAATGGAATAGGATTGAAGACCCAGAAATGAACCCACACACCTATGGTCACTTGATCTTCGACAAAGGAGCTGAAAACATCCAGTGGAAAAAAGATAGCCTTTTCAACAAATGGTGCTGGTTCAATTGGAGGTCAGCATGCAGAAGAATGCGAATTGATCCATTCTTATGTCCTTGTACTAAGCTCAACTCCAAGTGGATCAAGGACCTCCACATAAAACCTGATACACTGAAACTAATAGAAAAGAAACTGGGGAAAACCCTTGAGGACATGGGCACAAGGGAAAAGTTCCTGAACAGAACACCAATAGCTTACACTCTAAGATCATAAATTGACAAATGGGACCTCATAAAATTACAAACTTTCTGTAAGGCAAAGGACACTGTCAAAAGGACAAAATGGCAACCAACAGATTGGGAAAGGATCTTCACCAACCCTAAATCTGACAGAGGGCTGATATCCAATATATACAAAGAACTCAAGAAGTTAGATCCCAGAGAACCAAATAACCCTATTAAAAATGGGGTACAGAGCTAAACAAAGAATTTTTACCTGAAGAACTTCAGATGGCTGAGAAGCTCCTTAAGAAATGTTCAACATCATTAATCATTAGGGAAATGCAAATCAAACCAACCCTGAGATTTCACCTCATACCAGTCAGAATGGCTAAGGTTAAAAACTCAGGAGACAGCAGGTGTTGTCGAGGATGTGGAGAAAGAGGAACACTCCTCCACTGCTGGTGGGATTGCAAGATGGTACAACTACTTTGTAAATTTGTCTGGCGGTTCTTCAGAAAACTGGACATGACACTTCCGGAGGACCTTGCTACACTTCTCTTGGGTATATACCCAGAGGATTCCCTGGCATGCAATAAGGTTACATGCTCCACTATGTTCATAGCAGCCTTATTTATAATAGCCAGAAGCTTGAAAGAACCCAGATGTCCCTCAATGAAGAATGGACATAGAAAATGTGGTATATTTACACAATGGAATACTACCCAGCAATTAAAAACAATGAACTCATAAAATTCTTAGGCAAATGGTTGGGACTAGAAGATATCATCCTAAGTGAGGTAACCCAATCACAAAAGAATACACATGGAATGCAATCACTCATAAGTGGATATTAATTAGTCCAGAAGCTCTGAATTCTCAAGACACAGTTAACATATCAAATGATACCCAAAAAGAAGGAAAGAGAGGGCCCTGGTTCTGAAAAGAGTTGATCCAGCATTATAGGGGAATACCAGGACAGGGAAATGGGAGGGGGATGATTGGGAAAAGGACAGAGAGAAGAGGGCCTATGAGACCGATTGGGAGGGGGAACCGGGAAAGGGGAATGCATTCAGCATGTAAACAAAGCATATAGAAAATTAAAAAAGAAAGAAAATTAAATTATAAACACACAAAAAATCATATTCCAATTTATTTGTTTTTGATTTATCATTATATATTTTATATGATTTTATTATTATTTCTCAGAAGTCTGCTTTCTAACAAGAAACAGAAAGCTGAGGATCCAGATGGGAAGTGAGGGGTGATGAGCTGGAAAGAGAGGGAACAAAAGTGGTAATCAGAATATGTTGTGCAGAAAAAAATCAATTTTCAATAATAGAAAAAATGTGTTCTCAAGGCTTGGCTATTTTATTTGCAACAAGCCTTTTAGAATAAACTCATTTTCAAAGGATTCTGTCTCCTTGTACATTAGGAAGGGGAGTGCCTTGCAGGTCTGTGGTTGGTCACAAGCCATCAATACACACTCTGAAAAGCAGTCATTTACATCTGTTGCAGGTAAAAAGGTTCAGAAAGAAAAGCCCTGTTTTAGCCTTCATGCTGTACAGTGGAATCCCCACAGCTCCCCCTCACCAAGAGCATGCACACGTCTTGGTGGTTGAGACTGCCCATTCCTCTCTGCCTGCCTAATAAAGAAATAGGTTTTAGATTAGCATGTAGATCACACTTCTGTCTCCCTGAAAATCACATTGATGTCACAGAATTTAGTTCTGATTTCCTGTTTAATGTTTTTAAAAACAAGAAGGGAAGTGAGATGTAGATGTTCAAATTAATGCCTATTATCCCACAGGCTTGCTAGCAGTTAGCATCTCAAAATCATTTTTTTTTAAATTAGTCTGATGTTTGAGGCTATGGACTTGTTTACCTTTCTGTTGTTCCTGTTCCTGTTGAATGCCATGTTTTGACAGATACTCTAAAATCACATCTTCTACTATCAGGAATTGCTTTTGTATCCTCAATTTGTTTTAAATACATTTCTCTGTCCATAAACTATCAAAAAAGTCCCTGGGGTTTCTACGATGAAACTTGACTTGTATAAATACAAAAGGGACAGCATGCTCCCTTTTACCACAGGTTCCATATTGGCAACTGCTCTGCAGAGGTGGCTAGGAAAAGCCGACCAGTAGTAAAGGAAGAAGACTTGGCAGTGAATCATGAAGTCTCCAGAATCTCACTAATGAACCCCAGGGCTAATGCCCGGGAAGAGACAGGAGGGGACAGTCTTCCAGCTGGATGCAGTTAAGTGCCTACAAGGAGAACTGAAAATGTAAATGATAAGAAAGAGGAAGAAAAGAAGGTGACATCAGTGAGTGGAGTGAGCCTCATGGTAGGGAACACCACCAGACAGTGGCTGTGGCCTGAAACCCAGAACAGGGAGACAATGTTCAGGGTGGCATGGCAACAGTGACTTTAGAGAAGGAGGCAAGTTTGTGGGTATTATGGAAAGTAGTAGATTGTGGCACTGTCCCAGGTGGGACCAATCTAATGGAATGATGTCTTAAGAGCTGCAAATGTGCTTCACCTGGATTTCAGAGAGGGCAGTGTTAGACTGATCGAAAGCGTGATCAACCTTCTGCTGGCTTTAAAGATAAAGCTGGCCAAACCCCAGGGCATATGGAGGCCTCAAAACACAGAAAGTGACTCATGGCAACTAGCAAGAAAACAGAGACCTCAGTTCTACAACCACTTGAGGCTAGAGTGAAATTTTTCTACAGGTAACCTCAGTCCACTGATACCTTGTTTTCAATACTCAAGGCAGGGAGCAACCTGCCCCTCTGGGACTTTTGACCCACAGTTATGGAAGCAGTGTGGGTCAGGGGAAGGGTGATTCCAGGAGCTCCATTCTGGAAGGAACTGGAACACTGGTGTCTGTGGCAAACCATGTGGACTCAGGCTAGTGGCTAGTGTGTTCTAACTCAGGGCACTGTGCTTTGTAAGGTCTGGCTTTCTCCTCTACACAATGGAAATACCCACATTTCCCTGGTCAGCAAATGAGGCCTTTCTGTAGTTACAACTGGCACAGAAAATGTATGCTTCCTTAAAACACTACACAGCAGATCTCCTGTTTCTTTGAATTCTAAGAACAAGCATCCATGGACAGACACTACCTGAAAAAACTCATTAAACTGCATCATCATAGAAAAAGCCATGTTCCAGGAGATGGAGAAAATACCCAGAAATGGGTCAAGAGCAAGTGGTCATCTAGATGCAAATGAAAGCTGCCTTCTTAGAGGTGGATGGATAGGAAGATCACTCAGAGAACTGGAATAATACAAGTTCAGACTGAGCGGTTGACCTGCAACCTGAGTGTACACTGTAGCAAGCTCCCAGGTGATACAGGTCCTTCTAGTCCATGGATCCACCTTTGAGGAGATTGAATACATGAGTAAAGAAATCTTCTCACTGCTTACAGTGCTCTGGATGCTGAGATGGGGAAGAAGAGTTGAAGAACAGTCAGAGAGACCGGTGTCCAGCTGGACCTGCTCAGCTGCGCTCTGCTGGTAGGTTTCCCTTCTATGACAGTGTAGGCCCACTTGCAGCACAGGTATGTCAGCACCTCTAGGAGTGGATCTTTTTCTGCAACTTTCTTGTTTCATTTCTCAAAGGCCCATGCTGCAAGTTAATGGTTTTGTGGCTTCCTGGAACAGATGTGGTAGGATAACCCAGCTTACTCTACTGCAAAGCAGAGATGGGGTCAGTGGTGAGTCAGGTCAGACATTTTGCAACAGTAGTCTTACAAATGAAGTAAGGTCTTGACTGTGCATGACAAATTCATCCTTGTATCCCTGAATCCCTGTGTCATTTTCCAATATTACTTTTCAAAGTTCATTTCCTTCTGTGATAAATTCTTTTAGGAAAGTTAAATTTTCAAGTGTTTTGTGGGTATTAACCAGGCAGACCTCTTTGAACCTTTGTTTGAAGTTTAATGTCCTAGCATGTCTGCTTTCTCGTCAGTCTTTGTAAATATGTGTGTGTGTGTATGAATTTTTTATGTATATGAGTATTTTGCATGCATATATGTATGTGTACCACATACATGTCTGGTACACACTGAGGCCAGAAGAAGGTAGATCACCTGTAATTAGAGTTACAGGTAGTTGTGAGCTATTGTATAGGCTCTGGGAAATGAACTAAGGTTCTCAACAAGAGAAGCAAGGCTCTCAACTGCTGGACATATCTGTGATCCCTCTCTGAGGTTTTGAATGTTTTCTTTCTCTTTAATCATTTTAAAAAGAATTCATTGCTAGTTATGGCCTTGGAAATTACTTAGAAGAGCCTTAGAAGGCACTTTGCTACTTAATCAGAAAGGATCTGAGTCCATCTGATGTCAATGTCACTAGTCTGGGCAGTCAGACACCTTGTTACAAATGCTAGGTATAGACAGCTACTATAGATTCTGACCTGAGAAATCCAGCAGTTGCAGGGAGTGCTGTGGTCCAAGAACCTCTTAGGGACCATCAGCCTGATCTGAAAAATGCTGAGATGGAGAAGAGTTGAAGAACAGTCAAAGAGACCGGTGTCCAGCTGGACCTGCCTTCAGAGAAGATAATAATGCCTAGAGACATTGTTGAGAAACTGATGAGAGTTTGTAGAATTCAAACACAGCATGATAGCAACTAAGAAAACATAAAATAGAAGTACAGAGAATCAATTTTAAAAGACAGTGCAGAAGAAAACTCATCTCCAGCATGCTAACATAGTATTTTCTCGTAGTTTCCTGTGGTTTTTTCCTAATCCATATGCACATTATAGTAGTTCTTTCATAGCACATTCCATTTAAAAAATAAAAAATCTAACAGGATATATTACTGTTTGCAGCACATTAGTTTCTGAATTATATCTAATTATATCATTATACCCCATTGTGTGGTTATAGCGACTCTAATCAATAACTCAGTTACTCATTGTTTTGACTGCACAATGCTGTTGCAGTGAACATCTTTTGTTTTTTATTATGTCTTTCTTCAGATAAATCACCCATGGTTGACTTAGTGGATCTGATGAGGTGACGTTTTTAGGGGAAAAATATCCTGTTTTTAGAGATTTGATTAGAACAATGTTGCTATTATTGTAGGGATTTTCCATGATTTATGCAGTTGGGTTTTAGAATCGAATTAACTTTGTTTGCTACATTTATATTGATAATGCTAACTAAATCTTTCATTTTGCTACTACTATTTTCTGTGGGGCTTTTTTTTTTTGTAGTCTTTTCATAGCCTTTGGGTGTGGACATTCATTTATCAATTGATGTCTTAGCAGTGTGTATTTTTAACCTTCATTTACGCAGTTTATTTAAAGTCATTATCCACTGCTTATGAGAAATAGGGTTTATCAAGGTTCATCAAGAAAGAGGAAAGTCTTGTGTTAGCATCAGGCCCTCTACAACACATCCTCATTGATCTTTTGAACATTTTTCCTGGGTGTCATTAACTAAGACTTCCCTATTTCTCCTGGGACTTTTAAAAATCATCTCATGTAGTCTAACTGTTGCCTGTCCTCTCTAATTGCTCATCTGAGGCTTCAAGCTCCATGTTTTCATATCCTGAAGTAACTGACACAACAACAACAACAACAATGATAGCAACAACAACAACAACAACAACAAACCAGGAAAGTATAAACGGACCATTTCTGGAGCTAGGGGGCAGGGCAGGAAGAGAGAGTGGAATAGAATAGCAGGGTACAAGTGCTCTGATAGATGAAATGGGAAAAACACGATATATATATTATATATATCAAAGATTTCCCTAATCAAATGAGCACAGCCATAGTCACCCATAGTTACTGTTTCCTTGTGTGGCGACCATACTTAAAATCTACTCTAAATGGATTTCAAGGGAGGAGTAAGTGTTAAGTGCAGCTATGTGCTGAAGATTAGAATGCCCACATTGTGTGCCCATCCTGTGCTCATCATCACCTCTGCAGCCGAGTCCCTAGCAAGGCCTAGTTTCTATCATGTGAACTCTGGTTGTCACAAAAGGTCAGACAGCACTGCTTTTATGCACTTGCCTTGTTTTATTAATCAAAAACCTTCCATGTTCATCCCCATTGTGGTGTGCTAGAATTTCCTTTTTAAAGAGTGAATAATGTAGGGCTGTAGAGATGGCTCAGTGGTTAAGAGCACTGACTGCTCTTCCAAAGGTCCTGAGTTCAAATCCCAGCAACCATATGGTGGCTAACAACCATCCGTAATGAGATCTGATGCCCTCTTCTGGAGTGTCTGAAGACAGCTACAGTGTACTTACATATAATAAATAAATAAATCTTTAAAAAAAAAAAGAGTGAATAATGTTTCACAATGGACTATTCCATATTCAATATATATATATATATATATATATATATATATATAATTCTATTTCAGATATTATTAAATTGCACAGACTAAATATATTTATTCCACTGTGTACCACTTAAGCCTTGGTGACTCAGTAGCAAAGTAGGCTGGGGAGATGGCTCAGTTGGTAAAAGCACTTTCTGCTCCCCTCAAGTATCCAAGGTTGGTACCCCACACCCACTACAGGTGCTCACAACTTCCAGCTACATGGGATCCAACTCCCTCTTTTGGCCTTTCTGGGCAATGCGTTCATGTGCACATACCTACACACACACACACACCTAGGCACATAATTAAAAATAGTGAAAAAGAATCTTTAAAAAGGAACCAAAGAAGAAAGTACATGTTTCTCATTTTGGAGAGCTTCTTATGTAGAACAGAGTTAATAAACATTATTGTTAAGACCTCTCCTGAAGGTATCTTAGTGGTCATTCATTCTCTTGCAGGGATTCATTATTTATCCTCTCAATTATGCTGTTTCTTTTGAATTAAAACCTTTAATAAGGATATGTGGGAAATGCATTGAACTCACAGGAAATATTCTGTGCAAAATATCTTCATGTTCTTGTGAAGTAGGTCAAATTGGTAGCAAAGCAATATTGAGCTGGGTCTGCCTTAACACTTTATAGATTCATTGCTGTGGATATTTTCGTTAGCAATTTTAAGTCAGAATTGCACAGGTAACTGATTCAGCTGTATGATAAAAATCCTCAGGGAGGTGATACTTGAGTGAATTTATTAAGTTATTTCTCGAGGTTTTAGTGATTTAATGAAAAATGAATTTTTAAGGCAAAAGATGGCAGGTCATAAATATGAACTACTTCCCACCTGCTTCTGATATACAACCCAGCGGTAGCTCTGTTCAGTTAAGGAGAAGATGGATTGCTGTGACCACACCAACAGGCATGTTAAACTGAATTATGAGGATGGCAATCATAGAAAGCAGGGCAAAGTCACTAGAAATTCTTCTAGAAGTTTTTTTCTAATTTTTTTCCTGAGATGCACTCATTTAAAGACAAATTTAAAAGACAAGAGTATGAAGGATAAGAGGGCAAGAGTGTTTCAGGGCATTTTAACACTTAAGAATTTTAAAAAGTTTTTTATTTTTATTTCTACTTTATATGTATGAGTGTTTGCCTGCCTGTATGTTATTGTACCATATGAGTTCCAGGTGCTGTCAGAAGCCAGATGAGGTAACAGTCCACTGGATGTGGAGCTACAGACAGGTGGCATGGCATGGAGCTGTTGAGGCATGAAACTGGTTCTCTTCAATAGCAGCAAGAACACTTAATCTTTGAGCCACTGCTCCAGCCCCAAACTTAGGAATTTTGACTATGAGCTTATGATGCTAAAGCCTGAAGGATGGACTCAAGACATTATATTTATGTGGTTCCCTGCCATTATCACTGTGTGTGTGTGTGTGTGTGTGTGTGTGTTTATGTGTATGTGTGTGCTCATGTGCATGCAGGCGCATGCACATCCATGCATGTATACATTCACAGAGGCAAAATTCAATGTCAGTGGTCTCTCTTTTGCTCTCTACCTTGTCACTTAGAACTGTGGTCTTGAACTGAACCTGAAGTTCACTGATTGACTGGATTGGATAGATAGTGATCATTAGAGATCCTCCTAATTCTGTCAGCACCAACATTAAAAATGCTTATCATCAGAAGTGCCATGCCCAGTTTTCTGAGGAACCATGAGACTGCTTTCCAGAGTGGTTGTACCAGCTTGCAATCCCACCAGCAGTGGAGGAGTGTTCCTCTTTCTCCACATCCATGCCAACACCTGCTGTCTCCTGAGTTTTTAACCTTAGCCATTCTGACTGGTGTGAGGTGAAATCTCAGGGTTGTTTTGATTTGCATTTCCCTAATGACTAATGATGCTGAACATTTTTTAAGGTGCTTCTCAGCCATCCGAATTTCTTCAGGTGAAAATTCTTTGTTTAGCTCTGTACCCCATTTTTTAATAGAGTTATTTTGTTCTCTGGTGTCTAACTTCTTAAGTTCTTTGTATATATTGGATATTAGCCCTCTGTCAGATTTAGGGTTGGTGAAGATTTTTTCCCAATTTGATGGTTGCTATTTTGTCTTTTTGATGGTGTCCTTTGCCTTACAGAAACTTTGTAATTTTTTGAGGTCCCATTTGTCAATTCTTGATCTTAGAGCATAAGCTATTGGTGTTCTTGTTCAGGAACTTTTCCCCTGTGCCCATGTCCTCAAGGGTCTTCCCCAGTACCCAGAGGATTCCCTGGCATGCAATAAGGTTACATGCTCCACTATGTTCATAGCAGCCTTATTTATAATAGCCAGAAGCTGGAAAGAACCTAGATGTCCCTAAATGGAGGAATGGATATAGAAAATGTGGTATATTTATACAATGGAATACTACTCAGCAATTAAAAACAATGAATTCATGAAATTTTTAGGCAAATGGTTGGAACTGGAAAATATCATCCTAAGTGAGGTAACCCAATCACAAAAGAATACACATGGAATGCTATCACTGATAAGTGGATATTAATTAGCCCAGAAGCTCTGAATACTCAAGACACAGTTAGCATATCAAATGATTCCCAAGTAGAAGGAATAAGAGGGCCCTGGTCCTGGAAAGTCTTGATTCAGCATTGTAGGGGAGTACCAGGACAGAGAAATGGGAGGGGTGATTGGGGAATGGATGTAGAGAAGAGGGCTTATGAGACATATGGGGAGGGGGGAACCAGGAAAGGGGAAAACATTTGGAATGTAAACAAAGAATATAAAAATTAAAAATAAAGGAGTATAAAAAATAAAAAATAATGTTTATCATCATACCAGGAGCTTTACATGGAGGCTCAGAATCTTAACTCATTTCTCACGCTTGTATATGTATCACTTTACCTACTCCGCTATCTTCTCATCTCCTAACCTTGTCATTTGTGTACTTAGGAGTAGTCAAGTCTTAGAAGCACAGCGGCCAAGGAGAGATCACAATTGTCTTGCTCTAGTATGCATTATGATAAAAGTGTATTTGATCTTTGCATTTTACAGTCAGAAATCTGGTCACTGTTGATGAAATTCTGACTGAATGAGAAAAACCTTATGTCCTATGTATATAGCAGTTTTGTTGATATGGATATTACATATAGAGCAACATGTCTATTGATAGGGATAAAGGCTATGAAGGAAATGGAAGACTGTGATGGGGCTGGGTGTAGGCCCGAGAGGCCGCTCAGTGGTTAAATTGCAAGCTGCTCTTCTAGAAGACCCCAGCTTGGTTCCCAGCCCCGACTCCATATTCACCTGTAATCTCAGCTCTGCTCAAGGGGATCTCAATCCCTTCTCTGGCCTTTCAATCCATCTTCACTCAGGTGCACATGCTCGTATATACATATTACAAAATAAAATAAATCTTAAAAACTCCAGCTGTGTCTTAAGATGGTGAATGCATTACAGATAGGAACCTCTTTCCTCTTACCCTTTTGAGCATTCTTTGCATAGACTGTTGCCTATCATTCCCTAGGAAGGCAGTGGCATTGGAACTAGTAACATCCTAAATCAACAACTCTTCAAATTAGTTGAATGTGGCAAACACCAGGCATTTGAGAAACCTGTCATACAGGACTCCGCCCCACACCCCAAGGATCCCTTTTTCATTGATATGCAAGGTTGTCTGGTGAGTCCAGACAGCTCACATGTCACAGGCTGCTCACACGAGGGCACAAGCATAGAGCTCATCCCCTGGGCTTGGTGACTGATGAACTCACAGCTTCTGATTTAGTCCATTTGATTTTGTCTTTCCAGCATTCCTCCAGGCAAAGTTCTTGCTTGCCTAAGAACACAGTTTTGAGAACTGTCTCCTGATCTAGATCTTCCCATGCCTTTTTTGTCAGAGGTGGAAGCAGAGTTCAATTCCACTCAGGATGGTCACTGTGGCTTCTTCATTTTCCCCTCTTGGGAAAAAAATAAAACCGCTTCTAAAATCTTCACTTTTACTTGACTACCGACTTGACTTTCTCCTTCACTGTGACATAAGAACATGCAGCCATTTACTTTGCCTTTTGTAGCTAGGCCACAGCAGGTGACTTAATCAGTACATAATTGCTCAGGTAGAGGTTGAGTAGTTCTATAGCAGTTTATTAGTCCTCTCTCCCTTGGTTCTTTTCCTTCCCTGTGCAGCTGGTCTTCTTAGAAGCTATTATAGTGTCCAGGATTCAAGCTATCCTTTGTAAAGCCCAGCAAGGTAGTTTGCCCTGGATTGTATTTTCTGTGAACCTATTATACCTTTTAATTGAAAAATATGGAGTACGAGAGACTGATTTCAAGAGTAAAAGGACAATGAGATGGTTCATGAACCTTGAGAGTAATACACAGGCATTTTTCACATTTTGAAGATTAAAAAAACAGTTCATAACTTTATTGAATTTTTGCACTTAATTTATAATCACTAATTTATTTATTACCTGTTTTAGGACAATAATTCCACACATGCATAAGTATGTACAAATTACCCAGCAGGCCACTACTAATCACTACCCTGACACAGCTAGGCTAGAATTTTCGTCTTCCATATAGAAGAGAACACATGTGGTTCATGTTCATCTCTGTCTGGTTTATTTCCTTTAACATAGTGTCCTCCAGTTCTACCCATTTTATTGCAAGCAGCAGGGTCTCAGTGTGTTGGTAGATGAATACCCAGGCTGATTTCATGCTGCATATTGTTCTTCTTATCACTAAAATATGGAATACAAGGACCTCTTTGACACACTGATGTAATTTCAGTTGCATATATATTTGAAAATGGGGCACTAAATCACATAGTAGATTTTTTTAAACGATTGTACACAAGTCACTACATAATTGTTGAATGAACTTACAATTCCTTAACAATGTAAAGAGTTTTCTTGTCACCACACCCTTGCTAGCATCTCAGACTTGGTTAAAGCACATCTACATGTGTTTTCTTTTTGCATGTGTGTGCATGTGTGCTTTTTTTTCATATACATGTATATGCATGTTCACATGTGGATCAACCAGCCATGAGTTCTGCTTCCTTTGCATTCAATCAAATCCTTCAATAGATTATTCTCACAAAGGGGCAAATACAGTGTCTTCCATCCTTTTTCTTTATTTGCTTCTAGTCATGTATCCTTGGGAAGATGATACTGCTCTAAGTGGCTCCAGAAATGTTCTCAAGGCTGAGTATAC
Source organism: Apodemus sylvaticus (assembly GCF_947179515.1). Taxonomy (NCBI): domain Eukaryota; kingdom Metazoa; phylum Chordata; class Mammalia; order Rodentia; family Muridae; genus Apodemus; species Apodemus sylvaticus. Next base: position 138,729,848 of record NC_067473.1, on the reverse strand, counting down.
ACACACACACACACACACACACACACACACACACACACACACACACTTACTACTACTACTACTACTACCACTACCACCATTACCATGCCCTGGCACATGGTATAATTTAAGTCATGCTGTGTGCCAAAAGGACCCACTGAGACTCAGGTGGCTTGAAATCATTTTGTGTTAAGAATGTACCTTGAACTTGTAGATCATTGCTTTTTCTTTTCCATGTTTTCTAAAGTTCTCCCAAAAGCAAACAAGTCAGCAAATATCCCCTAAATTGGCAACTAGGAGCACTGAGTGTATAGAGTCTCTTCCAAGTCTCGAGTTCACATGAAACTTGCATTTTTGTCCTTCATCTCCATTTTTATGCAAATTTAAAGAGTATTTTGAGTATTTTGTTTGAAAAAATTATGCTATTTTACTTTCAATAGGCTAAAGGAAAAGATGTTCTATTGAATCTACACATTGGAGGGAGGGAACCCAAATTAAAGTAAGTTAAGCCTCACTCACCCTAACATTCAATGTCCAGGCATCTCTATTCTATGTTCTTGTATTAAGTTTTTCAAAAACCCATAGCTCTATGTGCTGTAAGGTTCATTGGTGTGATGATGCCAAAATCCTATCACTGTTGGTTTGTGTGTAACAGAATAATCTGAGATGGTAATTTCTTTTCATGAGAAGTTTTATTAGCATATGTCCACTGTATGTAACAAAGGATTTCATTATGCCTATATAATGCATTTTGGTCATATTCACACCTGTTTTTCTCTTTGTCTCATTCCATCTCTTGTTGATCTCCCTCCTTAATCCTTTCTCAACTGTCATAACTTTTTTGTATGGCCCAATGAGTTCAGCTAGGGTTGCTTATGGAACACGAGCACAGGACTATGTAAAGGAGCCACTGACCATGTGATTCTACCATAGAAAGAAAGGTCGTGTCACCAGCATCCATAATTGCCTATAGATCCTGAGAGAGGTGTGGGGCTTGTGATCCTCTCCTGTATGCACTGTGGGGTGTTGTTGGGTTAGTCTTTAGGAGTTATGTGCAGATAAGCACAGCTGTTGAAAATTCAAGGGGGTAATCCCTATCTCAGGCTTAGAAGTCAGCATCACACACCATTCCCCATCACCTTCCTCTGGCCCTCTGGCTTTTTTTTTTTTTTTCTTTTTGGATTTTTTTTTAATTCGGTATAATTTATTTACATTTCAAATGATTTCCCCTTTTCTAGCCCCCCACTCCCCGAAAGTCCCGTAAGCCCCCTCCTCTTCCCCTGTCCTCCCACCCACCCCTTCCCACTTCCCCATTCTGGTTTCGCCGAATACTGTTTCACTGAGTCTTTCCAGAACCAGGGGCCACTCCTCCTTTCTTCTTGTACAACATTTGATGTGTGGATTATGTTTTGGGTATTCCAGTTTTCTAGGTTATTATCCATTTATTAGTGAGTGCATACCATGATTCACCTTTTGAGTCTGGGTTACCTCACTTAGTATGATATTCTCTAGCTCCATCCATTTGCCTAAGAATTTCATGAATTCATTGTTTCTAATGGCTGAATAGTACTCCATTGTGTAGATATACCACATTTTTTGCATCCACTCTTCTGTTGAGGGATACCTGGGTTCTTTCCAGCATCTGGCAATTATAAATAGGGCTGCTATGAACATAGTAGAGCATGTATCCTTATTACATGGTGGGGAATACTCTGGGTATATGCCCAGGAGTGGTATAGCAGGATCTTCTGGAAATGAGGTGCCCAGTTTTCAGAGGAACCTCCAGACTGATTTCCAGAGTGGTTGTACCAATTTGCAACCCCACCAGCAGTGGAGGAGTGTTCCTCTTTCTCCACACCCTCTCCAACACCTGCTGTCTCCTGAATTTTTAATCTTAGCCATTCTGACTGGTGTAAGATGAAATCTTAGGGTTGTTTTGATTTGCATTTCCCTAATGATTAATGAAGTTGAGCATTTTTTAAGATGCTTCTCCGCCATCCGAATTTCTTCAGGTGAGAATTCCTTGTTTAACTCTGTACCCCATTTTTTAATAGGGTTGTTCGGTTTTCGGGAGTCTAACTTCTTGAGTTCTTTATATATATTGGATATTAGCCCTCTATCTGATGTAGGATTGGTGAAGATCTTTTCCCAATTTGTTGGTTGCCGATTTGTCCTCTTGATGGTGTCCTTTGCCTTACAGAAACTTTGTAATTTTATGAGGTCCCATTTGTCAATTCTTGCTCTTAGAGCATACACTATTGGTGTTCTGTTCAGAAACTTTCTCCCTGTACCGATGTCCTCAAGGGTCTTCCCCAGTTTCTTTTCTATTAGCTTCAGAGTGTCTGGCTTTATGTGGAGGTCCTTGATCCATTTGGATTTGAGCTTAGTACAAGGAGACAAGGATGGATCAATTCGCATTCTTCTGCATGCTGTCCTCCAGTTGAAACAGCACCATTTGTTGAAAAGGCTATCTTTTTTTCCATTGGATGTTTTCAGCCTCTTTGTCGAGGATCAAGTGGCCATAGGTGTGTGGGTTCATTTCTGGATCTTCAATCCTGTTCAATTGATCCTCCTGCCTGTCACTGTACCAATACCATGCAGTTTTTAACACTATGGCTCTGTAGTATTGCTTGAGGTCAGGGATACTGATTCCCCCAGATTTTCTTTTGTTGCTGAGAATAGTTTTAGTTATCCTGGTTTTTTTGTTGTTCCAGATGAATTTGATAATTGCTCTTTCTAACTCTGTGAAGAATTGAGTTGGGATTTTGATGGGTATTGCATTGAATCTGTATATTGCTTTTGGCAAAATGGCCATTTTAACTATTTTGATTCTACCGATCCATGAGCATGGGAGATTTTCCCATTTTTTGAGGTCTTCTTCCATTTCCTTCTTCAGAGTCTTGAAGTTCTTGTCATACAGATCTTTCACATGTTTGGTAAGAGTCACCGCAAGATACTTTATACTGTTTGTGGCTATTGTGAAGGGGGTCATTTCCCTAATTTCTTTCTCAGCCTGCTTATCCTTTGAGTATAGGAAGGCCACTGATTTGCTTGAGTTGATTTTATAACCTGCCACTTTGCTGAAGTTGTTTATCAGCTGTAGGAGCTCTCTAGTGGAGTTTTTTGGGTCACTTAGGTAGACGATCATGTCGTCTGCAAATAATGATAGTTTGACTTCTTCCTTTCCAATTTGTATCCCTTTGATCTCCTTATGTTGTCGAATTGCCCGAGCTAGTACCTCAAGTAAATTTTGAAAAGATAAGGAGAAAGGGGGCAGCCTTGTCTGGTCCCTGATTTCAGTGGGATTGCTTCAAGTTTCTCTCCATTTAGTTTGATGCTGGCTACCGGTTTGCTGTTTATTGCTTTTACTATGTTTAGGTATGTGCCTTGAATTCCTGTTCTCTCCAAGACTTTAAGCATGAAAGGATGCTGAATTTTGTCAAATGCTTTTTCAGCATCCAATGAAATGACCATGTGGTTTTGTTCTTTGAGTTTGTTTATGTAGTGGATTGTATTGATGGATTTCCGTATATTGAACCAACCCTGCATTCCTGGGATAAAGCCTACTTGATCATGGTGGATAATCGTTTTGATGTGTTCTTGGATTCGGTTGGCAAGAATTTTATTGAGTATTTTTGCATCGATGTTCATAAGGGAAATTGGTCTGAAGTTCTCTTTCTTTGTTGGATCTTTGTGTGGCTTTGGTATCAGCGTAATCATGGCTTCGTAGAAGGAATTGGGTAGTGTTCCTTCTGTTTCTATTTTGTGGAATAGTTTGAGGAGTATTGGTGTTAACTCTTATTTGAAGGTCTGATAGAATTCTGCACTGAAACCATCTGGTCCTGTGCTTTTTTTGGTTGGAAGACTTTCTATGACTCCTCCTATTTCTTTAGGCATTATGGGACTGTTTAGATGGTCTAGTTGGTCCTGATTTAATTTTGGTATTTGGTATCTGTCAAGGAAATTGTCCATTTCCTCCAGATTCTCCGGTTGTGTTGAGTACAGTCTCTTGTAGTAGGATCTGATGATTTTTTGGATTTCCTCAGTTTCCGTTGTTACATCTCCCTTTTCATTTCTAAGTTTGTTAATTTGGATACTTTCTCTGTGCCCTTTGGTCAGTCTGGCTAAGGGTTTATCTATCTTGTTGATTTTCTCAAAGAACCAGCTCCTGGTTTTGTTGATTTTTTGTATGGTTCTCTTTGTTTCTACTTGATTGATTTCGGCCCTGAGTTTGATGATTTCCTGCCTTCTACTCCTCCTGGGTGAACTAGCTTCTTTTTGTTCCAGGGCTTTCAGGTGTGTCATTAAGCTGTTAATGTATGTTCTCTCCATGTTCTTTTTGGAGGCACTCAGGGCTATGAGTTTTCGTCTTAGCACTGCTTTCATTGTGTCCCATAGATTTGGGTATGTTGTGTTTTCATTTTCATTGTGTTCTAAAAAGTCTTTAATTTCTTTCTTTATTTCTTACTTGACCAAGGTATCATTGAGTAGAGTATTGTTCAGTTTCCACGTGTATGTGGGTTTTCTTTTGTTTCTGTTGCTATTGAAGACCACTTTTACTCCATAGTGATCAGATAGGAGGCATGGGATTAGTTCGATTTTCTTATATTTGTTGAGGTCTGTCTTGTGACCAATTATATGGTTGATTTTGGAGAAGGTACCATGAGATGCTGAGAAAAAGGTATATTCTTTTGTTTTAGGATAGAATGTTCTATATATATCTGTTAAATCTAATTGGTCCAAAGCTTCAATTAGTTTAATTTTGTCCCTGTTAATTTCTGTTTTCCTGATCGGTCCACTGAGGAAAGTGCAGTGTTGAAGTCACCCACAATTATTGTGTTAGGTGCAATGTGTGCTTTGAGCTTTAATAACGTTTCTTTTACGAAAGAGGGTGCCCTTGCATTTGGAGCATAGATGTTCAGGATTGAGAGTTCTTCTTGTTATATTTTTTCTTTGACCAGCAAGAAGTGTCCCTCAGAGCCTTTTTTGATGACTTTGGGTTGAAAGTCAATTTTATCTGATATTAAAATGGCTACTCCAGCTTGTTTCCTGAGACCATTTGCTTGTAAAATTGTCTTCCAGCCTTTTACTCTAAGGTAGTGTTTGTCTTTGACCCTGAGGTGTGTTTCCTGTAAGCAGCAAAATGTAGGGTCCTGTTTACGTAGCCAGTCAGTTATTCTGTGTCTTTTTATTGGGCATTAAGTCCATTGATGTTAAGAGACATTAAGGAATAGTGATTGTTACTTCCTATCATTTTTGACGTTATTTTTTAAATTTGATTGCTTAACTTCTTTTGGGTTTGATGAAAGGTTACTATCTTGCTTTTTCCAGGGTGAAGTTTCCCTCCTTGTATTGGTGTTGTCCTCCTGTTATCCTTTTTAGGGCTGGGTTTGTGGATAGATATTGGGTAAACTTGGTTTTGTCGTGAAATTTCTTAGTTTCTCCATCTATGGTGATTGAGAGTTTTGCTGGATATAGTAGTTTTGGTTGGCATTTGTGTTCTCTTAGAGTTTGCATGAGATCTGCCCTGGACCTTCTAGCCTTCATAGTCTCAGGTGAAAAGTCTGCTGTGATTCTGATAGGTCTTCCTTTATATGTTACTTGGTCTTTTTCTCTTACTGCCTTTAATATTCTTTCTTTGTTTAGAACATTTGGTGTTTTGATTATTATGTGACGGGAAGTATTTCTGTTCTGGTCCCGTCTGTTTGGAGTTCTGTAGGCTTCTTGTATATTCATGGGCATCTCTCTCTTTAGGTTAGGGAAGTCTTCTTCCATAATTTTATTGAAGATATTTGCTGGCCCTTTAAGTTGTAAATCTTCACTCTCATCTATGCCTATAATCCTTAGGTTTGATCTTCTCATTGTGTCCTGGATTTCCTGGATATTTTGGGTTACAAGCTTTTTGCATTTTGCATTTTCTTTAACTGTTGAGCCCATGGTTTCTATGGAATCTTCAGCATCTGAGATTCTTTCTTCTATCTCTTGTATTCTGTTGTTAATATTTGCATCTCTGTCCCCTGATTTCTTCCCAAGGCTTTCTATCTCCAAAGTTGTCTCCCTTTGAGTTTTCTTAGTTGTTTCTACTTCTGATTTTAGATCCTGGATGGTTTTGCTTAGCTCCTTCACTTGCTTGTTTGTGCTTTCCTGTAATTCTTTAAGAGATTTTTGTGTTTCCTCTTTCATGACCTCATCCTGTTGACCAAAGTTCTGTATTTCTTTAAGTGTTTTTTGTGTTTCCTCATTATTGGCTTTTGTATTCTCCTGGATTTCTTTCAATGATTTTTGTGTTTCCCTTGCAAGGGCTTCTACTTTTGATCCATTTTCTCCTGAATTTCTTTAAGTATGTCCTTCATGTGTTCCTGTACCAGCATCATGACCAGTGATTTTAAATCCAAATCTTGTTTTACTGGTGTGTTGGGGTATCCAGGACATGCTGGTAGAGGAGAATTGGGTTCAGATGTTGGCATATTGCCTTGATTTCTGTTAGTGACGTTCCTGTGTTTGCCTTTTGCCATCTAGTTCTCACTGGTGTTACTTGGTCTTGTCAGTGCTGGACTCACCAGTGCAAGCTGCCCCTTCCCCGTTGGCCTCTGGTGCACAGCTTACCCCCTGCACTGCCTGTAGACAGGGTGCTGCTACCCTGGCTGTTCAGATCCCGAAGCAGGCACCCGAAGGTTCCCGCTGGGGCCCGCTGGATTCACTGGAGCACACTGACTTCTCTCATCTGGCCACCAGGAATCCCTTCTAGCCTCTTGCAGGACCTTGAGATGTGGTGCTGCTGCTGCCCAGGCTGATCTGGATCCGGAAGCGGAGAGAGTTGAGCTGAGGGCTCCCGCCTGAGGCCTTGCCCCAGATTGTGTCTGTGGACCAGATGGAGCCCATGTGCACCCCCAGGGAGTGCCAAAGGTGTATGCTGCAGGGACCTCTCCTGTGTCCCGATCATTCTGCTGGGCAGCTGATCCCCCAACCGGGCTGGCGCACACAAGTTTAGCCTGGCCGCCTAGGCCCTGAGTCCAGGCAAAAGCCTGGGGGAGACCAAGGTCCGAGCCAAGTTCCCCTAGGGCTATGACTGTTAATTGGGTCCGCCAGGTGACCAGGATGGCGGGCGTGTGTGCCTGCGCTCCCTGAAAGCACCTGGAGAGTCTGCTGTGCTAACAACCTCCTGGGCGGGTTGACTCACAGATGGCCCACCAAGCCGCCCAGATCTTGGGGTCAGTCCTGTGCCTTTTGGGGCCTAGACCCCCGCTTTGTTAGCCTCAGGCTCTGCCGTTACGGCTCTGCCCGCCAGCGCTCTCTGTTGTCCTGCAGGCAAGATGGAGGCGCGCGCAGGCCCGGGCAAAAAACCTCCTGGCTGGGTTGGCGCCCCGATGCGCCCCCCCCCCCCCCGAACAGCCCAGGGCCTGGCTGCAGGCCAACGCCCATCGGGCTCAGACCCCCGCGGTGTTGGCCTCCAATTATGTTTGTGTACCTCAGACTGTCCGATGTCACTGGAGTTCGAAATCAAGATGGAGAGGCCGAGTTCTGAAGTGGCTTCCGTGCAGCGAAAGGCGCCACAAAACTGCAGCTGTTTGCAGCCTGGCTGGTCAGCGAAGGTCAGTGGTCGTGGGCGCAGGGCCTAACTGGACCCTGTGTCACCTTGGTTCCACTGCTGATGGCCCTTCAGCTGGACCAGCCACTGCTGTACTGCCGCCGCCGCCGGCCCTCTGGCTTTTATGTTCTTCTCTCTCTCTCCTTTTTAAAATATTTTCTTTATTTACATTTCAAATGTTATCCCCTTTTCTGGCTCCCCCCCAGAACCCCTCTATATCACTCCTCCCTTTGCTTCTATGAGGGTGTTCCCACCCACCCACCTCCCCTCCCAGTCCTCACATTCTCCTACACTGGGGCATCGAGCCTTCACCAAGGATTGCTCCTCCCATTGATGCCTGACCAGGCCATCCTCTGCTACATACGCAGCTAGAGCCATGGGTCCCTCTATGTCTACTCCTTGGTTGGTGGTTTAGTCCCTGGGAACTCTCAGGGTTCTAGTTGGTTGATATTGTTGTTCTTCATAATGGGATACAAAAAGCCTTCAGGTCCTTCAATCCTTTCTCTAACTGCTCCATTGGGGATCCTGTGCTCAGTCCAATGGTTGGCTGGGAGCACCCACCTCTGTATTTGTCAGGCTCTGGCAGAGCCTCTCAGGAGACAGCCATATCAGGCTCCTGTCAGCAAGCACTTCTTGGCATCCACAATAGTGTCTGGGTTTGGTGACTATATATGAGATGGATGCTCAGGTGGGACAGTCTCTGGATGGCTTTTACATAATTTTTTGCCCCATTTTCTGTGATATTCCTGAGCATTGGAGTGAGTGACAGTTATTCTCAGCATTTTCTTCAATTGCTTTTTCTCTACATTAACTACTGCCCAGTGCAAATAAATAAATAAGTAAATAAATAAATAAATAAATATCAGAGCTTATCTGATAAACACCAGCAGGAAGGCAAATTTATATGTATGGACATAGATATTTACAAGGCAGTATGGCAGGCATATGATATGAGATGGTAATGCTGAATTTAGCCCATGAAAGCTCTGAACTCCTTCAAATATAAGACTGGTTCACATATCAAGTTCTGTTGTTGCCTGGAAAGGGCTACATCCTCCAGAGTGGATGAGATTTGAAGGCATGAGATGGAATGTTAGATGAAGCCTCTATTGTTCATCAAAGAGGAGGAGACCTTATGACCTTGATTAACAGTCCTGCCTCTTCACAGAGTTACCTGGCAGCTCTTGAGTGTTGAAGAGGACACACTTAAGCCAGAACAGCAAGATTAAGCATCTACAAACCAGCAAACCAAGTGTGCTTTACACATGTCTGCCAAGCAACATAGTCAGACTCTGGGAGCCATACTAAGTGCATCTCCAAGGAGTGTTTCTTACTATTGGTGGATTGAAAAGGTCTCAGTCCTGGTCAACCCATTCTATTACCATTTTAGGGAACTACATATGAGAGGGATTTTTTAATGAATCCATGGTAACAGGCAGAGGTCTTAGTTTAGCGTATATGCTGTAACTTTTCATAACAAACCTGCATGAAGGATCATGTTTTTGCATCTAGAACATAGGTCAAGCCAGTTTGTGGGTATGAATAAATCCCCAGGGGACACACTTATTTGGAGTCTGTTACAGCTTATGATCAAAGGCCAGTCTGTTTTCAGTGCAGCCACTCACGACGTTGACTCTGACAAGCTGCTGAGGCCATTCATTTGTTCCCATCAGGCATTGCAAAAGGCTTTGAATTTTTGAAAGCTTATATGTTGGCGCATAGAGAAAAAGGAGGGAGAGATGGAAGGGAGGAAAGAGAATGAGAGAAGGAGGAAAATGGAGAGAGGGAGCAGGAAGAGGAGAGAGAGAGAGTTGAAAAAGAGGAGGCAAGAGTGGCATGGAGAAGCAACCTTTTCAATAATTCAGGGATGGAGCAAAACCTCACGAAATGTAATTTCTCTAAGCTAGAATTCAGTTCACCTGCATACTTAGTTTGCCTGCCAGGTAGGATATTCAGTCTAAATCTGGGACTCCTTGTTAAAGGAGGATTTGTCTGAAGGTCTTGATATTTTATATATTTTTATCCTGCAGAGACTCTCTGATGACCGAGTTTTATATGAGCCTATGCCTGTTTGCCATGGATAACCCTGCACAGACAATCCTTTGCATATCAGGGGTGAGCCCCTCCTCCCCCACAGAATCTTCATCTTTTCTTATCCTCTGTTTTGGTTAGCACAATCTTCCCAAGGTCTTTGTTGTCATTGTTTGTTTGCGTCTTTTATCTGAAGCTGAACAGGCAGTGACCAGAATAGAATACTCTTGAGGTAAGGAGATTAAAGTATCAGGCTGCCCTCTGATAATGGGGCAGGGAAAAATATAAACAAAGCAAGGTATATATTAATAATTGAAAAGGTATTACATTTGGTTATAAGAACATCTAAGCTGCTCTCCTCAATGGAATATTCTGGCAAAAAAAAAAAAAAACAAACCCCTGCTAATATAAGCAATTTTTGTTTGCTTAACTTTATACCTTTTTATACTTGGAAATATTTCAGTGCATGTGTGTGTGTGTGTGTGTATAATATAAGTCTTTTGGAGATAGAGCAGGAGAATCAGGTGTTCAAGACCAGTCTTGGCTATAAAGCAGCTCTGACTACATAAGGTCCAGACTCAAAAATTCAATCAATCAATCAGTCAATCAATCAATCAATCAATCAAATTATCCACATGAGAGACTTGTAATACTGCTGAAGAAATAGGGATATAAGTTCTTACTTGATTCATTACCATTGTGTGTGATGGGACCAATTACTTTTACAGACGATAACACTAAAGCTCAGGTTTTTGTGGCTTACTCTGGTTTAGCAGTATATTGATTCATTCAGCAAATCCCTTAAGGTATCTGTGATGTATCTGACATTGCTCAGTACTGGATTTATACATGTATATAAGGACCCTTAAGTCTTCACTGCTCCTTTGAAGTTCTGAATGTGGTGAGCAGGAGAAGTAAATACATTAATAATAAAGAAATATAGAAAATTTTAAAGACTTTTCAGATTTGGGCAAGAGGCATAGCTGAGATATTTGGTGTATTCCTATCTTAGGCATATGTGTTTCACAGATAGACACTTAGGAACCCTGTGAAATAGGGAAGGGTCTACTGTTTCAGATAAAGAAATAAGGAAGACCCAAAGTGGTTAAGTAACTTATAGGTACTAAACAATGGACTCAATTGTAGATACCCATAAATAATTGTTATTGGTAGTTTGAATGAGAAAGGCTCTCATGGTCTTATGTATTTGATCAACTTGATTCCTATTTGGTGGTACTCTTTGGGAAGGTTGTTGAACCTTCAGGAACTGGAGCCTTTTTGGAAGAATTTTGTCACTGGACATGAGGTTTAAGTATAGGCGTGGTCATAGCTCCTGTTCCCTCTTTTTCCTGAGTATAGATAAAATGTGGTAGACTCTCTGTTTCCTGTCTGACAAGCTGACCTCATACCCTTGTTGTCATACATGGGGCTATATAACCCTCATGCCCCCTGGAGCTGTAAATGAAAATAAACCCTTTAATAATAGTCAAATAAACATGGTCATTACACTCTGATGACCTGTGTTCTGAAGAAAATAAGACATTTCACAGGAGAGGGTGGGTGAGCATGAAGACAATCTTCGTTTGTGAAGAAGTTGTGGTCATCTCTCTGGATTTGAGTATAAGCATATTCCACTCTAAGTAGGAAAAGTCAGGGAAGAAATGTCATCATGCCCATATGCCCTGCGAGATGATGGGATCCATTGGGAAAGCTAACCAAGTGGACCTGAAAATTAAATTACCTTTTTTTTTTCATCAAAAAATGTCACACTCAAGAGCTATTGGGGGGGGAGTCTCTAGTCAACAAAGTGCAAAGCCCCAGTTATAACCATAAAGAACAGCCATGGTTAACATAGATTAGCAGTCCATTTACTTAGCATTTGGCAGAAGTTTTAAAATTGCCCCAATAGCTGCATTTCCTCTTCTATTTAAGCAGCTAGCTAATGACTCTAGCAGCATCTAGTAGGTCACATTTTTCTCTAATAATGACTTTGATATGTGCATAGAAATTCTCTTTTTTTCCTGCTTCTGCTTTAGATGATGGTTTTACATCAATGGGATATTTTGAAATCCATTTTAAGATACATTGCATTGCTGGACTTCTTCCTTTGTCCCATGATGTTTGAAAGATAGATTTTAGAGTTTCCCTTGGATTTCTTCAGTATGATTAAAGCAGTTGGCAGCCACCATACCACTGTACTTTTATGAGAAGTCTCTCAAATATGCTGTCCCAGTGATAAATAGCATCCCCTTTCAAGAGTGGATTGGTGACTGACAAAGTTGTACTGGTTTTATTGAATTGAGATGAGTTTCCAACCTGGCTGGTAATACTCCAGAGACATTTTCATTCTAAAAATGAGCAACAAACTTGGAGAATTAATAATTTTATGTTTTTAATTTTATCTATCCAGTAAATAGTTAAACAGAATTACCTATTTCCTAGACACACCACATAATTAAAGAGTGTTCAGTTACTTCTTCATTCATATAATTGTGACGAAGAGTCCAGAAGGGCCATCTGGACCTATAGAGATAAATTTACTTTGAGCATACAAGGTGAATTTTAGTTAATGATCTTGTGTCTCTAACGCAGTTCATACAAAGCCACTCCCTATAAAATGAAGAGTGATGCAGAAGGAAGAAGGATAAGAGTTTTATTGAATTATGCATGCCAGTCACCAATTTTAGACAGTACAAACTTTAGAGCTGTATTGTCTTCAGAAGAACAAAATGGGTTTGGTATATGTACACCTGTACATGTGCATGTGTCTACACATACACATACATGTGCATATAGAAGCTAGAGGTTTGCAAGTTTGAAGTCTTAATCATTATCTACCTTTGTTTTTGAGGCAAGTTTGATGTCTTTGCTAGGGTTTCATCGCTGTGAAGAGACACCAAGATTGAGCCAACTATTTATAAATGAAAACAGTTCATCAGGGCTGGCTTATAGTTTCAGAGGTTTAGTCCATTATCATCATGGTGAGAAGCATGCATCCAAGCAGACATGGTGCTGGGGAGGGAGCTGAGAGTTCTATATTTTGATCTGAAGGCAGACAGGAAGAGGCTGGAATTGTTATACACTGGGAGTAGCTTGAGCATATATGACCTCAAAGCCCTGCCTCCACAGTGATACATTTCCCCTAACAAGACAACACTTCCTTCAATAAGGCCACACCTCATAATAGTGCCACTCACAAGCATTCAAACATATGAATCTATGGGAGTCATGTCTATTAAACAACTGCTCTGGCTTACTGAAACTAGAGCTCATGCATCCAGCTCGACTGGCTAGACAGTGATTTCTAGGGATCCTCCTGTCTCTGACTCCCAAGGGCTGCGATTGCAGATATGCACTGCCATACCCAGATATCCTTTGGCTTTCTTTCCTTGCCCTTTTGCCCTTTTCCCTTCCCCAATCCTTGTCTCCCCTGTATGGCTTCCCCTCTCCTTTCTTCCTTTTTCTTCCCTATCCTGTCTTGTCTTTATAATGACTTCTGATATCAACCTCATATCCTTAAGTGCTTACAAAGAAAGCACTTTACCAACCAAACTGTGTCAACAGCATGAAAGAAACTGAATTTTAACAATGTATTTCTAGACTTATTTTTGAGGTTTCTGTAATGAGCTTTTTCTCCCGATTGAATGTAAAGATCATAAAGGTTCTATTACCAATATAAAAGAGATCCCTTATAAGTGATGTCCTGAACTGTTTTATAATGATGCACATAGTATTTTTGTTGGTTGTTATTTATTAATTTCTCATTCATAAAAGCAGACAGATACATAACTGTAAGATATTCACTTTGGGGAAAATAGATATAAAGAAGTTGCTAGGTTGTGGCTAAAATTGCTGAACAGAGTAGTAAAAGCAAATGAACTCAGAAATTTGAATTTTCAGCTTAACTTCTCTATTCAGGACTTGAGCATCTAAGGGGAACCAATGTCTCTTATAGTGGTGGGGCTAAAGTTGCTGAAAATTAAATTCAGAACCTCATGCTGAAAGTGTTTAAGGTACAGTAGCAGTAGAACCATTTCCTGATAGTAAGTCTCTTAAAGAAGGATTTGGCTGGGAAAGAATGGGACATATAAGCTGATATGAGGACATGTGAGAAGATGCCAATGAAGCTAAGTGGGTAAACCTCTAAATGCAGATGAATTTTCTTTACCCATGAATGAAGTATCCATAACTCAGTTGGTAGAACCTTCTCTACCTCTGCCTGCGATTAGCCCTGTATTGCCTGATAAAACTATAAAAGATGCTCCTCTGACATATTTGTAATGTATGACAGTGTAACAATTCTTATTCTCCTCAAGAATGCCCTCCTGCATCTCTCTTTATTTCTAGGCATATGGGATATTGAAGTACTGGGAGTCCCTATATTGTCCTGAAATATGAAACTCAGGAAAAAGTATATGGCACTGCTCCGTTTCTCAGTAAAATATAGATCTATTTTTCTGTCTTTCTGTCTACCTGACTACCAGTGGACAGACATAAACACTGACATAGAGGAAAAGTAAGTATAAGGGGCAGCTGGTGACCACCCCCAGATTCCAATTGTCTCTCTATCCTCTGAGGCTTCATCTGCTGTGAGGAAGTAGAAATCATAAACCATCCTGGAATGGTGGAGAAATCTTTCTTTTATACAGATAAACCCAAGTAATAGAGACTCAGAGAATGAAAAGTAGTTCCCAGTATCTTTGACTTTCCCTCTCTTTATTTTCCTCAGAAACCCATAGTTACAAAGAAGAGCAGATCCTACTCTTAACCCAAGAGAGCAGGAACAGGCAAACTCAGCTATCTGCAATTCTAATCTCTTGGTAGAAAATGCTTAAAGAGGATGGTGATTTACTCATTCCCTCCAAAACTTTAGAAGGTACATACTAATGAGAAGTATCCTTTTAAGCAACCATCAAATTGGGAAAGGATATTCACCAACCCCACATCTGATGGAGGGCTAATATCCAATATATACAAAGAACTCAAGGAGTTAGACCCCAGGGAACCAAATAACCCTATTAAAAATGGGGTACAGATCTAAACAAAAATTTTCACCTGAAGAAATTTGGATGGCTGAGAGGCACCTTAAGAAGTGCTCAACATCATTTGGGAAATGCAGATCAAAACAACCCTGAGATTTCACCTTATACCAGTCAGAATGGCTAAGGTCAAAAACTGAGGAGACAGCAGGTGTTGGTGAGGATGTGGAGAAAGAGGAATACTCCTCCACTGCTGGTGGGGCTGTAAGATGGATCAACCACTGTGGAAATCAGTCTGGAGGTTCCTCAGAAAACTGGACATGAGACTTCCAGAGGACCCTGCTATACCTCTCCTGGGCATATACCCAAAGGATTCCCCGGCATGCAATAAAGACACATGTTCCATTATGTTCATAGCAGCCTTATTTATAATAGCCAGAAGCTGGAAAGAACCCAGATGCCCCTCAAAGGAGGAATGGATACAGAAAATTTGGTATATTTACACAATGGAATACTACTCAGCAATTAGAAACAATGAATTCACAAAATTTTTAGGCAAATGGTTTGATCTGGAAAATATCATCCTAAGTGAGGTAACCCAATCACAAAAGAATACACATGGAATGCAATCTCTGATAAGTGGATATTAATTAGCCCAGAAGCCCTGAATACCCAAGGCACAAATTGCATAAGAAATGATTCCCATGAAGAAGTATGGAGAGGGTCCTGATCCTGGAAAGGACTGATATAGCATTGGAAGGGAATATAAGGAGAAAAAGGAGAGAGGTGATTGGAGAAGGGATGGAGAGAAGAAGATTTATGGGACATATGGGGAGGGGGGATCTGGGAAAGGGGAAATCATTTGGAATGTAAACAAAGAATATAGAAAATAAAAATATTTAAAAAAAAAAGAGTAGAATGGGCAATAGATCAAGAAGATCTCTGTTCTTCTTAAGAAAGCAAATGGATACAACCGTGACTTCTCAGGCATCTTCCAGTTGAAAGTTGAAGAATCTGAGTCTCAGAGGCTCTGTGCCAGGAAGAGTAGGGATTCTTTCCTGCTAAAGAGTCAGGACAAGTGTCACAGAATATCCCCATTTATTTCACTTAGCTTGTTTAAATGCCAGAAGGAAATTTCATGAGTCAATTTAAATTTTTTAAAAAGCTCAACATATCTTGCATTTTTATCTGATTTAATTCAGTGCAAAGTTTTGTAGCTCCTTCGGCCTTCAAAGGTGTATATGTATGTATTCAAGTATAAATACATACACAAATTGAGATTAAATGTATCTT
The DNA here is from genome assembly GCF_947179515.1 of Apodemus sylvaticus. Lineage (NCBI taxonomy): Eukaryota > Metazoa > Chordata > Mammalia > Rodentia > Muridae > Apodemus > Apodemus sylvaticus. The sequence continues at coordinate 138,713,978 of NC_067473.1, read as the reverse complement.
TTCTAAAATGATTGGCACCAGGGTGTTTTGATGTACTCCTTTTTCTTCAGAGTGTGAAGTACTTGCCTTAACTATATAAGTAGAAATCCAAATGCACTAAAAAAGTTTGTGGATCAGAAAGCCCAACCTGAGTATATGTGATCTTTATACTAGACACCATTCATTAAGAGACATAAGTACACAACAAGATATATATATATATATATATATTATTAAGAATTAGTGTTTCTAAAAATTACAGCTTCTACTTTGACAATAATAATAAACTGCATTTGGTGGTAATTTTGGAACCTTTACCTAATCCAAACAGAATTGCAAAAAGATAGCTTCAGGTTCAAATACAGTTCCTATATTTTTCTAGCTAACACATTCCCTAGTATTTGATTGTTGGCAAATATTGGATATATCTAAAAGTAGGTTCCTTCTGTTAATGATTGTATACATTTGACATAAAAGTGGGTTAGATTTTAAGATCTAGAAAATGGAAATAGATTTGAACTTAGTCTGGGCATACATCTGCATGTCCCTTTTGCCTGTCCCAAGCCCAAGATTTCTACAAGGGCTGTTTGAATCATTCACATAAACCAAGGGACTTTTATTGCTCCTGATAATTAACTCTCTTGTTTAAGTCTTATCTTTTTTTTTAAAAGAAGGTCTTGTTATTCATTGCTAGTACTTAATTTGAGTAGCTCTTATAATCCAGATGACAGCAGACCAATTAGCTTTGCATGGGGAGAAAGAGCATCAGAAGTCAAGACACACATGTGACCTCTAGAAGCTGGCAATAAATCTAAGTTGACAGTGAGTAAATGATGATCTTAGCACTGCATTGAAAAGAGCTGACTTTTGCCTATAAACTGAATGCAGAAGAGCATAGATTCTCCCTTTGAGAATCTAAAACAAGATACTCTACTAGCATTTTGGGTTTAGCCTGGCAAGACATACCTACCCCTTAAGCTACAGAACTTTATGCTATTATAAGCCATTAAAACTGTGGAAATTTGTTACATAGCATTTGACAGCTAATACATCCAGAGAAGAACAAGTCAAAAATACTTTCTTAGTAATTCAGGAAGAAAATGTGCTGAAACGTCCTGATATGATTTAGTGTCTTTACTTTGAAGTTGAAATAATGAGAAATAATAGAGAAGGCAGGTTAGGAAACTGTGGTATAAGTATCATCGTTTCCTTCCACTTTCATTTTTTAAAAAAATTAACTTAAAATATTTATTTTTGAGAATTTCATACATGTGAATAATGAAACCTGAAATATGTACCCTATATCTACCCAGCATTTTCTCCACCAACTCTTCCCAAGCACCTCAGCATAGAAGTATATATGTATGTGCCCATATGTGTGTGCCACACACACACACACACCCCTTCATCATCACTGTCAGACTTTTAGTTGGACTGGTCTTGGATAAGCCTTCTGCAGGTAGCCACAGCTGCTCACAGTTCATGCGAGCATTAGTCATGCCAAGTCCGGAAGTGTGCCAGTTGTGACACTCCTTCACTATACCTGTCTCTTACATTTTTTTCTCCTCTTCTGTGTTTCCTGAGCCATCATGACAGACATGGAAGATTGATGAGAAAGATGCCCATTTTGGGCTGAGCTCTTGAGAGTGAGAATCTTAACATTCAGCTAGCCCCTGTTGTGAGTTCAATGACAGGTGTGCACTAATTTACTGCCTTTGGAAATGGGCAAACATGGTGCTACTTATTTAATTCCGCTGAGGCACAGTCTAAGTATTTGTTCTTTTATAGTGTCATTAGAAATTTTGCCTTTAGGGAATAATTCTTTGAAACAATTTTGTGCGGCAGAAAGCACATCCAGAGACCAGAAGATACCATCATTTAACTTTCATCACTTTTGAGTAGACTGTCAGAGGTTATAAGTCTTAGCTCACAGAATAACAACTTGTGGTAAACCATACTAAGAACAAGAATTATAAAGAAACAAAAGGTCCCCTTAATCACTCTGTTTCAGAGGGAAAGCATGTAAGGTTTGTGCATTTTTTGTTTGTTTGTTTGTTTTTTGGGTTTTTTTTTTGTTTTTTTTTCTGTGTTTGTTTTTTTTCAGTTTTAGCAGAAAAGCCTCATCTGTTACTTCACAACGCAGACTGCTTTCTGATCAGTGGTGCCATTGACATTGCTTTGTAGATATTCCAGTTATTTCTGGAAACAGACATTGGGGGAAACATTAAGCCCTTAAGAGAATTAAGTCTTGAAATGGAAAAAAAAAAATCACTTCAGTCTGTGATAGCAAGCTTCTTCTAAAAGCCCTTTGAAGATGTTCTCATTTATAAATAAGCAACTTGAGATCTCTTGGCAGCCCTGGTTTACTTTCTGAGAGGGACTACAACTGCATATGCTCTCCAGGGCAGTGGTTCTCAATCTTCCTTATGCTGTGACCCTTCATTATGTTGTGGTGACCCCCAATCATAAAATGGGTCACAATCCTCAGGTTGGGAGCTGCTGCTCCAGGATGATAAAGTCAAGTGCTAGGATACCTTTGCTAAATACATTCCTCCTCCATAGTGGGAGAAACAGAGCATGAAGATTCAGGGCTGTCACAGAGTGCTAGGCCCCAGAACTTGCTCATGCATAGTGGTCAGATTCAGAGAAAATAGAGACAGAATCAACTTTCTCAGAAGTGACAGGCCAGCAAAGCAGAAAGTAACTAATATATCAATTAATAACAATAGCACAGGACAGCAGAAATCTCAGCAGTTTTCAAGTCCAACCCATGGTGTAAGGATGGAAACCCTTCCGAATATATCACCAGATCAATGTATCCCTACAGATAAGATTAAGCTCCGAGATGACTGAGCATTTTGAAAATCTGTACAGTGCTCAGAAAGCTGTGTGTGCTAAAATGGAGTACTTGCATTACCCTGAATTGTGTGTATCTAGATAATTGCTCATTAGTATTAACTACAGACAGTGTTGTTCCAAATGGGAGCAGTGGTACTATCTGAACATTTTCTATTTTCTTTTCCCATTTAGTTTTCATAGCCAAGGGAGTGATGCTCCAAGGGTATAGAGAATAGAGGGGAAGAGATCAGTTTGAGGGGAGGAAACGAATTAAGGAGTGTGTACTTAAGCTCTAATCATGGTCTTAGAGGTTATGTATTTGGCTTTGGGTACTGTTGTTAACATCTCTCTCCTCAGTCTTTTAATAAAGGATAATGAGAATTAGCCTTTGGTTGAGATGGGGCATTAGTGTTACCGAGTAAGGGTTACCTGAGACCAGATGAACACATGTATAGATCTTAGCAAATAGATTTTTCAACTGCCTCTGGGTTCCGGGTACAGGTTATGAGACTGTTAAGGTGATCCAAATACTTCTGATTCCTGTTCTCATGAGAATGGAGAGAAAGATGAACTCTATTTAAACTCATCTGGATTGAATTTTAATTCCTACTATTGAAGGAAATGCAGGACTAGAGACAACTTCGAATAAGCACCAGGCCTCTCTGTGATTTCTGGTGCCCACCCAAAAGGCTGGGTGCCGTTCATGGACTAGAGACTCCATGGAAGTCTCCATAGAGACTCTACTAGGAAGATAGGGGCAGAAGATCTCCAAGTCCTAGCAGGAGGCCCTTTCTCAAAATATAGGGTCCTGAGGAATGAGGCCTGAGCTTTACTTTATGTCACTGTAGGGGCATGCACAATATGCTTATGCATAGTCAAGCACTCACACCAAAAACATAGTAAGTTTTAAGAGATAGAGTAAAAACTTACATTTTCTCAGAGATGTTAGGGAAGATAGCTCCCTAGGAGAGTGATGAGTTGAAGTCATAGGCCATGTGAATATCGGGAAAATATTTCAGAAGGAGTGGATGAGAAGGGAAAGAATCCTGAGGTAATGGTATTGGTTAGTGTGTGTAAGGTCCAGTAATGAAGTCAGTGGTACGGTAGAGTGATCTGAGCTATATCCAAAGTAGTTAGAAAAAGATCAAAAAGCCTAAAATAGAACCATTATGGGCATGGTAGGAACACTGAATAGTATGTTGATGTGATAAGTAGCTCTGATAATTTGCATGACATCAGTTGATAGCATATTCTTTTTTTTAAATTTGATATATTTTTTATTTATATTTCAAATGATTTCCCCTTTTCTAGCCCCCCACTCCCCGAAAGTCCCATAAGCCCCCTTCTCTCCCCCTGTCCTCCCACCCACCCCTTCCCACTTCCCCATTCTGGTTTTGCCCTATACTGCTTCACTGAGTCTTTCCAGAACAAGGGGCCACTCCTCCTTTCTTCTTGTACCTCATTTGATGTGTGGATTATGTTTTGGGTATTCCAGTTTTCTAGGTTAATATCCACTTATTAGTGAGTGCATACCATGATTCATCTTTTGAGGCTGGGTTATCTCACTTAGTATGATGTTCTCTAGCTCCATCCATTTGCCTAAGAATTTCATGAATTCATTGTTTCTAGTGGCATATTCTAAGCAGTAGTTATCAACTCTTGACTGTTCACTGGAACTCCTGGGGATCTTATCAAATAAAATTACAATGTTTATCCTGATGGAAAGAATCAGATTTAAGCTGTCTAGGATAATGTTGTGCATCTACAGCAGTTTACAGGGTTCAAATGAGCATCCAATGGATAATCAGCATTATAAACCTACCAGTGGATTAAAGGATAAGAAACATCCGTGATGAGTCAGTTCTGTATACTGTGTGCTGAGACTAGTGCTGGTCAGTGATGGATATTTCCATGAAATCATATATCTCCTATGTCAAACACATCCAGAGAGGTGGAACCTTGGTCAAAACTTAAATTTCTTGACATAAATATTCTCATACTTAGTCTATAGAAACATTTTTGTTTAGATTTCTAATAAGAAAATAGATAAAAGAGACAAGAAGTCCAGGAGAGCAAATGTGGATGTGTGGAAATAGGCATTGAAGATTCCATTTCTTAACACATTTTTCAAAGATGTTCGTTTTAAGCTACTCTGTGGTTGATGAAGGCAAACAGTTTGGATTCCATGCTGTCTTTATTTGATTGATAACTGTGGTTTCCGGTGCCCTGAATGCTTCAGACAAAATATATATAAGATATCAGCCTCATGCTTTAGGCAGACCAAATCTTTTAAGCAGTTAAGAACAGACAAAACCATAAATTACCATTGGCCACAACGATGAACAATATTTTTCCTCATGACCTTTAGTAATATCTGGGGATGTTTTCAGTTTTAACACCTGGCATGGGATGGTGGAAGCAGAGAGATTAGAAATGGTCTCCAAATGTCAATAATGACAAGGTCAAGAAATGCTGCTTTAGTGCCATGGTTCTCTAGCTAAGAAAAAAAGAAAATCCAAGTGTATGTTTTCTGCCACTTGGCTGTGTAATATTAAGCATGAAATTTGACTTCTCTCAACCCAGGGGGCATATTCATCTGAAAATAAATGGTTGAATAGGATTTGATTTGGTATAGCATAATAAGTTATACATTCTTATTGTTTGTTTGTCATTAAGCTAAATGAAAACAGAACCAGTCCCCCTCTTTAGGAAAATAGTAATCTGTAATGATAAAAGTATCCATACTTTGGTTTTCCTTCTTCCTGAGTTTCATTTTGTCAGCGAATTGTATCTTGGGTATTCCAAGCTTCTGGGCTAATATCCACTTATCAGTGAGTGGATATTGTGTGTGTTCTTGTATGATTGGTTTACCTCACTCAGGATGTTATTTTCTAGTTCCATCCATTTGCCTAAGAATTTTATGAATTCATTGTTTTTAATAGCTGAGTAATATTCCATTGTGTAAATGTATCACAATTTTTATATCCATTCTCCTGTTGAGGGGCATCTGGGTTCTTTCCAGCTTCTGGCTATTATAGGTGCTCAAAGGAGGAGCTAGAAAAAGGACCCAAGAATCTGAAGATGTTTACAGCCCCATAGGAGGAACAACAATAAGAAACAACCAGAACCCCAGAGCTCCCAGAGACCAGACTAGTATTGTTTGTCTGTATTCCTTTTCTTAAAAAATATTAGATAGTTAAGACGAGCATCATAGAGATAGTGAAATATAATCTAGCTTCAGAGGATAAATTGAAAAGGTAGATGTCAGAGGACATGAATGTGAGAAGAGATAATAATCAGAAACCAGAATACTTTCCATTCCCATCTCTTCCAATTGATAGTCAGTAGTTTTAAGAGTGATTTTTACATGTCTTGGGACTTCTTTTTATTGGCTCAGTTAGATTCTGTGGTGGCACTTCATTATCTGCAGTTAATCGAAAGGAAAATTTCCCCATTGATTTCCAAGATCCATCTGAACTCCCTTTACAACCATTTTCCTTGATGAAAGACCTAGACAGTTGCCTTCAATTTTGTTTAGCCTCATGTATTCCTACTGTTGAAACTTGCTGCCGAAAAGGGTTGGCTGCTGCAAAAGATAATTTATGGTCCTCTGGCAGTGGGAAGGAAATGAAACAGATGGCTAGCATCATCAGTACCATACTGCATGTCAGCTGAACAATACGTCAGATGTTCTTCTTCCCCAGTGGGCGAAGGCTTCCTCACACTCTCTGCTTCTAGAATTTTGGTACCAGTAAGCCTCATGTGGACTAGATACTTACCACACAATGTCTATGTGCTCAAAGAGGAACCTAAAACTAAGTACACAGATGTACTCAAAATGTGCATGTGTAAATTAAAGAGTGCATCTCTAAATGCACTGAATATGCCCAGAAAGGAATTTAGGAATTAAATAATGGGGTTGTTCCAAGGAGAAGTATTGAGTGACTATGAGATAGAGGAGAGAAGAAAAATGTGTGTCTCTGGGGATTCTTATTAATTTTGCATCTCCTACATTTTACATTGTAAACATACAGTACCTTTCAAAGTATTTCAACAAGACAAAGAGGGCATGAGTATTCACATTTTACAAATGAGACATGTTCTAGTTTTACTTCTGTTATTGTGATAAAACACCTTGACCAAAAGCCATATATGGAAAAAGGGGCTTATTTGGCTTCTAAAATGGGGTTCACGTCCAGGATGCAGGGAAGTCAAGAGGCAGAAGTTTGAGAGAGTTGGTTGCACCATAACTAGTCAGGAGCAGAGAAAAATGAATGGACTAGAGTTGCCTGCCTCCTTGATTAGTATCCCAGAAGCCATCTCTGCTCTTACCCAGTTGAGCCCTCCAAAGTAGGACAAGCTGGCTCCTCCTACATCAATTAACAATTGAGATAATCACCCAGAACATACTAACAGGTCACCCTGACCTAGATAATTCCCCACTAAGATTCTTTTCCCAGGTGATTCTAGGTTGTGACAAGTTGACATTTAAAATTAACCATCCCAGGGAGTTTGGGTATGTTACTTTCCTATGCAAAGCCTCAAAATTGTTATTCTTAGAAAAATGTCAGTGCTGAGAATTGAGCTGATGTCTGGGTAACTCTCAAACTTAAAAAGAAAGAAAACTCTTACTATGTAATTATTTCTCAAAGTTTTTCTGAAGTGGGTAACTGCATAAATTAGGCTTACTCCTCAGAACACAGACAGACATTTTCATGAATAATGTTTCCATTAGCTTGGCCAGGGGTTCTGTTTGATGGGCTGTATAGAGGCCATTACACAGGCTAGTTTTCATTGATCTCCATGCTGGGTGCGGATTTATAAAAGCGTGTGAGTTACCACAGCACATGAAATCATACACTAAAGAAAATTTTAGATGTCTAGTTTACCAGCACTTTCGTTTTTATTGTCTTTGCCCATTAAAACCACTAATGACATTGCCCACCAATACTTATCATTTGTATCTTCTAGGAATGAGACTTGACTGAAATCTCTTTTTGACTCAGGGAATTGCTACAGCCTCCATTTTGAGGACAGTGAAAATGAGCATCAGACTGAGAAGTAAGTTAGAAAATCCTCTGAGTTTATGAACTGACTCTTGCACTGAATATCCATGTGATCCATCCTTCCCAGGAGCACTCTAGCAGGAGAGGGTTGTCTGGGAAATCAGCTAAGCTTAACAGATGGAAGGCAGTTTCTCCCGAATGTCTGGGTTGCTGTAGGGCAAGCATTTACAAAGGCTGTAAACTTCCCTGCATGTTGTTGTTGATAGGGTTTTACTAGACCATCTCTCATCACTTGTAGCTGTCCTTTGTCCATTTTAGATTTAAGACACAATGATCCTTGAATCATTTTTTTGTTTCACTTCTTCTTCAGAGAGGAGAGAGAATGGTTCCAAGGAAAAAAATCTGTATGTGGAAAATTAGTCCACTCTTACTTGAGTTGTCTCTCTCTATCCAGCAGATATGTCCCTATGACATTTGCTCTCTCTGGATTTCAGTTTCCAAGGTCAGAGTCAAGCCGTGCATCTTCTAAGGTCTCTTCTATACCTCACATGACATGGTAATTACCCCATCCTCATCCAGGAGTCAAGAATTATTTAATATATTTCACACTTGAGACACTTCTACATAAAATCACCCAATTATTTAAAACTTTGATCTGGGATTTTACTACTCTAAGCAAATTGTACAGGACTCTATCATCCATTACCTTGTAAACCCAATACACTCCATTATACTGGTGGACTTGTACCTTGGCTTGCTCTTTGAACTTTAGGAGAAAGGGTTAATATTTTTGTTTGTTTGGTGTGTGTGTGTGTGTGTGTGTGTGTGTGTGTGTGTGTGTGTGTGTATGTGTATGTCTCACAGAGAAGGAATCTTAGCAACATTTGTATCTGGTGTTTTCCTGCTTTCTCCTTGAAATCTGTAGGTAGCTAGAAATGAGAACAGGAAAGTAGAAAGAAGGTCAGATTGGGAGTCTATCAGAAGATGCTTTTATTTACTTCAGTTACAAGCTACATAGTCTAGAGAGAATCATTCTGCTTCCTCAGTAGAATGAGAGAGATGATTAGGATAATCTTTGTGATTTTTAAATCTCAGTTATCTTACAGTTTCTCAAACATCTTCTAATTTATAAAATAACTATGCTAAAACCTCAGATTTCACGTTCTCTGACCTGCTACCAAGGCAAGATGATGATATAAAAAAATGCATACTTCTCTCTCTTGGTTTCTTTTTATGTAAAATTGTAGAGAAAAAAACTTACCTTGCAGTTCTGTCAGTCTGACATGCTGATGGCTTCACCCTAAGTTTGCCCTTTTGGGTGGATTCTGATTAGGGCTGGGATATGCATTTGCTTTACCATAGAGTTATTTTTGCTTAAACCTTGTCTTCTAACCTTGTCCAATCATCTAGTTCTTTGTCTAGAGAACTTGTCTCTTGGTATAAGGTAAATACCTTTCTGGATTTTCTTTAAAGCTGTCTGTAAGATTAAACTAAGTAGAAAAAAACATACCTTTTAAATTTTTTTCTTAATTGATTCAACAATAAGAATTCAACTGAAAATTTAAAAAAATCTTTTACATTCTTAACACTGTAGTTTGTTTTGCTGTATTCTGTTTCTTTGAGCACATAGATCCACATAGTGTACACACACATATAAACACACACACACACATACACACACACACACACACACACACACCTGTATCATCACATATAGACACACATACAGACATACATACCATGACCTACTAAACTGATTTCATAGCTGTCTAGTGGGGATTGACCTACTGATTTAGGAAATTGTCATGGCCAGTTTACTACTTAGGCAGCAGAATGCTCTAGAGACCCCCAAATCATCTTGGTATGGTTTACAGCAGCAAAGTAAGTGATATCCATGAAGTAATAGATGACAGATGGGGCACTTCTCAGATAGCTGCATCCCAACTTCCTTATACATAAGTGAGGTGGCCATGCTAGAGAACCTGTCCAGGCCTTTACCATCAGGTATTTTCATGACTTCTCTTATTATATTCTCTTATTATGTCCTACAAACAAGGATTAACTCTGCCATTCTGTTTCCTGGAGATCTTCATTCCTGAATCTTTCTTTGGTAGACATTGAATAGAATCTAACATCTTCAATATCCTGACTCTGCCATTGTAGCTTTGCTTCACACAATGGCCTCTGAAGATTTCCTTGCAGGAAACTACCACTGCCACACAAGGCCAGGATTCAAGCATCCACCCTCTCCTCCTCCTTGCATTTTGCTTGTCTGCAGAGACAGCATGCTGTGACAAGTGCTGCTAGATTTTGTTGTCACCTCAAGGTGTAGGCTAGACATCTTCTATCACAGCTATAATGGACTCCATGCACTTGGGTAGTTAAGCCTGAGCAAACGGTTTTCTATCCCTTGTTTTCAGGCAAAGAACCCTATATCAGATATTTCTCCATTTGAGGTATCATTTCAAATGTATTTTCATTTGAACAGTTAGAGCTTTCAGGGGACAGAATGGTGCCTTGGGCTATCTGGCTGGTTGTAGTGCAGAGTACTAGGTTTCTGGCTAATTGTATTTATCTCTTTAACAATTCCAGATGCTTTGTCTATACCTAGCTTTGTCTGCAACTTTGAATACACTAAAGCTCATTCCCTTACCACACTCTGTGTGTTTCTGCTCCACCTGCCCCCTCTCTCTCTCCTCTCTCTCTGTAGACCTAGAGAAGAACAGGGAAATGACACATGCTAAATGTTACCTTTCTTGAAATTTCCTCTGAAAAAACAACTCTTTCCATTACTTTCAAATTTACCCTCACTAAAATTGTCCGGATTTAAGCAAAAATATAGACAGAATCTTTGCCAGAATATAACATGAAGAACCTCTAACCTAGTCCCTAATGCAGTTTTTTCACCTCTGAAACCTCAAGAATTGAGCTTTTTCTATCCATATTTCTTCCTTATTCTGCTTTTTTTAAAGCTACCATTATAGGGTTCCACTAAGCTTGGTTTAAAGCAATCGACTATCTCTCTACTCCAAAGCTCCAAACTCTTCTAAATTCTTCTCACAAACCAGTTCCCAAAACCTATCAATCATATGGTCAGTTCATAGCAACACATAGCAACATCCCCTAGTCCTTGGTAACACATCTCTATATTTGCTATTTATCTCATTAAAGTCAACAAGTATCTGACTGAAGCAAATGAATCAAATCCTCTTAAAGAATGAAGCATTTATTTTGGATGGTGGCTTGTGGGATGTCTGGTTTCATCACATAATAGTCTTAAAGCAGAGAGTATACCACTTTGGCATCTGTCTGTGTGGGATTTCAGTTCATGGAATGGTACTATGCATACTTAGGGTGAGTCTCACCTCCACACATAAGCATTTCTGGAAATCCCCTCAGGCACAACAGTAAATGTGTAATTTATCTCTTAGGTCATTCTAAATCCAGTCAATATCCCTTGCCTGTGTGTAAGTGCATATGACAGGGTGTTTATGAAGAGAAAGATCAAAGAGTCAATATAATTAAGAAGTCAGATCTCAGCTTTTAAAACTGAATCAATGTAATTCCATTCACAATCCAGCAAGTTATTTCGTAAGTATTAAGAAATGGACTCTAAATTTAAAGTTTACATGAAATGGGCAAAAGTCTATAACTAGCCATCATGAGAATAAAGGCAAACATTAGAAGTTGAAGGACTAATATTCCATGACTTCAAGACTCACTGTAAAATTACAACCCAGAGAGCATGCTGCTGGTAAAAGAATGGATAACTGCATTGCTGGATGTGAATTGAAATCTCTTAGAAATGAGTTCTGATTTCTAATGAAGGATTGGAGGTGTCTTCATGGAAAAGGACAGTCTTTTCAACAGCAGATGTTCAAATACCTGAGGTTCATTTGCAAGAAAAAAATTATATCTAGGATGTTCATACATAAGCTGCTAATCTAATAGGCATGCTAAAGCTCAACATGGCTGTGGTGGAGCAAAGAACCTAGAGAAGGAATGCATGTGTCTGATTCCCTTCACAAAATCCTCCTAGAAAAGCCAAACTGACACACAGGAGGCAGATCCATGTAGGAAAAGAGTCATTACAAAGGCACCATCTGTTGAGTGTTTTAACATGTTGATGTGTTTATTAATTGTAGGAATACTTTTCCAGGTATAGATTTGTATTTTATATCCATCAAATTACATAGTCTGAATATATTTATAGTATAATATGACTATTATACTTTGAAAGCATGTTAAAATGCAATGCGTACCTTCTAGTGTTCACAGTCATTAAATATCCTTTGAAGGCATAGAAAGATATGAATTAGTGATGAACATGCTATGTCCATATATCTACCCATATATTCTAAGTAATGTGTACATTGGACTTAGAGGTGGTATTTCTATCAGTTTTCTTGATGAAACTTTATAAGAGAGGTAAAAACTCACATTCACCAACCCCAGCTTTTACCTCAGTAAGTTTAATATAGGTGACTGAATTACTAACATATTCAAACTCTAGTTAAAGCAAAGAAAGGAAGTAAGTACTTCCTTCCTTCCTTCCTTCATTCATTCATTCACTCATTCATTCATAAAAATTTCCTTATCGGTGAGAATATGCTTTGCAGCTGTTAAACACTAGGGATCAAAGCATGGCGCAGATTCTGTCTTCATCCTCAAAGAGCTCACAGAATCCTGTGTGTCATATTTCCACAGATTGCTGTAAGGAAATGTGAATTATTCAGCAAAAATACCTGAGCACATGGTTATTGTTGTTTGAAGCCAGCTTTTGACAACCAGGTAGTGTCCTAGAAGAACGCCAGAGAAGCTATCTGGACAGTACAATGGAAAGTCCTATGCAAACCCAGTATAGTAGGCCTGCAGAATCATGGTGTGATGTTTTGGAAACACAGACAGGGAGAAGGGCAAGAGGTGAAGATTAAGAGAAAGGTTATGGTCATTAATGGTATAGATACGTAGAACAATTAATAAATGAGGCCTCATGAAACCTAAAAGCTTCTTTATGGCAATAGACTCTGTTATTTAGGCAAGGCAACAGCCTACAGAACAAGAAAAAAAATTTACTAGTAATACATGCAATAGAGGGCTAATAAAAGAATTGAAGTACTTGACAATAAGAAAACAAACCAATTGAAAATTGTGGATAGTCCTAAACAGAGAGTTCTCAAAGAGAAGCACACATGCTTGAGAAACACCTAAAGAAATGTTCAACATCAGGGACATCCACATCAAAACTACTTTGAGATTTTATGTTACCTGATTTCATTCTCACCTGAAACCATTCTGATTTCCTCAGAATGACCAAGATAATAAAAGAAATAGTGGTGAGGATATAAAATAAGGGAACATTATCCATTGCTGGTGGGAGTGGGAACTTGTGCAGCTACCATGGAAATCAGTGTGGCAGAACCTGAAACTATATAGACCAGGAACCTAGAGGAAAATCAAATACAATTGTTCTGCTAAAGAAAAACAGATATAAAATTTCTCCTAGTGACATTCTGATATACTCATATATCAGTGTCTTGCTTAGCCACCATCAGAAGACTTCTTCCAGCAGGAGATTGAAACTAATACAGAAATCCACAACTGGACAGTGTGCACAGAGTGAGAGGTTTTGAAACACTCAGTTCCAAATGGGTGTCTTCTTCAAGCCCATTCCTTTAGGGTTGAGGGAACTTTGAGAAATAAGAGGAAGAAAAATAACAAAAGACAGAGTAGATGTATCTCTTCGAGGAAACTGTCTTCCAGACACAGCAGGTCTGGAAGCATGCAGAGGGTTTGTATAGGTTCAAGCCAGACCTCCTCTCAGCACTGAGGTGGATAACTGGCCACAAGATCCCACCCCTAACCACAAATCTATTTCCAATTGATAAATGCTTGCAAAGAAGAAATCAATTTTCCTCAGTGGTGTGTCATTGGATAGATAAACTACATTTAAGAGCACATCCCATGTTTTGCCATAGCTAACAGAAAACAAATTCAATAGCATTCTCTCTCTCTCTTTGTCTCTCTCTGTGTATGTGTGTGTAGTGTGTAAGTTCTCAATTACTTTGTTCCAGTAATGGAACAAAGTCTTTTGTTTGTATCTTATGGTTTCTGATTTTGTGTTTTTTCTAGATTGTGTGTGGTTTTTTTGTGTGCTTTTTCCTTTTCTTTCTTGTTTGTTTGTTTTTGTTCACTTGTACTTTTAAATTTGCCTGGTTGTTTTCTAAAGAGAGAGAAGAAAGAGTGTGGAGTTGGGTGGGTAGGAAAGTAGGGAGGATCTGGGAGGATCCTGAAGAGGATAAACTACAATCAGAATATACTGTATGAATTTTCAATAATAAAAAAAGCTTCCCATAGCTTGCTGTGACCACTTCTCTGATATACCCTCCAGTGTATTTTAAACTTGCATTGATTTATGACTTTCCCGACTCTGCAAAAGTTTAAAAAAAAATCATGAAACAACTTCCTCACTGGTACATGGAGCTTAGGATAACCTAAATCTGGGTTCCCTGGCTGTAGCTCCACAATGAACTCTGTTTTATTCCATTCAAGTCAAGAGCTCTGTTTTTCAGAGTGATTTTAATGCTAAGTCATAATCCATTTGAACACTTGGCAGCAGGATACAGAAATGAGAATGTAGAACTTCAGAGTCTTTAGGTTTTAATTTATAACTTTCTGTATTTTTTTGGGTTTTTTTTAATAAAATATTTGGATTATTCTAAAACATAGGTAAATATATGCATGCAAATATTGATGTAGATGCTATAAGACTTAATAAAGACATGCTAAGCTATAGCAGGATGTTTGAAATGATATTGAATTGCAAAGGTAATCACAAAACTATAGTTATAATACCACTCAGTCTATTTGCATGGAAATAATCTATGTGGATGCGTGTATGCTAGTGTGGCTGTGCATGCCTGTGGGTGTAGGCATGTGTGTGTTTGTTCTGTGTGTGTGTGTGTGTGTAGGGTTAGAATTACGGTGCATTTCAATATTTGCTCTCACTGTGTGTATAGGATGGGAATAGTACGTTTAAACACATTTAAGGATTCCTTACACAATGGATACCAAACTTTTTTGAAACAAGGAAACAAAAGGCTACTCCTTTTGTATAATTATTTTAAAGTTTTCTAAACTCATTTCATTTTTTAAACTTAAAGCTTTGAAACCAGCATGGTGATGACAGTGGATAACTTAAAGAGGTGTCCAGATGAATCAATTTAGAGAGGGGATTTGTTCATTACCTTATACTGTAACTGACCTGGCAGAAATGAAAATATTCTAAACATATGTTCCTATATCTCAATCTGACTATCAGACTACTGAAACAATGGGCCCCAAAAGATGAGAATTTTCTCAGAAATCTCATGCTGTGAAAAAAAAAAAAGAAAAGAAGAAGGAGGAGGAGAAGGAGGAGGAGGAGGAGGAGGAGGAGGAGGAGGAAGAGGAGGAGGAGGAGGAGGAGAGGGAGGGAGGGAGGGAGGGAGGGAGAAGGGGAGGGAGGGAGGGAGGAGGAGGAGGTCCAGGATAAGGGAAGAAGGTGGGCACTGTTTCCTGGAATGAGATTTTAGTTTAAACAGACAAGTGTTGCTCAATGGTGGGTGGGGCCAATAAGATGTATATTTTCTTGGTTCTGTCTTTGAGCTTGCCTCTTCAGAACACTGAAGATAGACTTGAGGGTCTTAGAATAAACTCTACTAAATAATCCTGTGACAGGTGGAAGGCTAGAATTTCAGTACCTTCATTAACTGATTGCACAACCAAGAAAAGATGTAGGGAAAGAGTCCTTTTGTTATTGGGATAATGAGTATGTGGCAGAACTGAGGTTTTAATGTGCCCATCCCTTTCTTTCCCACTTTTGACTTAGTTGTTGATTTTCTTTCTCTTAAACTTATATCACAGGGTGAAGGAAATAGAGCTTTGTGGGTAAAGTGCTTTGTCTGCAGATATAAGAACCCTAGTTCCATACTGTGCACCCTTGTAAAAGGCTGGTTACACACCTTTTGTGGATGTGTAAGCACAGCTCTGGGGAAGCCAAGACAAGGCTTATGTGGAGAATGGGCATCTCTCCCTGTGGTTTCCTGGCCAGTCAGTCCAATTGTGACATACAGGACAATGAGAGAGCTTATTTTAAAAGTAAGGTGGAGAGCATCATACTAAGTGAGGTAACCCAGGTTCAAAAGGCCAATCATGGTATGCACTTACTAATAAGTGGATATTAGCCTGGAAAACTGGAATACCCAAAACAATCCACACATCAAATGAGGTACAAGAAGAACGGAGGAGTGGCCCCTGGTTCTGGAAAGACTCAGTGTAGCAGCATAAAGCAAAACCAGAACAGGGAAGTGGGAAGGGGTGGGTGGGAGAACAGGGGGAGGGAAGGGAGCTTATGTGTCTTTCAGAGAGTGGGGGGCCAGAAAAAGGGGAAATCATTTGAAATGTAAATAAAAATATATTGAATAAAAAGCAATAAAAAAAAATAAAAGTAAGGTGAATATCACCTGAGGAATGGCATATTGTATATATCTGTGTGTGTGTGTGTGTGTGTGTGTGTGTGTGTGTATTCAAGTGCCTATACACACACACACACACAGACACACACACCTGCATATGTGCATTTGTGCAACCTGTCCATGCATATACCCTTGCATTTGTGCACATTTGTGTCAGGAAAAGGTAAAGTGTATCAAATACAATTTATTTAAAAACCGTTGACCTCAGGAAACCAGACAAAACTTTGTGAGCAAAGCAAAACTGGTGTTATATTCTTCATTGGCATTTTGTTGGAGCTCAGTGACTTTCAAATAAGCTGGGATTCGGTGACGGAAGATTGTGATTACTACAGTCTCTAAGTGGGAGATCTAAATTTGACTCTGACTCTGAAGCCTTCAATCATGGTGTTATGACATGAAGTCAGAAGAAGGCATCACATGGTGTTCTGTAAATAATCCTGTCATTACATCTAGGTGCTTCTAAACAACAGTTTTCCCATGTGGTGACTTTTACTAGTCAGCACATTATTTAATTTATTTCCATTTTTATTATAAAAATAGTATGTGCCAATGGTTTTCTGTTTTCCTGAGTAGGAAGAGTGTCATCTTTCAAATGGTAGGCACTTCACATTTCAACATCTCCTCCTGCCACACCAAAGAATCTAAATGTGGGAGTGGTGACTTGTTTCTTATATTCTCATCACATCGGATGTCTGAGGAGCAGGAGAGTCTTTATATCCCTGTAGCCAAGTCAAGGTTAATCTGGGCTACATAGCAATGTCCAGGCAAGACAGGACTATATACTGAGACTATTTTAAGAAAAATAACCACACCAACTAAGAAATAAATTGGGTCTTGATATGAAACTCAGTGGTGGATTGCTTGTCTGTCAAACACAAAGTCCTAGGTTTGCTCTCCAAAGTCTTGGGTTCACTTCCCCCTGGCTTTAAATACAAGAACATATGATATAAATAAAGCTTGTAAACTTATTGAAGAAAACCTGGCTTACTTAGATTAGATTAGCAAATAATGAGGGAAAAATGACTGCTAGACAATACTTTTTAAAAAAGTGTGTGGCATATGGCCAGTAAACCCAACATTCAGGAGGTAGAGGCAGGAGGTCATGAGTCCAAGGCTAACCTGGGCTGCATAAGACAGTGTCTCAAAACAAATCAAGAATTTGGGATGTCAGAGACCATGTCTGTTTATCCCTATATTAATATCTCAGTTTAGAGTTTTATTAATAAAGATAT
Organism: Apodemus sylvaticus; assembly: GCF_947179515.1. NCBI lineage: Eukaryota > Metazoa > Chordata > Mammalia > Rodentia > Muridae > Apodemus > Apodemus sylvaticus. The sequence continues at coordinate 138,696,407 of NC_067473.1, read as the reverse complement.
GAACAAGTAAAGTAAAGTGAGACTTTTTGCTTTGTTTCCTAACTTGGGTATCATTGATTATATCCCGATCCAAGAAATATCTTGGTCACATTTACTGTTATATTGTCATCATTTCTCAGAGAATATCTGGGCCTTGTGCAAAACAGCTAACACTAAAACAAAACCACATAAAACAAAGCACCCCCCCCCCCAAAAAACCACCAAACATATTTCTTCCTTGTCTGCTTGTTTCATAGTTAACTGTTTTCCTTTCAATTTTGAGGGTTATATATCTAATTAGGAAATTAGAGGAACACAATAGAAGCAAAGTTATGGCTTACAAAACCAAGTTGCTTCTTACGTTTTGGCACTTCAGCACGTGTCAAGGAGGGTGGCTTACGGAAGGCAGACTCTTCATTGTCAGACACTTGCAAAGACATATAGGGCACATTGACAATTAATTTATTGATATTAAAAAAAGCAAACTAAAACCCAATTATGCCTCCCATTTTTGTCTTGAATGTTCACAACACTAAAAGCACAATGACCAAATGGGAGTCAAAGTCCTTTGGAAAGAACCAATGCTTTGTATGGGCCAGACTTAGACTTTCCTAAGCATTTGCGCACCGGTGGCCAAGGCATGTGTAGAGCATGCTTACAGTTCTATCCCAGAAGGCAGGAGAATGTTTATGTATGCGTGTTCTTTGGTCACCATCTACCTTGATTTTATTTTGTTCTTGTTTGGGTTTTATTTATTTATGTGTGTATTTATTTATTTATTTATTTATGTGGTCTGCTTGTTGTGATGAGCTTTCTCTCTCCCTTTTTCTCTTTCTCTACCCTGCCCCCTGGAATTTTTAAAGTGGCCTAGGCTAACTAGCCCCAGGAAACTGCCTTTTTCTGCTTCCCTGGGACTAGGCTTACAAAATTAGCCCACTGTACCTGATTGCATTTTATTTTATTTTTAAGATTTTTTTTTAATTTTGTTTATGTGGACACGGAAGTTTTTCCTGAATGTATGTCTGTACAGCATCTGCATGCCTGGTAATTGTAAGGGTCAGAAAAGGGTAAGGTTGTTAGAGCCCATAGGCCTGGAGTTATAGATGGTTGTGAGCCAATATATAGGTCCTGGGACTCAAAACTAGGTCCCTTACAAGAACAAGTTTTCTTAAGCACTGAGCCATGTCTTCAGACCCAGGGATTTTTTGTTTGTTTGTTTGTTTTGTTTTGTTTGTTTTTTTAACATTGCTTCTGGTAATTAAATCTCAGATTTGCATGCATGAAAAGCAAGTACTTTATTGAGAAAGTCACTGCTCTTTGGTTGGTGGTTTAGTCCCTGAGCAGGGGGAGGGAGGAGGATTGGATAGGGGCTTTCAGAGGAGAAACTAAGAAAGGGGATACCGTTTGAAATATAAATAAGGAAAAGATCTAAAAAAATAAAGTAAAAAAAAAAGTCACCACTCCAGTCTTTGTCTTCCACTGTGAGCACCCTATACTCAGTTTACCACTCAGTTTTTGCTAATGAACTCCATGTCACCATCCTTTGGCCTTGGGTTAATAGAACATCTCGGCTTTCCTGGATTGCTCTATATCTTCCTAGCCAACAATGTATCTCTGAGCACTCGTATCTCTGTCTCGTATCTCCTTTTTAGCCAGTCCTTCCTTACCTCTCATTTCAGCACCCTGGCACACTAGGCTTATGAACAATATAGTTGTGGGCTTGTGTGTGCACACACACATACACACACACACACATGCTGGATTATAATGTTCTAAAATCTATGTGTGTGAGGGATGTGATAAATAATAGCATCGGTTTCACTGCTAATTCCTTTGGGCATCAGTGACAGCATTTTTATTAATCCAACAAATACATATTGCAACTCCCTGTGCATGTTCGTATGTGTAAAGATGGACATCTGAGCACAAAAATCTGGTTGGCATGTCAATTTTGGAATTATCTCTGAATCCTTCAGGACCTCTAGTTTTTCTGGCATCACTACATATTCCCTTGAAACACTCATGTAAGATTTTTAAAACATGTATTAATTTATTTGTATGTATGTAACTGTATGTATATGCACAACATGTATGCACTGACACCAGAAGTCAAAGAAGAGCATCTCATCCAGTAGAACTGGAGTTGCAGATGGCTGTGAACTTTTTGGTGCTAATGCTGGGAAACTGAGCCCATGTCTTCTGGAAGAACAGGAAGTACTCTTAACTGCTGAGCCATCCTTCCAGCCATTCCCCTATCCCCTCACATAAATCTTGAATAAAGAAGATACTTAAGTCCATTGTTTCCATTAAAATTTAAGGTTAAAATATGAAATTATTTTGGTTGGGCATTAATTTTATTAAAATATTCATGGATATTGATTATGTATGTCAGACTGCCTTAAAAGCCTCTTCAGAGTGGTTTTGCTTTCAAGATGAATTCGTTGCTGCAGCCTTCATTTTATCTTCTGTTAAATGAGGATAGAGATGACAAGCAGCTTGTAACAGGAGTTTGTGATGCCAGGTCATTGCGCAGAATTTTACAGTAAAAGTAGTTGCAGCCAAACTAGAAGTTCTTGTCACAAGAGGTCATTACTGTCTCTGCTTGGTCCGAAGGGCAGAGGGGACATGGGCTAAGGGTTAGGATTCTGCTTACCTATTTAACAATACGTCAAGTCTCCAGATTGTCAGTGGGGAGATTTGTCATTTCTGAGGAACAAAGGTGGACTTTGCAAGGCATGAGGGCATCAGGAACAGGTAGGGAAAGCAGTGGCTATTTTTCATTGAATGCTCTGCTAGAGAAATGAATTTTCTTTTCTCCATTTCTCTTCAGAAGCCAGTTGCCCTCCTTCCATGTCCAAAATAAGCACAGTTATTTTGCTGCAGGTTTAGTACTGATGGGCTGAAGGTAGCAGCTCTCAAATTATTGGCTTTATCTATTTTTGATCTGAATCAAACGCTAAAACTGTCCAGACCTATCTGTTGCTTTTTCCTTCTTAGACACACATGTGCCTTTATTTTTTTATTAAAGATGGAAATCTTTCCTTGGAGTAAATCAAATTCTGCATTAACCTTATAATCTTGACCTTGAAGCTTTTCTCAAAACTTTGAAATTGAAGTGCAAATCATACTGACTAGACTCAAACTGTCTCATAAAGCTATATTCTTTTTTTTTTTTGGTTTTTGTTTGTTTGTTTGTTTGTTTTTGAGACAGGGTTTCTCTGTGTATCCCTGGCGGTCCTGTAACTCACTCTGTAGACCAGGCTGGCCTCAAACTCAGAAATCCACCTGCCTCTGCCTCCCAAGTGCTGGGATTAAAGGCGTGCACCACCACCGTCTGGCTATAAAGCTATATTCTAATGTGTCAAATTAGATACTAACCATAGGTCTATCTTCACAATACAAATATAGTAGGAAAACTCCAGGGATATAGTTCTTTGTTCTGTTACCCATTTCCTATTAATACAATTCAGAATGACTCATATACTGATTATGGATAACCATTTATTATTAGTTAGAATTATTACTGGTCCATTGTAATTATGAATATATGAATACAATATATGTAGCTATCTACTGTGTGTGAGAGTGAATAGAAGAGTGGCTTACTCAAAAGGTACGTCTGCCCTGGGCCTCAGAATGTGCAATCTCTTCCTTTCCAATGTGTATCCCTTTGACCTCCTTTTGTTGTCTAATTGCTCTAGCTAGAACTTTAAGTACTATATTGAATAAATATATATAGAGAAGGCAGCCTTGTCTAGTCCCTGATTTTAGTGGGATTGCTTCAAGTTTCTCTCCATTTAGTTTGATGTTGGCTACTGGTTTGCTGTATTTTGCATTTACTATGTTTAGGTATGGGCCTTGAATTCCTGTCCTTTCCAAGTCTTTTAGCATGAAAGGATGCTGAATTTTGTCAAATGCTTTTTCATCATCTAATGAAATGACCGTGTGGGTTTTTTTTTTCTTTGAGTTTGTTTATGTAGTGGATTACATTGACAGATTTCCATATATTGAACCATCCCTGCATCCCTGGGATTAAGCCTACTTAATCATGGTGAATGGTCATTTTGAAGTGTTCTTGGATTCAGTTGGCAAGAATTTTATTGAGTACTTTTCTATCGATATTCATAAGGGAAATTGGTCTGAAGTTCTCTTTATTTGTTGGATCTTTGTGTAGTTTTGGTATCAGCAAAATTGTGGCTTCATAGAATGAGTTGGGTAATGTTCCTTCTGTTTCTATTTTGTGGAATAGTTTGAAGAGTATTGGTGTTAGGTCTACTTTGAAGATCTGATAGAATTCTGCACTAAAACCAGCTGGTCCTGTGCTTTTTTTGATTGGGAGACTGTCAATGATCACTTCTATTTCTTTAGGGGTTATGGGACCATTTAGATGGTCTATCTGATCCGGATTAAAATTTGGTAGTTGGTATGTTTAGAAAATATGGTATATTTACACTATGGAATACTACTCAGCTATTAAAAACAATAAATTTATGGAATTCTTAGGCAAATGATTGGAACTGGAGAATGTCATTCTGAGTGAGGTGACCCAATCACAAAAGAACACACATGGTATCCACTCACTGATAAGCAGATATTAGCCCAGAAGCTTGGAATATGCAAGAAACAATTCACATATCAAATGATGCCCGAGAAGAAGGAAGGAAAGGCCCCTGGTCCTGGAAAGGCTCAGTGCAGTGGTGTAAGGGAATACCAAGATGGGGAAACGGGAAGGGTATGATTGGGTAACAGGGGGAAGGAAGAGGGCTTATGGGACTTTTGGGGAGGAGGGATCCAGGAAAGGGGATATCATTTGAAATGTAAATAAGGAATATATTGGAACAAAAAGAATGTGAAATCTCAATTAGAAAAAATGGATTGTGCAGATGTGATTAGCTTCTACTCGGTGACATTATACTAGGGTTACGGTAGGGCCTAAATCTAGCAGCTTATGTCTTCATGAGGAAAAGACACAGAGTGATTTAGATGTGGAAACATTGAATAAATTATGGAAACAGGAATCTGAGTGATGTTCCTGTGAGTTAGCTCATCCCAGAGATGCTGTGAAGACACAAAAACTGAGGAGAGGAAAGGACAGGTGCTTTCCTAGAACTTTCAGTGGTAGATATATGTTCCTCATGACATCCTGATTTAGGGATCTTAGTCACTGGAACTATATAAGAATAAATTCTTCTCCTTTGTGGTAATATGTGAAGGTAGCCTAAGGAACCTAATCATTGTAGGTACCAGATGCAAGCCTTAAGCAAACTTGAGAGGTTGACATTACATTTCTATGTGGCTGTCTGAATTGTCAACTAATGTCCTTGAATAAGCCATGTACCCTTTGAGAGCTCAGCCATCTGTAAGCCAGAGATAATGGTGATGGCTTCAGTGTTGCCATAAAGATGAAGTGAAATGATTCATGAATATCTTAGCTAAATGCCAGCAAAATACAGAAACCAGTATGGTAGCGTTGGCAGATGCAATAGAAATCACAAAGTCATCCTTGTGTTCATCTAGTGTTACTGTCTCTTATTGTATAGTAGCAGGGTAGATCTAAAATGATCCATGTGTGTAATTGAACATTCACTTTGAGTTAACTCAAGTCTCTTCCTTTTAAACTTTATCCTTCTAAACCACCTATCACAGTGATATAAACAGTAAAATGAACAGTCATTTGTCAACCTGACATGTTCATAATTTCTGCCACACAGTCTAATCCACTGAAATTCTGAATCTGTACTCATTGTCTAATCTCTGCTGTGTGACCTTGACATTTACCATATTCTGATTATACTCATCTTTTCCTAACATTTGCAGTTCATGATGAGCCTACACTAATGAGATGGTACCTCTGGTATCTTCTAGTTCAGCACATATCGCTCCCTTTGGTTAGCTTTTAACAACAGGTGGCGGAGAAGTCCACAACGTCATTGGAGTGTGGTTATCTAAAGACTCATGGATTAGAGAATCAGGTGTCAACCCAAAAGGCAGCAGCTGGGAAGAGAGGCCACAGAATGTGTGCATATGTGTTTTAGTGTTGTTTTATTTGTTTGACTTTTGAATAATATATGACCAATGTATAGTTATTATATAAAATGTTCTGAATTATTCAGACTTTTGTGAAGTGCCTAAAATGCAAGAAACATTATGTTGTATTCCATGGACATCTGAGATGTCCTTTTGAAGTATAATTTGTAGACTCTTAGAAGTGGGAATAAACTCTAAAAATCACATGCTCCAGAAATGATTAATAGAGACTATTCTATACTCACAACCTAAAAACCAAACATACAGATTACATGGGTTTTCTGTGCTGAGAGACAAAATATAATAAAGTATTCCTGAATAGACCTAACTACATCAGTAAATAAGGTAACAGAAGTCTAGGCAGATGACCTAGTGTGCTTCAGATAACATGGAGTATAACAGATAACGTCGAGACTAGAATTCACATTTCACGAGTGTCGGGAGAATGTCAATAGAGAAGGAAAACAGATGGCTTTGATCTCATTGATTGCCACAGTGAACAGGAGAGGTGGTTCTGCTGGTGAGGAGAGGAAGCTTAGATGTTTGGTACATAAGTTGGTGGTGATATTGTAATAAGTTGCCCTGGAAATTGTCTTGAGTGTTTTTAAATTTTCATTTATATACTTGTGTGTGTGTGTGTGTGTGTGTGTGTGTGTGTATGTGTACATGTGTCCACACACAATCACACATTTATGACATGCAGTGCTTGTGGAGGTCAGAGGACAAGCTGCAGAGCCAGTTCTCTTCTTCACCCATGTGAGTCTAGGGGATTTGACTCAGTTTTGGAGGCAGCTACCCTTGTCCACCCAGTCATCTTAACAATGCATCTTGGAAGTTCTTTAAGGAATTATTATTAGAGATTATACAGATCAGTAGAGAGCAACTCTAAAGTGTCCATCTACAACTAGAATATCCCATTTGAATTTCTGTTTAACCAGAGACTGGAGAATTTAGCTTATTTGGGGGAAAGGCATAGTATAAAAATGGAAAATTTTCCTAATTTTGATTTTATTTCTTATAGCACTTATTGAGTGTTGTTAAGCGAATAATCAGCTTATCCATGAATAAAAGAGTACTGTGGTTTGCATTAAAAAAATAAACCATTCATTGAATGCATTCCTCATTGTGAAATATTGGTTTCTCTGTATATATGCATGTTTCTTGAAGATGAATGACAGATCCTGGTCTTTCTCTTTTTGATGCTGAAGTACAGATGAGGCATTTCTAACCCAATGGAGAGTGGAAGTGGACACCAGTCGAGATTTGGTTTCCATGGTAACTCATCAGCCATGGTTTGTTCTTTTTCTAGCTGTTTAACTGACTTAGATCTTCATCTGAATGTCATGAAAAAGATTCGACTATTTGTAGGAGTTCTGCCCAAGTGTGAAGAATCTGAGGAATAAGAAAAGCTTGATTTCTACAGGGAAAATTGTATTAGAAGCATGACATTTATTGGTGATGATATTGCCAAAGGTGCTGGATTTAGAACTAGGAGGGTGGCTGGTTGTCACTTAACTAGAAAATGCAGGGATACCTTTATGTCTTCTCCTGCCCAGCAACTGTCATTACCAAGTCCCCCAAAGAGAGGGTCACCAAGGGTCTCCAGCCAGCCAAGAGTGTATAGTTAGAGACTGTGCCTTTAAACAGTATGGAGGCCTTGGGAACATCATGTAGTGTGGTTGTGTTTCTTCCCAAGCTATGTCGCAGCCACCCTACCCACACTGACACACCCATGAGAACCACTAGGGTCAGAAAGCAAAAAATTAGATTTGCCTTTAATGCCTACCTTAAGAATTTCAGGGCAGGAAACGACAATGGGAAAGAAAAGCTTGCCGGATACATAGGTAATGAGGTTTTGATTCCTTCTGACTCCTTCCTTTTGTGAAGCTACTGCCTGAGCCTAGGAATCTAGAGCATGAAGGGTAAGAAGAGGGAAGACTATTGTGTACATTCTTTTGGACCCCAAGGACAATTAACACTAGAGTCTCATTATTGGAGGGATTGATCAAATCATATTGTCTTATGGACATGTCTATTGGGCATTGTCTTGATTGCTAATTGATGTATCAGGGCTCAGTCCACCGGAAAGGTAGCCCCGGCTGTGTAATTGAGGCAGCTGAGCAAGTTAATGACCAAGTCAGGAAGCAGAGCAGTCTGTCCATGGTGTCTGCCTCAGTTTTTGCTTCAGTCCCTGTGGAGACTTCCCTCTGTGTTAGTTTATGACCCAGAAGCCAAATAAGCCTTTCTTTTGGAATTTGCTTTTCAGTAGAGTGTCTTATCACAGCAACAGAAAAGAAACAAGCATAGCTACCATTGACAGATTAGTTGGTCATCCCTAGAATGAGCCTTCTGCTCCCACTGCCGCTGATTTGGAGGCTCTTGTCAAGCCTAGAGGGAACTAGGTCAGCACCATAGGGTACTTCTAACAAAGTATGTGCCAGGTCACAAAGCCAGGGCTCAGCCCTTTCACCCACCCCAGCTGTCCCTTTCTCTAATTCTGCTGTACTTCTTAATCTTTTTTTCCTGTCATCCGCCCCCCACCTCCGGATCCCTTATTTGTTTGAATGTGCCTGTTTTCTGGGCTTTGAGCCCAGTTTGGTTAAAATAGAATTATTTGTTTAACACCCTCCCAATTTTGTCTGAGATAGGGCATCCATATTCTTACCAAGACTGAATATTTTTAATGTATGAAACAAATGAAAATTCTTAATGTATAGCTCAAGGAAGCTGTTTAATATGCATTAATGCAAGACTCTTCTTTCTGAGAAGAGGTAAACTGTATCATTGAAGGGTACCCTACTCACCCTCCATTTACCAGGCTATGTATTTTCTCTGAGGGGTTATTCTCTGGGCCACTCTGAGTTTTCACCTTTCCTTTGTGTTTTCTCAGTGTTGGTCCAAAGGCAGTTCTAGCCATCATGAGCATGTCACATTTTTCTCTTGGCTGGTTTTATGTAAGCTGGCCCCATTCCCTGCAATGGCTTTTCACTAGAGTGTGGGATAGAAGGGACCTTCTTAACAGTATGGAGCCGGCCCTTTGCTGCTCTCCTTTCCATCTTGACTCAGTACCACTGGCTTCTTCCTAAGACGCTTATTCTACTGTCCCATTGTTCCTACGCAGTGTCTTCATTTCTTGTCTTGTTGTTGTGATGAAAGGCATTAGCAAAAGCAACTCAAGGGATAATGGTTTAGTTAGTCTCAAGGGATAAAGGCTACCGTGATATAGTCTACTATGGAAGGCAATTCAAGGTAGCAGCTGGTCATTGTTTCCATGGGTAGAAAGCAGAGAGGATGGTGGCCAGCTTGTTTTCTCCTCTTTATTAGTTCTATACCCATAGGTCCTTGGTTAATGCTGCATGCATTCAGGGGTGGGTTTCTGTGGTGATTCAAATAAGAAATGTCCCCCAGAGGCTTGTGACACTTGAACAGTTGGTTCCCTGTTGGTTGTGGGGTTCAGAGTTGTTATGGAATCCTTAGGAGGTGCTGCCTTCCTGGATGAAGCACATCAATGAGGACAGAATTTGTGCATTTATAGCTTTGTTCTACTTCCTATCTGTTTTCTTTACTTCCTGTGCCAATAAAATGAGAGCAGCCAGCTAGCTGTTCTGGCTGCTGCCTCTCATGGCTTCCCTGCTATTATGGACTCTGTTCTCTGGAATGGTCAGTCAATCAACTCTTTCTTAAGTTGTTTCTAGACATGGTAATGTTTGATTGGTGTGTGTGTGTGTGTGTGTGTGTATGTGTTTGTGTGTGTGTGTGTGTGTGTGTAGGTTAAAAGACAACTCTTAGGAATCAGTTCTCTCCTTATAATATGTGGGTCCAGGAAATGTAATTCAGGTTGCCAGTGACAAGATCCACTAAGCACATTGCTAGCTTTGACTCAGTTTCTTTAGTCTTAAAATACTTGTAATAACAACACTATTAGTATGATTTTTCTAGCATTATTTAGTGATTACATATGAGAAAGCTATCAGGTGATTCTTAGCTCCAGTTGCTAGTATAAGGAACACAGTAAAAGGCATAGAAAAAAGAGAGAACATAATATTATATAGTATTTGAATAGAACCCACACATGCCTATCCAAGGCCGACATTGGACACCTGAAATTATGCACACACCTAATCCTATGTGTCCTGCCTTCTCTTCATTTGCTCATAGTTGTGATACAACTTAATATATAAGTTAGACATAACACTTGGTTAACAACAATACTAGAATTATAATTACAATATTCTGTAATTTATGTTATATGAATAATTTTCTCCCTCTCCCTCTCCCTTTCTCTTTCTTTTTCATATACTGTGGGTGTGTTTATTATACTAGAGTCGCTTCATTTTTGTCCCAGTGTAAAGATGTAAGATGACTTCTCTCATGCATTCCTGAGATGCTGCATCTTCACTCTTGGAGCCACTTTTAGGTAAAATAGGGGTTATTTTGGGACAAGTACTGTGATCCTCTGGCAGTAGACAGAGCCAATATGGTTGGCTAATAGGCCACTAATGGATGAGTGGTGTATGTAGCAGTGATACCCTGAGGCAATGGATGGCTCGCATCCTTCACATTCCGGGCTGTGAGCATTGCAAGATTTTACTATTCTATACAGAACAGCATGAAACTCATGTCAAACATTTCTTGAGGGCTTTCTTTCTATACAAATTCTCAGATTGCAGATGACTGAAAATAACTGAAAACTCAGAAAATGGAATTATGTGGAAGGAGGCAAGATTAATCTATATTATGTGCTGACTGAGGGCCCTGAACTATATATGCTGAAGTCCTAAACCCTACTACAAGAATGTGGATGTTTTTAGCAATAGATGCATTACAGGTGTTTTTTCTCTGGATGGATGTCTGGGCTCACCTTTATCCAGTGTGTATATGGAGCACTGTTTGATGCTACTCTATGTGTCAGGTTATAGGCCTGCCCAATGGTGATTGGGGATCAGCTTTGGGAGTAATAACTCTGTTTTGATTTTTCAAATGAGGTATTAGAAGTGGAATTAGCTCAGTTTGAGCCAGATGCAGCTTCTAATCCTGGGAGCAAGCATCCAAAGAGTCAACAGATTCTCAATGATAGTTCTCAGAAGCACATGGAGAACTTGCCAGGTCCTTTGGTGGCAGGGGTGAGGTAACATCAGGAGCTTATCTGGAAGATGCACATAAGACTCCTGGTCCTCAGTACTGGCAGTGAACTCCCAGCAGAAGTGAAGCTTCCCTCCTTGAAGGAATGGCACACAAAACATGTGAACCTCAGGTGCTATGTTGGAGCTGAGGTAATGCTTATGGAGCATGCATTACAATGCTTGTCCTGGAGGACAGGAGATACCAGCTTTCATTATTTAAAGAGTGTGGTTAGTGATGTAGTAGCTGTTGTAGGTACCAAAGAGCCTTCTTACCCAGATAATGGTGGGAAATTCCCTGCATAGTATTCAGTTGCTACTTGCCAACAGCGTGTGCAACTTCTCATGGTGGTGCTTATATTTAGGCAGGATTGTTTTAATTGTTTGAGAGCGATAGCATGAGATGGAAACTTCCTCCTTTAACTTCTGGATATCATCACACTGATTCTAGCAGGTAAAAGAAATGGGAAAAAAAGTTGGTAATCTTTTTAAAGGGGAAAACCTGTGACAGATATAATGTGCTGAGTCAAAACTCCCAAAGGCACCAAGGAGCAGCTAAGATCACCACAGAAACCATATGGGTTGAAGCGAGACATTTGATTTATCAGGAAGAAGGGGGTGGGAAGCTCTGGAGAAGAAAAAGCAAAATAGAGCAAGGGATATGGATCTGTGCAGTGCTAGTTGCTGCTAGAGGTCATTGTCATACTAAGACAGATAATAAATAAATAAATAAAAATGGAGATAGGTAAGTACATTCTAGACATGGCATTATTTATCTCCACCCAGAACCCAGCATAAAACAATAGAACAAGATTAGATGTATGTCTGCATACCAAAAAATTAAGATAAGGGATCCTTTCTCAACACCATTAGTTGATATTTACTGAACAAGAGAAAGATGTCATTCTTGACAAATGTTGAAAACAGGTGACTTTTTATGAGATACAAATTATTTTGAAATTAAGCTATTATAAATAAAATAGAAGAAAGGATGTAGCTTATTGGTAGATGCATGGCATCCACAGGGTCCTAGATTCTGTTCCCAGTACATATATTTTATATAAATCACTATAATCACTCCATCCTTGTCCTGATATCTGGATATAAGATGACTTTTCTTTTGTATACCAAGGAACATACATACATACATATATATATATATATATATATATATATATATATATATATATATATATATATATATATATATATAATATTTTATATTATATTGTATTATATAGTTATATGTCACATATTAATATCATATATTTACTACCTCAATACATGAGGGTAATAAAATAATAACCGTTTTATAGGTGACTCAGATAATATGAATATATGTTTAGAAAAATTATGAATAATAAGATGTTACTAAAACTAAAAGCCACAGTAAGTGACTAGACTATAATATACAGTCAGCAGCAACTTTCATATATACTAAGAGCAATCAAAAGAAACATTTCAACTGGGGGTAGAAATTGAAAAGAGAACAGATGAAATGTGCAATAGAACTGGTAAAACTGGGTACCATTCGGGGAAAGAAACTGCATCTGTCATTTATACTCAACACCGAGAAAACTCTTGAACACATTAAGTTTTTATCTTTATAAAATTATTTAATTTCTGGAAGAAAACAGAAGAACTATATTGTAGCCTCAGAGTAGAGTAGACAAAGTCTACAAAACCTCCAAAGGAAAACATTGAGAATTCAACTGCTGACTTAAAGTCAAAGACTTTGTATTGACTATCAAAACTCAGCACAAGCTAGCAAGATGCCCCAGTGGATCAGGGAACCGACTGCTCTCCTTGAGGACCCTACTTCAGTCCCCAGCACCAATACAAAGTGGAAGATAACTACCTGTAACTACAGTTCCAGGAAGACCTGACTCCTCTCACCTCCATGGATACCTGTACTCATGTGCATAACTCCACACACATTTAGACAGTAAAAAATACTTTTAAAAACTCTAAAAGGAGTCATCACAAAGTAAAAATAAAAATGATTAAATATTAAAAAGTCTGTTATTCAATTTTGTATACGGACTATGAAAGGGATTGGGAAGTAGCTCAGTGGACTAGAGAGAAGCCTTCGCAAGCATGAGGACTTGACAGGGGATTTGCAGCACCCATGTAAAGAACTAAAGAAAGAACAAGGCAAAACTGAGTGTGCCTGTAACCCTAGTGTTGTGGGTAAGAGAAAGATGCAGGAAGTCCACTTGTATGATGGCCAGCCTAGCCAATGTGGTGAGCTTTGAGTTGCAGGTTCAGCGAGAGACCCTGTTTCCAAATAAGAAGGCAGAGAGCAATAGAAGACTCATGATATTTTCCAGTTCCAACCATTTGCCTAAGAACTTCATGAATTTATTGTTTTTAATTGCTTAGTAGTATTCCATTGTATAAATATACCACATTTTCTGTATCCATTCCTTCATTGGGGGCATCTGGGTTCTTTCCAGCTTCTGGCTATTACAAATAAGGCTGCTGTGAACATAGTGGAACATGTGTCCTTATTGCATGCCGGGGAATTCTCTGGGTATATGCTCAGGAGCAGGGTCCTCTGGAGGTGTCATGCCCAGTTTTCTGAGGAACCGCCAGACTGATTTCTAAGGTGGTTGTACCAACTTGCATTCCTACCAGCAGTGGAGGAGTGTTCCTCTTTCTCCACATCCTCACCAACACCTGCTGTCTCCTAAGTTTTTAATCTTAGCCATTCTGACTGGTGTGAGGTGATATCTCAGGGTTGTTTTGATTTGCATTTCCCTAATCACTAATGATGCTGAATAATTCTGAAGGTGCTTCTCAACCATTTGAAGTTCTTCAGGTGAAAATTCTTTGTTTAGCTCTGTACCCCATTTTTAATAGGGTTATTTGGCTCTCTAGAGTCTAACTTCTTGAGTTCTTTGTATATATTGGATATTAGCCCTCTGTGAGACGTAGGGTTGGTGAAGATCTTTTCCCAATTTGTTGGTTGCTGTTTTGTCCTTTTGACAGTGTCCTTTGCCTTACAGAAACTTTGTAATTTTATGAGGTCTCATTTGTCAATTCTTGATCTTAGAGCATAAGCTATTGGTATTCTGTTCAGGAACTTTACCCCTGTGCCCATGTCCTCAAGGGTCTTCCCCAGTTTCTTTTCTATTAGTTTCAGTGTGTCTGGTTTTATGTGGAGGTCATTGATCCACTTGGAATTGAGCTTAGTACAAGGGGGAAAGAATGGATCAATTAGCATTCTTCTGCATGCTAACCACCAGTTGAACCAGGACCATTTGTTGAAAAGGCTAGCTTTTTTTCTACTGGATGGTTTTAGCTCCTTTGTCAAAGATCAAGTGACCATAGGTGTGTGGATTCATTTCTGGGTCTTCATTCCTATTCCATTGATCTACCTGCCTGACTCTGTACCAATACCATGCAGTTTTTAACACTATTGCTCTGTAGTACTGCTTGAGGTCCTGGATACTGATTCCCCCTGAAGATCTTTTGCTGCTGAGAATAGTTTTAGCTATTCTGGGATTTTTGTTATTCCAGATGAATTTGAAAATTGTTCTTTCTAACTCTATGAAGAACTGAGTTGGGATTCTGATGGGGTAAATCATTGTGAGGTAAATCAATCACAAAAGAACACACATAGAATGCAGTCACTGATAAGTGGATATTAGCCCAGAAGCTCTGACACAATTCGCATATCAAATGATTCCCAAGAAGAAGGAAAGAGAGGTCACTGGTCCTGGAAATGCTTGATCCAGCATTGTAGGGGAGTATCAGGACAGAGAAGAAGGAGGGGATTGATTGGAGAATGGGCAGAGAGACAAGGGCTTATGGGATTTATGGGGAGGGGGGAACTGGGAAAGGGAAAATCATTTGGAATGTAAACAAAGAATATGGAAAATAAAATTAAAAAAGAAAAAGATGTATAGAGACAAAGATAGAGTAGAGTCTTAGGGAATGGCCAGCCAATGACTGCCCCAAATGGAGATCCATCCCATGGGTAGAAATCAATCTCTGACACCATTAAAGATACTTTATTATTCTTACAGGCAGGAGCCTAGCATGACTGTCCTCTGAGAGGCTCTATCTAACAGCCAATGGAAGGAGATGCAGAGACTCACACCCAAACAGTAGATTGTGCTGTGAAAATCTTACAGAAAAGTTGGGAGAAAGATTGAGGGACCAGAAGAGGACAGGGACTCCACAGGAAAATCAACAGAGTCAACTAACCTGGACCCCTGGGGGCTCCCAGAGACTGAATCACCAACCAAAGAGAAAGCCTGGGCTGGACCTAGGCCCTGCACATATGTAGCAGATGTACAGCTTGATCTTCATGTGAGTCCCCCCAAATAATTGGAACAGGGGCTGTCCCTGAGCCCGTTGTCTACCTGCCTACCTGTGGTTCCCACATCCCTAAATGGACAGCCTTGTCTGGCCTCAGTAGGAGAGGATGTACCTAGTCCTTCAGCAACTTCATATGCAGGATACAGGGTGAGATGATATTCCCAGTTAACAATTAAGGGAAAAACTTAAAACTTGTTTGTTTGTATGTAGCTAGCTGGGGTGACTCTTAAGATGGTACCTTTCAATCAATCATTTTTCCATTAAAAAGCAGCCAAAGCATTAAGAGATATCATTTTCCTTTTAAAAGCAACTTTCCCCAATTATAACATGTACATTTTACTTTATTCTTGACTTGCTTATGTAAATAACTCTGTGTATTGTTAATTGGATACTGGAATAAAAAGTTCAGCTTGTGTATATAGCAAGGACGAGTAGGATTTCTTTGTAAATACTTTGATGAAGACCTACAGACATTTCAATTTCTGCATTTATAAACATAGTTGAGAGTTCTTTATAAAGTATGGTGGAATTTGGTCATTCTGAAGAAAAATGCAAGCAGCTATCTGCCTTGTAGCTATGGGAATAATCTTAAGCAAATACCACAGTTACATTTTGTTTAAAGTAAAGATAGGGATCGAGTTTTATTATGGTAAATCTAGACATCAGGTAAGCCATCCAAATCCATCAATCTATTTTTTAATCTTGCCTTGAAGCTATTTCATAATAAAAGATTAAAGTAAGGGATAGAGAGAGAAAGTAAGTAGATGACATTCAAAGAGTTGTCTGGAGAGAAATTCTCAGGCTCCTGACCGGGGCCCATCTCAGGCTCAATCGTACATGTTTGTCTTCTGAGTCAGTTTTTTTTTTTTTTAAAAGGAAGTTTGCTTACTGCCATCACCATTTAGAAGTCTTAGTATTGCTATAAGATGTCTTTTTTTCTGTGAAGAATAGGAAATAGTAGAGTGAGAACTTCTGTCTTAAATGGCAAAAAATTCTATTTTTAATTTGTGATCAAACATAGTAATTGTACATATTAATGGGATGCCATATGCTGCTTTGATATATGCATATATTGTATTACATTTAAATCAAGGTCCATTATGCTGATCTCAAAAAAATAATCATTTCTTTGTGATGAGAGTACTCTCAACCACTTCTGCAGAGACTAAAAGTAAGAGGTGGGAATAAGGCTCTGGGCAAAGTTGAACAGTGGGTATGGAGTTACAGTTCCATTGGAGAAATAAATTCTGGTCTTCTGCTTCCAAGCAGGGAGACTACAGATAATGATGCTATATGTTTGATTTGTGTAGTTATGGTAACAGTCAGCTGCATTCTTACTATTCCTCAAATCTTCTGGTGAAGTGGGCTCTCTTTATTATGAATTTGTCTGTGCTAATTCCTAGCTGAATGGTCTTCAAGCTCCACATACCTCTGCATCTAAAGAGTTAGTTATAAAAACTACTTCTACAATGCTGCAGGCCAGTGTGATGACTAAGGATTCCCATACCTGTGAAGTTTCCTTGGTAATACTGCTGGTGATGCTGCTCATAAGGCAATGAGTTGAGAACTTTGTTGAGGTATATTTACATTGCTGCTCTGCTTTACCAGTCACAGGAATACAATTATAACTTGATTGTGGTTTGAACAACATTGTTTGTGTGTGTGTGTGTGTGTGTGTGTGTGTATGACCTGAATTTAAATAAATAACATTGTAGGTATCCATAGAAGTAAGTCAATTTTTGTTTGTTTGTGATAATTCATATTTTTTGATAATTCATATTTTTTATATTCAGGAACAGAAGTAAATTCCCCATCTCTGAAACTGCCCACTTGTACTGAATGGAGGTTAGTTAAAGCTTGGAGTTGTTCTGGCAGCTCAGAAGGGATTGTGCAATACGTCCTCAAAACAGCATAACTAGAAGACACTTTATGGGGTTATCCCAACTTCCATTACAGGTTACACAACTATACTGAGATCTCAGAATACATTCAATTATACCCCTGGAAAGTTTGTGCTTATTATTATCACTGGTGGATTATGTATCAGTAGAGCTTTTAAAAACCTATAGAATTAAAGCAAATGAAAATGCTAAAACTTGAGCAATTAGAAAGACATTGCATTTAATAGAAGAAGAGAAGATAACAAAGAACTGGAGTGATGTTATGTAGTTAAGAGTAACAGGTTCAGTTCCCAGCACCCACTTCACAGTTCACAACCATCCAATTCCATGGGGTCTAGATGCCTTCTTTTGGCATCAATGGGCACTGCATGGTCATGGTACACATATATGTTATCAAAACACCCATACATGTGAAATAAAAGCATATAATTCTTTCTTAAAATGAAAGAAAATGATGATGAAATTGATTTCCAGGAGACACAGTTGTTATATTTTATTTCCCAGGTTGAAATCAGGATAAAACATCACTTCCTAGAGGGTACTAGGGAGTATCCAGTGCCTTGCTTTCACAGTTCAGGTGACAGAATGCTGGAGTTCTTTGCAAGTTGGTCTGTATGGTGATGAGGGCTAATGTAATAATTGGCTTAGATTTTAGGGTTTTTCAGAACTGATGAATAGTACATAATATATCCATAATTCATTTAATGCCTATAAATTAGTAATAAAAGTGCAAGGCTGAATATATTCTACTCAAGAGGCATCATATTATCAAAATTTTATAAAAGTGCTCACTACTAATTTATATCTCTTTCGGTATTATTTACAGTTCAAAAATTTGCCAAGATCTATATATTACACTTGAGTTATTTCAGATTAAGGGCCTAGGATTTAACAGTTACCCCAGATACAGCTACTACAGGTAAATTGACAACTTCTGTTTTGGGACATGCAAGAATTTTATTATTTGACCAACATGCAGCAATCTGTCATTACAAAGCCAAGGTGATGAGTTTTATAAACCATCGTATTAATTACCTGAATGTATATTTATCTGTGTTACTTATTTGTATATTGCTTCAAACAGATCCTTTGTTAGCATAATGCTGCCTCTGGAGATGCAGAGAGGAATAGCCACTCAGAATGATATCTGAGATCTTGATGTTTGTGGAAAGAGCAGCTGTCTTTCAGTTTTTTATAGCCATCTTCAATGAATCTGGCTTCCAATCAGAGCACAGTAATATTTTCAACATGACCAAATCTTTTGATGGATAGAGGCAAACCAAAACAGAGTTTTATTTCTGACATTGATTTTCACAACTCTGCATTGAGCAAATGAAGACGTATTGGATGACACGTGTGAACTCTCTGATGTTATAGTATAATTAACAATAAAACTGAACACAGAGCAGTTGACAGCTGGCCAGTTTCAAGTATCATGAGAAGAAAACAGAGACTATGTAAAATGATAGCCCAATAAAGGCAAGTTTTATAGGTCTTTAGAAGAGAAGTTAATTCTTACTAATATGCCAGAGAGTAGATGTCTTAGAACATGTCCATGCTTCCACTTGTTCTTTTATTCAGAAATTATAGTCACATTGAGAAGACAAATATGGACTATAATTCATCTAAGCCAATTACAGAAATTGAAAGAATATTTTAGATAAATCTTCAAATTCATACATCACAGCTATCACAGCTATATTATGACTTAGGTTGTGTGTGTGTGTGTGTGTGTGTGTGTGTGTGAGAGAGAGAGAGAGAGAGAGAGATTATTGCATATATTGCATTATTTAAAGCTAGACTAGTAATCTCAGACACAATAGTATTTATCACACTTACTATCAAGATTCAGCAATTATGAGGGTCTTATGGTTAGATGGATTAGTTATTGGTAGGGACTATAAAAGGAAGGCAGATTTCTGGAGAATATGAGAATCATAGAAGAGAAGAGAGATGACCCCTCTAGAAACCTGTCAAATGTGTCAAATGGCCATAGAGAGAAGAGCTACTGTAGATAAAAAAAAGATAGTAGGTGTTTAAATTGTTAATAAGAAAATACAGGCTCTCTGTAGGAGAGGAGAGACCTTCTCTGCAAGTGCAGCGTAAAACAAGATGAATAAGTGAGCAGCTGCGTGAGGAATCAGGACTGTGCTTCCAGTGCTTTTGTAATTTAGAGAACAAGCAATCTAACCTTTGGTAGGATGCATTCTAACACTAGATTGTTGTGGATTTGGTTTATTGCTTAAGTTAATTGGGTTCTCAAATTACAGGGGAATTCACATGTTTTCAGGTAAGATGCTACAGGTCCCCACCCCTAGTAGACTCTAATTAGGAAATAAGTTGCTTGCTAATAGCTGGACCATGAGACAAAGGCAGGACTTTAGATTTTCTGGGGAAGGGAGGAGAAGGTTTTTGAATTGCCATGCTGGGTAAAAAGGAGGAGAGTGTCTATCATTTGAAAATCCACAGTATGGGGATAGTAGTGAGAAACACACACACACACACACACACACACACACACACACACACATGCACCCATGGGAGTAAAGAGCAGATTAACCATACTACCTTTACAGATGGCATCTTAAAAAATGGGGTACAGAATTAAACAAAGAATTCTCACCTGAAGAACTTCGGATGGCGGAGAAACATCTTAAAAAATGCTCAACTTCATTAGTCATTAGGGAAATGCAAATCAAAACAACCCTGAGATTTCACCCTACACCAGTCAGAATGGCTAAGATTAAAAATTCAGGAGACAGCGGGTACTGGTGAGGATGTGGAGAAAGAGGAACACTCCTCCACTGCTGGTAGGGTTGCAAATTGGTACAACCACTCTGGAAATCAGTCTGACGTTTCCTCCAAAAACTGGGCACCTCACTTCCAGAAGATCCTGCTATACCACTCCTGGGCATATACCCAAAAGATTCCCCAGCATGTAATAAGGATACATGTTCCACTATGTTCATAGCAGCCCTATTTATAATTGCCAGAAGCTGGAAAGAACCCAGGTATCCCTCAACAGAAGAGTGGATGCAAAAAATGTGGTATATCTACACAATGGAGTACTATTCAGCCATTAGAAACAATGAATTCATGAAATTCTTAGGCAAATGAATGGAGCTGGAGAACATCATACTAAGTGAGGTAATCCAGACTCAAAAGATGAATCATGGTATGCACTCACTAATAAGTGGATATTAACCTAGAAAACTGGAATACCCAAAACATAATCTACACATCAAATGAGGTACAAGAAGAACGGAGGAGTGGCCCCTTGTTCTGGAAAGACTCAGTGAAGCAGTATAGGGCAAAACCAGAACGGGGAAGTGGGAAGGGGTGGGTGGGAGTACAGGGGGAGAGAAGGGGGCTTATGGGACTTTCGGGAAGTGAGGGGCTAGAAAAGGGGAAACCATTGGAAATGCAAATAAAAATATATCGAATAAAAAAAAGAAAAACAAACAAACAAACAAACAAAAATTAATTGGAGATTCTCAAAGGAAAAGCACTCGCCAAGATGTGAGATTAGGAAGTGGGGAGAATTGGTTTCTTGGCAGAGTTGCTGGTTTTGCCTGAGCCACATGGTTTGCCTAAGCTGCACGGGTTTGGAACTAGAAGAAAGGGCATAATAATTGGTGCATGCGCAATTCTGGGGTTTGTGGCTTAAGGCTGCCCCAGGAACATGGGTGATGCATTAATGGTTCTTCAAGGACTTAAGGTGCAAATGCTAACAACTCTTGCTGGAATAAGGCAGGCAACAAACCGACAGCTCCTGCTGAGGAAAAGGCAGGCCACTGAGAACTAGTCTAAATAAAATATAGTAATGGAGGAATTGATTTCTTTAAAAAAAATTAAAATGTCTATGCTTTTCAAGCAATGGGTTCTTTGAACATGGGCTCCATGGGAATTCTGGGATTGCTTAACCTGACATAGGACATTGGTAACCGGGAAATAGGCTCATACAGAAATATAGAAGGGATTTTAATTGAAGTTAAATAGAAATGGATGTTAATTCAAGTTATATAAAGAGAAAGGGGACACATATATATTATACAAAGATATTAATCTCCATAGAAGGGAAAATTTAAGTATATATAGGTGAATGAATAAATTTAGGTCTTGATCTCACTAATAAACATTAATGTAAGAACAAAGCAGGAGACAGTGAAAGAGCACTGTCTCAATGGATAATATTTGTTTAGATTGCTTTAATTTCTTTGGATTGTTTTAATTATCAAATTGCATGTGGTTATAAGTTTGGTGGTTGTGACATTAAAAAGCCTCTGGGAGATAGGTCAAAATAGAGCAGACTTGAAGAGAAAAAAAGCTTCTAATTTGACTCAGACTATACCTTCGAGGATTTTGGATTACTGGACCAAGAAGATGCTATTTGGGGAGAGAAGCTCTGTAACTGTGATAATAGGAAAGAAGAAAACACTTTGGACCCACATAGGTCTAAAAGGAAGGGTCCAGAGTGATATGGATCAGATATGACAGGGGAAGACTCCTCTGAAGATCTTAGCTACAGTCAAAAAAGAAAAATTTGAGAAGATCAAGCAGGACAGGTAAGTTGATTTGCTGATTCCTCTACATGGGAACAGCCATGTAACTGGCATAGACATTAAAGTCTCTAGCTGAAACTTTAGCTCAAATTAAACAATGAATCTTGTTGGTTATGGAACCCTTAATGTGCATCATACCATCCTTCACATGGCATGAATGAAGATTTATTACAATTTGTTATTGATCAAATTAACTCAGAAAAGGAGTTCTCTTCCACCTGTTCAAACAAGAAGCAAATAATTCATCCTTAACCGATCCATGCAACTTGCATAATCCATATGAATATCTTAGTACTAAAATTTTGATTATAAGATTCATATGTGTGGGACCGTAAAAGGTAGTCTGTGTACTGGTTGAGTGAGACTTAACTTTCAGAGACTCTGTAGATTAAATATATAATGAACAGACCTGTTGGTCATGCTCCTAGACATTAGACTTCTGACAAGAAGCCCTCAACTTCATAATCCTGTGGCAATCAGTCATGCAGGACAATGCCGCAAGTCCCTGGTATTCTGTCTGGACTCCAAAGTCACCTGGCAATAGCCAGGTGTGCATCTCCCCACCATTACCTGGCAACAGCCAGGTAGGCCCTGCCCACTATAAGAGGGGCTGGTTGCCCTCTCCTCTCTGTCCCTTCTCTTACTCTCTTGTTCTTTCTCTTGCACCTTGTCCCCCTCTCCTCATTTCCTTCTCCCTTCTCTCTCTACAATAAACTCTCTAAAGCCATGCTGAAACAATGGCGGGCCTTCCCCTAAAGAGCTGCTCATCTCGTTTCCCATGGGAAGGTCTCCCAGTATTCCTTGCCATGGCCACCACCAACCCAAGCCGTCTGTGGACAAAGCCAAGGACACTCTCATCCCTGTGGGACCCAGCTGGTGCTCTGCCCTGTCCCTTTTCCCTTTGACTCTGGGCCAGATCCCGGCCCCCAGAACCCTCCTCACCTGGATCTCAGCTCCAGTTCCTCGACATCCATCGGTGTCCACACTGTCCAAGACTGCAAATCTGTTGCCCTTGAGCTCCACATTGCTGGATCCCCATGCAACCCCAAGGACTGCACTTTCCTACCCCCAGAGCAGGATTCTGCAGCCTCTCAAAGCCCAATGCTTGTCTGGCACTTTCCTGGGGATGCACACAGTCCAACCAGAGGCCCAAGCTCTGTGAGGCATGTGGGACATCACCCGACTCTAAACCCACATATATGTTGCAGAATGTGTAGCTCTCTGACAAGATTAATCTGCAGAGACTAAAACGACCTGCTTTTCCACCTACCTGCCTTCCAAAACAGCATCAGGAATAGCTGCTGATTTCTGATGGACCTAGTTCATCTAGCTTTTCAAACAGATCCAGTCCGAACTTCAGTTAAGTTCTGAGCCTTCTAAGTAGACAGATACTAGATAGCAGATACTAAAGATAGCTTTCTTAAGTCTAACCATGTTTTCTAATTTTCCTATCCCTCACCACCCCTTTAAAATTTTTTCATTGCCCCAATTCAGCAGGAAGAAGTTGTGGAGACTTCTCATCCCATTTCCATGGGTTTGGGTGTCTATTTATGGTTATTTTGTAAATTATAGATGGGTTGTCATTTTAAGGGAGGATTTGGAAATGATCATAATTTTGAACAGAGAGGAATACATGGAATGGATTAGTAAATTTATTTATGAACAAAGCATTATATACCCATAATTTTACATTGATAGAAATCTTTACAATTGATGCAAAATTTAAGTTATGATTTTGTATATTGGTACAGAATTTATATATTGGTACATATTTAAGGATTTCATTGGTATAAATTTTTGTATATTGATACAAAATTTAAAATGGATAATGTTTCTCTTAGATAGGTGCTATGCCTATGAAACATTTAAAAAGACAAGGCTTAGACCCAGTCCTCTCATAGCTGCTATTAGAAACCATTTAAGATGATTAAGGAATGCAAGTTAAGAGTTAGATAGTAAACTCATGGTTATATTATATTCTGATTTAATCATAAATTGTTTTCAATAGTATTCAAATAGAAATAGGTAAGAGCTGTCAAAGTTTAACAGTTCAAATATACTTTATGTAGATAGTCTTCAGAAACATCAGAAGTCCATGGAATATGATATTTATAATCATTTCATTATTATTAGATTTTTGACTTAGAGACATGTCCACTCCAGACAGTGCATGCTTCATGGTTCAAAGACGAAATTGAGCATCATAATCTTCATGTGGAGTTGCTCTAGTTGTGGCAAGGGAGACACTGAGCAAGAATGGCCCTAATTCATCTACTGACAAAAAATACTGTTCAGGAAAGAACACACAATGTGGAATAGTTAACAGCTTAACTTTGCCAATACAGAGTAAGCTTGTCCATCATAATTTCAGCTTAACTTAAAGTCTGTCAGATGGTTCTAGGCCAGAGCCTGAAGACCAATGTTCCAACGTTTTGAAGAATAGGGGATTTTCCAGGTAGTCAGCTGTCTCTGTAATTTTTTTAAGTTTTAGAAGCTATGGTTTTTTGTGCTTCCTATATACTCATGTAATATTTAATTCATTCTCAGACCTCTGATGAGGTTTAGGACAAGTTATAGCCTCATAAGCAACCTTAAGTTGTCTAGCACAAAGGACGATGATCTAAATTTGATAGGATGGTCTTCAGATGGCAATGTAATTTAAAATCAGAATATAATTCCTGTATAGAACTGTAAACTCTTTAAGTTAAGACGGATGTTAGAATAATGAATGTAAATTGACAAAATTGATAAATGTCTATACACTAGACATAATTAGTGTATATCATAACTTATAGTTTATATAACTGTTATTACTATGTTCAGTGAATCAGAGAGAAAATGCCTTCTTAATAGATGAAAAGGGTAAATTTGCTAGTTTGGTTTATTGCTCATATTAATTGGGTTCCCAAATCACACAGGAGGTCACATGTTTGCATGTAAGATGCCATAGGTTCCTGCCCCCAGTAGGTTCTAATTGGTAAATAAAGTTGTTGGTGGCTAATGGCTGGGTAGGGATTCAGAGGAAGGACTTCAGATTTCCCAGGGAAGGAAAGGAAAAGTTTTAGAATGGCCCTTTCAGGGAAGCAGGAGGATCAACCTTGAGAGCTATAGGAGGGAAAGCATACAGCCCTATAAGAAGCAGGAAGAGCAGCTCCAGGGGCCCCTCCCCCACTGGGGCTGGGATAGTAAAGATGGAATACAGATTTTAGAAAGTAATAATTCAGGAGTATCAGAGGGGCGGTATTAGCAATGTGGAAGTTTGAAAGTGGCCCAGCCATTGAGCTGTTTAGGGCATAATAAAAATAAGGGTGTGTGCGTATGTCTTTCATTTGAGAATCCAGAGCATTTTGGCAGGTGGCAAGGAACACACCTCACCACTGGGGGAGGGGGAGGAATTTGAATAGCTGTATTAATTAATAGAACACTAGAACAAATATTATACTCTGTCATGTGATATCTTGGATATGCAGGATTCTGTGATCTCTAATTCTTTGCTTGCCTGATGACTTTTTCATTATAATTGTTAAGCATTATTTTTAATTGGTCGGGGGGGGGGGGAGATACAGTATCTACACCCTTAACTAGTCATAGTCAATTTGGATTTAATATTGAATTATTTCACATAAACTGAAAAAAATTATTACTACAAAGCCCTGTTTATTCACTTATCCTCATCCTCTTCTCCCATCATATTTGCTTGACCTAGAGACATTTTAAGTCTCAAAGTACTAGGTCATGGTTTTCCCTTAGCATAGCTATTTGTGTTTCAAAGAATTACCAGGAAAATGGTGATATTTGGCATTCAAATATTCAAGGAATATTTATTGTCCATCTGAAAACTTTTCTTGAACCTTTTTTGTGTTAGGATATTGGTGACAAATTCTTAATTTGTTCAGTTAAAATTCTATGTCACTTTCATTCTTAAAGAATGTATTTTGCTGGTATAGAATTCAACTTCTTTCAATGTTTTAAAGATAGCATTTCATTCCACTATGATTTTCATTTTGTCTCACAAGAATTCAATAGTCAAAGGTGGTAGTGTTCCCTTGCACATAATGTGTTGGTTATTTTTATTTTTCTAGCTCATTTCCCGTTCCTACTTATTACATTTCAGAAATTTGACTGTGGTTTTCTTTATTGTTGTACTTCTTAAGTTTCTGAATTGCTTCTTGCATCTGTAAATGTATATCTTAATATAAATTTTTAGATACTTTTCTAATTGATTTTAAGCAATATTCTCTCTCCTCTCTTCAAGACTAGAATTACATAGTTGCTAGTTTAGTTGATAATGACCAATGGATCTCAAAGACTAGCCTTACTTATTTTTCTATCCTTTACCCTTCTTTAGATTTATTTTTAAAGTTACTGTCTTAGGTCTGTCCCTAACTGAGTCCATATCACCTTTTCATCGCTGGTATTTACAGTTCTTAGATTTTCCGTTAGAGCCATTGCATGCTCTGTTCTTCATATGGGATTTTCTGTGTGTCAGGGATGTGTGGCAGTAACTAACTGTGCATCAAATTATATTCTGACAATTACTGATTTAAAAATATTTACCAAGCAGTTAACTTGCCAAAGCTAAAATTATGAAGCTGATTTTTTTTTGATGGATAAGCTAGGAAGCAAGAATCTCTGTGTAGCCCTTTTAAGTCTTAGCTGGGATGTTTGCAATCAGATTAATGAGGACCCACCCCTAACTGAGGAGCCACTGGCAGTTGATGGCTTCTGGGGAAGGGATGTGGTGCATGGTAGGTTGTCCATGGTCCAGTGTACAATATGTTTTAAAAGGTAAACTGGAGATCAAGGCAAAGATTATTCCAGAATACAGAGTTTTTATTCTGTATTTTCTCCAAGGATCCAAAATGCAGTGCCTCACGTAACTAGCTAGACTCTGACTTTTGATATAAAAGATGTAAAAATAGGATACTTCTGTGGCTGTGTTATTGCCTAAGCCTGACTTCTCTCCCTACACAGTCAGTCTGTTGTTTTTGGTGTCTCTTGTCTTCCTGCCTTTTCCTCTCCTTCCTCTTCCTTGTTTTTCTTCAATATTTTGTTTCCAGTTTTTCATTTTTCTTTGTGGCTTGATATAAATGACACTACTGTAGCTAGACAAAATTCCTGTTAACATATTTTTATTTGAATATTGAGATTGCATTGTTTTCTAGTATTGGTTGTGATCAATCTAAAAAGCTAGGGTATTAAAACTAGTTTCTTTTTATGTCTAAATTACATTGGATGGAATAAATGCACTATGGGTACTTAGATCCAATCCCATCAAGAACAAAATAAGAGTCACACATACAGACTGATAAAACATTTGACATTATTCCTACTTTCCATTTTTTAGACTTCCTTTCATGTTGGCAATATTTTTTAATAAAGAAATTACAACAACATCTAGCAATATAATGAAAGTGGTTATATAATGTGGCAGTAACACAGGTTTCTACAGCAAAGCACAGTTTGGAATAATTTGCATCAATTACTCTGTTTTTATTAAAGAAAATGCATTTTCTCCCAGGATTTGTTGAGCTTTAAAATGTCATTTTAAAGAAACAAACAATTCTTTAAGATATTCATAGCTTCACCTAGATGGAGTAAAGAAATATACTTAAGCACAGGTAGGAACAATATAATTTTCATTTCCTTCTTTGTAAGTCAGTGATCCTGTCTCATTAGGATGTAGCCTTTCTGGTTCTAAGCTGCAATTAATTCAGAGGTTGCCCCTGGATTTTCTAGAAAATACAATCAACATGCTACCTGATACCTTTCACAATGATGACAGTGAGATCTGAAAAATTGCAGGAAGCAAAAGTTATATATCCTAGATACAATGCTTGCCACTATTCTCCAAAATTCTCCTGTATACAACGCAGGAGCTAAATAGTTAATATAGACTATCACACCCTTGATGTTACATCTTCATTGCCAACTTGACAGAATTTAGAATCACAATAGGGACATATGGAGGAATTCCAAGTCAGAAATTCTAAACTGAGAAGGGGGTGACATATCCTAAATATGGGACCATCAGTGGGGTGGCGACCCAGAGTGAATAACAAGGAGAAAGTGACCTAAAGCCAGAACTCCTTTCTCTAATCCCTGACTGTTGACACAAAGTGACTGATTGCTCCCGATTCCTGAAGCTGGGCCTTGTGCCTTGCCGGACACGATGGACTGTTTCCTCAAACTGAGCCGTATAATAAACCCTTCCTTGAGTTGCTTTTATTAGGGTTTTTCATCAGAACAATGAGAAAAATCACTAATATGATATATTTCCATAATTTTTAATAAGTTAAACATAATCTTAGGGCAAAGTCAATAATGTGTCTTCCTCCCCTTAAATTTTACTAAACTTAGTAAACCTGTAACAAAGTAGAAAAGAAAGTATGAAAAATACACTCTTCATATAAAGTAAGGTCACATAAAGTCCCGCTGCACTAGAAAAATTAATGAGACTATGAAAATGAGGAATTGAAACTTTTTAATATTAGTTTTCACTGAATGCCTTTTGAGAGTGAATATTTTTCCTTAGTTTTTCATTGTCTCAGTATAATCTAGTATGTCCTTAGGAATTACATTTAAGGAATACAAATTTGCGATGAGTTTATCATTGTAAAATTTCATTGCAATCTTCATTAATTTCGGTTCCCCCAGTCTCAATTCTGATTAAATTAATGATTCCATCTTGGGTTTTGGTGTATATTGCTATAGTTGAAGCATAATAGCTTTTGTTATATTGATAATTTCACTCACTTTTTTAAAGAATAGCAAGTTACCTTCTAAACAAATCATAGAACAGAGACATAACTGCTTATAAATTTTTAATTTTGAGACTATAAGAAAAGAAATGTTAAAATTTCTCACCAGGTAATTGGTGCCGTGGTTTTTTTCTTATTTATTCACAGAGCTTCCAAAGAAATGCTATCATCAAAAATCTGTTGAGTGTTCCGTTGAGTGTTCCATCTTCATGACAGTGACTGTCTTAAAAAATGATATTAAAAACCAATGTAAACAGGGTTTTGGAGGAAATGAATCACTTAATTCCAGAATCCAAATATTTAACTAAAATACACATTTACTATTAACTGCTTGAGTCATTGACCAGGAAACATCAAGACACAGGTTCACATTCTCTTAGTTTCTTTCTTAAAGTCTCCTGGCTTTAGTCACTAAATGAGCATTAGTGGCCAAGTTCTCTAACATTTTTATAATTTGGTTTATTCATATATGAAACAAAGATAATGTTATTGCCCACCTCACATAGCCATTATGATGTTTAAGCAAAACTAATTTATTTTATAAATTATCTATAAATCTAGAAATCTTGGAGTTTATTTTACAGTCAAGTTTCAGATTCAGATAAGCTTTTAGAATGATTCAGCTTAGTAATTTGCAACTTATTAATTCTAAGTGAAAGCCAATACTCTCTAGTAGTCAGAATACATTCTTGTATGTGTATTTTCTCTGTCTCTCCCTCTCCCTCTCCTTCCCTCTTCCCTCTCTATCTACCTCCCTTCTTTTTATCTTTGTACTCACACATATACAAATCTGTATCTATTTCTCTTTCCATCCGTCTGTATACCTAACATTCTAACATATATATGTATGTAAAATACACACACACACACACACACACACACATCCATCTATCTATCTATCCATCATCCATCCATCCATCCATCCATCCATTCATCCATCCCATGGGATTTCCTGTATTATTGTGGATGATTTTTTTTGTTTATTTTCTTCATGCCTATAAGTTTTGTGCATGAGTATCTAAGTTAGAAATTCTTGTAGAGAAAATTGAACTTTTTCTTTGTCTGCCTTTCTTTTATCTGTTTTATAGTTCCTGAAAAATAAAAGACAATAGCCCTGGGTTTCTGAGGCGGTGTCTTTAGAATCATTGCATGGGATCCCAGAGACACACTATACTTCAAAATTTTTATCTTTTAAAGAAACGATTTGATCAATAGATAAAAGACAAAAATCACTAAAGAGGAATTTTGAAGTTCTACCTGAAAGAACTTCCAATTGTTTAATGTTTTCTATAAAGGAAACTATGAACCAGCAGACACTGGGAGCTGAGAAAGATATTAAGATGCTGTCCTGTAACAGGTTCATCCTAAATGAGCTTGATTTCTCTAGAGCCTCTTCATTACTGGATTTCTCATATCACTTATGCATGCCATGTATACCATGCAGTTTTTACACTCAATAATAGATTCATTAATTCTCAGTCACAGGCAGAAATCATTGATGGGGGTGGGACAGGGAACCTAATGATTGAACTGTGGAGTTCAAAAGTTTTTTGGTTCTCAGCAGAGTCAATTAGTCCTTATTTTCTTCACTTACGATTTTAACATGATACTATTTTTCCTTAAATGGGAGAACTATCTAAAATAATAATCAGTGGACAGCTTACATTTTTCATACCAAGCATCTACTTAATAGTTTAGTATTATTAACTTATTCTATTACATCAAAACCTAGAATTTTTTCCTTGTTAATTTCCAGATTAATAGTTTATTTTTTTTAGGTCACTGCTCCTTCCCTCTGTTGCTATGGAATGGTACCAGTTATAGACAACATGTTGACCAATTAACTATTTAAAAAAATAAACTTTGTTTAACCACATTTATTTTTTAAAAGATCTTTTTTTTTTTTGAAAAAAAAATGATCGTTTACGCACCTCTAGTTTTGGTTTGCCAGTCCCCTGCTAGAATGAGTTGGCTATTTAAGGACATTCAGAAGGGTTATTATCAGTGGCATATGTATTTTGTGAGATGAAGAAGCTAAAAATCTGAATATTCAGAACTAAGTCTATATTAAGAGGAATCTATGGAGTGAGGCATATCAATTTTTAATTAAAACTTGAGGAACTGGCAGCTTGTTTAAAGCTGGGAGTAAGATTTTCAGAGTGAAGCAGTGTGTGGTAGCCCATGCCTTTAATCCCAGGCAGGTAGATCTCTATGAGTTTGAAGCTGGCCTGGTCTACAAAAAAAGTTCCAGGACATCTAGGGCTCTGTTATCCAGAGAAACCCTTTTCTATTGAAGAAAATAAAAAGAGTCTCCACTGTGCTATTCGGGAAAGATGAGTCTGCACAGACATGAACATGAGGTAGGCAGCTGCTGCTCTGGGGAATGAGGTGGTAAACATCTGGTAGATTAGCAGATGCTAGAAGAAACTTCAGGATAATATAAGATTCTTCAAGTTACAGACATCCTTTTGCCTTTATGTCTCCTTGGGAGTTAATGAGGAGGAGGACATTGATCATTACTGCCTTAAAGTTGGTGACTATTTCATAATCACTTGAAGGCAAGAAGCAATTATGGCCTAGACTCAAGCTGAAGGCGCTCTTTTTTTTATTATTATTATTTCTTCATTGAGTGAACTCTTGTTATTTGTACTGTGTCTGGATTTTGGCACAGTTTGGAGGATGGAAAGACAGGGTGTGTGCCCTGTAAGTGTGTCACATTTGTTGTTAGATACAAGATGCTCTGGAGGCTCACTCCTGTTGCCCCCAAGCCATGCAAACAAAGGCAAACAGGTCTCTTTCCTAGAACGAATCTCTATTGTAAAGCTACTGGTCTAGAGCTGAGGTAACCAAGGCTTGAAGAATATATCAGATTGGAGGATGGTCAGGGGGACAAGACAAACTTTCACTATGTGTAAGATATTATGAAAAGACAGGATGCTGGCTGGAAGGTAACCAAGGGCACTTGATAGGGTACAAAGTGAAAGAGCTCTGTATAAAGAGTCCTCAACTGTTTGATTTATTGTTTAAATGGTTATAGAATTTGTACATTTATACATGGTTTGAATAAAATATAAAGTTATATATTTTATTGAATAAATTTTGGAGAACTAGTCTCTTAAAAAGTTCACAAAGTCTGAATTACTTCAGCTTGAAAGATAAAGTGGGCCCTCATGAATTTTGATTTCCACCAGGGTTTCAAGAAGTCTATTTTAACAAGTCTACAGGTAATAGGCTGCTTGCTAGAGAAATATTATGTGACAAGATGACACATTTAAAATAGGATCTGACTTCCCTTGATGTTCCTCCAAAGATACTGGTGATTTTGCCAACCTACCAATATAACAGACTACAACTCAGTTTTACTGGTCAGTTTTAAACAACACTCATGTCCACTAAATATTGATGACCATTTCAATAAGAAGCCTCTAAGTACTCTCTATTAGTGGAAGACTCCAAATGTCTTAATTATATATAGAAACACGGGGATATTATGAAAACCTATAATTCAGTAGTTCTGAATCACAATTCTTTTTGCTACACTCTCCAAATTAGCATGGTGAAGAACATTGCTGTGGTCTCCAGCTTGCCTTCATACTTGGACTATTCCCCTCACTTGGATTCACCTGAAACAAAATGGCCATAGCTACATGAGGCCTATCTCAGGTCACTTGTGGAGACAGAATAAGTTGTATGTGAGATGCAGGCAACACACTGTATATTTTTCTAACACTGAATGAAGTTCAGGTTGGCTCCTGAGGATTCAGTTAGGAAATTGTATTTTAAAATTTCCCAGCAGACACATTTCTATTAGCCATTTTTCTTGGTCTCTGATGATCTTGTCTGATCCTAAATAAGAGAGAAAGGGGAAGTAGACAAACAAAATCTCATTTCTTCTACCAAGCTGCCAAACAGAAGAATTCTATCAATTATTCAGGTTATTGCTTAGTCCCTACAGATAAGAGTCCATTGTTAGATGAATAGAGCCAGGTGATAAATGTGGATCAGTATAATTATTTTGCTTTTAACCCTCTAAACTGGATCATTCTTATTCTAGAATTTTGTGGTTTAAATGTAAAGACCATTATCCTAGAGAAAAAAATTGCCTGAGTTCCTAAAATGGTTTCCTCAATGTTACTCCATCAGATCCTTTTCCTTTGCCAATCCATCCCACACAAAATTGCCAGAAAAATCTCCCATAAAAATTCTCTTTCTATATCACTTCTATTCTAGAATCCACAATTCTTCCTTGACATCACCCTGTTTCTTAATGTAGCATCCCAATGTCATTGCAAGAGTCTCCCCTTCTTCCCCTTCAACTCAATGTAGATTCATTACTTCATACAAACAGATCACTTCTGGACAAATCAATCCATTTTCCATGCTCCCAGATTTCCTCAGCAAACCCTGTACTGTTTGTTGCTTTAGGTCTAGCACCATTTTCTCTTAGCCCATATCTAGATTTAAACTACTTTTGTTACTATCTATAAGACAAGGAGTCCTAACTGATGCCTAAGAAGCCAACTTTCTTTGTTTCCTTTTTTCCATTGCTACCAGGAGATCTTCTGGGTTTTGTTTAGAGGCCCTCAATAGAATTTATATCTACCTTTATCTGGAAGATTGGTATGAAGTGTTTGTGGTGATAAGTCTGTGTATTTTTACTAATATCAACTCTTCGTCCCGTGTGTTTAATACCATCACCTTTAACCAGAGGATGCCTATGAAGAATTATTGAAAAGAAGTAAGGAGGCATACTGGTGGAGTTAAAGGATTTATTGCTCTCCATCTTTCTCTGACTCATGACCAGTGGCAAAATTTCAAATGCTAGCCTTCTCAGGCACTATGTAATATCCAGGCATTATGAGATAGGAGGACATAGGAAACTCTGGTTTCATAAATTATTCTACTCGACTTTCCACTCCATACCATGTTGGTTCTAATGATAGACCTTCACTCCAATACATGCTTCCAAGAATGGAACTACCAATATTCTGGTCCTCACCTGGAATTTTAGAATATTTAACTTTCCTTCTCGCAAGCTTCTCTACAGCTAGTTCCTACTCCTTTACCCCAACTTCCAGTCTATTGTGAGAAATTTGATTTCTTTAAAAACTCAATTATGTTATGTGAAAATAGTTTTGTTTTAATCCTAGGTGTAGGATTTGGGGGCTGCTTCAGATTGTCCGCAGTAGCTATGATTTCTCTCATTCTCTGGCAGAGGTGTGATTCTGCCAGAAGAAGGTATAAATATGACCAGAGATCACTGAAGCTACTGGCTCTGCTGCTGGTTCTGTGGTTGCTTTTGATATTTGCTAGATTGTTACATTGCCGTTTTCTGGATTACTGGTTGTTGGTTGGAGCTATCCAAATGACAAAGGTTGGACTTGAGCCAGAGAGCTCACTGCCCCTTAGACTTCAAAGTAGTTAAAGGTGATCTATGCCCACTTTCCTCTCTAACCTTCTTTCTCACCTATCTAGTGTTATAGGCTTGGATGGAATTGGGGTGGGAAAGTGTGATAGATATAAACACCCAATGAAGAGCCATATAACCTTTGAACTGCAAGATCACATGGCCTGCTTACTGTCAAGCAGAATGGCATTGTGAGGATTTGTATATGCTCAGTCCAGGAAGTAGCAGAATTAGGAGGTGTGGCCCTGTTGGAGTAGTTCTGTCACTGTGGGTGTGGGTTCTAAAACTCTCATCCTAGCTGCCTGGGAGTTAGTATTCTACTAGCGGCTTCAGATGAAGATGTCAAACTCTCAGCTGCTCCTGCACTATGCCTGCCTGGACACTACCAGCTCCTGCCTTGATGATGATTGACTGAACCTCTGAACCTGTCAGCCAGCCGCAATAAAATGTTGTCTTTATAAGACTTGCCTTGGTCATGGTGTCTGTTCACAGAAGTAAAATCCTAACTAAGACAGGGGTCAAGATTTCTTAGCAAAATGCTCAACTTTAAACTTCAAATTGCTCACCAATGAGATGGATACAAGTTCCTAGACTTTGCAGATTTGTGAATACATGCTCCTTAGACTCATTCCCGTAATGGAACATTCTATTGTCTCCTTTAAAAAATATTAATCTCAACAGAAAGTTCAAAGGTATCTTGTGGGAGTAGTTATTGCCAAAGTTCTTTGCAAAATCAGAGAAGGCTCAATTTGGTGTCAGAGTTGGAGTGTTCCATTTAACACCAATGCTTGGAGCATTGACAGTCAACAAATTACAGTGTTTTTTTCTTCTCAGGTTGGAATATAAGCAAATGCTTTGATACAATAAGCCAGCAAGTTTTCTAAGTACCAGCAGAAGGTTTCTGCTTCCTTACAGTTCTATTCCTTCTTTGGGGACCCCTAGACATGAATTTTAATAACAGTTCCCTAATAATATGAAGACTTCCCACAGAAAAATAGATGACCTTCAAATGCCACAAGAAGGTTCAAACAACCAATGGTGACATCCACCTGAATTAGTTCTATAGTTGTAAAAAAAAAAAAAATTCCTGATGAAAAATTCATTAAAAGTTCCATGCTTAATCTCAAGCAAGTCAATTTAACTTCCCTCCAAGCCATGTATATCCATGGACTGCCTACTTTCTATGTGGGAATGTAATGTGCAGTCAGACAGTAAACAGTGTGTCAGCTCTTTACAGTGCTTTGGCATTGTGAATGCTGTCATGTTTGCAGGGGAAAAATTAGTAAACTGTGAAATTGGAATTTAATTGTGATAAGATAGTCTCTCAAAAAGTCACTTCACAATGGACAGAATGCAAGAAGATTCCTTCCCACACTTGGCTCTACTTTAATTAATCACAATGACAGTTTCTCAGCAGATGCGTGCTTGATAAGCCACTTAATATAACATGCTTATCCTGGTGGCTACACATGGGTGACATTACTTGGGGATCTAGGAAAAGAAGGGAAAGAGCCAGGAATGTTTTATGTCATACAAGTTCTAGAGAGTGTAAAAATAAAATATTCTCAGTTGCATTTGCACCTGAAGTATGTCATTATCTGAAGGAAAATGGAAACTTAGCCCTGAGGTTTTACAGATGAACTATGAATTTTAAAGAAGTTGTTTTTAATGAGGTCCTAAAGTAAAATTTAAAGACTAGTGGCTAACCTATCTGTTTAATGTTAAATGTTCACCAGTATTAGACTCCTTAACACTTTTAATATGTTCATTTTATCCTCCTTTAAAAAAAATCTATGTTTTCACTTTATGCTTTACAACATGGTGAGCTTAAAGTATGGGACCTGAAGTCCCCTATAGTATCAACTGCCATGTTCTGAGTGACAATCGTTCTCTTTAGAAGGACCCATGTTCCAGGATAACAGTATTCACTATGTCATATTGTGTACCTAGCAAGTACCCACCAATTAATAAGTACTCCGTATCACAGTCAGTCAATCAATCATCAACTGATCAGTCAACAAGATAGTAAAACATATAATACATAAAACCTATGCTCACAGTTTAGACATTCAATAATTAGTTATTGGAAATTTCTAATATAAATTTCAAATTTTTGTCTTGTTTATTGACATCTACCATATTTCACTGAATGGGCCTTTAAACTATGTGGATATTTTGTTAAGAGGATTTGGAAGCATGAATTAAATATCACAGACAGAATCAAAGAAGAATCATTGACCTTCATCATTGAAAGATTCTGCTTTTTTGTGCCTTTTGAGACCTTCCTCTTGGAAGTTGAGAACACACTAAAGTTGAGAATGGGAAAATCAAGAGGACAGCAACCCACAGGCTATATAGATGGTGATATGATACAATCTGCCATAGTCATCTTCCTGAAGCATCCTTAACACCAACTACAAAATGCAGAAGAAAGGAGAAGGCATTCATTAAATGCAGTAGATAAAGAAGTTTCATGGCCTTACTTGACAGTGAACTTGGGAATTGGCATTTGAATGACTATTCAAAGTGGAAAGCATTCTTGGGCTATTTGGATTTATGTTATAAGGAAAATACACTGTCATTTGCTGTTTTACAAATGGAAAGAGCTAGTATTCTAATGCCTTGGTTGGACTTTTGAAGTAAATTATGTATGAGAAAATGTAAAATGAGGTTTAGATGAGCAAGAGTGCTTCAGAGAAGTGAGCCAACATGACATGAATGCTAAACTTACCCTAAGAGGAATGACTGCTTGAAGGAAAGAAGTTTGACTTTAGAAAAGTGAAGGTTCAGAGACACATGATAATTTTTGAAGAACATGTGGAAATTTTCATGCAGATCTCATACTTGGTATCACACCCACTAGCTGAGGGTCTTTCAGCAATCGATAACTTCTGGGATAAGGAGAGTCAGTTGTCTTTAAGGATGTGGCATATGAGATAAGCCATACTATGGACATACACACATCCAAAAGTATATGAACACTTTAAATTGGATTCAGTGGGATTTTAAAAGATGAGGACACAAAGTTATGTTGGTATGGAAAGGAAGTTGACTTAGGAGAAATCAGCACATGACTCTAACCAACATAAATTGCATGAAATTCTCAAAGACCTAATTAAAATGAGGGAGAAAAAATATGTGACTATGAGAAGAACAGATTTTCCTATTGTAAAAGCCAAAATAAACCAAAGTATGTGTATCTATGTGTGTATATCTTTTTCTGTGTATATATATGTATGTATGGGTGTATATGTGTATGTGTATGTTTGTGTATGTGTTAAATGAAATCTCCTGGCTGGACAGTTTCATCAATTTAAGATTATGTGATATAAAATATTTCTTCTCAAAAGGTGTTTTCTTACCTATCAGGAAGGTGTTGTGAGAGTCCTACTTACATAATACTCAGGTCAATCCTTGTGTGGCTTCACTTCCACTTATATAACAGAGTGGAACCATCATTTAAAGAGGGTTGGTCTGATGATTAAGGATATTCTGCATACCATAGGGGCACTTAATAAAAATACCATTCCTGATAGCCCATTACCCTAAGTGAGATCTGAAGTTGGAATAAACTTCACTAGAAGGTAGGTAAACTTTCACCTTTCGAGGAACCCTCCCAAAAAAGCAAGGTTAGGCTTTTCCAATGGTCCTTTCTTAAACCCAGACTTCTGAGAGCCTCTTGGTCCATTGGAAGATGTCAGCAAGGATCCATGATATACTGAACCTTGAATGGAAAGAGACATGTTAGAATAACCTCAGCCTATATAAGAGGTTAGAGGAAATTCTTTTCCCAATTGTAGAACAAAAAACCCCATGCATGGCAGTTTATTGCCTAAAAATTCTACATTGTGTAGCATTAAGGTGACTGCCACTTTCACAACAAAGGCAGGCTGAAAAAGCTATGAGGCTTGGTAATTCAGTAGCTGGATATGAAATCAGACCAGCCTAGTGGTAAATTCTCCAACCACATCAGTTATTACTATAATATGCTGAAACTTCAGGTTGCTCATCAGAAACTGGACAAGGCAGTGGCTAGTTCACCCGGTTTCACAGATAATTGAGTGGAATGCATACAATAGTAGTGGAAGTGAGAACTGTCACCACCACAGCTGTAATAGCAATAAGAATTCTTTTTAATGGACTGAAGAGACAGCCCAGTGGATGAAGACTTCAAATGTGAGTGTAAGAGCCTGGGTTTGAATCCCAAGAATTCATGTAAAGATGGCTGCTTAGCATGTGTCTGTCCTTTTGGACTCCTATGATTCTCTGTCTGGGGGGGCAGAGCAAAGAAAATTTCTGGAAGGTCACAGGTCAGCTAGCCTGGCAGATGAAGTGAACACATAAAGAGACTCAGTCTCAACCAACAGACACCTAAGGTAGGTCCTCTGATTTCCATTGTTTCATAGTAGCATGCATGCTTGTACCCTATTACACACCTGAATATCATACACACACACAAACACATATGCACCACACACCAAACACAAACACACACACAGATACAAACTCAAACACACACACACATACGCACACACACGTGCGCGTGCGCGCGCGCACACACACACACTTTTTAGCATGGTTAATACTGACCTGGCTTTTTTCATTTCCTTTGTTTCTCTGTTGTCTCCAGCTCAGGGTTTTGATGACATGATACACTGAGTCTGTCTCATATCATGCCATCTGAAGAGGTGAAGGCACATGCAGCCACCCAGTGTTCCTCATAACTGAACAAGAAGATACATTTGCTTGTATAGTTTTTGCAATTCAAAGGTGACATTTCTGAGTCAGTCCCTCAGTAGGAAAAAAAAGCCCTATCTCTGGTATTGAGGAAATAAAAAAAGAAACTGAAAACAGGGATTTCTCCTTTATTCTTTAATCATGAAAGCACAAAGACACTAAACATGACCTTACAGTGTGAGAGAAGGAAAACAATCTAAATCTCAGCCTTTCTTACTGATGCTTTGACAGTGCAGCCTGTGTCAACATACTTGAGATGTAAGAGTAAAATCTCCTGGTTATCATTAAAAATGTAATCTACAGAGAACTGGTCCAGGGTGCAGGGAGGTTCAGACCGTGGCCTAATTTATGTGCTTTCAAGCATCTAATCTGAGAAAGGAGGACGGCATCTACTTATTTGAAGTCAGTATTTCACAAGGGCAGTAGACATGACTTATGGGGTGATATGTTATCACCAAGAACCAGCTAATTGTTGCTTTCAAACAGAGCCTACACATTATTTTTATTTGATTAGCAAGCACAATCATTTTCTTCCCCACAAGTAGCGATCTTTATTTCTTTTTACGAATACAAGCTTCAAAGTCTTCAAACCAATAGCTGTATTTTCTTCTTTTATTTTTTAGGATGACAGTGGGTGCCCCAGGTGCTTCTGTCTCACTCCTCACCTTAGCTCATCTCCATAACTGCCCCTTCTATCTCTGAACCCAAGATTCACTTTTTAAAAGGCCACAGTGTGCTATATGTTACTTCCCTGGAGCTTGGTGCAGAGAATTTCTTTACCATGTGAAGAATGTGTTCAAGATGCCATGACAGATTTGTTGGAATCCTTCTGCTACAGTGTCTGAGAAGTGATATATCTCAGGACAGCCTTCATAGTCTTGGTATTCCCCGCTTCCTTGTTCTAGAACTTTCATTTACCTTGAGAGGAATATTGAATCTAAAAGCTTTGGTGCAGAAAGTGGCCTTGAGTGAACTTTGAAACCTTTAGTACTTGCCTTACATTTTTACTCTTTTTAAATGTAAAACTACGTTTTTTGTAGAAATTTCTTTGCACCGAGCAGTACAACCAGTGCCTAAGATATTTTAGATGATGATGATGATGATGATGATGGCGGTGACGATGACTATGATGATGATGATGATTGTATTATTTCTTTTTGGGCCAGTGAAATGGCTCAAGGGATCAAGTAGCTGTTATATCCAATGCACATGACCCCACTCTTGAAAAAAAGAAAGTAAGCAAATACATAATCATTAAAAAATAATACTTAGTACCAAAAGAAATCTCTTTTATTCTGGACAAATCTATTGAAGACTCATTAAATTCTAATAATTTATTATGTTCCCAACCAAAGCATATCACAATCTACTCCTACAGAAGCTACCTAAAGCATATGCATACATGTACACACACACACACACACACACACACACACACACACACACAAGGTTTAAAGGACTAACCATACATGAGTAGAAAATACCTGAAATAGACACCTCGTACTAGCAAAGAATACTCCCAGCATCAATCACAGGTTACCTGTCTTTTGAGTTGCTGGTCAATGGGGCTACACAGACCTTTTCAAGTACTGAATGAGATTTCCTGTGCTCTTGGTTACCACCTAAGGTGGTTTTACATCTTGAGAGATATTTTATTGCATTCTGTAAAAATTATTTTGA
The DNA here is from genome assembly GCF_947179515.1 of Apodemus sylvaticus. Lineage (NCBI taxonomy): Eukaryota > Metazoa > Chordata > Mammalia > Rodentia > Muridae > Apodemus > Apodemus sylvaticus. The sequence goes on along the minus strand of NC_067473.1, from coordinate 138,655,907 downwards.
CCAAGAAGATTGACCATTCTCATATGTAGTACTTGGTCCAAACGTGCTGAGAAACAAAGGCAGAGCTCATGCACAGGGCAGTCCAGCCTCTGCTCTGTCCACATCATTGTAGGCATGAAATGACTTCCTATCAAGCATACACAGACCCAGGTAAGGTCTTACAACGCTGGGTCTCTTATGTCCATGCTATGAAGAATAACTGGTCTTTCAGTTCAGATGTTCAGAAGAACATTTCCAATAAAGAAAATGTCACAGCAGAAAAATACCATTTCTACTGACAGAAGCCCTTGATATTGGAAATATTAATGTTATTTTGAATATAATTCTAGATAATTCTAGCTAGAATTGTACATGAATCTTTTCCCATGTTGTCATCTTTTCCATTAAAACTGATCTTGTTCTAACTCTACATGACCCTACAAAGCAGACATTTAATTGTAGCTGAAGGTGAGTATTCTAGTGTTGACAGTGTTAATGTGTCCACTGTCATTTTGTGATGAGTTACATGGCCAGAATCTAAACTTACATTTGTATAGACTTGATAATATACTACTACAGTGTTAATATGGGCTTTGTCTCTAATTTATGGACTTGTACTCAGGCTTCAGGGATCCATAAACTCTCTAAAATAGGACCTCAGTTTTGGTTTATAAGTGCAATATGATTAAAAGCAGTTATAGAACATCCTCAAAAAATTTTTAATAAAGTACATAGAACCTTAAATAATATTAATATACATATTTTGTGTTACCTCTCTATTTTGTCAGATATATTAAAACTATATATATAGTATATATAGCTTTTATATATATATATATAATATATATATATATATAAATATATATATATATATATATGAAAAGGGGCTTGGCAGTTTTCAGCTATGAGACATTTCTCAATTCCAAGAATCTGATATAAATAGCATAATCTCTTAGCCTCTTGAGATCTGTTGTATCAGGAATAACATAGATGATCTTGCATTACTTATATCAGATATCATGCTGGCATGAGAAGGAGAGACATGTCACTCTAAAAACACCAGGTCAGCCTTTTAATTTTATGTTCATAAAAACATTAACATTTATTCACTAGTGATGGAAACAAGTGAATTTTTTTACTGATAAGCTTTTTTCAAGTCATTTTAAATCTTTTATGAATTGTTTGATGTTCAGCATTATTTCATCCAATCCCTCTTAAGTGGCTAGTGTTTATCACCAGAAAGATAAGAGTTACAAAGGGGTATATACTATTTGGGGTACATGTTTGATATTTTGTTCAAAATGTAACCCCAGTTTCAGGTTCTCTTGTTTTTGATTTGATAAATCACCTCCTATCCTTTTCCCATTCTTGTCCTTGCTAACATTTTATATGTAAGTACAATTATCACATATGTTGGGCTTACATTCCACAAGTTGAAATGTAGCTAATCAAGTGTAGTGCCCATTTTCTGATGAGAAAACAACTGAGTATTGGCCATACATCAGTAGTAGAATTCTGCCTGAGTGTCAGCTGGCTTGTCTCAAGGCTGCTGGAGGAGTCTGTAATTGCAGCATGCAATTTGCAATTATTCTTTGCAGAACAACTCAACTGAGAAGTTCAGCACCAGGAAAAGTGTTTTTCCAATTTCCACTTGAGCATGTTGCCTCCTTCTGCCAATTATGCCAGTACTCTCCTGTGGAAAGCTGAGTTAACTAGCAGCGTGCTTAATACTTCAGTCTAGAGATGGTGTAATGCGCTTTATGATCTGATGTCCCAGACAGCTGTCCAGCTGTCCACTGATTCCCCCCTCCTTAATTTGACTCTACAGACAAGAATGTAGCAAAGATTAAATAAACATATCTGTCAGGCCCTCCAGAAGAGCAGTAAAAACAGACAATAACTAGAAAAGAGAACTGGTTTTTGACTAATTTCTCTAAATTATTACATCCTTAAGAGGAGAAATATGTTATGACTCCTTTTATTGCTTTTATTGATTCTTCTAGCATTTGTGGGGGGAAATGATTAACCACCCTTAAAGACAGAAACTTAGGAGTCTGAAGTATGTATTTTGACCCAAATTTTAATCAGTTCCTGATCCTCTTTGAGAGTTGCTGGGACACATATAATTTTCTCAAACCTTTTTGAATAAGAAGAGCCAGATTTAAAGTATATTCATTCTCCAGCACACTTAAGAGTTTTTTTTGCATAACATAAAGTATTTTCAATAGATATGTGATATCGTTTTGGAAAATGTCTGAAGATATGGTTGGTTTGTGGAAGGTTCTAAGGGGCATGAGACCAGATTTTAGCTTTGATAGCAGTACAAATAATTAATGTTATAGACTTGACCCAAGGCAAGGCTGAGTGTGGGTCAGTCCATGAAGAAAAAACTTATTGTGGAGGTTTCTCAGCTTTTACTCTGCCAACTCGTTCAGGCAAGGATCACACATCAGGACATAGACAAGGCAGGGACAAGACAAGAAAAGGAAGAGTTTTGAATTATGCATCGAGATCAAAAGACAGCACTTTTCTGACCGATGAGTAGGGATGAAGTGTATATTATATGCTAGTTTTCCATAGGATGGTGGACACATATTTTGATCTAATTCTCTTTTCTGGGTGGTAACAGAAAACTCTCACCACTGTAATAAATCAGGCTGCCAGCGCAAATGCCTAGCCTACAAAATAACAGCACTGTTCCCATGCACCTGAGCCCACAGGGAGAAAAATACATTTTCAGTTTGTCATGGTTTAATAATGTCTAAGTGACTCAAATCATTTTTTCTAAATAAATTTATTACAGAGTTCATGTTCAAGAAATAGTAGTAAGCATTAGTGGACTTGATAGTTTATTAATTTCATTAATGTCTATCTTATTATTAATAGCATAGGTAGGAAAACAGCATTACTGTCCATTGAATCAGACACAGGATTTTCTGAGCTGGGATTTTAAGCAAGCCTATTTCACCATTGTCATTTAACTTTACACTGGGACTTATAAATAAACCAGTATGATTTTAAATCCCTTTAATATTGTACAGATAAACTCTAGATAAAATTTTCAAATTAGGGGTGAAGAGGGTGGTTGAGAGCTCGTACTTCTCTTACAGAGGACCACAGTTTGGTCCCAAGCACCCACCTCTGGTGGCTTATGGCAGCCTGAAACTCCAGCTCTAGGCGATGTGAAGCCCTTTCCTTCCCACCACAAATGTGCATCCAGATACATGTGCTACACACACTCATCATCATGCACATGCACACATGTATACACATACAAATAAATACTTATAAGTTGTAAACTAAACATATGTAATTATTATTTGGAAATGTGGCATGACCAGACAGAAGTGCAGCCATTCTACAGAGAAGCACTATAGTTGTAGCATTTTTTCTTTGTCAGCATCTTTTGTGAGCTACTGTGATTTACCTTTATTTCATCTTATCATTCTTTCTCCTTTTTGAAAAACTTGAAAATCATATAGTCCTATTCAGATGAATGTGGGACTGTCTGTAGTATGTTCTAAGAGTCCCTGAGTTTTATACTGGGAGATATCATCAGTTGTTTATTGAGACAACTTACTTTAATAAATGTATAGGGTTTCAATTGCCCTAATAAGAATACCATGACCAAAAGGACCCTTTCCTCCAGGTTTCTGCCATCTTACATTTTATATGTTATTTCCAGTCCCTGAGGGTTGTCAGAGCAGAAACTCAAGCAGGCAGGAACTGTTGGAGAGGCCATGGATGAATGTTGCTTATTGGCTTCCTCTTCCTGGTTTATTTGATCTGCTTTCCTGTAGAATCAGGGACCACCAGCCCAGGGGTGATGTCATCCAAGTGCAGAAGGCCTTTACATGTCAATCAACAATAAAGAAAATCACTATGAGCTTGCACACATGCCCATATAATGGAAGTATTTTCTCAACTGAGGTACCTTCTTCTAAAATGTCTCTAGCTTACATCATGTTCACACAAAACTAAACAGCACAAAGAGATACCTGGAAAGTAAAGATGTCAAAGTTGTTCGTACTTTAACATCAAGAGTATGCTGAAATCAGTGGTAGACAATGAAATTTTCCTCAGAATGCCCCACTGTTTCCTTCTGGATAAAACAAGGGAAACACCCACCATTCCATTTTCCCATGGGTTTTCCCATGCCACTAAACTTGGGTTTTTGCTCCTGGACACCAGGATGTTTCCCCAACAGCCAACCTTGCCTGTCACATTTATCAGTATTCATATAATTATTCATGAAAGATATGCTTAATCCTCTATCTGTAAGCCAACACTCTATCAGGAGGACATGTATTGAAGAAACCAGCACCAAATGATCAGAACCATGAAGAAGCTGTAAAGGAAGATAGTCTAGGCTATTCAATAGTAATGCTATCCCAAACTGTCTAGGGTATGGAGAGTGGCTCTGAGATATAAAACTTGGTCACCTGGAGATAGAAAACAAAACAACAAACAACAAACAAACAACAACAACAAAGAAGACAAATACTAATAAGAAAGAGGCAGTAGGAGGGAACGAGCCCCAGCTGGCACCATCTTAATCTGCTTTCTTGGGGCACTAAAGCATATTTGTCTGCCCTTTTGCATCACATAGGCTGACAATGGAAGGGTTTATCCTGGAAAAGGACACAATCAGAATGGTTTCTAAGATAGAAAGAAGGAATACCATGGGAGTCCTACAAGCCGTACTACCTCATAAGCATTACTCTACAGATTGTAGTTACAAAGGAAGCCATATTAAATTTCTCTTTGGGGCACTTGAATGACTTAGTATCATCCTGCCATGTTATCTATTGGAAATCCATTAAGCAGATGGTTAGCTGGTTTACAGCTGGTTTACAGTTTTAGAGTTTACAGTTTTACAGTAAAGGAATGTAGGCATGGTAGGCTAGGGAGGCACTAATTATTTTAATGGTTAAACAAGACTTGTTAGAACTGCTGTTTATACACACACACACACACACACACACACACACACACACACTTACCTCCATAGAGATATCCTCTTTGTTTTATTGCTCATGGGAGTAGGTTAAATGGGTTAGGAAATTCTATTGGAATTTGCAGTGTAGAATGCAGATTGTGTGTGTGTGTGTGTGTGTGTGTGTGTGTGTGTGGGTGTGTGTGTGGGTGTGTATGTGTGTGTGTGTGTGTGTGTGTGTGTGTTTGTTTCCAGAGCCTTGGGACTGGGGCTTATTTAACTCCACTGGCTGACCAAAAAGCCCCTAGCTATGCTGTCCTTCACTTCTCTACTGTTGTGGCTATAGAAGTGCGTGGCTTTTCCTGGATTTTGTGTGGGTTCTGGGGATTAAACTGAGGTCCCCCTGCTTACACAGCAAATACTATCCACCGAGCCATCTCCCCAGCTCCTGGGTATAGTTTTACTCATGGAGTCAAGAGCCATTTTCTGAGTGTCCTGGGACTTCTGCAAGGGCAATTGGCAGAAGGCTATAGATGAAGATAAGTGAGCTCCCTTGGGGATAGTCAACCTTTTACCTTTTCCATATTGAAAAAAACCTTCAGAGCCCATCACTACCTTCTATTCACCCTTCCTGGTGAATAGTTGCTGAGACCAATCATTCTGAGGATTTTAGCCTATAGTCAAAGCAACTGACATGAGGATTCAATTATATATCCCAATATCACCTGCCCCTCTTAAACTCCATATATTTGGAAGGTGATGCTGTTCTGTGTACCACTACCTCTGAGCAGCGTTATTAAGCAGGCACTAGAACTCACACTGCTGAACTCACACGGACTCCTTTGCCCATCTGCTCGCAATTTGGTGCCTGAGCCCTGGGTATATTTGTTCCTACATATCTGAGTTGACTCAAAATAACCAGTATTTTAAAAGAGAGCCAGAAACATGACAATGCATACACTTGAATTCATTATTTTCCCTGTTTAATTCAGCCACCTTTACAAAGGACACGACTATGTTCCTATTTTCAGAATATAAATATTAGAGTATTTAAGTCTTGTAGCAAAAGATGATATTGTTTTGTTCTTTCTTTATTAGGGCTAATTTGAATTTGTGTGAAGAGTTTCAGTTTACCATTAATTTCCAGCCCAATGACATTTGCTTAAAGTAAGAAAGATAATTTGCTTACCGAAATTTATTTTTGTTATTAATATGGAAGAGATTGCATAACACTGATTTTAAAAAGGGATTTTGTTGTTAGAATGTGGATGACCTGTCTTTGAAAAAAATCTAATCCTAAAAACCATATGTTCGTGTCAGCATGGATATCTTTGTGAACTGAGGCCAAGGTCTGAAAGTTTAAGTGTTCTGTTTTCTAGTATGGGTTAGGGAAACCTAATGAACCTAGAAATCAAACCTCTATTTCAACCAGTATTCCAGAAGTTCTACCAACTTACTGATATTAGAATTAGCTTAAACAGAACTGTACTGCGTGGTATTAGTCTCTACATATTTCTGGCCAGGATCCATAAAATGAATAAGAACAATGGACAGTAGAAGCAGTGTTGTTCTGTGATAATACCTAAAAGTATTGCAAGAGTCCGGCATCTTTTATAGTTTGTCACAATCATTAAAGAAATTTAACTCTCTTAAGATCCCAAGATTTAAGGTACCTACATTGATCCCATTCTTTTTCATGTGAAAATGATAAAATGTTTCAGTGTGAGAGACTGAGAAATCCTTTACTACCTATATCTCTGCATGTCCCACTTGAAACTGTTCTGGGATCATTTCCCTCTATAAGACAATTCATAGAAACAAATGCAATTTTGGAGTCCACTAGAATGGCAGGAAGACAAAGGTTCATTCCTTACTCATTAGATTCCTTCCAGTGGGCTCTCTAAAACCTCCAGAGGCTGTCCTGGCTGTCCCTCTTTGTGTTAAGATTTGGATTCACCATTTTGAACCACTTAAATATTTTCCTTTTCATCTCATGGTTTCTCTCGGGTTCACTTGCAACTTGCTCTAAAATTACACAAATATAAAAGAAGTTTAAGAGGTTTAAAATGACTGTCATTGGTGCTACAAAAGATAACGTATCCCCTCATCCATTTCTTACAAGCGTTAAGGGATGTGTCTTCCTAGATTGTAAATTTATCAGGTTGAGAGATCATAACAGCAGCTTCCTTGAATTGCCTGGGCCTGGATTTGGGATATTTGTTGCTGAAGCAGTAGTCCTGAGCCAACAGTGAAGAGTTTTGGAGCTTTGCAAGTTCTGAGTCTATGTAAATTTACTTTCACATTACCAGCACTGGCAAAATGCTTGATGCATAGGAAATGCTGAATAAGAATGAGTTGAAAATGAATGTCTACTGGGCTCAGTTTCAGAGCCTATGGCTAGAAAGGCTTATGTCCAGCAGAAGGCTTTTCAGGCAGATGGAAGAACATTTGTGAAGTGGGGGACAGTATGGTCACATGCCATATGATGATATTTTGCTTAGTGATTTTGCTTAGCTACTTATACCACTATGGTCTCATAACCTCATAATGGAGCTAAAAATATTTTATCACCTTGTGACATCGTACTTGCCCTAGCACATTATGTATTTGTGGTGATGCTGGTAAAAACAAATTTGGGCAGCCAATCAGATAAAAGTACATTTATGTGTAGCAAATGATACTCAACTATGATATAATGGCCCTGCTACAGCTTTCTTTACTATCATTATGTTGGAATACATCATTCTTCATATAATAATTATTGGAAAGCTGCTGGATTACCTAGCAGAATCCTGGGTATCTCCTGTTGACCAAGTTCCCTGGTTGTACCAAGAAGTTGTGCTGAGTGAGTAGCATAGCCCAGGAAGATGTGTGCCAAGCATACTCAATGATGTTTGCCTGGTGACAGAGCCAGCTAATGATGCACTGCTTAGAATAGCTTCCTGCATTACAACAATGCACAACTATATATGATATACAAACATGAAGTCCATGCATTTGAGGAGTAAACAGAGTCAATGCAAAGTCATACAGTGTGTGGTTAAGGTAAGGGTATATGATCTAGATCACTAAGGTTTTGTGTTTTATGCTAATTAGATGAATTGCCTATTATTATGAAAATCAAAAACTAAAAAGCTCAAAGCAGGATCTCAGTACAGTTGTACTTCATTGATAGTTACTTGGGCAGGATGGACCAGTCATAAGAAGAAATCAGTGAGAAGAATGAAAAGACTAGATAAAGGAAGATGGTCTAGGCCAGAAACTATCTTACTTGTATAGCAAGAGATGCTGGATGCATTTATTGGAATGGTAAAGATGATATAGAAAAGGGGAAAGGAAAGGAAAGAGTAGTTGTGAAACTTAGAGTCAGTAAAATTAGCAAGCCTGTCCATGTACTAACCAGTTTGGCAAGAACAGAGGGAGAGATGTGGAGTTACTCCTAGCTATCTCTCCCCTCCTCTTCCTCCTCCTCTTCCCTTCCTTCCCCTCTTCTCCCCTCCTTTCCCCTCCCATCCCATCCTATCCCAAACCATCCCAACCCAACCCGTCCCACCCCATCCCATCCCATCCCATCCCATCCTATCCTATCCTGTCCTTTCTTCTCAACTCCTTGTTTGCCTCACTGAACTTGTAGCTCATTCCTACTCATGACTGTGTATATATAGTTTTCCATTTACTTTTTATTATTATTTGATATAATTTATTTACATTTCAAATGATTTCCCCTTTTCTAGCCCCCCCCACTCCCCGAAAGTCCCGCAAGCCCCCTTCTCTTCCCCGTCCTCCCACCCACCCCTTCCCACTTCCCCATTCTGGTTTTGCTGAATACTGTTTCACTGAGTCTTTCCAGAACCAGGGGCCACTCCTCCTTTCTTCTTGTACCTCATTTGATGTGTGGATTATGTTTTGGGTATTCCAGTTTTCTAGGTTAATATCCACTTATTAGTGAGTGCATACCATGATTCACCTTTTGAGTCTGGGTTACCTCACTTAGTATGATATTCTCTAGCTCCATCCATTTGCCTAAGAATTTCATGAATTCATTGTTTCTAATGGCTGAATAGTACTCCATTGTGTATATATACCACATTTTTTGCATCCACTCTTCTGTTGAGGGATACCTGGGTTCTTTCCAGCATCTGGCAATTACAAATAGGGCTGCTATGAACATAGTAGAACATGTATCGTTATTACATGGTGGGGAGTCTTCTGGGTATATGCCCAGGAGTGGTATAGCAGGATCTTCTGGAAGTGAGGTGCCCAGTTTTCGGGGGAACCACCAGACTGATTTCCAGAGTGGTTGTACCAATTTGCAACCCCACCAGCAGTGGAGGAGTGTTCCTCTTTCTCCACACCCTCTCCAACACCTGCTGTCTCCTGAATTTTTAATCTTAGCCATTCTGACTGGTGTAAGATGAAATCTTAGGGTTGTTTTGATTTGCATTTCCCTAATGACTAATGAAGTTGAGCATTTTTTAAGATGCTTCTCTGCCATCCGAAGTTCTTCAGGTGAGAATTCTTTGTTTAACTCTGTACCCCATTTTTTAATAGGGTTGTTCGGTTTTCTGGAGTCTAACTTCTTGAGTTCTTTATATATATTGGATATTAGCCTTCTATCTGATGTAGGATTGGTGAAGATCTTTTCCCAATTTGTTGGTTGCCGATTTGTCCTCTTGATGGTGTCCTTTGCCTTACAGAAACTTTGTAATTTTATGAGGTCCCATTTGTCAATTCTTGCTCTTAGAGCATACGCTATTGGTGTTCTGTTCAGAAATTTCTCCCTGTACCGATGTCCTCAAGGGTCTTCCCCAGTTTCTTTTCTATTAGCTTCAGAGTGTCTGGCTTTATGTGGAGGTCCTTGATCCATTTGGATTTGAGCTTAGTACAAGGAGACAAGGATGGATCAATTCTCATTCTTCTGCATGCTGACCTCCAGTTGAACCAGCACCATTTGTTGAAAAGGCTATCTTTTTTCCATTGGATGTTTTCAGCCTCTTTGTCGAGGATCAAGTGGCCATAGGTGTATGGGTTCATTTCTGGATCTTCAATCCTGTTCCATTGATCCTCCTGCCTGTCACTGTACCAATACCATGCAGTTTTTAACACTATTGCTCTGTAGTATTGCTTGAGGTCAGGGATACTGATTCCCCCAGATTTTCTTTTGTTGCTGAGAATAGTTTTAGCTATCCTGGGTTTTTTGTTGTTCCAGATGAATTTGATAATTGCTCTTTCTAACTCTGTGAAGAATTGAGTTGGGATTTTGATGGGTATTGCATTGAATCTGTATAGTGCTTTAGGCAAAATGGCCATTTTAACTATATTGATTCTACCGATCCATGAGCATGGGAGGTTTTCCCATTTTTTGAGGTCTTCTTCCATTTCCTTCTTCAGAGTCTTGAAGTTCTTGTCATACAGATCTTTCATATGTTTGGTAAGAGTCACCCCAAGATACTTTATACTGTTTGTGGCTATTGTGAAGGGGGTCATTTCCCTAATTTCTTTCTCAGCCTGGTTATCCTTTGAGTATAGGAAGGCCACTGATTTGCTTGAGTTGATTTTATAACCTGCCACTTTGCTGAAGTTGTTTATCAGCTGTAGGAGCTCTCTAGTGGAGCTCTTTGGGTCACTTAGGTAGACGATCATGTCGTCTGCAAATAATGATAGTTTGACTTCTTCCTTTCCAATTTGTATCCCTTTGACCTCCTTATGTTGTCGAATTGCCCGAGCTAGTACCTCAAGTACAATATTGAAAAGATAAGGAGAAAGGGGGCAGCCTTGTCTGGTCCCTGATTTCAGTGGGATTGCTTCAAGTTTCTCTCCATTTAGTTTGATGCTGGCTACTGGTTTGCTGTATATTGCTTTTACTATGTTTAGGTATGGGCCTTGAATTCCTGTTCTCTCCAAGACTTTAAGCATGAAGGGATGCTGAATTTTGTCAAATGCTTTTTCAGCATCCAATGAAATGACCATGTGGTTTTGTTCTTTGAGTTTGTTTATGTAGTGGATTGTATTGATGGATTTCCGTATATTGAACCAACCCTGCATTCCCGGGATAAAGCCTACTTGATCATGGTGGATGATCGTTTTGATGTGTTCTTGGATTCGGTTGGCAAGAATTTTATTGAGTATTTTTGCATCGATGTTCATAAGGGAAATTGGTCTGAAGTTCTCTTTCTTTGTTGGATCTTTTTGTGGCTTTGGTATCAGCGTAATTGTGGCTTCGTAGAAGGAATTGGGTAGTGTTCTTTCTGTTTCTATTTTGTGGAATAGTTTGAAGAGTATTGGTGTTAACTCTTCTTTGAAGGTCTGGTAGAATTCTGCACTGAAGCCATCTGGTCCTGTGCTTTTTTTGGTTGGAAGACTTTCTATGACTCCTTCTGTTTCTTTAGGCATTATGGGACTGTTTAGATGGTCTAGTTGGTCCTGATTTAATTTTGGTATTTGGTATCTGTCAAGGAAATTGTCCATTTCCTCCAGATTCTCCAGTTGTGTTGAGTACAGGCTCTTGTAGTAGGATCTGATGATTTTTTGGATTTCCTCATTTTCCGTTGTTATATCTCCCTTTTCATTTCTAAGTTTGTTAATTTGGATACTTTCTCTGTGCCCTTTGGTCAGTCTGGCTAAGGGTTTATCTATCTTGTTGATTTTCTCAAAGAACCAGCTCCTGGTATTGTTGATTTTTTGTATGGTTCTCTTTGTTTCTACTTGATTGATTTCGGCCCTGAGTTTGATGATTTCCTGCCTTCTACTCCTCCTGGGCGAAATAGCTTCTTTTTGTTCTAGGGCTTTCAGGTGTGTCATTAAGCTGGTAATGTATGCTCTCTCCATTTTCTTTTTGGAGGCACTCAGGGCTATGAGTTTTCCTCTTAGCACTGCTTTCATTGTGTCCCATAGATTTTGGTATGTTGTGTTTTCATTTTCATTGTGTTCTAAAAAGTCTTTAATTTCTTTCTTTATTTCTTCCTTGACCAAGGTATCATTGAGTAGAGTATTGTTTAGTTTCCACGTGTATGTGGGTTTTCTGTTGTTTCTGTTGCTATTGAAAACCACTTTTACTCCATAGTGATCAGATAGGAGGCATGGGATTAGTTCGATCTTCTTATATTTGTTGAGGTTTGTCTTGTGACCAATTATATGGTCGATTTTGGAGAAAGTACCATGAGGTGCTGAGAAAAAGGTATATTCTTTTGTTTTAGGATAGAATGTTCTATATATATCTGTTAAATCTAATTGGTCCAAAGCTTCAATTAGTTTCATTGTGTCCCTGTTTAGTTTCTGTTTTCCTGATCGGTCCATTGAGGAAAGTGCAGTGTTGAAGTCACCCACAATTATTGTGTTAGGTGCAATGTGTGCTTTGAGTTTTAATATAGTTTCTTTTACGAAAGAGGGTGCCCTTGCATTTGGGGCATAGATGTTCAGGATTGACAGTTCTTCTTTTTGTATTTTTCCTTTGACCAGCAAGAAGTGTCCCTCAGGGTCTCTTTTGATGACTTTGGGTTGAAAGTCAATTTTAGCTGATATTAAAATGGCTACTCCAGCTTGTTTCCTGAGACCATTTGCTTGTAAAATTGTCTTCCAGCCTTTTACTCTAAGGTAGTGTTTGTCTTTGACCCTGAGGTGTGTTTCCTGTAAGCAGCAAAATGTAGGGTCCTGTTTACGTATCCATTCAGTTAGTCTGTGTCTTTTTATTGGGGCATTAAGTCCATTGATGTTAAGAGATATTAAGGAATAGTGATTGTTACTTCCTATCATTTTTGACGTTATTTTTTAAATTTGAATACTTAACTTCTTTTGGGTTTGATGAAAGGTTACTATCTTGCTTTTTCCAGGGTGAAGTTTCCCTCCTTGTATTGGTGTTGTCCTCCTATTATCCTTTTTAGGGCCGGGTTTGTGGATAGATATTGGGTAAACTTGGTTTTGTCATGAAATATCTTAGTTTCTCCATCTATGGTGATTGAGAGTTTTGCTGAATATAGTAGTTTTGGTTGGCATTTGTGTTCCCTTAGAGTCTGCATGAGATCTGCCCAGGACCTTCTAGCCTTCATAGTCTCAGGTGAAAAGTCTGCTGTGATTCTGATAGGTCTTCCTTTATATGTTACTTGGCCTTTTTCTCTTACTGCCTTTAGTATTCTTTCTTTGTTTAGAACATTTGGTGTTTTGATTATTATGTGACGGGAAGTATTTCTGTTCTGGTCCAGTCTGTTTGGAGTTCTGTAGGCTTCTTTTATATTCATGGGCATCTCTCTCTTTAGGTTAGGGAAGTTTTCTTCCATAATTTTATTGAAGATATTTGCTGGCCCTTTAAGTTGTAAATCTTCACTCTCATCTATGCCTATAATCCTTAGGTTTGGTCTTCTCATTGTGTCCTGGATTTCCTGGATATTTTGGGTTACAAGCTTTTTGCATTTTGCATTTTCTTTAACTGTTGAATTCATGGTTTCTATGGAATCTTCAGCATCTGAGATTCTTTCTTCTATCTCTTGTATTCTGTTGTTGATATTTGCATCTCTGTCCCCTGATTTCTTCCCAAGGCTTTCTATCTCCAAAGTTGTCTCCCTTTGAGTTTTCTTAGTTGTTTCTACTTCTGATTTTAGATCCTGGATGGTTTTGCTTAGCTCCTTCACTTGCATGTTTGTGTTTTCCTGTAATTCTTTAAGAGATTTTTGTGTTTCGTCTTTCATGAGCTCAGCCTGTTGACCAAAGTTCTCCTGTATTTCTTTAAGTGTTTTTTGCATTTCCTCCTTGTTGGCTTTTGTATTCTCCTGGATTTCTTTCAATGATTTTTGTGTTTCCCTTGCAAGGGCTTCTAACTTTTGATGCATTTTCTCCTGAATTTCTTTAAGTATGTCCTTCATGTGTTCCTGTACCAGCATCATGACCAGTGATTTTAAATCCAAATCTTGTTTTACTGGTGTGATGGGGTATCCAGGACATGTTGGTAGAGGAGAATTTGGTTCAGATGTTGCCATATTGCCTTGATTTCTGTTAGTGACGTTCCTGCGTTTGCCTTTTGCCATCTAGTTCTCACTGGTGTTAGTTTGTCTTGTCAGTGCTGGACTCACCAGTGCAAGCTGCCCCTTCCCAGTTGGCCTCTGGTGCACAGCTTACCTCCTGCACTGCTTGTAGACAGGGTGCTGCTGCCCAGGCTGTTCAGATCCCAAAGCAGGCACCCGAAGGCTCCCGCTGGGGCCCGCTGGATTCACTGGAGCACACTGACTTCTCCCAGCTGTCTGCCCGGAAGCCCAGCTAGCCACTTGCAGGACTTGGAGATGTGGTGCTGCCGCCCAGACTCATCTGGATCCGGAAGCGGGGAGAGAAGAGCTGAGGGCTTCTGCCTGAGGCCTTGCCCCAGATTGTGTCTGTGGACCAGATGGAGCCTGTGTGCACCCCCAGGGAGTGCTGACGGTGTATGCTGCTGTGACCTCCCCTGTGTTCTGCTCACTCCGCTGGGCAGCCGATCCGCCAACCGGGCTGTCACTCACAAGGTTAGCCTAGCCGCCCAGTCCCTGAGTCCAGGCAAAAGCCTGGGAGGCCAAGGTCCGAGCAAAGTTCCCCTAGGGCTATGACTGTTAATTGGGTCTGCCAGGTGACTAGGATGGCGGGCGTGCGCGCCCGAGCTCCCTGAAAGCGCCGGGAGAGTCTGCTGTGCTAACAATCACCTGGGCGGGTTAACTCACAGATGGCCCACCAAGCCGCCCAGTTCTTGGGGTCAGTCCTGTGCCTTTTGGGGCCTAGACCCCCGCTTTGTTAGCCTCAGGCTATGCCTGTTACAGGTCTGCCCGCCAGAGCTCTCTGTCATCCTGCAGGCAAAATGGCGGCGGCGCGCATGCAGGCCTGGGCAAAAAAACCTCCTGGCTGGGTTGGCACCCCGATGGCCCCCCGACCCGCCCAGGGCCTGGGTGCAGGCCAACGCCTGTCGGGCTCAGACCACCGCGGTGTTGGCCTCGGATTATGTTTGTGTACCTCAGTCTGTCCGATCCCTGGAGTAAGGAACCAAGATGGATGCACCTCTCCTGACTGGTGGGAGGCCGAGTTCTGTTCTAGTTTTCCATTTATTAAAAGTAAAGAAGAGAGGAAGGCTAGAAGAAAACTTAAGCTTTCATCTGTGAGCAGCTGTTGAAGTTGGCATTGAAAATACATCCTTCAGATTAAGAAGGCCGATTGATCCAAAGTTTGGCTGGTCCCTGAACCTCCTTTCCCTCAGTTGCTTGTCGCTGCAGTTCTTTTAAACAGGAACAGTTATGTATCAGGGTTTTTGACTGTAGGATGGCGACCCTATACCTCCACTTGATGCCCTATCTTTCTACTGGAGATGAACTCTACAAGTTCCCTCTCCCCACTGTTGGTCCCTGCCTTTGAGTTCTGAGAGTCTCTGACCTCCTAGGTACTTTCTAGAGAGCCTGCTGTGGGTGGGGTTTGCTTATTTCTATTCATTCTGCTGGCCCTTAGGGCTTCTCTCCTTTCTCCCCTTCCCTTAAACCTGGTCATGTTTCCCCTTTCCCCTCTTCTCCCCTCTCCCACCCAGGTCCCTCCTTTCCTGTGCCTTCTGTGATTGTTTTATTTTCTTTTTTTTAATTGAATGTATTCTTTATTTACATTTCAAATGTTATTCCCTTTCCCAGTTGCCCCCATCTCCCTCCCAGAAAACCCCTAACTTGTTTTCTTCTCCCTTCCAAGTGGGATTGAAGCATCCTCACTTGGGCTCCAAGGTCTGATACTATTACTGATGCTGTGGTGTGCTTACAGCCTAGCATGGCTGTCCTCCAAGAGATGCAACAAGCAACTCACTGAGACAGAAGCAGAAACTAACACCCAAACATTGGACTGAAGTCTAGGATCCCTGTGGTTGAATTAGGAAAAGGCTGAAAATAGATGAGGAGTCTGGTCCCATAGGAAGGCCAGTAGTTTCAACTAACCCTGACCCCTGGGTTCTCTCAGACACTGAACCACCAACCAAACAACATACACAAGCTGATCTGAGGCCCCAGGACACATATATAGTAGAGGACTGCCTGGTCTAGCCTCAGTAGAAGAGACACTTAACCCTCTAGAGACTTGAGGCCCCAAGGAGTAGGGAGGCCTGATGGTGGGAAGGAGGCATCCTCTTGGAGACAGGGAGAAAGAATGGAATAAGGAACTGTGGGAAGACAAACTGAGAGGAGGGCAATGACTGGACTATAAAAATATAAAAGTAACTAAGTTAATAAATACATAAATAAATTAAAATTGTGAAAAAAAGAAGGTCAGTGGACTAAGGGCAATTATGCTATTATCAATGTGAAATATTTCCCCTAGAGTTGAAATAGTGACTATTACTGACTTACCCAATTTTGTATACTTATTTTTAGGTTAAGAAACTTAGGTTGTGTGTGTGTTTGTGTGTATGTGTATGTGTGTTTCTGTGTCTACATATATGTTTGTGGTATCTGCACATGGGGCAAGTGTCTATGGAGGCTGGAAGAGGGTATAGGAACTTCTGAATCTTGGGGTATAAGCAGTTTTGAGCCTCCTGATATGGGCGCTATGAATTGACCTCAGGTCATGTGCAAGAGGAATACATAGTCTTCAACACTAAACGTTTTCTCCGGTGACACATTTTATATTTTTTAAAACTAAGGTACTCATGTGCATCCTCAGTATATCCTATACAAATATTCAGAGATGAATGCTAATAATTTTCAAATAAATGTTAATGAAGATTGATCTATCCACCAGCAATTATAAGCATGGAGCATTTCTATAACTTCTTTTTGTGCCTTGGTCTTCTAATTGGGAAAAGATCTTTACCAACCCTCCATCCGTTAGAGGGCTAATATCCAATATATATATATATATAAGAGCTTATATATATATATATATATATATAAGAGCTCAAGAAGTTAGACTCTTGAGAACCAAATAACCCTATTAAAAATAGGGGTATAGAGAATTCTCAACTGAGGAATACTGAATGGCTGAGAAGCACCCAAAAAAGTGTTTAACATCCTTAGTCATCAGGGAAATGCAAATCAAAACAACCCTGAAATTCCTCCTCACACCAGTCAGAATGGCTAAGATCACAAACCCAGGTGACATCAGGTACTGATGAGGATGTGGAGAAAGAGCAACACTCCTATACTGCTGGCAGGATGGCATGCTGGTACAACCACTCTGGAAATCAGTTTGTGGTTCCTCAGACAATTGGACATAGTACTACCTGAGAACCCAGCTATACCACTCCTGGGCATATTCCCAGAAAATTCTCCAACATGTAATAAGGACACATGCTCCACTATGTTCATAGCAGCCTTATTTATAATAGCTAGAACCTGGAAAGAACCTAGATGTCCCTCAACAGAGGATTGGATACAGAAAATGTGGTACATTTACACAATGGAGTACTACTCAGCTATTAAAAACAATGAATTCTTGAAATTTTTAGGCAAATGGATGGAACAAGAATATAACTTTAATCCGCTTAGTAGATTTCTTTCTATTACATTATTATTCTGCAGTGTTCACTAAATTTTCATTTAATGCAAATTATGTTTCCACCCCATTGGTTAAAAACTTTTGTCCTAAACTATATTCACCACTAAAAGTAGAAAGTAAAGAAGAAAACAGGAAAAGTGAAAAGTCACCTCCACACACATGAGCTCACTACCAGTGAAGCTTGCTGACTTGAACTAGCACTAGCAGCTAAAAGAGAGAATTCACTTCATGTCAGCCATTTCATGTAGAGGTTTATGAAAGAAGCTACCTGAAGAGTTGATCTGCTTTATCGTTCCCACTGCCTTTTGCTCTTCTGTCTGCACAATAATAATTCTTCTAACCTTTACTGTTTTATTGATCAACCTCCAGGTGAAGTTCCCATTGCCCATCCTGAGCAAATCCTCACAATGCCGCTCTCTGTTTACTCATCTTCTGGATGTTCTGTTAAGGTCTTGACGTTGTTTCTGGGATTAAACCGGGTCGGTGTGGGTATAGCTTTAACCCAAACCATTTCTCTTAAGAAGACAGAAAAAAAATCCAAATGACTTTATCAGAGGTGCTTGGAAAAATTTTTTTTTCTTGAGGTCTGAGAGTGAGGTCAAAGAGAAGTTTGTCACAGCACTGGAATGATAACCAACTCTGCTGTCGCTTTCTCAAAGAGGCTCTGTGGAATGGAGAAAAAAAGTTGCTATGATAACCTTTAGAAAGTCAAGTGATTGATGTGCAGACATTCCGAGATAAAATATAACTCCTAAAATATAGGATGTGGGAAAGCAATTTTTAAATTATATGGTGAGGATGGAAACCAAATTAGCATTCTTTTAGAGCGCTTGATGTATCTCCACCAGCCGGCTGCTCCTCCTGGAAAGTGGGGAATACCTCTTATTGCCTGAATTTTGCTGATACATTCACATACTGTGTTTCCTGCCTTGAGCATTTTAGCAGCATTAAATGTAAACAGCATGCCTAAGCCACCAGGTGACTGTATATTCTAACAGCACAGATGGAGAAGCAGCAACATTGGGGACTAACTGAATTGCAGTGGGGTCTTAGGCTCTGTGAGAAATGGGAAGGGGAACTCTGCATGGTATTCGATGTTAAAAACAAGTACTTTATCTCTGAAAGTTGGAATTGTTTCTGCTTCCTCAGCATTTGGTGTTCTGGAAACAGAAGCCTTGGGTTTATGAAGGCTTCTCTCACTTTGAGTCTTCCTGTTTTAAATGTGATTGTAACATCCTTTCTGTGGGTGAGGGTTTGTGACTTAATTGTGACCAGTTGGCATTGTCTATTTCCCTGACCATTCTGTGTTTGTAGAATGAGGAATCCTAGAACAATTTTAACTGTGGCTTGAATTCATTCAGCTTCTATTGGCAAGTGGATTCTTAAGAAAATACAATTCTAAATAAAACTGACGAGAGTCATAAAAACCAAACAAACAGGAGTAAGGCCCAAGGTTGTCTATCTAGTTCCTGTGCCAATTGTGCCTGAAGAGAGATGACTGGAGCTTTTGGTTACATGAGTCATGTACATGAGGTATTCTTCCTAGTAAAATTAAGATTCTTTCAGCAATGCATTGAAACAGTACTGACATAAAGGTATTGGGGTCTTTATAACTTGATTCTTGGAGATGGAGTATTTCAAATGTCCCTTTACAAATTGTATGTGTACATGATGTCTGGATGTATAAGTGTGAATGCATATTTTTATGTGGAAGGGGCATATGAACATGTCATGGTGTCTATGTGAATACAGGCAACCTTCACATGTTTGACCTTGCCTTTACACATTGTTTGAGATGTGTCCAAGATTACTCATCCTGAAAATTCCCATCAGTTCTCCTGTCTCAGGCCCATAGCTCTCCATTGGGGGAACTAGAATAATAGATATTTTAGTCATTTTATCAGGCTTTCATATGGGTTCTGGGAATTCAAACTAAAGTCTTAAGGATTTGGGCAACAATCACTTTTACTCACTGAGATATTGCCCCATTCAAGAAATATTTTCCATTTCAAATTTTATTTTATATATATATATGGGTTTTTTTTGCCAGCATGTGTATACACCCTGTATATGCAGTGTCAATGGTGACCAGAGGAGTGTCTTAGAATCCTCTAAGACATGATTTACAGATGGTTGGCTACTAGTCATAATAATTAATAAGTAACATAATACCATAATAATAAGTTTCTATAACCTAGAATCAAAAGTTATTCAAGAAAAGAAATTAATTAAGAGGGCAGTGTTGGAAATAGTGAAGTAAAATATTATCAATATTTGAACGATGCAGAAACATCTAAAATGCATATTTATATATGTATATAGTTTTGTGAGCATTGTTAGACATTTTTCAGAATTAATTCTAAAGCTATTAATCATAATTCCTTTATCACAGTAATGGAGTACCAATTACTCTGGGTCAGAACTGGGAATACATGTATTTTGTGTCTTTTTCATTTTCTTTTCCTTCCTTTCCACAGACAGGATGCCCTTTTATTGTGAAGTCATGATACAGCCTTATGTGCTGCTTAACTGTGTGTGTGGATTTGGCAGAAATGGTCTAATGTTTGTGTTTTAAAGGTCAACACTGGACAAGGATGAGAAATGAGCTACACTTGTGTCTTTGAGATATGTCTTCCTGCTAAGTGGGCATTGTTTCTAGATTGTCCATCAATGTCTCCTCATAAAACAGAAGAGGGATGGAGAGTGTATGTCAGTCATTAATCCGAGCCAAGTTCAAGGCTTATTAGGCAGATAACTGACCCCAAATAGTCTACAAGTTTGAAAATGGAATTTTTCATCTCAGTCACTGAATCAATTTTGGTCTAGAGGTACCCAATTAACATTCTTCTCTTTTGTAAAAATACTGCCATGAATATCTCCTGGTGTCTTATCATCCTACCATCTCCTGAAAGCAGGCAGTAGAGCATGAGTGTAAAGTTGCAGGTTAGTATCTCTCCACAATGCTTGCATCAATATCTGACATGTGATGTTCTTGAAGAGTTATCTTCTATTATGAAGATAAATGTACTTGATGAGGGGTGAAGAGTGTATGTCTCTGTAGGTACAAGGACAAATAGTTAGGATATACTTGGTGATCAGAGAGTCCATAAGACTCACCAAACTTCACACACTACTGCCATTGCTCTTGTCACTCCCCAAAGGTAGAAGGTAAATCCCTTCAGATATAGAGTTCAGGGCTCCTGAGTTGGAACTGATTCGAAAGCCTCCATGAGGACTAGCTTTCATGGCATCTGAACATCCAATACCAAATGATCATCCCTGAAAACATATATACAAATAGTATTATACAGACCGAGGAGGTTCTGTGAAATCTTCCAAAGGAGGGAAACAACCCAGGTATGCACCTATGAATCACAAAAATGGACAGCATGGCACAATAATCCTAAGGGTGCAGGAGTGGCATACATGTACATTGGCAGTGCCCAACCACACTCTAATTGAATTTAAGAGTTTCTGAAGAAGAGGGAAATCGTGCCTTGTACTGGAGATCTAAACAACTACCTACAGTTGTGAAGTCATGGGTCTTTGAGGAAGAGTTACAACTGCCACTTTACTAGCAGTTAAATTTTAGGAAGCTGCAACCAGTTAAAGACACCACAACCAATCAAACTTCAGGGTTTTGGAGCCTAGTTCCAAAGAAAATGCAACTTTCAAACCTAAGGCTAAGGGATCATTGTAAAAGAGAGGACAATTGTAAAAGCCAGAGGATCAGGGAGTAGTTTATGAGATTATGTCTCCTAGTAATGTCAGAAACTATACCCACAGAGTTTAACCAGCATGGCTGCCTAAAAATGAGCTGAATGAGTATAATTAAAATAGATATGACATAAAGTTCAGAAGTCTTCATCATTACACAAAGAAATTAGGCAACTAAGGAATTCTGCGAGTGAGAAGAACTGTCATCCCCAGATAAGACTGGATAGCAACTGATCATCCAATACCAAATGATCAGTCCAGAATACATATATGCAAGTAATATTATGCAGACTGAGCAGGTTGTTTAGGAATATATAGGCATATACACACATATATTTATATGTATGTAATAATACTTAATGAAAAACGGAGCCATGAATTTGATAAGAGGGGTGTATATGAAGGTTTGCAGGAAAGAGTATGAAGGGGAAAATGATGTGGTTTTAATGTCAGAAAATGTAAGTAATAATTAAAAAATACATTTCACTCTCTAGTTGAAGTGGTCATAATAAAAACTTTTAAATACATATATCAAAAAATGTGCTTTTCTATTTATATGATAAAACATCATGGACAACTTAAAGAATGGAGGTTTATTTAGGTTTTTGGTTGTAGGAGGTTAGTATTCATGATGGTAGATAGAAGATATGGTGGGACAAAGCTGAGGAACATTTTGAAACACAATCTGGAAGCAGAGAAAATTACTCTGGGAATGGTATGAACCTTTAAACTCTCAAAGCCTGGCAAGCTTCAGTGACATATTTCCTCCAGTGAGGCCACACCTTCTAAACATACCCAAACAGTGCCACAAAGCAGGGACCCAGTATTAAAATGGCAGAGACTGTGAGGGCCATATATTCAAACAACTAAAGGAAGGATTTGTCTTACTAGATCTAAGAAAAATTTACCTACAAATATATATGATAAGTTGCTAAGAGTCTGATTTGCATACGTGCTAACGTTGCAATGTAATAAAATCTTTCGATGAAGCATCTTTAAAGAAACAGAGCTTTTTTTAGAATTTGTATATCTTATGTATTTATATTTCAAATGTTATCCCCTTTCCCAGTTTCCCCTCTGCAAAACCCCTAACCCATTCCCCCTCCCCCTGCTTCTATAAGGGTGCTCCCCCACCCACCCACTCCCATCTCACAACCAGGGCATTCCCCTATAATGGGACATCAAACCTTCACAGAACAAAGGGGCTCTCCTCCCATTGATGCCAGATAAAGCCATCCTCTGCTACATATGCAGCTGGAGCCATAGATCCCTCCATGTGTACTCTTTAGTTGTTGGTTTAGTCCCTAGGAGTTCTGAAGAGGGGGTCTGGTTGGTTGATATTGTTGTTGTTGTTCTCTTCCTCCCAAGTCCCTCCCATGCTCTACCTCCCATGAGTATTGTGTTCCCTCTTCTAAGAAGGATCGAAGTATCCATACTTCGATCAGCCTTCTGCTTGCATTTCATATGGTCTGTGTGCATTCTGAACTTGTTACCTAGTATCCACTTATCAGTGAATGCACATCATGTAGTTTCTTTTGTTACTAGGTTACCCACTCAGGATGATATTTTCTAGTTCTACAATTTGCCTAAGAACTTCATGAAGTCATTGTTTTTAATAGCTGAATAGTACTCCATCGTGTAAACATACCACATTTTCTGTATCCATTCCTCTGTTGAAGGACTTCTGGGTTCTTTCCAGCTTCTGGCTATTATAAACAAATGGAAGAGCATTCCTCTTTTTTCACATCCTTGCCAGCATCTGCTGTCACCTGAGTTTTTGATCTTAGCCATTCTGACTGGTGTGAGGTGGAATCTCAGGGTTGTTTTGATTTGCATTTCCCTGATGACTAAGTATGTTGAACATTTCTTTAGGTGCTTTTCAGCCATTCAGTAGTCTTCATATGACAATTCTTTGTTAAGCTTTGAACCACATTTTTAATAGGGTTAATTGGTTCTCTGGAGTCTAACTTCTTGAGTTCTTTGTATATATTAGATATTAGCCCTCTATCAGATATATGGTTGGTAAAGATCTTTTCCCAATCTGTTGGTTGCTATTTTTTTCTGTGGATCGTGTCTTTGCCTTACAGAGCTTTGCAATTTTATGAGGTCCCATTTGTTGATTGTTGATCTTAGAGCATAAACCATTGGTGTTTTATTCAGGAAATTTTCCCCTGCGCCTCTGTGCCTGAGGCTTTTCCCCTCTTTCTCTTCTACAACCTCCAGTGGGAAAAAAATATAGCATTTTAAACAAATAGACCATTTCATTTTTAAAATCTTTAGTATTTATTTATTTGTACTGTATATACCTGAATGAGTTTATGTGCATTACATGTGACA
Source organism: Apodemus sylvaticus (assembly GCF_947179515.1). Lineage (NCBI taxonomy): Eukaryota > Metazoa > Chordata > Mammalia > Rodentia > Muridae > Apodemus > Apodemus sylvaticus. The sequence continues at coordinate 138,632,467 of NC_067473.1, read as the reverse complement.
AAGTGTCTGACTTGTCATCTTGGGAGAAAAAAAATGAGTCTATAAAGACTCATTATTATTATGAAGACCTGAGCTGACCAGCAGGCTACAAAGCACTTTGTCCTTGGCATGTCCTCCGTATCACAAAATAGAGATTATGTTGTTTACACCAATAAATGATCTACCTCCAAAAGTACTTTTTCTGACTAGGATCACTGTTCTATTCATAAACTCTTAAGTTTTAAAATTGTGTTAAGACTCTTATCCTCTTGCCACTCCATCAGCAGGCAGATCTTAAGGCTGCCTATAAATGAATTATTATTCATAAAATTTAAACAGTGAATTAATCTGCCAACTGTGTTTTTTAGTTTAGGAAAGTCTCCAATAACTGCACAGAGAAATACATTAACTAATATGTATTTTAACATGCATCTTAATAGTTGAACATGATCTACCTTAGCCTTCTATGGTCATCTGGCTACATCCTAGGCCCATCCCATGAGGCTTGCATATTATTTTTGATCTGGATCTTTAGGCTTCAGGTATGTTTCTATGATCTCTCTTCAGACCCCTTCCTTGTGGCTTGAAATCCTCCATCCTTCTTGCTGCTCTAAATTTTCCTCTCTTCTGCTTCTTCCTCTGGGTAGCAGATTTCCCACCCTATTCTTTTTTCTGTCCAGTCATTGGGTGATCAGCATTTATTGACAATGCAGAGAATATATAGTAAGAACAGTTTACAGAACTTGATACAGGAGATTCTTGGTATATGCAATACAGTGCTGTATCTGGATTGAAACAAGATATGAGGGCAGAGAAATCAGAATTTGAGTAACACTAGGTTAATTTTTACACAGTGTGCAAATGTATTATGTCTATTCTGCCTATAGTGAACTGAAGACCATAATAAAGTGACTTACCTACAAATAATTTCCCAAAAGAATAAAAACTTACTCAATCAAATATTGCCACTTTAAGGGGATTGATTTTACCCCAGGGTCCAGAGAGCCAACAAAGACATATATGCTATCTATGTACTGGAAAAACTCAGGAGCAATTCTGTCTTGTACTTTATTGAGTTCACCTGTCTGCAGCATCATTTCTTCTTGAGCTAGGGCCTCTAAGGACAAGAGGATCAATAAATGTCTAGGTTTTAGAACTATAATACTAGTAATACCAATACAGAAGTAGGATTTTGTTTAACTAACATTGAACAGATAATCTTTGATTTATACACAGAGGAAGCAAGCACATTTTAACTCACACTATGAAAGTTTGATTAAGTACTTTCTCCAATAACTTCTGAGCAAACACGATTCAGTAATGTGATAATTATTCAAAAATGTTAGATCCTAAAGATCGGAAAGCATCTTCATTTTGTTGAGACCAGGGATTGAGTATGATATTTTAAAACCAAATATGTGAGATATGTAATATATGTAAAGCACATGGTATAGCATTGTAGGGGATACTAAGCATACATGGTTCTGATACTAAGGTCCTGTTTCCCAATTGGTTCTTGATCTGTTAGTAAAGAAAATGTGGGGCAAGTGCTGGGTGGAAGGAATATGTGTGACTTCTGAATCTCTGGGGGAAAAAGCAGACAGATGCAAGGGAAGAGAAGAGAGCTTTCCAGGCTTCTGATGGAAAAAAGTTGTCCATGAGAGATCTTGAAATAGAGTGGCCACACAGGCTGCCTCTACAGGCAGGTGATCTGGAGTGTTTAGCAACTAAACTTTAGGGCAGATGGGAGATTTCAAACTAGTAGTAAGGATAAGAACATGTTTTTCCAGGGGAGAGATAATAGTTTGCAGCAATCAAAAACCAAGAAGGCAGGTTGAAATTGAACAACTATGTGCATGTCTTTTATCCATGGATTCAAGGGAAGCTGGGTAGGGGCTGGTAGCATGACCCAATCCAAGAACTAAGATGTGGTAGCAAAAAGCTATATTCAACATAGCATAGAGTTTAGAAGACATTTTCTGGTGTTAGAAGAATAATCATCACATAAAGACTTGCTACCAGGCATGATGCTCTAAATTTGGTCCCTGAATCCACATAGTGGAAGAAAAGATAACCAAGGTCTTTGTCCTCTGACATACATGCCCATACCCCCACTCCTCACACACACCATGGTACCTAAATATCCCCATAATAATTAATTAACTAATTTTAAAAATCAAAATATTTCTTTGGTATTGGTAGTTGTTATGGCTAATATTGCATCTTTAAGTCAGCCTAGTAAATCTTTTAGTACATAACATTTAATATTTAATATATTTTTATATTAAGTTCTATTTCTTTGGAAGCCTAATATACTGTTAGTTTTAAGCTCCAAATCTTGATGTAAAAGTTTCTTTGGCTTTATCCAACCTTGTTTTTCTTTCTCATCTCCAATTTTAAGGTATCCCCTCTTTCTAAAATAAAGGATTTGAAAGGCTACTTGTTGCTGTGGACTAGTTGGTCACAGATACTAGAGATAAGACAGCAGATTACTAGGAGTGAGCCAGAGAAAGCCAGAAAAGTGCTGATCCCAGAAGAAAAATGTGATTAAGGGTTAGAATGACTACTCAGTTGGTAAAGTGTGACCAAGGAAGCATGAGGATTTGAGTCTAGATATACTCAAAACTTATGTAAGAAGCCAGAAGTGGCTGTATGTACCTGAGACCTGAGGATGGAGGGCATTCATGGAAAAAGGAAAAATCCCTGAAACTTGTTGGCCTGTAAGCCTAGCAGAAGCAGATTTGGTTCAGGTTCAGTGGAAGTGTCTCTTAAAAAGTAAAGGTAGAAACCAGTCCAAAAGAGACATCTAATATTGGCCTTGGATTTTTACATGCATATACACACATATACTGAAATACATATATGTACACATCCAGACTCAACACATATACACATACGCACACACACACACACACACACACACACACACACACACACACACACACACTGTGACTGTGAGCTACTCTGAGAACCATCAAACTAAGTAAGAAATTAATATGAACCAAAAGTCATAGCCATTCAGAAAGGTTGGGCCAGACAGGGAGCATACAAAGTGAGGACTCAGGAAAAAATTAACATTTATTAAGGACATTGTTTTTGAATCAAGAAAAATTAAGTAAATTGTTTACCTGTCTTTGAAGCATGGATTGCATATACCTGACACCATTTAAAGAATTGAACAGACAATCAATATTAGGTACTCTGTAGAATATCTGTCGCATAGTAAGAACTCAGCAAAGTTTACTTAATGATAGTACTGATAATGGAGTACATGAACTTAAAGATACAGTTAATCTTGAATGAGGTTATTCCTCACTACATAGTCCTTAAACCTTTGGAGAATTTGTATTCTTTTTTTTATATATACAAAAAAAAAAAAAAAAGCCAGTTTATTTGGAATTCAAATTCAATTGATCAACCTACATTTTGTTCCCCTAATCCCACGTCCTTCCAAATAGAATTTCTTTTTTTTTTATTATTCGATATATTTTTTATTTACATTTCAAATGATTTCCCCTTTTCTAGCCCCCCAGTCCCCGAAAGTCCCGTAAGCCCCCTTCTCTCCCCCTGCCCTCCCACCCACCCCTTCCCACTTCCCCATTCTGGTTTTGCCGAATACTGCTTCACTGAGTCTTTCCAGAACAAGGGGCCACTCCTCCTTTCTTCTTGTACCTCGGTTGATGTGTGGATTATGTTTTGGGTATTCCAGTTTTCTAGGTTAATATCCACTTATTAGGGAGTGCATACCATGATTCACCTTTTGAGTCTGGGTTACCTCACTTAGTATGATGTTCTCTAGCTCCATCCATTTGCCTAAGAATTTCATGAATTCATTGTTTCTAATGGCTGAATAGTACTCCATTGTGTAGGTATACCACATTTTTTGCATCCACTTTTCTGTTGAGGGATACCTGGGCTCTTTCCAGCATCTGGCAATGATAAATAGGGCTGCTATGAACATAGTAGAGCATGTATCCTTATTACATGCTGGGGAATCCTCTGGGTATATGCCCAGGAGTGGTATAGCAGGATATTCCGGAAGTGAGGTGCCCAGTTTTCAGGGGAAGCACCAGACTGATTTCCAGAGTGGTTGTACCAATTTGCAACCCCACCAGCAGTGGAGGAGTGTTCCTCTTTCTCCACACCCTTTCCAACACCTGCTGTCTCCTGAATTTTTAATCTTAGCCATTCTGACTGGTGTAAGGTGAAATCTCAGGGATGTTTTGATTTGCATTTCCCTAATGACTAATGAAGTTGAGCATTTTTTAAGATGCTTCTCTGCCATCCGAAGTTCTTCAGGAGAGGATTCTTTAACTCTGTACCCCCTTTTTAATAGGGTTGTTTGGTTTTCTGGAGTCTAACTTTTTGAGTTCTTTATATGTATTGGATATTAGCCCTCTATCTGATGTAGGATTGGTGAAGATCTTTTCCCAATTTGTTGCTGGCCGATTTGTCCTCTTGATGGTGTTCTTTGCCTTACAGAAACTTTGTAATTTTATGAGGTCCCATTTGTCAATTCTTTTTTTTTTTAATTTTTTTATTTGATATAATTTATTTACATTTCAAATGATTTCCCTTTTCTAGCCCCTCCACTCCCCGAAAGTCCTTTAAGCCCCCTTCTCTTCCCCTGTCCTCCCACCCACCCCTTCCCACTTCCCTGTTCTGGTTTTGCCGAATACTGTTTCACTGAGTCTTTCCAGAACCAGGGGCCACTCCTCCTTTCTTCTTGTACCTCATTTGATGTGTGGATTATGTTTTGGGTATTCCAGTTTTCTAGGTTAATATCCACTTATTAGTGAGTGCATACCATGATTCACCTTTTGAGTCTGGGTTACCTCACTTAGTATGATGTTCTCTAGCTCCATCCATTTGTCTAAAAATTTCATGAGTTCATTGTTTCTAATGGCTGAATAGTACTCCATTGTGTAGATATACCACATTTTTTGCATCCACTCTTCTGTTGAGGGATACCTGGGTTCTTTCCAGGATTTGGCAATTATAAATAGGGCTGCTATGAACATAGTAGAGCATGTATCCTTATTACATGGTGGGGAGTCTTCTGGGTATATGCCCAGGAGTGGTATAGCAGGATCTTCCGGAAGTGAGGTGCCCAGTTTTCGGAGGAACCGCCAGACTGATTTCCAGAGTGGTTGTACCAATTTGCAACCCCACCAGCAGTGGAGGAGTGTTCCTCTTTCTCCACACCCTCTCCAACACCTGCTGTCTCCTGAATTTTTAATTTTAGCCATTCTGACTGGTGTAAGATGAAATCTTAGGGTTGTTTTGATTTGCATTTCCCTAATGACTAATGAAGTTGAGCATTTTTTAAGATGCTTCTCCACCATCCGAAGTTCTTCAGGTGAGAATTCTTTGTTGAACTCTGTACCCCACTTTTTAATAGGGTTGTTTGGTTTTCTGGAGTCTAACTTCTTGAGTTCTTTATATATGTTGGCTATTAGCCCTCTATCTGATGTAGGATTGGTGAAGATCTTTTCCCAATTTGTTGGTTGCCGATTTGTCCTCTTGATGGTGTCCTTTGCCTTACAGAAACTTTGTAATTTTATGAGGTCCCATTTGTCAATTCTTGCTCTTAGAGCATACGCTATTGGTGTTCTGTTCAGAAACTTTCTCCCTGTACCGATGTCCTTAAGGGTCTTCCCCAGTTTCTTTTCTATTAGCTTCAGAGTGTCTGGCTTTATGTTAAGATCCTTGATCCATTTGGATTTGAGCTTAGTACAAGGAGACAAGGATGGATCAATTCGCATTCTTCTGCATTCTAAACTCCAGTTGAACCAGCACCATTTGTTGAAAAGGCTATCTTTTTTCCATTGGATGTTTTCAGCCTCTTTGTCGACGATCAAGTGGCCATAGGTGTGTGGGTTCATTTCTGGATCTTCAATCCTGTTCCATTGATCCTCCTGCCTGTCACTGTACCAATACCATGCAGTTTTTAACACTATTGCTCTGTAGCATTGCTTGAGGTCAGGGATACTGATTCCCCAAGAATTTCTTTTGTTGCTGAGAATAGTTTTAGCTATCCTGGGTTTTTTGTTATTTCAGATGAATTTGATAATTGCTCTTTCTAACTCTGTGAAGAATTGAGTTGGGATTTTGATGGGTATTGCATTGAATCTGTATATTGCTTTTGGCAAAATGGCCATTGTAACTATATTGATTCTCCCGATCCATGAGCATGGGAGGTTTTCCCATTTTTTGAGTCTTCTTCCATTTCCTTCTTCAGAGTCTTGAAGTTCTTGTCATACAGATCTTTCACATGTTTGGTAAGAGTCAGCCCAAGATACTTTATACTGTTTGTGGCTATTGTGAAGGGGGTCATTTCCCTAATTTCTTTCTCAGCCTGCTTATCCTTTGAGTATAGGAAGGCCACTGATTTGCTGGAGTTGATTTTATAACCTGCCACTTTGCTGAAGTTGTTTATCAGCTGTAGGAGCTCTCTAGTGGAGTTTTTTGGGTGACTTAGGTAGACTATCATGTCATCTGCAAATAATGATAGTTTGACTTCTTCCTTTCCAAATTGTATCCCTTTGACCTCCTTATGTTGTGGAATTGCCCGAGCTAGTACTTCAAGTACAATATTGAAAAGATAAGGAGAAAGGGGGCAGCCTTGTCTGGTCCCTGATTTCAGTGTGTTTGCTTCAAGTTTCTCTCCATTTAGTTTGATGCTGCCTACCAGTTTGCTGTATATTGCTTTTACTCTGTTTAGGTATGGGCCTTGAATTCCTGTTCTTTTCAAGACTTTAAGCATGAAAGGATGCTGGATTTTGTCAAATGCTTTTTCAGCATCCAATGAAATGACCATGTGGTTTTGTTCTTTGAGTTTGTTTATGTAGTGGATTGCATTGATGGATTTCCGTATATTGAACCAACCCTGCATTCCCGGGATAAAGCCTACTTGATCATGGTGGATGATCATTTTGATGTGTTCTTGGATTCGGTTGGCAAGAATTTTATTGAGTATTTTTGCATCGATGTTCATAAGGGAAATTGGTCTGAAGTTTTCTTTCTTTGTTGGATCTTTGTGTGGCTTTGGTATCAGCGTAATTGTAGCTTCGTAGAAGGAATTGGGTAGTGTTCCTTCTGTTTCTATTTTGTGGAATAGTTTGAAGAGTATTGGTGTTAACTCTTCTTTGAAGGTCTGGTAGAATTCTGCACTGAAGCCATCTGGTCCTGTGCTTTTTTTGGTTGGAAGACTTTCTATGACTCCTTCTATTTCTTTAGGCATTATGGGACTGTTTAGATGGTCTAGTTGGTCCTGATTTAATTTTGGTATTTGGTATCTGTCAAGGAAATTGTCCATTTCCTCCAGATTCTCCAGTTGTGTTGAGTACAGGCTCTTGTAGTAGGATCTGATGATTTTTTGGATTTCCTCAGTTTCCGTTGTTATATCTCCCTTTTCATTTCTACGTTTGTTAATTTGGATACTTTCTCTGTGCCCTTTCATCAGTCTGGCTAAGGGTTTATCTATCTTGTTGATTTTCTCAAAGAACCAGCTCCGGGTTTTGTTGATTCTTTGTATGGTTCTCTTTGTTTCTACTTGATTGATTTCAACCATGAGTTTGATGATTTCCTGCCTTCTACTCCTCCTGGGTGAAATAGTTTCCTTTTGTTCCAGGGCTTTTAGGTGTGTCATTAAGCTGGCAATGTATGCTCTCTCCATTTTCTTTTTGGAGGCACTCAGGGCTATGAGCTTTCCTCTTAGCACTGCTTTCATTGTGTCCCATAAATTTGGGTATGTTGTGTCTTCATTTTCATTGTGTTCTAAAAAGTCTTCAATTTCTTTCTTTATTTCTTCCTTGACCAAGGTATCATTGAGTAGAATATTGTTCAGTTTCCATGTTTGGAGCATAGATGTTCAGGATTGAGAGGATTGAGAGTTCTTCTTGTTATATTTTTCCTTTGACCAGCAAGAAGTGTCCCTCAGAATTTCTTTTGATGACTTTGGGTTGAAAGTCAATTTTATCTGATATTAAAATGGCTACTCCAGCTTGTTTCCTGAGACCATTTGCTTGTGAAATTGTCTTCCAGCCTTTTACTCTAAGGTAGTGTTTATCTTTGACCCTGAGGTGTGTTTCCTGTAAGCAGCAAAATGTAGGGTCCTGTTTACATATCCAGTCAATTAGTCTATGTCTTTTTATTGGGGCATTAAGTCCATTAATGTTAAGAGATATTAAGGAATAGTGATTGTTACTTCCTGTCATTTTTGACATTATTTTTTAAATTTGATTGGTTAACTTATTTTGGCTTTGATGAAAGGGTACTATCTTGCTTTTTCCAGGGTGATGTTTCCCTCCTTGTATTGGTGTTGTCCTCCTATTATCCTTTGTAGGGCTGGGTTTGTGGATAGATATTGAGTAAACTTGGTTTGGTCATGGAATATCTTAGTTTCTCCATCTACGGTGATTGAGAGTTTTACTGGATATGGTAGTTTTGGCTGGCATTTGTGTTCTCTTAGAGTCTGCATGAGATCTGCCCAGGACCTTCTAGCCTTCATAGTCTCAGGTGAAAAGTCTGGTGTGATTCTGATAGGTCATCCTTTATATGTTACTTGGCCTTTTTCTCTTACTGCCTTTAATATTCTTTCTTTGTTTAGTACATTTGGGGTTTTGATTATTATGTGACGGGAAGTATTTCTGTTCTGGTCCAGTCTGTTTGGAGTTCTGTAGGCTTCTTGTATATTCATGGGCATCTCTCTCTTTAGGTTAGGGAAGTTTTCTTCCATAATTTTATTGAAGATATTTGCTGGCCCTTTAAGTTGTAAATCTTCACTCTCATCTATGCCTATAATCCTTAGGTTTGGTCTTCTCATTGTGTCCTGGATTTCCTGAATATTTTGGGTTACAAGCTTTTTGCATTTTGCATTTTCTTTAACTGTTGAGTTCATGGTTTCTATGGAATCTTCAGCATCTGAGATTCTTTCTTCTATCTCTTGTATTCTGTTGTTGATATTTGCATCTCTGTCCCCTGATTTCTTCCCAAGGCTTTCTATCTCCAAAGTTGTCTCCCTTTGAGATTTCTTACTTGTTTCTACTTCTGATTTTAGATCCGTGATGGTTTTGCTTAGCTCCTTCACTTGCTTGTTTGTGCTTTCCTGTAATTCTTTAAGAGATTTTTGTGTTTCCTCTTTCATGACCTCAGCCTGTTGATCAAAGTTCTCCTGTATTTCTTTAAGTGTTTTTTGTGTTTCCTCATTATTGGCGTTTGTATTCTCCTGGATTTCTTTCAATGATTTTTGTGTTTCCCTTGCAAGGGCTTCTAACTTTTGATCCATTTTCTTCTGAATTTCTTTAAGTATGTCCTTCATGTGTTCCTGTACCAGCATCATGACCAGTGATTTTAAATCCAAATCTTGTTTTACTGGTGTGATGGGGTGTCCAGGACATGCTGGTAAAGGAGAATTGGGTTCAGATGTTGCCATATTGCCTTGATTTCTGTTAGTGATGTTCCTGCATTTGCCTTTTGCCATCTAGTTCTCACTGGTGTTAGTTGGTCTTGTCAATGCTGGACTCACCAGTGCAAGCTGCCCCTTCCCAGGTGGCCTCTGGTGCACAGCTTACCTCCTGCACTGCCTGGAGACAGGGTGCTGTTGCCCAGGCTGTTCAGATCCCAAAGCAGACACCTGAAGGCTCCAGCTGGGGCCTGCTGGATCCACTGGAGCACACCGACTTCTCCCCGCTGGCTGCCCGGAAGCTCCTCTTGCCTCTTGCAGGTTCTGGAGATGTGGTGTTGCTGCCCAGGCTGATCTGGATCCGGAAGCAGAGAGATCTGAGTGCTCTCGCCAGAGGCCTCAGGACTGGAACCCAAGCTCCGAGCCACAGAGCAAGCTGTGCTGAGAGCTCCCAGACTACCTCTGGGTGCACACCAGGTCTCCCGCACTTCCTGGAGACTGAGCGCTGTGGACAAGGCCTTTCAGATCCCAAAGCAGGCACCAGAAGGCTCCCGCTGGGGCCTGCTGGATTCACCGGAGCACACCGACTTCTTCCTGCTGGCCGCCCGGAAGCCCCTCTTCGAGAATTTGTATTCTTAAATGATAGTAGCACAGAACAGACTCTGGGAAACATACTTGATGTTTTCCATCCCAGTCAGTAAGTCTGAAGAATCCTTGGTTTCTTGAAGCACCACACACTTCATTGATCCTGCCCAGTTTGTTCTACCAAGAGTAACAAATGTTATCATGATGATACATGTCATAATCAAAATGATAATTCTCTTCAAGATCACATGTTCTCAAGTAGACATCAAACAAGACTTTACCTCATTAAATTCATTAACTCAAACTCGGTTTTTCATTTTTATTCTTTCTAACTTCACTTTATTGTTTAGATGTGAGTTTATCTGAGAATCCTCATATAATTTAGGAATGAGATAAGATGCATTATGACTTGTAGATAGTGTGGGAAATGTTTTTGGGAGGGAAGTTGAATTGATAACCCTAGAACTTTCACTTCTAAATGTTCTGGGCAAACAGCTGAACATATTTTCATTACAGCCTTCCTGCCAAATAATTACAAACTGAGACATCTTTGCATCTTTATATATATCCAATCAAATATCTTGGTTAATTTGTTACTGCAAAATTATATAACCCCATAAAACCAAGATCAAAGTGATTTTTTTAAGTAATTAATTTTACATTGGTAAGAATCTCCCTTTCTACCTTATTCTTGAATATCTCTATAACTAACAGTTTAACTTGTTAACCATTCATCTTAATGAAATTAGTTGTATTATCTGAAAAAAGAATCACAGATTTAAGTTGTGGGTCCTCAGTATTTTCATCTACTAGGCTTTAGAATCATGTAAATTAACTCATTCTTAGGTAATTTTCTTTTTTTTTTCCTAAGTTAGTCTTCAATTTTTTTAAAAAAAAAATCTAGTGTTTGCTTATTTTTTGCTTAATCTCCAATAATGAAATCATGCTGCCCAAATATTCTTGGGTGTATGGCCTTTATAGGAATGTGTTCCATGTAGCAAGGCCTACACTCTTAGAGAAAGGCTGTCTCTCTCGGCAGCTAAGTTTCCTATGCTTCCAATGCTAAGGGTGGGATTATGGACACAACTCTCTTTTCCATGCTGGGATTTGATCTGTCTTTGGCTTTCATGTAGTTTAAAAACAAATAAAACAGAAAGGACACAAAGTTGAATAGATATAAAGGGAGATATTTCTGCAAAGGGTTGTAGGGAAGGAAGGTTAATAGGATTTTTTTTTTAAAGTTTTAAAAGAAAAGAAAAATCACATTCAAAGAAAAATGCCTTGCTCTGCGTGTGAGAGGGACATATACTGTTCACACTGTAAAATGTTGGATTGTTGTACATGGTGGACTATTTGATCTTATTTTCTTCTACTGAAATGTCTCTACATTTGTTCTTTGTATGTTCAAAGATCCCTTGGAGACCAGTTAGATGTGTCTGTCAAGACTAAGTGAGCCGGATGAGTTCCAAAAGCAGCCCTTAAGAGCAAGAGGTTTTCCCTCTTCATAACTGAATGTAGATGTAATAAAACTCTGGGTGTTTTTAATCTCCTACATCAAATCAGCACCCAAGAAGGTGCAAACAAAGCTTCTAAATCTGCTGTGAATATCTGACAATTCTAGGATTATTTTTAGCAACTCTTCCCTTAGAAGGGAATTTCTTGCTTCAAAATCTTATAGTAATTGAATTTTATACATTTCTTAAAGTTTATTAATGGTTTGCATTTGTGTTGTAGACCCTTGGCATTTGTGGATTTGGCATAAGCAGTTTTGACTGTTTGCAGATGACCCTGATAGTTTATGACATGCTTTGATTTCAGATCTTGCTCAGGCACATATTGAAATGGAACACGCAGACAAGCTGATGTGTGGGAGCAAGTCAATGTAGCTACGGGTAAATCTAACTCGCTGCCTGACACCCACATCTCAATATGCTGATATTATTCTCTTCTCCCTGGTTTATGGGAATTCATCTGTAGCAAGTAAAACTTTTGCAGCCTTGTGAAAAATGCCCTTAACTCAAACACACACTCACAAATATTTTCAACAAGGTTGAGAAGGATAACAAATGTTGTGGCAATATGTACAAAGGAAAATAAAAATGTAATGTAATACCAGAGTAATTCAGAAGGATTTTGAAAGGATTAAGAATTTTTAGAGATGAATTCAGTGGTGGAAGATAGATTTCACCTCTCAGACCAATTCTGACTGACTTGTGAGGTTGTATACACAGCGTATTATGGATTATAATATTTGTATGTTTTTCTCTTTCTTTGCTGCTTTTCCCTGCCACGATACAGAAATAAGTTAGAAAATCAATGCTGCTAATTTTGTCATTTGATTATCTAACATCCATGTCTTTCACTTCATGATATTTTCCCTTATCCTCATGTCTGGATACCAAAAGATGGTAGCATTTGTATGAATACTGAATATTCAAGTAAGCTCAATATTTTGACATTGCAATGTGACATCATCATCTACAAAATCCATGCACAAGACCCTCTCTGTTGAGTTTTAGGAGCAAAAAATAAGGCAGCCCCCCTCCCTCCTCCCTTGTGTGTGTGTGTGTGTGTGTGTGTGTGTGTGTGTGTGTGTGTGTGTACATGTGCATGCACAATAGTAGTAGTAAAAGACATTGGATTCTTTGGAGCTAAAAATACACATCTTTGTGAGCCACCCAAGATGGGACCCATAAAGTAAACCTGGAATCTTTAGGAGCACAGCAAACACTTATTTCTTCTAAGATATCTCTCCAGTCCCAACCTTGGGTTTTATAAATTATTATTTTGTATTGGCTTCATTCATAGCTATCCTGGAGTTCATGTGGTCTGTGGCCTTCAAGTTAGACATGCCTGCTGGAACATCTATATTAAAATGTCCTCACAAAATAAAAGAGAAGGGCTCAGGTTTTTAAAAGGAAGAAAAGTTTGTATTCTTTCTTCATGCCTTCTAGCCTCTTAGTTCCTGGGAATCCTTTAATTCTTTCCCAAACTTTCAGTCATGCATACTAGATATTAACATGGGGGTACATGATCTGTTATGAAAAAATATTGTAACTCAAAAATAAACCTTCTTTAGGGTAAATTCAATATTGAGGATATCAGAGTGAACTATAGAAACAATTCCTTATTGGGGTGGGAGTGGAATTAAGTATTCTTTTGAGAATCATAGGCATATAAACTACTCTCACACTCTGTTCTGGTTATGTGAATTTTTTTCATGTGTTTAAGATCTGTTTTTGGGCAAGAACACTCTGTGTCTAGCTGGCATAATTTTTCCAACTGCAGTATGCACTGGAGGTTGCAACAATTTTTTTTTTTATTTCTGGCCTCTGTGAACCTTAGCACATATTGAATCTCTATAATCTTGATCTAAATATGTCCATTTTATTAATAAACAACACAATTTCCACCATGACCTTGACTCTACCAATTTCTCCACTTCCATACTTTATTATAGTAAAATTTTGGCTGAACTCACAGCTTGTCCAGCGTATTTGGGAATGTACTGCTTAGAATTTTTATAACTAGAAACCTACATGCAAAGAAATTAGCCAAAGCTTAGCTGCAAATGTGAACAAAATTAAGCCATTCTGTCTATGTAATTACACTTTGAACTGTTGATTTTTCTCTGTGGTTTTGTCCATGCAATGCTCAACAAACCTATGCATCTGTTCAGTTCAATTAAACACCTAATAAATTCAACCAAGAGAAACAGTAAAACCACTTATCTGACTGGATTGATCAGCCAGTTCAATTGAAATACCTCATCTAACACATTACTTTGGGTAAAATGAGTTGGACAGTTTTTTTGTTTTGATGAAAAAGAAAGGGAGAAGACTTCACAGAATTGACCTCATCAATAAATTTCCTTCACCTTCTGAAGATGTACATCATTCAGTATTAGACTGTATCAGCATCATGCTTGATCTGTGTGAAGTAAAATTGAACGTTTATAAATTTCAGAGAAGCTAAAGTGAATATACTTGAAGGGCAAAATGGATAGAAGCTTTCTAGGATAGATGGAAGGACAGTGTTGGCTCAGTCAAGAGAGCTGGAGATATAGAGCTTCCTTTTATGAAGGAGAAGGACTTGCTTTGGTCAGGATTACCATTACCAATAGAATCTCAAGGAAGATGAGTTCAGAATGCCCTGGGGAATATGCAGAATTCAGAGAAATAATTGTAAAACTGTTATGGGAAGCAGCAAAAGTCACAGTAGGAGTGAAATTTCTGTTATTATGAGGCAGAACATTATACAAGAGATTGGGCTCATCTGTTTAGCTATGAAAGATATTTTGGGCACCACAAACTTCACAAAGACCCATTCATGGGGTGTTTCATGGTGTATCCAGGGTCTTCTTAGTTTGTGTCCTCTGTATCTTTGTTTTTTCCTTTTGACTTTCTTCTAGTACTGAGCCTCACCTTCCCTAGAGTTCCCTGTGGATTATTGTGTACACACTCTCCTCATCATTCTCTCTACAATATCTGTTTTTTTTTTAATTTTTTTATTCGATATAATTTATTTACATTTCAAATGATTTCCCCTTTTCTAGCCCCCCCACTCCCCGAAAGTCCCGTAAGCCCCCTTCTCTTCCCCTGCCCTCCCACCCACCCCTTCCCACTTTCCCGTTCTGGTTTTGCCAAATACTGTTTCACTGAGTCTTTCCAGAACCAGGGGCCACTCCTCCTTTCTTCTTGTACCTCATTTGATGTGTGGATTATGTTATTAAATAATGAAAAAGTTATTTAGTTGTTTATCAGAACCAAGAGTTATTCCAGTCAGACTCTAAATCCAACCCCTTATCTATTTGTTATTTTTCTCCTTTACAAGGATTACCATAGCTGTTTTCATGGAACAAGACATGATCAGAACAGCCTGGGAAAAACATGGTGTGTTTGTGTGAAGTAAAAAGGAAAGGTAGTTAAAGTACTAAATTAAAAATAAATTTTTAATATCACAGACACAGGGTGTAACACTTAGGAATTTTTTGTACCAGTCTTGGATGTCACTCCATTCACCCTGCTCCCCTCTTCCTCTACAGCTCTAGGAAATTAGCCTTTCTTCTTTGATGCTTATTGAACAGCAACTCTGCCTCATGGTCATATCTGCCTCTATTGTCTCATATCTCCCTTAAAAACTACCCCCCTCAAAAAAATCCGATTTCCTTTTTCCATTCTCCACGTGCCATAGGAGCTAATGTCTACCCTAGTTGGTTTCCTACAATATTTTTCCTTAAGAATAAAATTGTATATCATTTCTTTTTTTCCCTTCTCAGAGGTAATTACTTATTCAAAATTCCTGTGAATGTTCCTATTTCTGAAATATTTATCTTGCATTTTAACATCATAGCAATATAAAATAGAGTTTCAAGTTTATATCAACCACATACAAATTTCAGGTTTCACAGGTCCTCTGAAACTTGTCTAAGTATAGTTTTCATATTTGTAATTTCTATATATTATGCTTCTGTGACTGTCTTTGTATATGGCTTGTTTGTGTACCTGAAAAAAATCTCCTTAGCTCTTGATTAGGATGGTTTGTATGTTTTAAACTTTTCTGATTGTCAGCTCTGTGTAAAAAGTCCCAGTCAATAATGGTAGACTAAAAACCTTGTCAATTTTAATGGATCTTAGCACTTTAATTTTCATTTATCATGAATAGTTAAAATGAGTAAGTGGTCATATTTGTATTAAGGAGGGCATGTTCATCTTCCATGGGCTCTAAGTCAATAGCCATTTTTCCTTATAGTGTTATTCATTCTTTTAATTGCTTTGCTAATTGATTTGTCAGTCTCTAAATGTCATACCTCTGATACTTGTTGACTTTCGTCTTGATAGTTTTTCTTTGGTTCTCTTCAATCAATTTCATCTCAGAAAAAGGGGAAGAATAAGAGGACTAACAATTTGTTCTGAGAATTAAATATTGAAACATGTAAAACAGTGTCTGAGAATATAGTTAGTTTGAGTTACCATATTATTTAAAAATTACTACAAAACCTTAATGCTTTTGACTTGGTCAGCTTTTTCTGTACATAATTTTTAAATTTTAATGTAGAAAAGTCTCCCTTGTGGCCTTTGCTTTTTGCTTCTTGTTTGTGAAAGTGTTCTGTGTTCCACAGTTCTGCTAACCCCTACTCTGTTCCCAATTTCTATGGCATAACTTGTTTAGATTCTGTAATCTATGAACAAGATCATATGCTGACTGGCTCTCTTTCTCTGACTTCTTTGATACAGCACCAGCCAGGTTCATACATGTTGTAGGGGACATGGGGAAATCCTGGCCTTCAGGTCAAAGTTTACAACTAAATAGAACAAGTTTCAGTATTGTATCTTGTAGCAAATCACCAATGAACTTTTAATAGATCACATATCTCTCAAGTAGGAGTAGATTTTTAATATTTTTACAAGGTGAGATGGTGATACTAATTGTATCTGTTTGATTATCACATGGGGCATATATGTATTGAAACATGATATTGTACTCTATCTTTGTTTAGGATGCTATTGCTGTGATGAAACACCATGACCCTGGCATCTTGAGAAGGAAAGTTTGTTTGGCTTACACATATACACCATTGTTCATTATTGAAGGAAGTCAGTATAGAAACTCAAACAGGACAGGAACTTGGAGGCAGGAACTGATGTAGAGACTATTGAGGAGTACTGCTTACTGGCTTGCAGCTCACAGCATACTCAGCCTGCTTTCTTATAGACCTGAGGACCAGCAACACAGGGGAGGTACCACCCACAATGCGCCGTGCCCTCCCACATCAGTCACTAATTAAGAAATTGTTCTCTAGATTTTCGTACAGCCTGATCTTATAGAGAGATGCTTTTCCTTAACCGAGGTTTACTCCACACAGATGCTATTAACTTCTATCAGGTTGACATAAAGCTGTCCAGCACATAGTCCTTAAATATGTAGAGTTATTGTCAACAAAATTTTAAAAAGCATTTCATGGTTTAATATAAAAATATGCTCTTGTATTTTCCATTAAAATTTACCTGGAAATGAAATGATATGGGGTTCTAACTGCACTGCTTCCTGTCTGAGAAGCAAACATTCTTCGTTTCATTATTAGGTTTTAGTGTGCCCTTGTCGCTACCTCACTCTGTCTCTGGTCTCTGTCCTACACCACGTTTTCATTTATGTTTGCAATTCTTCTAAGTCTGTCTACTTTGTGCACTGATCAGTTTGTCTGTCCTTACAACTTTCAAATTTCTGATCTTTTGAATTTTCTGCGTTGTACCCTCAAATTTCTCTCTCTCTCTCTCTCTCTCTCTCTCTCTCTCTCTCTCTCTGTGTGTGTGTGTGTGTGTGTGTGTGTGTGTAGTGTATATGATGTCTTTAAAAAGCCTTTGTTTTCTGGGTGACAGTTCCACTTTCCTTTAGGCATGTTGGTTCCATGAAATTAGGAGGAAATTATTTTTTCTAGGTGCTTATCATCTTTATTTGCATTTATAATGGAAAATTTCTTGTTATATTTACTTCCAGGTTAAGCCTGGGAAACATTCTAATTACAGACATTTAACTCTGTTGTGAATGCTACAGTAGAAGACCTTGAACACTTACCATGAAACCTGCTCTTCAGAGTAGGATTGCTTGGGCATGTACTTTTAACCAGGAGCATTTCCACAAATGCTCCTATGAAATAGATTTATGCATTCAGTCAATGCTTGCTGCCTCTATGACTCCTGTTGTATCTGTTGAAACAGATTTTAATAAAGAGCATACCAATCTATTTCTGTAGAGTTTTATTTATTCCTTGGAAATTTCATCCCTTGCTATAAATCATTCTGATCTAATTTATTCCAACTACCTATACAGCTTATCACTCCATCTTCCTTCAAACTTCATGTCCTCTCTTTTTTTAAGGCTTATAGTTTTCTAAATCCAACTAATGCTGCACAAATGCACCTGTCATGGGACTGTCTACTGGGAATAGGCAACCTACTGCAGCCATATCCTCAAATAACTAATTTTTTCTTCTTCAGCAACCACCAACTGCCAATAATTTCCCCACAAAGGATGAGACTTTGGGAGCCCCTCAGTCATTCCTGTTGTAATTTTGGCTGAATTTATTTTGTGCAGGTAGCCACAGGTGCTGTGTGTTGATGCATATAGCAGCCATGCCAGGCTCAGGGATCTGCATTAAACAGCTCTACCCACCCCAACTGCTAGCCCTTACTTTCATTCTGCCTGCTTTACCAGGGTAGAATATGGCAATTTAAACTCTATGAAGTGTGTAGTTCTTTAAAATATCCCAGAGCATATTATTTGCCTAGGAAAAATTGAAGTACATGTAAAGTACCTTTGGTATTAGAAATTAAATATCTTGAAATGACTATGCCAGTTTTCTTGCTTAAGACAAACTGATACAATTCATTTCACAGTGTCATTCACAGGTTGCAATCCTATTCTTGATATAAAAGAGTACATCGTATTTCAGAGGCCCGAGTCTGCAGTGGATTGATTTGCTGCCATGGTCTTCAACAGTCCATTAGGGAAGGAGTCAGAAATAGTGAATTAATTTGAAATCCTTTGTTGGTGTGGATGAAGTGAGAAAAGTATTTATAAAACCATTAATCATGTTTCAAAATATACTTGAAAATGAATCAGAGGACAGATGTAATAACTGCATCTCCTTCAGTTCAGTCTCAGCATCTTGAGAAGTCTTATTTAAGTGTTGTGGAGTCATACCTGTCTTTTTCTCATTTCTTTTATTTTGATAAATATATCTTGTCACAGAGCCATCTGTACAGCCATAAGAAATAGATTCTTACCAAACATATTAGGTCTATACCCAGTTTAGGTGAATAAAAAATGAAAAAACCCAATAAACTATGAAATCATAAATCAGGCCAAGCATAATTTCTAATATAATATAAAAAAACTACTACAGAATCATATCTTCTTGGTAATTTTTGATATTATTTTTTTAATTTGATCCTATCATATCTCATTGCCTTCAGGTCACTTTCTGAAGAAAGGCTAAAAGAAATTGATGGCTTATTTTTCTCTTTCTTTTGTTGTGTAAAACTTGTTACTTAATTTAAAACTATTGGTTAAGTAAAATGGCTACAGTCAATTATTGGAAAGATTGTAGAGAGATGTCTTTGAGTTACCTGGTTTAGCACCGAAGAAAGGAAGAGAAGAGAAGAGAAGAGAAGAGAAGAGAAGAGAAGAGAAGAGAAGAGAAGAGAAGTTGGAGAGAGGAAAAGATATCATGTGGAAAATGATCATGAGAATTGGCCAGTACAGCTCGTCAGTTGAAGTAAAGCAGCCCAAATCAAACATTGTGAGTCATATCTCAGGGTTATTAATACGGAAGTGGAAACTAATAGCTTAGAGGATAGATATCTATCCAGCTCTAGTGCTGATTATGTCTTATTATTATTATAGACGTGTTTTGCCTTTTATCTGGGAACTAAATGATCAAAAGTGTGGTAGAATTCTCCAATGGAGATTAAATATTTACAAGAACAGTTGTTAGTATAACACACACACACACACACACACACACACACACACATATATATATATATGTATATATATATGCATATATATATATATAATCCACTGAGTGTTGTTGTATGTATATTATTTCAAGGATAATGATTTACTATTGGATAGATAGTTGGAGGATGCATCCCCAAGAAAGACCATTTCTCTTGCTTTCAACATTCCTAAGTTGTATGAGGTTCTTTGTTTAGAGATGGGAGTAATTGAGATTTTTTTTCCTTTCCATATTAGCATGCTTATTGTTGTCATTTATCTTATGTTATATAGCATGGATGAAGCTTCTGGGTCATTTCCAGAAGATACTCTCACAGCAAATTTCCTGTTCCTTTGGTTTTTATAATTTCACATTCCCCACAACAACACGAGCATCACAACAATGGCAAGAGTGTTAAGGTATCCCTAAGGGTAAAGTAGTGGTATTCTTATCTTGGTGGTAACTAACAACTGTTTAATAGGACTTAAGGCCTACACAACAGGAGGGAACAAATTCCTGGTACAGGAAACTTAGCCAACTATCAGGAGCAAGATAGATCTTAAGCAACATACTGCCATCTTTTACTAAACCAGAAAAATTCTTAACAGTATTCTGGATACTTATAATGTTAGTTACGTTTCTAAGTATACAAAAGTCAATTTTTGATGCTTTAGATGGTATTGCAAAAGCGTCTTAATGATATGAAAATGGAAAAAGTGATAAGAAAACCTTAATATGATAGATATTTGGTATTTAACAGATGAAAGAGTAGAGGAGAAAGTGGAATGGCTGCTCAGAGTAGGATTTTTTACTTGCGGATTTAAGATATGTTTTCTGGAATATCATTTCAGTTTCCTGAAAGTGAAACTTGAACCTAGTTGACCAGATAGAAGTGCAAATAACATCTAAAGTTCAGTAATTAAAAATTCAACATCTGGCCTTAATTTCAAAACAAAGAAAAGTCAGAGTAAAGTTGACTAAACATTATGGAATGTTTAATGAAAGTGAAGACTGTATATTCAAGTGCATAGACTGTTCATATAGAAGATGCTAGAAGATCTTCTATAGAAGATTCTCGCTCCTACAACAGGTAGCTCACAACAGCCTGTAACATCAGATGCAAGGGCTGTGATGCCACTGTATTCATGAGTACATGCCTGTCTCCCATACACATAACTAAAATTAAAAAAATGAAGACAATGGAAGGTTCAGTCAAATTATTATCACACGTTTAACATAACCTTTAAAAGTTCTAGTTAATTTTCTAACAGAAGCATGGCATAAATGTAAGACACGTATTTGTAGAATGAAACATAACCTATAGATTATATAATCATCTACTTTCCAATCAATTTTACTGAAACTCTCAAGAGAATTCAGTGAACCAGCTGTATTCAATATGAATGTCACAGAGGTAACAGTATTTTTCCTTTGTGTTAGGAATTATCAAAATTGAAGGAAAAAAATTCATTCACAATAGACAAAAGTGTGAGAGATCTAGAAATAAACTTAATAGGAAAGATCAAAGACCGTGTTGAGTGAAAAGCATAAAATATGAGGACTAAACAAGACTTGGGTAAATGGACGTGGAGGCCTGTATTCTGAAATCACAGTATTATGTATATGTCAAATCTTCAAGTTAATGTGTGAGTTTACTATAAATATTTGGCAGATCACAGCATGCATGAATGTGTCAAAACCTGATGTAAGTGCATTTCTCAAGATTGAGAGCTTATTTTTTCGAACTACCAGGTTTTATGTACCATAGTTTATGTTGGCGTGTCAATGACTTTGGAAAAGGACATATTGTAAAGAAAGGAATCGGAATCTATAAGAAAAGTTTTAACAGTCATCACAAGCTTTTAATTATAAAACAAACATCTATTATGACTTGTAGCTTTATATGACAAAGGAAGCAATTAATCTCTGCAAATGATTAGGATTCTATACATAATGTGCCAAAGAGTAATTTTATGCATCAAGCATGATATCTTGAGTTAATCTGTAGGTTCTTTCCTACAGATTTTATGTTTAAAGTTTCACTTTCTAAGGTTGGAATGGTGTCACATGAGTGACAGATCTCTAATTTGTATATTTCACATCATATATGACAGGGTATCTATAAAATAGGTATTTTATAAATGTCCTTGGACTAAGTGAATCTACTTATATAATATGAAGAAAAAATGTTGCTTATTTTCTGGTATTTATTTTTGCATCTAGTTACTTTACTGAATATTTATTACTGCTCATTTGCATTTTCCTTACTTGTATATGCATCTATCCCTCCTTTTAGTCAGTTCTAGGCTCTTATCTAGTACAGACCCTTGTAGGCTGCCTGCTGCCTCAGTCTCTGGGAGTTCATATTATAATGTTCATGTTAATTACAGGGTCTTCTTTTGTTGGTGTTGTGCATCCTCTCTGACTGTTACACTCGTTCTTCCTCATCTACCAGGTTTCCTTAACCCTCAGAGGAAGTATTTGATATGGGCATCCAAGGTCTCTCATTCTCTGAATAATGCCTAGATACAGGCCTTTGAGGTTGTTCTCATCTCCTGCAATAGGAAGCTTTTCTAATGATGGCTGAGCAGGGCACTGATCTATGAGAATGGTAGAATGTTGTTGTCGTTGTTGTTATTATTATTATTAATATTATTATTACTTTTTACTTTAGAACAGTGGTGTTTAGTCTAACCAAAGGTCCTTGGGGTATCTAGTCTGAGGTTCTTGTTCACCTAAGCAATGTTGTGTATCAGTTTCATCCGATGGAATGAGGCTTAAGTTAAATAAGTTATTGGTTAGTTACCCCCACAGGCTTTGTTCCACTATTTCCTTAGCATATCTTGCAGGTAGGACACCACAGTATATCAAAGGGTTTGTGGCTGGGTTTGTGTTCAGGTTTTTTCTATAGTAGCATACAGAGGAATATTCCTGTAATAGAGACATTAGAACATAGAGGTAAAGGTTTGATGTAGTCACCAGCTCAGCTTCTCCACATTCAATGAGTTATGTAGGTATTGTCTTCAGCAATAGGGCATTGCTGTCAGTTTGCGAAGAGGAACCTATAGTCTCAAAACCAGCCTGGGTTGTTGGACAGTTCCCATTGTACTTCCTTGGCCAACAGCCCAATTAAATATAACCCAATATTATTACAGGAACCTTCGTTTGGTGACAGTAGATTGCCAGTTGGGACTCTCTCTCCCCCATTACTTGAGGATTTCATTTAGACCACCTTCACATATGTAATTTAGAAAGCTTCTTCTATATTATGTTTCCATTTTACCTCTCAAATTCCCCTTAATTTTAGCTCTTTCTGTATTCTCTCCCTCATCCTTCTCTTCCCTACCCACATGATCCTTCTGTTCCAACTCGCCCCATTCTGTAGATATTTATTCTATTTTCCTTTCCAAGGAGATCTATCAACTTTTTCTCATTCTCTTACTTTATACCTAACCTCTGTGGTTTTACAGATTGTAGCTTGGTTATCATTACTTATATACAAATATATAAGCAAATGCATATTATATTTGTCTACCTAGGTCTGGGTTACTCCACTCAGAATGATTTTTTTCTAGTTCCATCTATTTGTTAATGAATTTCATGTTTTTAATTTTTTAATGGCTAAGTCATAGTCAATTGTGTAAATGTATCATGTATTTCATCCATGCTTCTCTTGAGGGAGCTCTAGCTTGATTGCAATTTCTAATTATTATTTTTTTTTAGTTCTTTAATATGTAACTTTATTTTTTTATTCGATATATTTTTATTTATATTTCAAATGATTTCCCCTTTTCTTTTTTTTTATTCGATATAATTTATTTACATTTCAAATGATTTCCCCTTTTCTAGCCCCCCACTCCCCGAAAGTCCCATAAGCCCCCTTCTCTTCCCCTGTCCTCCCACCCACCCGTTCCCAATTCCCCGTTCTGGTTTTGCCGAATACTGCTTCACTGAGTCTTTCCAGAACCAGGGGCCACTCCTCCTTTCTTCTTGTACCTCATTTGATGTGTGGATTATGTTTTGGGTATTCCAGTTTTCTAGGTTAATATCCATTTATTAGTGAGTGCATACCATGATTCACCTTTTGAGTCTGGGTTACCTCACTTAGTATGATGTTCTCTAGCTCCATCCATTTGCCTAAGAATTTCATGAATTCATTGTTTCTAATGGCTGAATAGTACTCCATTGTGTAGATATACCACATTTTTTGCATCCACTCTTCTGTTGAGGGATACCTGGGTTCTTTCCAGCATCTGGCAATTATAAATAGGGCTGCTATGAACATAGTAGAGCATGTATCCTTATTACATGCTGGGGAATCCTCTGGGTATATGCCCAGGAGTGGTATAGCAGGATCTTCTGGAAGTGAGGTGCCCAGTTTTCTGAGGAACCGCCAGACTGATTTCCAGAGTGGTTGTACCAATTTGCAACCCCACCAGCAGTGGAGGAGTGTTCCTCTTTCTCCACACCCTCTCCAACACCTGCTGTCTCCTGAATTTTTAATCTTAGCCATTCTGACTGGTGTAAGATGAAATCTCAGGGTTGTTTTGATTTGCATTTCCCTAATGACTAATGAAGTTGAGCATTTTTTAAGATGCTTCTCCGCCATCCGAAGTTCTTCAGGTGAGAATTCTTTGTTTAACTCTGTACCCCATTTTTTAATAGGGTTGTTCGGTTTTCTGGAGTCTAACTTCTTGAGTTCTTTATATATATTGGGTATTAGCCCTCTATCTGATTGGTGAAGATCTTTTCCCAATTTGTTGCTGGCCGATTTGTCCTCTTGATGGTGTCCTTTGCCTTACAGAAACTTTGTAATTTTATGAGGTCCCATTTGTCAATTCTTGCTCTTAGAGCATACGCTATTGGTGTTCTGTTCAGAAACTTTCTCCCTGTACCAATGTCCTCAAGGGTCTCCCATAATGCCTAAAGAAATAGAAGGAGTCATAGAAAGTCTTCCAACCAAAAAAAGCACAGGACCAGATGGTTTCAGTGCAGAATTCTATCAGACCTTCAAAGAAGAGTTAACACCAATACTCTTCAAACTATTCCACAAAATAGAAACAGAAGGAACACTACCCAATTCCTTCTACGAAGCCACAATTACGCTGATACCAAAGCCACACAAAGATCCAACAAAGAAAGAGAGCTTCAGGCCAATTTCCCTTATGAACATCGATGCAAAAATACTCAATAAAATTCTTGCCAACCGAATCCAAGAACACATCAAAACAATCATCCACCATGATCAAGTAGGCTTTATCCCGGGAATGCAGGGTTGGTTCAATATACGGAAATCCATCAATGCAATCCACTACATAAACAAACTCAAAGAACAAAACCACATGGTCATTTCATTGGATGCTGAAAAAGCATTTGACAAAATTCAGCATCCTTTCATGCTTAAAGTCTTGGAGAGAACAGGAATTCAAGGCCCATACCTAAACATAGTAAAAGCAATATACAGCAAACCGGTAGCCAGCATCAAACTAAATGGAGAGAAACTTGAAGCAATCCCACTGAAATCAGGGACCAGACAAGGCTGCCCCCTTTCTTCTTATCTTTTCAATATTGTACTTGAGGTACTAGCTCGGGCAATTCGACAACATAAGGAGGTCAAAGGGATACAAATTGGAAAGGAAGAAGTCAAACTATCATTATTTGCAGACGACATGATAGTCTACCTAAGTGACCCAAAAATCTCCACTAGAGAGCTCCTACAGCTGATAAACAACTTCAGCAAAGTGGCAGGTTATAAAATCAACACAAGCAAATCATTGGCCTTCCTATACTCAAAGGATAAGCAGGCTGAGAAAGAAATTAGGGAAATGACCCCCTTCACAATAGCCACAAACAGTAAAAAGTATCTTGGGGTGACTCTTACCAAACATGTGAAAGATCTGTATGACAAGAACTTCAAGACTCTAAAGAAGGAAATGGAAGAAGACCTCAAAAAATGGGAAAACCTCCCATGCTCATGGATCGGTAGAACCAGTATAGTTAAAATGGCCATTTTGCCAAAAGCAATATACAGATTCAATGCAATACCCATCAAAATCCCAACTCAATTCTTCACAGAGTTAGAAAGAGCAATTATCAAATTCATCTGGAACAACAAAAAACCCAGGATAGCTAAAACTATTCTCAGCAACAAAAGAAAATCTGGGGGAATCAGTATCCCTGACCTCAAGCAATACTACAGAGCAATAGTGTTAAAAACTGCATGGTATTGGTACAGTGACAGGCAGGAGGATCAATGGAACAGGATTGAAGATCCAGAAATGAACCCACACACCTATGGCCACTTGATCCTCCACAAAGAGGCTGAAAACATCCAATGGAAAAAAGATAGCCTTTTCAACAAATGGTGCTGGTTCAACTGGAGGTCAGCAAGCAGAAGAATGGGAATTGATTCATCCTTGTCTCCTTGTACTAAGCTCAAATCCAAATGGATCAAGGACCTCCACATAAAGCCAGACACTTTCAAGGTAATAGAAAAGAAATTGGGGAAGACACTTGAGGCAATTTCTAATTATTATGTTTAGAGAAGCAATGAACATGGTTGAGCAAGTGTCTCTAGTATGATGAAAAATTATTTGGGCACATGCCCAAGAGTGGAATATGTGGATCTTGAGGTGGGTTTATTCCCATCTTCCTAAGGAATTTCTATACTGATTTCCACACTCCCACCAGTAATAAATGACTGGTCCCCCTTAGGCTACATCCTCACTAGCATGAACTGTAACTTTCTGACAGGTGAAAAGTAAAATATCAAAATAGTTTTGATATTAGCCATTCAGACAGGTGAAAAGTGGAATATCAAGGTAGTTTTGACGGGCATTTCCATGATGCATATGGATATTCAACAGTTTTTTAAGTGTTTCTCAGCCATTCAAGGTTCCTCTTTTGAGAAATTTATGTTTAAATCTGTATCCCATTGTTAATTGGGTTATTTGTGTTCTAGATAGCAAGGTATTTTTAATCATGTATTTGAGATATTAACCCTCTATTGGATGTGCAGATAATAAAAATCTGTTAAAAAAAAAAAAACAACACTTTCCACCTCTTGTAGTCTGCTGATTTGTCTGAATGAAGTTCTTTTCAGTTTTGTGAGGTCCCATTTGTTGATGTTTGGTCTTAGTGACTATGCTAATTTTTTTCTGTTCAGATAGTTTGTTTCTGTACCAATGAGTTCAAGACTATTCCCCACTTCTCTATCAAGTTCAGTGTATTGGTTTTATGCTGAGGTTGTTAACCCATTGAGTTGAGAGTTTTGTTTGTGGTACTAAATATGGGTCTATTTTCATTATCCTACATGCAGCCATCTAGTTTGACCAGCACCATTTGCTGAAGATGCTGACTTTTCTCAGTGCATAATTCTTTATATATATAAAACCAGCTGACCATAGGTGTGTGAATTTATATCTGAATCCTTAATTAGATTCCACTGATTGATGTGTCTGATTTTCTGCCAGTATCATGCTGTTTTTATTACATCAGCTCTGCAGTACAACATGAAATTAGGGATAGTGATACCTCCAGTAGTTCTTTTATTATTTAGGTTTGTCTTAGTTCTCTCTCTCTCTCTCTCTCTCTCTCTCTCTCTCTCTCTCTCTCTCTCTCTTTCTCTGTGTGTGTGTGTGTGATGTGTGTTGCCATATAAATCTGAAAAATTATTATTTCAATATCTGTGAAGAATTTTGCTGGGGTTTTGTGAATATTGCATTGATTGCTGTAGATTGCTTTTAATAGGTTATCATTTTTACTGTATTCTACTCATTCATGAGCATGAGAGATTTATATTCTGATATATTCATTACTTTCTCTGTTTAATTTCTGTAAAACTTATATCCTGCAAGTTTTTTTTGCCCAAACTATTTCATATTATTTGAGGCTATTTTCCCTGATTTAATTCTCAGACCATTTGTAATTTACATATAGGAAGGCTACTAAATTTGTCAGTTAACTTTGTATTCAACTGCCTTGCCAAAAGTGTCTATCAGAGATAGTAGTTCCCAAATAGAATTTTTGGTGTCGGTTGTTTATACTATCATATCATTTACAAATAAAAATATGTTGGCTTATTTCTTCCTAATTCATATCCCCTGTGATTTCCTTTAGTTGTCTTGCTACTCAAGTTAGAAATTCAAATACTGTATTTAATAGGTAATAAATAGAGTGGCTACCCTTGTCTTGCTCCTGATTTTAGTAGAATTGCTTTCAGTTTCTTTTTATTTAAATTGATGTCAACAATGAACATGCTATTAACTACTTTTATCATGTTGAGATATGTCCCTTGTATCCCTAATCTTCCTGGGACATTGGTGTTGGATTTTGTCAAAGGCCTTTTCTACATCTAATGAGACAATAGTGTTTTATTTTCTCTTTCAGTTTGTTAATAAGGTGAATTACATTTACTTTTATGTATATTGATAATCCTTGCATCTGGGGTGATGCCTACTTGATTATGATAGATTATCTTTTTGATGTGTTCGTAGATTCATTCTGCAAGTATTTTATTGAGAATTTTTGCATTTATGTTAAGGAAAATTGGTCTGTAATTCTTTCTTTTGGGTTTTTATGTGATTTGGATATCAGTGTAACTGTGGCTTCATAAAATGAATTAAACAATTTTTATTAGTTTTCTGTTTTGTCAAATTATTTGAGTACTATTACCTCTTCTTTGAAAGTCTAGTAGAATTCTGTCCTACAACCATCTAGCCCTGGGCTGATTTTGCTTGGGAGAATTTTTATGACTGCTTCTATCTCACCAGGACCTATTGATAATTTTATATCACTGGTTTGATCTTGATATACACTTTGGGGAATGGTGTATATCAAGAAAATTATCCACCAATTTGGTGGAGTTCAGGATTTTAAAGTATGCCCTTATTATTCTCTGGATTTCTCAATGTCTGTTGTTATAGCACCCCTTATCATTTCTTATTTTGTTAATTTGAATCTTTGGATAAGGGTTTGCCAGTCTTATCAATTTTCTCAAAGAATGAACTTTTTGTTTTATTAATTCTTTGTATTTTGCTTGTTTGTTTGTATTTGGAGATTTTAGCCCTGAGTTTGATTATTTCTTGCCATCTATTTCTTTTGGGTGTGATTTCTTCTGTTTGTTCTGGAATATTCAGGTTGCTATTAAGTTACTAGAATAGTGTCTTACTTGGGTTTTCTTACTATGAAGAGACACCATAACCAAGGCAACTCTTTAAAAATTATTTTTATTTTTATTTATTTACTTATACATGTGTACATGTCTGTATATGTACACATTCCCAAAGTATGAGTTATCTCTTGGATACTAGAGTTACAGCAGTTGAAAGTTGCCTGATGTGCATGCTAGGAGTTGAACTCAGGTGCTATGCAAGAACAGTACATTTTCTTAACCACTGAGCCATCTCTTCAGCCCAAGGCAACTTTTATAAAGGAAACATTGAACTGGGGCTGGCTTTCAGTTTCTGAGGTTCAGTCACTTATCATCATGTCAGAAAGCATGTCAATGTGCAGGCAGACATAGTGCTGGGAGAGAAGTTGAGAGTTCGGCATCTTGGTCTGAAGGCAACCAGGAGGAGACTATGTTCTAGAGACAGCCATGAGAAGGCTCTGTTTCCACACTGGATGGAATTTAGGTATGGGAGACCTCAAAGCCCACCCCCACAGTGACAAACTTCCTACAACAAGGCCACACCTACTCAAACAAGGCCACACTTCCTAATAGTGCCATTTGTTGTGAGCAAAGCATTCAAATACATGAGTCTATGGGGGCCAAACCTATTAAACTATCACAAATGGGATCTCTCAGTTTTTATGTAGGTGCTTAGTGCTATGAACTTGTCTCTTAGAACAACCTTTATTGTATTCTATAAGCTTGGGTATGTTGTGTATTCATTTTTATTCAATTCTAGAGTCTTTAATTTTTTTCTTAGTTACTGTCTTGGCCCATATTTCAATAATTAATTAAATGATCAGTTTTTGTGGGTTTGAAGTTTTTTTGTTTGTTTGTTTCTATTATTGCTAATATTCAACTTTAATCCATGGTGGCCAGATAGGATGCAAGGTATTATTTCACTTTTCTTTTATCTGTTGCGACTTGCTTTGTGTCTAAGTAAGTGGTCATTTTTGGAGAAAAATGATACGAGGTACTGAGTGTTTGGGTGAAATGTTCCATAAATAAGTTAGGTCTGCTCAGTTTATAATGTCTGTTAACTCCAGCTTTTCTCTGTTTGGTTTTTGTTTGTATGACCTCTCTATTGATAAAACAGATTCTACTACCAGTGTGTGAGTGTGAATATGTAATTTGAGCTGTAGTAGTGTTTGTTTTATGAATTTTGGTGCCCTCATATTTGTACATAGATGTTAAGAATTGCAGTGTGCTCTTGGTAGAATTTCCTTTTGAAAGTATGCTATGGCCTTCCCCATCTCTTCTGATTAGTTTTGGTTTGAAGTCTATTTTGTCAGAAACTAAAATAGCTACATCAGCTTGCAAATTAAGTCCATTTGCTTAGAGTAGCTTTTTCATCCTTTTACCCTGAAGTGACATTTATCCTTGATACTGAGGTATGTTTTTGTTTGTATTATGTTTTGATGCAGCATAAAGATAGATCCTGTTTTTCACTTCCATAATGTTAGCTTTAGTCTTTTTATTGAGGAAACAAGACCAGTGATTTTCAGAGTTATTAATGAATGGTGTTTGTTAATTTTTGTTATTTTGATTTTGTGATATCTATGTATGTTTCTCCTGTTTTGATTGAATGATATGGTATTTTCTTGGGTGTAGTTAAGCTCTTTAGTTTGGGGTTTTCCATCTAGCACTTTCTGTAAGGCTGAGTTTGTAAGTACATATTGCTTAAATTTGGTTTTATTGTGGAATGACTTATTTTCTCTATGTATTTTGGTTGAAGGTTTTCTTGCGTATAGTAACCTAGGCTGGCATCTGTGGTATATTAGAGTCTATAGAACATCTTTCCTGGCCCTGAATTTTAGAGTTTTCATTAACAAGTTAAGTGCTATTCTAGTACCTTTATATGTTACTTGCTCTGTTTACCTTACAGTTTCTAATATTCTTTCTTTGCTCTGTATATTTAGCGTTTTAATCATGTGCTGAGGGAACTTTCTTTTCTGGGCCAACATATTTGGTATTCTGTATGCTTTTTTTTATTTTTTCCTTTCTACAAATATCTATTTTAATAGGTATTTGCTTTATTTTCATTTCAAATGCTATCTCCTTTCCTTGTTTCCCCTCTGAAAACCCCCTATCCCATTCACCTCCCCCTGCTTACCAACTCCCCCTCCCTCCCACTTTCCTGAGCTGGCATTCACCTACACTGGGGCATTGAACCTTCACAGGACTAATGGTCTCTCCTCTCATTGATGTCTGAAAAGGCCATTCTCTGCTACATATGTAGCTGGAGATATGGGTCCTTCCATGTGTACTCTTTGGTTGGTAGTTTAGTAGGCTTCATCCCAGGGATACAGGGATGGTTCAATATATGGAAATCCATTAATGTAATCCACTACATAAACAAACTCAAAGGAAAAAAAAACCACATGATCATTTCATTAGATGCTGTATGTTTTTTGTATCTTACTAGGCATTTCTTTCTTAAGGTTAGGGAAATTTTCTTTGATTTTGTTGAAAACATTTTCTGAACTTTTGAGCTGGGCTTCTCCTTCCTCTGTTACCCTCATTCATAGGTGTGACCTTTTTATTGTGTCCCAGATTTTCTGGATGTAATCTACCAGGAGATTTTTAGATTTAATATTTTCTTTGGATACTACAGTATCCATTTCTTCTATTACATCTCCAGTGCCTGAGATTTTTTTTTTCTTTTATCAAGGATATACTGTTGATGAGGGTAATTTCTGAGGAACCTGTTTGAGTTTGTAAGTTTTTCATTCCAGATTTCTCTCAGATTTTTTTTTATTGATTTCCATTCTCCATGGATAGGTCTACCCTTTCATTCATTTCCTTCACTGTTTGGGTTTTTATAGATTTTTTAAAATGGTATTAATTCATTCAGCCTATAAGGACCTCTACCGTATTCACAGATACTACTCTACAGTCTTTGTCTTGTGCTTCAGCTATGTTGGAATGCTCAAGGACCATTGTGGTAGTGTAACTGGGCTCTCATGGAGACATATTGCCCTTGATACTATTGACTATGCTTTTATACTGGCATATACATAAATAGGTTTGGATGATTATAATTCTAGGTCCTAGAATCTGGTCATGTCTTTGTTGAATAGGCATATTGTTCCTTGGTTTATTTTGCTCTTCTGGTTCTTAGGGGAGTGTGGTGGCTATGTTGCCTGGTAGGAAATTCTTCTGGGATCCTAATAGTTATGTCCACTGAGGGGTCCAGGTAAGATGTGTTTCTAATATTGAGAGCTGATACTGAGGAATGTGGATAATCTAGAATAGAGTGCTGTGGAGATCCAGAAGAGTGATGAAAGCAGGGTGTTCGATCATGATCTGCTTTGTCTGTTGGAATGAGGGCAGAGAGTAAAAAGAGACCACAGAGCTACGTTGAAACTGTGTTATCTACTATGGATCTGGCATGGGATTGGTGACTGGACCTAGAAGAATGGAGAGCTATGTGAAGATATGTAGTAGTAAGTCAACCTGCTTTCCTGGCTGGTGTGTCAGTTGTAGATTTTAAATAGCACATTTCTAATATACTAAGAGAAACATTCCATTGTGCTAAGGTTAACTCACTTAGGCAAGAAGAACCTCTACTCAGAGTTTGGTTCAGCTGCAAAACATGGCTAAACTAATGCTATATGTGCAACCTGGGAAGGAAAGTGGAAGTGGGGGAGGGAGTGGAGGGGAGAGGGGAACCTGATCTGGTATTGGGTGAGAGAAAAGTACTGAAGCCCTGAGGGCCAGCAGAAAGAATGGAAACAGGCAACCTCCGTAGATAGGAGGTTTGGGAGACTCTCCAGAATGCACCAAAGGCCTGGGAGGTGACAGACTCTCAGAACATAAAGGGAGGAACCTTAGATGAAATTCCTGATGGTAGGGAAGAGGGAATTTATAGATCCCACCTCCAGCGGGAAGACAGGACATCAAATGAGGGAGAGGGGGCCATCCCACAGTCACAACTCTGACCTATATTTGTTCCTGTCTGAAAGAATTACAGGCATGGAAATGAAGAGGATCCTGAAGAAAAGAAGGCCCAGAGACTGGCCCAAAGTAGGATCCAGATCAACGGGAGGTCCCAAGGCCTGGCACTATTACTGAGGTTATGTAATGCTCACACAAAGGGACCTGTCACGAGCATACTCTGGAAAATACAACACGCAGCTGAAAGAATCAGACGCAGATATTTGCAACCACCCAATGGACAGAATCAGATGATCCCTGCTGTTGAATTAGGGAAAGCTGAAAGAAGCTGAGCTAAAGGGCATTCCTGTAAGAGGACCAGTTGTCTCAATTAGTAGGGACTCCCGAGATTTCACAAGCAGTGAACCACCAAACAGGCAGCATATACCAGCTGATATGAGGCCCCTAACACACATACAGTAAAGGACTTCTCAGTCTGGGTTCATTCAAAGATGATGTACCTAATACTCAAGAGACTGGAGGCTCCAGGGTGTTTAGACTACAGGTGGAGTGGGGGTGGGGGCATCCACATTGAGACAGAGGAGTGGGGAGGAGGCATGGGATGTGGAACAGTCAGAGGGTGGATGGGGTGGGAGGGAATAAAATATGGAGTGTAAAGGCAAGCAAGCAAACAAACAAACAAATAAATAGCAAAACAAAGCAACACACATACACACACACACACACACACACACACACAAATGGTTTGTTGGAGCTCTCTGGTCAGAGCAGGGCAGGTTCTACAGCTGTTCTGAGATGGTTTGCAAGAAAAAGGAAGTAGCATGTTTGAAGATTTATGGTTAGAGGTGAGAGCCAGGGGTGGGAGGGGGTGGTCCATCAAAACAGTAGCGCTTGAGTGATTTAAATTTTTTTTTGGTGTTAAAGATGTAAACAGCTTTTATCGGACTGCTTTTGTGCACCCAGAATTTATTAGTTATCTGCACCTTGATCTCCTTATGTGTGCACTCCTTTGAAGTATAAACAAGGGAAACAACAAGAGAGTAATAATTGAAAGCTGTCAAGAGTTAAAAATAGAGTCAAACTCTATCACGAATGTGTTTTTATACCTCTTGAGAAAGTAGAGTTATATTTGTGTAAATAGATCTTCCATGTAGGAGATATTAAAAGATATTAGAAGTCTTTGACCTTTTCATTCTCTAGGAGGCACACCACAAGAACTCATGAGAGGATGTGTGGTTTCCAGGCAGATTTACCTGATAGTCTTCAGGTAATATTTTAACTTTATGAAACATTTCACATCTCACAAGTTCAGTTTTGTCAAAAACATGTCTCTGCCTCATAAGATTGGCTTTAAGTACCTGATTGGTCTGACATTTCATACATAACAAGGCACATGGTGAGAGCTCAGATTAGTTGGCGTTTATTGGTTTTTTTCTATTATAAAGATTATTCAGAAAAGACAGAAATTAAAATATTATTAAAATCTAAGGAAAGTGAAAACCTTAACATATTAATTGCCATTTGAATATCCAGATAGAATCCTTGTCAGTTTTAAGAAATGCTATCAAAGCTATCATTATATGTGCATATATATAACAATTTATTGAATATTTAAGAAGGTCATACATATATAAGATGAATTTAGACCATATTGATCTACTATTTCTCCACTAAATGCTCCCAAATACCCCCACTCCAAATTTGTGTCCACTTTTTTTTTTTTTTTTTTTTTTTTGGTAATCCACTTTCGGTATACCTCTATGTGTGTGGCCCATATACTTCTGTGTGTGAGGCCATACTTTTATGGGTGAGGTGTGTTTTATTGTAAGGGTCTACACACCTAACCAAAACTTAATCAACCACCCCCTCTCTCTCCCAGAAACTATCAACTGTCTTTAGCACCTCAGATAGTGATGGAGATTTGTGAACCCCTTCCAACTCCAGGAGGATGTTGACTGACTTGATGTTATATGCAAGTCTTATGTAGGCCACTGCTGCCTCCTGAGTACTTGTTATCTACAGAAAAGATTGTTTCTCTCCTGTCCACCTCACACCCTGGCTTTTCAGGCTTTCCAACATCTCTTTTGTGGCCCTGGGTCTTATAAGGAAGAATGTGATGAAGATGTCCCATTTGTGGCTAAATACTATCAGAGGCTGTATTGTAAAATATGAAAATGGTTTCAAGATTTTGAAAACTAATAGAAATTGACTATGAGTCATGAACACTTAAAATCTACTCAAATGAATATGAATCTGGCACAATTACTAAAATCGAGTGGGATAAACTATATTAGAATTTAAACACAAAATATATTATATTTACTAATAAATATTATTTTATTATATTATAACTTACTTCCTTTGTTAGCCTATGGGTCTCACTTTGCACATTTAAAGGGACTATTATGAGGAATACTATATGTATTTTTTAGATTGCTAAAGAAATACTTCATCCATTAAAATTAAATTAAAAATTTAAGAGTTCTGTTGAAAAATGAAGTTGAGATTGATGAAAGAATCTGTATAGCCAATTACCTAAAGTGTTGTGTCCTGAAACATTAATGTTAATGACATCATTTTGTGGTTTGCACATGAAATGTCCTTGGACGACTTGTGTGTTGAATGCTTGTTTCTAACTCAATGTTCAGATATGAGGCTTTAAGAAACTGATTATATCATGAGGGCTTTTACCAAAACAATGATTTAATCCATTGATGGGTTTGTAATTTGACTATTGGATGGTATTGGACAGTAGCAGGCAGAACTTGCCTTCAAGTATGCTTTTGAAGAATATATCCTCTCCTTAGCCCTTTCCCTGCCTTTACTTTGAAATCTGACTTAATGTCCTGGCTCTCTGGAGACCTACTATAGTAGGGGCATTGGCCATAACTGATCCATCTGAAACCATAAGTGAAAAATAAATATTTTGCTCTGCTAAAATGTTTCTTGTAGCTGTTGAAATAATAGAGACCAATTTTCTGTCTTATAATATTCATATAAACAAAATAATGATTATTTTGTCATGAAAGAAAAAACTAAATCTACAGAATATTTCTGATTTTTATAAAATATAAGGAATAGTAAATTCAGGACTACAGGGATGATTATATAAGCATTAAGCTTGATTAGCCATAGATGTGGAAAATCTTCACTAATTAAATTTAAAAATAACTTGTGTTAGAACAAAATGCTCATGACCTTGTAATTTGTGGCAGATATAATTTATATAATATATATATATAAGGGTATATGTACATTAATATATATTTATGCATATCTTATAAAAGGCATCTCTGATCCTCTGCCACAGAGCTCCATATCCAAGTGGTGCCCACCCACCACTGGTAGCCTCCCAGGAGTGTAGAAAGGCCTGAGAACACAGGTAGGACCACCCCTGCTGCTCAGAAGAACCCACCTGGAACCCTCAGACTGGAACCTTCTGGTTTCTCTCTGCAACTGGAGAACATCCTCTGCCATAAGGCTCCATTCCCAGGTGGCACAGAGAGATAGCTAACCTCCCAGGAGACACCTGAGAGTGCAGGTAGGGCTATCCCTGCTGCTCAGAGGAACCTGCCTAAAACCCTGAGGACAAAAGAATCCAGGGACACCCTGGGACAAGAGCTACATAAAAACATACCACCACAAGAAAGTTAGTCTCCCAGGAGTGTCTATATACCTGCATGTACAGATAAGACAACCACTTCTCTTCAAACTCCTGGCCCAACAGGGACCTGCCCATAGCCATCAGGACACAGGAACCAAGGATCAGCTGAGGACAGGATCTTTCTGGTTTCTGTCTATACACCTGGGCTGACCCTGTACCACAACTCTCCATACCTAAATTCCAACCAGAGAGAATTGGTCTCCCATGAGTACTGATATGCAGGCTTGTAGGACAGATAAGCCACAGAGGCAGCAAGGCCAGCTAACACCAGAGATAACCAGATGGTAAAAGGCAAATGCAAGAACATTAACAACAGAAACCAAGGTGACATGGCATCATCTGAACCCACTACTCCCACAACAGTGAACCCTGGCTACTCTAACATCCTGGAAGATTTGAATTTAAAATCACATCTCATGATGCTGATAGAGGACTTCAAGAAGGACATAAATAACTCCTTTAAAGAGATACAGGAGAACATGGGTCAACAGATAGATTCTCTTAAAGAGGAAACACAAAAATCCCTTAAAGAATTACAGGAAAACACAGACTAACAAGTGAAGAAACTAAACAAAACAATCCAGGATCTAAAAATGGAAGTAGAAACAATAAAGAAATCAAAAAGGGAGACAACTCTGGAGATAGAAAACCTAGGAAAGAAATCAGCTGTCATAGTCAACAGCAAAATACAAGTGATAAAAGAGAGAATCTCAGGTGCTGAGATACCATAGAAAACACTGAGTCAACAGTCAAAGAAATGCAAACTGCAAAAGCTTCTAATCCAAAACATCCAGGAAATGCAGGACACAATGAGAAGACTAAACATAAGGATTATAGGTATGGAAGAGAACAAAGATTTACAACTTAAAGTGCCAGTAAATATCTTCAACAAAATTATAGAAAAAAAACCTTCCCTAACCTAAAGAAAGAGATACCTATAAACATACAAGAAGCCTGCAGAACACCAAACAGAAATTCCTCCTGTCAAATAATAATCAAAACACAGAATGTACTAAATGAAGAAAGAGCATTAAAAGCAGTAAGGCAAAAAGATCAAGTAACATATAAAGACAGACTTATCAGATTTACACCATACTTCTCACCAGAGACCATGAACGCTAGAAGATCTTAGGCAGATCTCATACAGACCCTAAGAGACCACAAATGCCACCCCAGACTACTATACCCAGCAAAACTCTCAGTTACCATAGATGGAGAAACCAAGATATTCCATGAAAAAACTAAATTTACACAATATCTTTCCACAAATCCAGCCTACAAAGGGTAATAGATGGAAAATGCCAACACAAGGAGAAGACTACACCCTAGAAAAAGCAAGAAAGTAATCTTTCAACAAACCCAAAAGAAGATAATCACACAGACATAAAAATAGCATCAAAAACAACAGGAAGCAACAATCCCTATTCCTTAATATCTCTTAACATCAATAGACTCAATTCTCCAATAAAAAGACATAGACTAACAGACTGGATACATAAACAGGACCCAGCATTTTGCTGCATACAGGAAACAAACGTCAGCATCAAAGACAAACACTACCTCAGAGTAAAAGGCTGGAAAACAATTTTCCAAGCAAATGGTCCCAGGAAATAAGCCAGAGTAGCCATTCTAATATCAGATAAAATCGACTTTCAGCCAAAAGTCATCAAAAAAAAAAAAAAAAAAAAAAAAAAAAAGATCAGAAAGGACACTTCATACTCATCAAAGGAAAACTCTACCAAGAACTCTCAATTCTGAACAACTATGCTTCAAATGCAAGGGCACCCAAATCCATGAAAAAAACTTTACTAAAGCTCAAAGCACATATTTTACCTAACACAATAATTGTGGGGGACTTTAATACCCCACTGTCATCAATGGACATATCAGGGAAACACAAACTAATCGTAAACACAGTGAAACTAAGAGAAGTTATGGATCAAATTAATTTAACAGATAACTACAGAATATTTCATTCTAAATAAAAAGAATATACTTTCTTCTCAGCACCGCATGCCACCTTCTCCAAAACTGACCACAAAACAGACCTCTAAGGATATGAGAAGATTGAAATAATCCCATGCCTCCTATCAGATCACTAGAGATTAAGGCTGGTCTTAAATAGCAACAAAAACAAGAGGGAAACCCACATAAATGTGAAAGGTGAATAATGCTCTACTCAGGGATACCTTGGTCAAGGAAGAAATAAGGAAAGAAAAGAAAGACATTTTAAAATTTAATGGAAATGAATGCACGATATACCCACTCTTATGGGACACAATAAAAGCAGTGCTAATGGGAAAACTTATAGTTCTGAGTGCCTCCACATACACTATAAGCTTAATAGCACACCTGAAAGTTCTAGAACAAAAAAAAGCTTATATACCCAAGAGGAGTAGACAGCAGGAAATAAACTCAGAGCTGAAAATAACCAAGTATAAACAAAAAGAACTTTACAAAGAATCACCAAAACCAGGAGTTGGTTCTTTGAGAAAATCAACAAGGTAGATAAACCCTTAGCCAGACTAACCAGAGGGCACAGAGACAATATTCAAATTAACAAAATCAGAAATGAAAGGGGAGAAAAAACAACAGAAACAGAGGAAATTCATAAAATCATCAGATCCTACTACAAAAACCTATACTCAACACAAGTGGAAAATCTGGATGAAATGGACCATTTCCTAGACAGATCCCCAATACCAAAATTAAATCAGGATAAGATAGACCATCTTAACAGTCCCATAACCCCTGAAGCAATAGAAGCAGTCATTGAAATTCTCCCAAACAAAAAAAAGCCCAGGACTTTTAGTGCAGAATTCTATCAGACCTTCAAAGAAGACCTAACACCAATACTTTTCAAACTATTCCACAACATAGAAAGAGAAGGAAGACTACCCCCACTCATTCTATGAAGCCACAATTATGCTGATACCAAAACCACACAAAAATCCAACAAAGAAAGAGAACTTTAGACCATTTTCCCTTGTGAATATTGATGCAAAAACACTCAATAAAGTTCTTGCCAACCAAATCCAAGAACACATCAAAATGATGATTCACCATGATCAAATAGGATTCATTCCAGGTATGCAGGGATGGTGCAATATACAGAAATCCATCAATGTAATCCACTACAACAACTCAACTCAAAACAAAACAAAACAAAACAAAACAAAACACATGGTCATTTCATTAGATGCTGAAAAAGCATTTGACAAATTCAGCATCCTTTCATGGTAAAGGTCTTAGAAAGAACAGGAATTCAAGGCCCATACCTAAACATAGTAAAAGTAATGTATAGCAAGCCAGTAGCCAACATCAAACTAAA
Source organism: Apodemus sylvaticus (assembly GCF_947179515.1). Classification (NCBI taxonomy): domain Eukaryota; kingdom Metazoa; phylum Chordata; class Mammalia; order Rodentia; family Muridae; genus Apodemus; species Apodemus sylvaticus. Next base: position 138,592,934 of record NC_067473.1, on the reverse strand, counting down.
TGAAGACAAACTTGAAGCAATCCCACTAAAATCAGGAACTAGACAAGGTTGCCCTCTCTCTCCCCCTATCTCTTTAACATAGTACTTGAATTTCTAGCTAGAGCAATGAGACAACAAAAGGAGGTCAAAAGGATACAAATTGAAAAGGAAGAAGTCAAACTATCACTATTTGCAGATGATATGATAGTATATTTAAGCGACCCAAAAATTCCACCAGAGAACTCCAACAGCTGAAAACAACTTTGACAAAGTTGACGGATATAAAATTAACTCAAACAAATCTGTAACCTTCCTATATTCAAAGGATAAACAGTCTGAGAAAGAAATTAGGAAAACAATACCCTTCACAATAGTCACAAACAAATATAAGTATCTTGATGTGACTCTAACCAAGTGAAAGATCTTTATGACAAGATCTTCAAGTCTCTAAAGAAAGAAATCAAAGAGGAACTCAGCAGATCAAAAGATCTTCCATGCTTGTGTATTGGTAGGATTAATATAGTAAAAATGACCATCTTGCCAAAAACAATCTATGGATTCAATGCAATCCCTATCAAAATTTCAACTCAATTCTTCATAGAGTTAGAAAAAGCAATTCTCAAATTCATCTGGAATAACAAAAAAATCCAGGATAACTAAAACTATTCTCAACAATAAAAGTACTTCTTGGGGAATCAGTATTCCAGACCTCAAGCAGTACTACTGAGCAATAGTGATAAAAACTGCATGGGATAAAAACTGTATGGTATTTGTGTGGTGACTGGCAGGTGGAGCAATGGAATAGAACTGAAGACCCAGAAATGAACCCACACACCTATGGTCACTTGGTCTTTGACAAAGGAGCTAAAACCATCCAGTGGAAAAAAGATAGCCCTTTCAACAAATAGTACTGGTTCACACAGCATACACTCATTGATAAGTGGATATTAGCCTAGAAGCTCGAATATCCAAGATACAATTCACATACCAAATGAAGCTCAAGAAGAAGGAAGGCCAAAGTACAGATACTTTGGTCCTTCTTAGAAGGGGCAACAAAACAGCCATGGGAAGAGATACATAAACAAAGTGTGGAGCAAAGACTGAAGGAAAGGCCATCAAGAGTCTGCCCCACCTGGTGTTCCACCCCATATACTGCCACCAAACCCAGACACAAGAGTGTGTTGATAAGAGCCTGATATAGCTGTCTCCTCAGAGGCTATGTCAGTACCTGACAAATATGGAGGAGGATACTCCCAGACAACCATTGGACTGAGCACAAGGTCCCCAATGGAGGAGCTAGAGAAAGGACACAAGGAGCTAAAGGAGTTGTCCCATAGGAGGAACAACATTATGTACCAACTAGTACCCCCAGAACTCCCAGGGACTAAACTACCAACCAAAGAGTATACATAGAGGGACCCATGGCTCCAACTGCATATGATAGCTTTGTTGGACATCAAAGGGAAGAGAGGCCCTTGGCTCTGAGAAGGCTGGATGCCCCAGTATAGGTTAATACCAGGACAGGGAAGTTGGAGTGGGTGGGTTGGTGAGCAGGGTAAGAGGGGGGATGGGATAGCATGTTTTCGGAGGGGAAATCAGGAAAGGGGATAACATTTGAAATGTAAATAAAGAAAATATCTAATAAAAATAAGAAAAGTCATTGCCTCCTATAAACCCATTTTATAGGATATAGTCTATACTATATCTATACATATACTTACAGGTCAAAATTTAAAGATGACTATGAACGAGTTAACTTTAATATAATGTATCAATTTCTTTCTGGTGTGGTTGTAATAACATCAATAGTTCTAGGTGTTCCACATTTTTGCTAATTTGCATTTATATTGTTAACTTGCCGATCTCTATGTATGAAAGAGTTTCTTGTGATTTCAATTTGCCTTTTCCAGTCACTTCTAAGGTTAAACAAATGTTATATATTGATGGATCATTTCCTCTTTATATAAAAATCATAGTTATGTATTGTGTTAATTTTTCTATTCTGTTGCTTATCTTTTAGTTGACCTACTGAACTATATTATATATTCTAGCCAGTTATATACTGACCAGTATATAGCAGTAAAATACCATGAGTATTTTATTTACTCTGTGTGTGTGTGTGTGTGTGTTATGTGTGTCTGTAGTAATTATTTCAAACCAGCTTTAGTTCTAGTCAAATCACACCCATAGAAATCCTAACATAAGGGACTAGGGAGTACTAAGAGTACTAAGAGCTCAACTTAGGTAAGAACACTACTTTAAAAAAGTATTTTCTATGCTTTTCTATAAAACTATATTGTACAATATAATTGTATTCACAACATTGTACAATACAGTGAATACAGTTGTGCTGAGTCAAGGCTACTCTTTACCTGCCACTTGCAGTTCAGGGCAATTTTTTCCAGATTGATGGAAATTTGCCATTTTTTTCAACAATTGCATAATATGGTTTCACTCTCTTTTAGAGACTCATTTAGGCAATTTAAATAAATTACCAAACAAGCCACCTCCCAGATTCCCTGGAGTATTTCTTACAAAAGAAATAGGCATCAGATACATATATAATATAGGATAACTATACTACTATGTAAGCAGTATAGGACATGGGCCTAAATATAAAATAGCACATGGGATAATAGAATATTGATAACAGTGTTTGGGGAAAAAGTTCTGACTACTGTTTAAGAGTTTTTGCCTGGGTAATAAGCAAGGGTAATGACTGGTGGCAAGCACCTGTCAGGAGAAGGACCATCCCCTGCTCAGCTTCCAGTAAGTGCAAAGTTGTCAAGGCAGGAACATGGCTGATATGTCCAAAGAATCATAAGGAAAGAGAGTAAGGAAAGAGATGATATAGTGCCTCCAATTATATATTTTTAGTTTGGTTTTCTTTTAAGAAGTCATGATGGAAAATAGCAAAAGACATTTTATTTGTCTTTTAATTTGCTTTGATATAGAATCTCATATATAATTCAGGGTGACCTTGAACCCCAAATCTTCCTGCCTTCACTTCCCAAGTGTTGGAATTATATACATGTACCATTATGAATCACATCGTTGGAGAATTTTGAATTGTGTGTAGAGGTCTGTTTTGTACTCTAAAATATCATCTTCTGCAGGATGTAAGAAATGGCTTGGAGATGGCTACATTCAGAATATATGTATTTAGAAGGTTCTCACCATAGCACAAGGAGATGATGACCACTTAAGTAGTATACAGTGGCAATGGCAAGATTGTTATCCATTGAGGCAGTACCAGGAACTGGCTTCTAAGTCTGATGAAAACCATCAGAAACTCAGGGCTGAACAGAACTCCGAGGTATTTTAACTGATCTACTGGTATATGCTGAAATCATGTCAGAAATGGAAAATCTTAGGAAAAAACACATTAGGGGACTTAGGGTGCTTGATAGCTAAATTCAGTGCACATTAACTTTGAAGTGCTTCTCAATAAGTAATAAAGATTCTGAGCAGGAACTCTCTCTCTCTCTCTCTCTCTCTCTCTCTCTCTCTCTCTCTCTGTGTGTGTGTGTGTGTGTGCGTGTGTGTGTGTGTGTGTGTGTGTGTGTGTGTGTGTGTGTGTGTGTGTAGATTCATGGAACAGGAAAAGCTGGAGATGAAATTTAGCATTATCAATCAGTACATGTACACATAGCATTTTAAGCCAAGACTCTGAAAGCATTCTCCATTTTAGAAGTGTAAAAGTTATGATACATTAGGAATAAAAAGGAAGGAGTAATTATGAGTTGAAGGAAAACAGAATACTATGGGATCCCAAAAGCTAAAACAAGGAAAGAAAGAATTGCATCAAATGCTGAAAGGCTGAGAAGGGAGGACTGGGAAATAGCCACTAAATTCAGCACTGCAGTAACTGCTGGGGACTGTGATATATGAAAATCCTTTCTAGAGTGGGTTGTGGAAGGAACACACACGAAAGGATGATAATCGGGAGGCCATCCATGTTATACAATTATTAGGAGAGACAGGGTGCATCTACACAAGACTTCCTGAGCTCTGTAGAATATTTGGCCATGGGTCTCTGCATCTGTTTTGGTCACCTCCTGGGTGGAGCCTCTCAAAGGACAGTTATGCTAGGCTTTTTGTCTGCAAACATAAGAGAGTATCCTTAACCAGTCAGGGATTGGTTCTTGCCTATGGGATGGATCCCAAGTTAGGCCAGTCATTGGTTGGCCATCCCACAGTGTCTGCTTCATTTTTGTCCCTGAACTTCTTGTAGGCAGGACAAATTTTGGGTTGAAAGTTTTGTGGGAGGGTTGGTGTTCTTATCCCTCCACTGGGAGTTCCACTTGGTTACAGGAGATGGGTATTTCAGGCTCCATATCATTCACTGCTAGGAGTCACAGCTAGCGCCACCCTCATAGACTCCCTGGAAGAGATGGGGGAAGGTCTGAGGGACCTGGAAGGGTTAAGTAACATGGACCCTTGGTGCCTCCCAGAGAAGGAACGACCATCCAACGAGTATACAAGGGCTGGACCTAGGCCCTCTGCACATAGTATATGTGCAGCTTTGTTTTCATGAGGGTTCTCAATGATTGGAGTTGGGGCTTGCCCTGACTCTATTGTCGGCCTGGGAATCCTGCTCCCTTAACTGGGCTGTCTGGCCTCACTGGAAGGGGATGTACTTAGTCCTGCAGTGCCTTAAGGTGCCAAGGTGGGTTGATACCCACAGGACCTCCCCCTTCTCATAGGTGAAGGGGAGGAGGGAAAGAGGGGAGGGACCTTGTGAGGAGAGCACTGGGAGTTAAGGGAACTGCGACTTGGATCCAAAGTGAATAAATAAATTAATGGAGAAAAAGAAGAAGGTACATTTGGAAGGCAAGACTTAAAGCCAGAAATGATCAGATTGTAGAACACTCACTGTTTTCCTTGGCTCAAAGAATAAAGCCATCTAAAAAATCTACCTTAATGATAAGCATTTTCATTTACTTTAAGAATTCTCTCTTTACCTTTGAAAATTGTAGCCTAGAAAACAGATACCTAAACCCAGGTGGGAGGTATGGATGATGGAGAGAAGAACAGAACTGCCTCTGACCTTTCAATTTGGCAGTCTATAGAATGTAAGGCTTTTTAGAGTTGCATTGTTAGGGCAGGTTATCTGTTTGGAATTTAAATAAAACATTGAGGGGAAAGTGGGTTGCAGATGCTTTCCTCCCATTATGGTACTAAAGCTTCAGTAGCATTTCCTCAGTGAACTCAGAAGATAGAAGAAAGTATATTGTCATTGTCACCCACACTCCATGCAGATCTGGGCTTACTCTGCTGTTGTGTCCTTGTTGATCACTGCTCTCAAAAACCCAATAATTTTAAAGTATCTTTGATCAAGTCACCAACATCATCAGTACTTAAGGCTGGACACTGAGCCATGTCCCTTATATTGCTTGCATATATCTTTAGAAATATTCTCACTACAGCTTCTGTCCCATGGTACCTAGTACTAGATGACACTAATGCAAAGATAGATTGGTTAAATAAAGTCTTATTACTATGAGAAGTGAAGAATAATGCATTCTGTGTAACAGGAATAAAAAGATAATTATCTAAAGAAAACATTGACAACAGAAGGCAATTGTAAAATTTTAATTTGGTTGAAATCCAAAAATACAAGAATGAATGGTAAGAATCATCCATCACTTTTATTTGGTGGCTAAAGTTGTTCAATTTATTATCTTAATTTTGAGTTGTCCCATTTCTGTGTGTGTCCCTACATGACATTACATGTTCATGTTCCCTGAGTTATTTAGGTATGCAAGTTATGGAGGAGAAAAGACTTTGTGCTTTTTACCTTCAGTTCTTCCCCTGCTGAAATGCAAGATTTATACCACATGAACTGTAAGCTCCCTCTACATTTTGATTCTTTGTTTTATAACTCATATCCTGTGTGTTAATTAGAATTGCATTGACATTTCATTTGGCAGACATATGTGCCCCAGGAAGAGGAATGAAGCTGGCATTTCCAGGAAGTTCAGGATGTTCTAGTCCTCTATGTTGATAGAGGATTGCCTTCAAAAGATTATCAGTCCAGCTTCCCACTCCATCCTAGCCTGATGTTCTTACACAGCCCTGATTTCTGTGTTGCCCTCCCATGCCCAAGTTTGCAGCTAGTACAGCAGAATGTGGAGATAGCCTTTCACTCAATATTGATCCACATTGCCTGCCAAATACCTCTTGACTTCCAGTTGTAGTTCCTACTAGCTATGCCAAGTGGATAAATACCTGTTGATCTGGTGTTAATTAAAGGTGGTTATCCAAAGCCTGAAGAATAAAGATGGTGAGGGATTGGATCTGTCTCGGTTATTCACATCTTAAGATACTACTTAAGTAGCTTTTCTAAAGGAAGTGTGTTTGCTTGTGTTCCTTGTGGGAATATTAGAAGTGGAACATTTGGGGATGTGGAATTAAGAGGGCACTTTTAGAAAGACTGCAGGAATCATCTATAACCACCCCATGCTCCTATTGGTTTAAGGCAGAATAGCATTTTTTAACCTCCTTTAAGAAGTCAGATGGGCTAGGTACATCCTGGTGTTTTGTGAGAGTCACACAGTGTACAATGCCTTTCCTTGGATTTCTGTGGAGTTAGAAGACCCTATCACGAGTAATGGCACACATACATTATAGAATTTTGTGATTATCAGTAATAGTTACAGTCATTTGGAGGATTTTTGGTCTTCCTGTGAGCCAGATTACAGCTCTTCTTCTTGGTCATGTTAATCAGAGTGGAGACAAACTGGTGGTACACAGCAAGGACTGCATTGTAGGGGGCAGCAAAGTCCTTTGACCTCTAAGGTAATCATAGCTTTGTCACATCATCCATGGGTACTGTGCCCTGTGTTGGGATACTTGATTAAATGACAGGGTTGATATAGGATCGTGATTTTTAATTCCTTCCCTCATAATGGGCTTTCGTAGATATTTAAAAAGCACAAACAATACAGGCGAAGGTAGGATTTTAATAACCCCATTTCAACTCAGATTTTTGGTCTGTATATTATGCCTATAATATATGCATATATCTTAGATCAAAAGATAACCTGATTTTTTATTTTCATGGATGAATGAATTAAGTATGGAGTGTGTGGATAATTATGGATGTGACTGTAAATACAGTTGATGCTTACATCTTGACAGTTTTTGATGAAGCTTTTCACTTCTTCCTTTGTTCTTTTCACCTTTTCATTTTCTTTACATAGGATTACTTTTTCCTTCCAACTCTTTAGTTATACTCTTTCAAATCCAGCCTATAGTGCTCTCATCTTTTCTGCTTCTCTGGCTTTCGCCATCTCTGTTTCATATTCTCTGTGTGTGTCTCTATTTTTCTTCCTCAAGAGTCAAGGAATAAGACTAACAAAGGGCCAAATTGGGGTGGGCAGAAGAAAAATTCTGTTTAAAATGAAAATTGAAAGAAAAATGGATGACTACTTTACACATAAATATCCTATCTCTATCCAAATCTAAGCCATAGAAAAAGAATTATGAATGCTAGTTTTCCCATAAAGGCAAAAGAGAGCAGTGCCTTTGGCTTCATAAGAGATAAACAAATGACTAGCAGTAGTAATGGTAATAGCAGTACTAATGATTGTCACCATCATAACAGCAGTGATTATATGCACCCCCTACCACTGAACTGACACACTCATCTGCAGTTCAGAGTTGCTTGTCTTAATTTTTATAACATTTTTGGTATGGAGGGAGTAAAAGTGGCAACTGTATCCATCAAGCAGATGAGAAAACCAGGTGTCAAATGGCCATTACTGGCTCCACTTTATATGACCAAAAAGGAATACAATGTGCAGTTTGGTAGACCTGTGTGTTGAAGCATATGTTCATTCTGCTGAGTGGCCATACTTCCTAGGGAAGAAGGATTGAACTGGCAACCATTGCAGTTGATGTGGTTGTTCAGTGCCTTGCTCTATTCTCATTTGGTAATTTCGCCTGGATCCTTTCTACACTCTGGGTGGTAGATCTCGCTAAAAGGAGGTTATTTGGTTCATACCTGGCCAATCATGGAAACTTATACTCAATTATAGGATATAATTAGACCTATTGAAGTTCTTCATATTTTCTATCACATTTCAGCTTTTATCAAGTAAACAATTAAGACTATTTCTTAAAATATATAAGCAATAGATTTCCTATCACTGATCTGTTTTCTTGGGATAATTATTATTTCATTATTTTCTATTGTTTTGCCCTGTTTTTATTGTACATGATACTGGGTTGCATAAAGATATTTTTATGTAGCTAACATGATTTACTTGTACTGCATTATAAGATGCTGAAAAGCTATTTTCCTCTAATTCACTTCGTGTCCTTTTTTTCTCTCCCTTCTCACTTCTCTTTTCCTGTCAGACCCATTGTTCCATTAGGCAGTTTAACTTCAACTTTCACATCATATATACAAATATGATTAAATGTATCTGTTTAAAGCATAGGACTAACAAAGGAGAGAAAAGTATCCAATAGTTTCTTCTAGATTGACTTCACTTAATATGATTATTGCCTACAAATATTATAACTCTGTCATGACTAATCAATGAAAACATATTGTACAAACTTCTCTCTATATAATACAACATATAAAACATACACATATATCACATTTTCTTTATCAACTTTTCTATTGCTGGAACCTAGGTTGGTACCATCACTTAGTTATTGCCAACACTTCTAAAGTAATCACTAATGGTGCAAGTATCCTTTTGCTGTATTGACTTAGAGCCCTTCAGGTAGATACTCAGAAATGAATAGTTAGGTCAATTTTATTTTCCTCCCATAGTTGGTAGGTTGCTCTATGGAGGAGTTTCCTTTTGTCTGGATCCATCATAAGCACTTGCTGGCGTTTTTCTGCTGTTTTAGTGAGTTAATGTCGTCATATCTCATGTTTTATGTGTCAGTAGAGTTTTAATTTGCATTTATCCAGCCACATTCAGTTTTTGCCAGGGGCTAATAATTCAAAGATGCTGGAAGAATGTATCATTTGAGGCTCAGTAGGCTAGAATGATGCAAACATGGATCTAGTTTACTTTCAGTAATAAACATAATGCAACCTATACAAGAACAGATGAAGCCATTACAAACAAAAACAAGAATCTACAAGAGTCAAGAGAGATGAAAACAGATGAAGTCATTATGGCCTTCAAAAGCACTGAACATTATATTCTTCAATGACTTTGTTTTACCAAACCAAGGCTGGGTTACTACCTCATAAAACTGAGTCACAATTAATAGCTACTAGACCTAGAGAAGAAGATAGGAAGAGAGGATGAGAAATCAGGGACAATTGTGAGGAGATGACAGAGGAAAGTTGGAGGCCATTTCATAACCCCTAACACTCTGGAGAGCTGATGGAATGGTGACATTGGAATGTCACTCAGAACAGAAGGTATGGTGACACTGATAAATCCAAGTCAATATTCTTGGCTTTTTTGTCAAAGATCAAGTATCCATAGGTGTGTGGATTTACTTCTGAGTATTCTATTCTGTTCCATTGATTGACCTGTCTGTCTCTGTACTAATACTATATAGTTTTTAATCACTATTTTTTGTACAGCTTTAGGTCAGAGATGGTGATTCCCTCTGGCAGTTATTTTATTTTTGAGAATTGTGTTGACTATCCTGGGTTTTTTTTGTGCATATGAAGTTAATAAATGCTCTTTCCATATCTGTGAAGAATTGTGTTGAAAGTCTGATGGGGGTTGCATTGAATCTGTAGATTGCTTTCGGTAAGATGGCCATTTTCTCTATGTCAGTCCTATATATCTATGAACATGGGAGATCTTTCCTTCTTCTGAGGTGCAATATGTGTTTTGAGCTTTAGTAAAGTTTCATTTATGAATGTGGGTTCCCTTGCATTTGGAGCATACATGTTCAGAATTGTGAGTTGTTCTTGGTACATTTTTTAACTTCGATGAGTATTAAATATCCTTCCTGATCTTTTTTTGCTGACTTTTGGTTGAATGCCAATTTTATCTGATATTAGAATAGCTATTCCAGCTTGTTTCCTGGGACTATTTGCTTGGAAAATTATCTTCCAGCCCTTTTCTCTGAGGTAGTGCTTGTCTTTGACACTGAGGTGTGTTTCTTGTATACAGCAAAAATTTTGGGTCCTGTTTATATATCCAGTCTGTTAGTCTTTGTCTTTTTATTGGGGAATTGAGTCCATTGATGTTAAGAAATATTACAGAATAGTGATTGTTGCTTCATGTTATTTTGATGTTACTTTTATATTTGTGTGGTTATCTTCTTTTGGATTTATTGAAAGAAGATGACTTTCTTGCTTTTTCTAGGGTGTTGATGCCCTCCTTGTTTTGGCATTTTCCATCTATTATCCTTTTTTTTTTTGTCTTTTTTTTTATTTGATATAATTTATTTACATTTCAAATGATTTCCCCTTTTCTAGCCCCCCCCCTCCCCGAAAGTCCCGTAAGCCCCCTTCTCTTCCCCTGTCCTCCCTCCCACCCCTTCCCAGTTCCCTGTTCTGGTTTTGCCAAATACTGTTTCACTGAGTCTTTCCAGAACCAGGGACCACTCCTGCTTTCTTCTTGTATCTCATTTGATGTGTCGATTATGTTTTGGGTATTCCAGTTTTCTAGGTTAATAACCACTTATTAGTGAGTGCATACCATGATTCACCTTTTGAGTCTGGGTTACCTCACTTAGTATGATGTTCTCTAGCTCCATCCATTTGCCTAAGAATTTCATGAATTCATTGTTTCTAATGGCTGAATAGTACTCCATTGTGTAGATATACCACATTTTTTGTATCCACTCTTCTGTTGAGGGATACCTGGGTTCTTTCCAGCATCTGGCAATTATAAATAGGGCTGCTATGAACATAGTAGAGCATGTATCCTTATTACATGGTGGGGAATCCTCTGGGTATATGCCCAGGAGTGGTATAGCAGGATCTTCTGGAAGTGAGGTGCCCAGTTTTCGGAGGAACCGCCAGACTGCTTTCCAGAGTGGTTGTACCAATTTGCAACCCCACCAGCAGTGGAGGAGTGTTCCTCTTTCTCCGCACCCTCTCCAACACCTGCTGTCTCCTGAATTTTTAATCTTAGCCATTCTGACTGGTGTAAGATGAAATCTTAGGGTTGTTTTGATTTGCATTTCCCTAATGACTAATGAAGTGGAGCATTTTTTAAGATGCTTCTCCACCATCCGAAGTTCTTCAGGTGAGAATTCTTTGTTTAACTCTGTACCCCATTTTTTAATAGGGTTGTTCGGTTTTCTGGAGTCTAACTTCTTGAGTTCTTTATATATATTGGATATTAGCCCTCTATCTGATGTAGGATTGGTGAAGATCTTTTCCCAATTTGTTGGTTGCCGATCTGTCCTCTTGACGGTGTCCTTTGCCTTACAGAAACTCTGTAACCTTATGAGGTCCCATTTGTCAATTCTTGCTCTTAGAGCATACGCTATTGGTGTTCTGTTCAGAAACTTTCTCCCTGTACCGATGTCCTCAAGGGTCTTCCCCAGTTTCTTTTCTATTAGCTTCAGAGTGTCTGGCTTTATGTGGAGGTCCTTGATCCATTTGGATTTGAGCTTAGTACAAGGAGACAAGGATGGATCAATTCGCATTCTTCTGCATGCTGACCTCCAGTTGAACCAGCACCATTTGTTGAAAAGGCTATCTTTTTTCCATTGGATGTTTTCAGCCTCTTTGTCGAGGATCAAGTGGCCATAGGTGTGTGGGTTCATTTCTGGATCTTCAATCCTGTTCCATTGATCCTCCTGCCTGTCACTGTACCAATACCATGCAGTTTTTAACACTATTGCTCTGTAGTATTGCTTGAGGTCAGGGATACTGATTCCCCCAGATTTTCTTTTGTTGCTGAGAATAGTTTTAGCTATCCTGGGTTTTTTGTTGTTCCAGATGAATTTGATAATTGCTCTTTCTAACTCTGTCAAGAATTGAGTTGGGATCTTGATGGGTATTGCATTGAATCTGTATAGTGCTTTAGGCAAAATGGCCATTTTAACTATATTGATTCTACCGATCCATGAGCATGGGAGGTTTTCCCATTTTTTGAGGTCTTCTTCCATTTCCTTCTTCAGAGTCTTGAAGTTCTTGCCATACAGATCTTTCGCATGTTTGGTAAGAGTCACCCCAAGATACTTTATACTGTTTGTGGCTATTGTGAAGGGGGTCATTTCCCTAATTTCTTTCTCAGCCTGCTTATCCTTTGAGTATAGGAAGGCCACTGATTTGCTTGAGTTGATTTTGTAACCTGCCACTTTGCTGAAGTTGTTTATCAGCTGTAGGAGCTCTCTAGTGGAGTTCTTTGGGTCACTTAGGTAGACGATCATGTCGTCTGCAAATAATGATAGTTTGACTTCCTCCTTTCCAATTTGTATCCCTTTGACCTCCTTATGTTGTCGAATTGCCCGAGCTAGTACCTCAAGTACAATATTGAAAAGATAAGGAGAAAGGGGGCAGCCTTGTCTGGTCCCTGATTTCAGTGGGATTGCTTCAAGTTTCTCTCCGTTTAGTTTGATGCTGGCTACCGGTTTGCTGTATATTGCTTTTACTATGTTTAGGTATGGGCCTTGAATTCCTGTTCTCTCCAAGACTTTAAGCATGAAAGGATGCTGAATTTTGTCAAATGCTTTTTCAGCATCCAATGAAATGACCATGTGGTTTTGTTCTTTGAGTTTGTTTATGTAGTGGATTGTATTGATGGATTTCCGTATATTGAACCAACCCTGCATTCCCGGGATAAAGCCTACTTGATCATGGTGGATGATCGTTTTGATGTGTTCTTGGATTCGGTTGGCAAGAATTTTGTTGAGTATTTTTGCATCGATGTTCATAAGGGAAATTGGTCTGAAGTTCTCTTTCTTTGTTGGATCTTTGTGTGGCTTTGGTATCAGCGTAATTGTGGCTTCGTAGAAGGAATTGGGTAGTGTTCCTTCTGTTTCTATTTTGTGGAATAGTTTGAAGAGTATTGGTGTTAACTCTTCTTTGAAGGTCTGGTAGAATTCTGCACTGAAACCATCTGGTCCTGTGCTTTTTTTGGTTGGAAGACTTTCTATGACTCCTTCTATTTCTTTAGGCTTTATGGGACTGTTTAGATGGTCTAGTTGGTCCTGATTTAATTTTGGTATTTGGTATCTGTCAAGGAAATTGTCCATTTCCTCCAGATTCTCCAGTTGTGTTGAGTACAGGCTCTTGTAGTAGGATCTGATGATTTTTTGGATTTCCTCAGTTTCCGTTGTTATGTCTCCCTTTTCATTTCTAAGTTTGTTAATTTGGATACTTTCTCTGTGCCCTTTGGTCAGTCTGGCTAAGGGTTTATCTATCTTGTTGATTTTCTCAAAGAACCAGCTCCTAGTTTTGTTGATTTTTTGTATGGTTCTCTTTGTTTCTACTTGATTGATTTCGGCCCTGAGTTTGATGATTTCCTGCCTTCTACTCCTCCTGGGTGAAATAGCTTCTTTTTGTTCTAGGGCTTTCAGGTGTGTCATTAAGTTGGTAATGTATGCTCTCTCCATTTTCTTTTTGGAGGCACTCAGGGCTATGAGTTTTCCTCTTAGCACTGCTTTCATTGTGTCCCATAGATTTGGGTATGTTGTGTTTTCATTTTCATTGTGTTCTAAAAAGTCTTTAATTTCTTTCTTTATTTCTTCCTTGACCAAGGTGTCATTGAGTAGAGTATTGTTCAATCTCCACGTGTTTGTGGGTTTTCTGTTGTTTCTGTTGCTATTGAAGACCACTTTTATTCCATAGTGATCAGATAGGAGGCATGGGATTAGTTCTATCTTTTTATATTTGTTGAGATCTGTCTTGTGACCAATTATATGGTCGATTTTGGAGAAGGTACCATGAGGTGCTGAAAAAAAGGTATATTCTTTTGTTTTAGGATAGAATGTTCTATATATATCAGTTAAATCTAATTGGTCCAAAGCTTCAATTAGTTTCATTGTGTCCTTGTTTAGTTTCTGTTTTCCTGATCGGTCCATTGAGGAAAGTGCAGTGTTGAAGTCACCCACAATTATTGTGTTAGGTGCAATGTGTGCTTTGAGTTTTAATAAAGTTTCTTTTATGAAAGAGGGTGCCCTTGCATTTGGAGCATAGATGTTCAGGATTGAGAGTTCTTCTTGTTGTATTTTTCCTTTGACCAGCAAGAAGTGTCCCTCAGAGTCTCTTTTGATGACTTTGGGTTGAAAGTCAATTTTATCTGATATTAAAATGGCTACTCCAGCTTGTTTCCTGAGACCATTTGCTTGTAAAATTGTCTTCCAGCCTTTTACTCTAAGGTAGTGTTTGTCTTTGACCCTGAGGTGTGTTTCCTGTAAGCAGCAAAATGTAGGGTCCTGTTTACGTATCCAGTCAGTTAGTCTGTGTCTTTTTATTGGGGCATTGAGTCCATTGATGTTAAGAGATATTAAGGAATAGTGATTGTTACTTCCTATCATTTTTGACGTTATTTTTTAAATTTGATTGCTTAACTTCTTTTGGGTTTGATGAAAGGTTACTATCTTGCTTTTTTCAGGGTGAAGTTTCCCTCCTTGTATTGGTGTTGTCCTCCTATTATCCTTTTTAGGGCTGGGTTTGTGGATAGATATTGGGTGAACTTGGTTTTGTCGTGAAATATCTTAGTTTCTCCATCTATGGTGATTGAGAGTTTTGCTGGATATAGTAGTTTTGGTTCTATTATCCTTTATTATCCTATATTAGTCTGGGCTGACATTTTGTTCTCTTAGTGTCTGCATGAGATCTGCCTAGGATCTTCTAGCATTTATAGTCTCTAGTTAGAAGTCTGGTGTAATTCTGATAGCTCTGCCTTTATATATTACTTGACCTTTTTCTCGGCTTTTAATATTCTTTCTTTGTTTAGTACATTCGGTGTTTTGATTTTTATGTAATGGGAGGAAATTCTGTTCTGGTCCAGTTTGTATGCGTCCTGTAACTCTATGGCCTGGAACTTTCTCTTTCTTTAAATTAATGGAGTTTTTTATGATTTTTTTTCAGCCTCATGTCCATCTTCTTTTATTTTTCTTTTTTTCATTTTTTCTTTTTTCTTTTTTTCTTTTCTATATTCTTTGTTGACATTCCGAATGTTTTCCCCTTTCCTGGCTCCCCCCTCCCCATCAGTCTCATAAGCCCTCTTCCCTCCACCCATTTCCCAATCACCCCCTCCCATTTCCCTGTCCTGGTACTCCCCTACAATGCTGGATCAACTGTTTTCAGAACCAGGGCCCTCTCTTTCCCTCTTCTTGGTTATCATTTGATATGCTTACTGTGTCTTGAGAATTCAGAGCTTCTGGGATAATTAATATCCTCTTATCAGTGATTGCATTCCATGTGTATTCTTTTGTGATTGAGTTACCTCACTTAGGATGATATTTTCCAGTTCCAATCATTTGCCTAAGAATTCCACGAATTAATTGTTTTTAATTGCTGAGTAGTATTCCATTGTGTAAATATACCACATTTTCTGTATCCATTCCTCCATTGAGGGACATCTGGGTTCTTTCCAGCTTCTGGCTATTATAAAAAAGGCTGCCATGAACATAGTGGAGCATGTGCCCTTATTGCATGCTGGGGAATCCTCTGGATTTTGCTGATGATGTTTTCTGACCCTTTGAGATAGAATCTTTACCCTCTTTTATTCCTATTATTCTTAGGTTTGACCTTTTCATTGTGTCCTCAATTTCCTATATTTTGGGTTAGGAGCTATTACAGTTTGCATTTTCTTTGACAGATGTGTCAATATTTTTATGGTATATATATATATATATATATATATATATATATATATATATATATATATTCGATATTCTTTGTTTACATTCCAAATGATTTCCCCATAAGCCTTCTTCTCTCCACCCATTCTCCAATCACCTCCCTCCTTTTTCTTTACCCTGGTACTCCCCTACAATGCTATATCAAGCCTTTCCAGGATCAGGACCCGTCTCCTTACTTCTTCATGGGAGTCATTTGTTATGTTAATTGTGCCTTGGGTATTCAGAACTTCTGGGGTAATTAATATCCACTTATCAGAGACTGCATTCCATGTGTATTCTTTTGTGATTGGGTTACCTCACTTAGGATGATATTTTCCAGTTCTAACCATTTGCCTAAAAATTTCATGAATTCATTGTTTTTAATTGCTGAGTAGTATTCCATTGTATAAATATACCACATTTTCTGTATCCATTCCTCCATTGAGGAACATCTGGGTTCTTTCCAGCTTCTGGCTATTATAAATAAGGCTGCTATGAACATAGTGGAGCATGTGTCCTTATTGCATGCCGGGGAATCCTTTGGGTATATGCTCAGGAGAGGTATAGCAGGGTCCTCTGGAAGTGGCATGTCCAGTTTTCTGAGGAACGCCAGACTGATTTCCATAGTGGTTGTACCATCTTGCAATCCCACCAGCAGTGAAGGAGTGTTCCTCTTTCTCCACATCCTCGCCAACACCTGCTGTCTCCTGAGTTTTCAACCTTAGCCAATCTGACTGGTGTGAGGTGAATGCCTGAGATCTATGCCTCTTCTATCCTTTACATTCTGTTGCTGATGATTTCATTTGTAGTTCCTGATCTCTTTCCTAAGTTATCCATCTCCAGAGTTGCCTACCTTTGTATTTTCCTTATTGTTTCTCTTTCAGTTTTTAGTTCTTAGACTATTTTGTTCAATTCCTTTACCTGCTCGATTGTATTTTCCTCTACGTCTTTAAAGGGTTTATTTGTTTCTTTTTTAAGTGCTTCTACCTGTTTGCCTGTGTTTTTCTACATTTCTATATGTATACAGTGTTCTGCATGCACTTATGCCTGCATGCCAGAAGAAGGCACTAGATCTCCTCATAGATGGTGTGAACCACCAAGTGTTTGCTGGGAATTCAACTCAGGATCTCTGGAAGAACAACCAGTACTCTTAACCTCTTAGCCATCTCTTCAGCCTTTTCTGTATTTCTTTAGGGGAGTTATTTATATCCTCTTTAAAGGCCTCTATCATCTTTATAAGATGGGATTTTAGGACAGAATCTTGCTTTTCATGTGTGTTAGGGTTGCCAGGGCTTGCTAGGGTGAGAGAACTGTTTTGTTTTGTTTTCTGTTTCTTTTCTTTCTTTTTCTTTTCTTTTCTTTGATAATTTCTTTACTTACATTTCAAATGTTATTGCTTTTCCAGGTTTCCCCTCCAGAAACTCCTTATCCAATACCCCTCTCCCTGCTTCTATGAGGGTGCTCTTACCACTCCTGCCTCCCCGACCTGGCATTCCCCTACACTAGGACATCTCAAGCCTTTACAGAACCAAGGGCCTCTCCTCCCATTGATGCCATCCTCTACTACATATGGGGCTGGAGCCATGGGTCCCTCCATGTGTACTCCTTGGTTGGTAGTTTTGTCCCTGTGAGCTGGGAGCGGGGCGTCTGGTTGGTTGATATTCTTCCTATAGGGATGCAAACTCCTTCAGCTCCTTCACTCCTTTCTCTAACTTCTCCATTGGGGACCCTGTACTCAGTCCAGTGGTTAGCTGAGAACTGGTTTCTGATGATGCTGAATTGCAAAGTGTTCTGTCACTTATGACCCTGCTCTTGCCTCTAGCCATCTGGTTACCCCTGGTGTTAGCTGGACTGAGTGTCTCTGACTGGATCAGGCCTCCTTGGAGGTATGTAGAGCTCTGTGATTTGGGTCTCCTTAGAGGCAGTCAGTGCTGTCTCTGGACAGGATGGGCTTCCTATCTATGTCTATGATAAGAGCAGGCCTCCCATGTCCCTGGTTACTACACACCTCCTGGGAGGCATACACACGGTTACCTGGTCTTGGTGGTAGAAGCAGACTGGATGGAAGGTAGAGCTAGGCAAAGTACGTAGGTCTTGCATCACTTGGGCTCTGTGGGTGTCCTAGGTCGCATGGGTATTTGGGTGAAATTCTTACCTGTGTCTGGTTACTGTGGACCTCCTGGGAGGCAAGCAGGCTGTAGAGTGTGGGCCAACTTTTGTCATTTTTGTGCAATCACAGTCCTAGCTGATACTAACTTGTCATTGTTTTCAGTTTTCTTCTCTGTCTTTCTAAGTTCTACCCTGCCTTAAAATACCTTCCTGAGACCCTAGGATCCCCAGGTTCTTCCTTTGGTCTCTTACCAAAAGATGTCCTTCTATAGTCTCTGCTGTTGTATTTTGAGTTATTGTAGTGGCTCCAATTAGGACACAAGCATAGTACTTATTTATACTTGTTATTTGACTCATATATTTAATTCTAACTGTATGAAGTAATTGTCAATTTCCTAAAGACAGAGATTATTTCTTCCAATTTTCTCTATCTGTAGTTTTCTGGATACCATGGGATTCCATTGCATTTAGCAGTTCTAGATAAGATGTAAAATAATTCATTGTTCACCATTTAAACCAACTTATATATCAATTATAGGAAAATACCTTTCACTTTATAGTGTCTTAACATAATATTCATTGACAATGATTGAATCAAATTTTGGTCCAATTTCAAAGTTCCATTTATCAGGAAAAGTTAGAGTATTAAAGTGAGCCTAGTTGATTTCTAATTCATGTCTAGGCCGCCCTGTGAGTAAAATGGAGCATTCCCAACTTCTGAAGATAGGATAAGCCTTAAAGTTAGAGTCAAAGTAGGGCATAACTTTGCTCTCACTATCTCTACTCTATAATTAGTCTTTACAGCCAGCTGTTTAAAGAGAAGAAAGCAAGTTTTGATCTGGAAATCACTATCTTCAGAGGACTCAGATTTTCTTTGGAAGTCTTTAGAAATTGTCTTCTTAAATTCAAATTGTCTTTGAAATGACAAATAATGATAAGCACAACATATTAAATACAAGTAAAAGCTTGATTCTGGAATAAAGTAACATTCAAGGGTGCTTTGTTCTCTCACTTTTTCCCCTGGTTCTTCAGAATTAGGGGTTTTTGTTTTTGTTTTGTTTTGTTTTGTTTTGTTTTTATTCTGGACAAAGTCTTTGTAGCTTTGTTCAGTAAAGGTCATTAACTGCTATAAGCATGCCTTTCCAATAGGACAGGGACATAAGTTGAGAGGTTAATTCGCATCATTTTGAAACTTGTCATAAAATGGTTGACTCTACTCAGCAGGTAGATTCATATTGTATGTGACAAGACTTCTTCAGAGGAACTGCAATTAAAAATTAAGGCACCATTATACTTGGACTGAGAAGACATTATTCATAAAAAGAAGTATTTCATGATATCTTCAAGAAGTATATGCAGCAGACAGCACTCAAACAGTAACATAACTCTGGGCATATCTACAGATATCCCAGTAGCGTGCTGGATCAGTGAAACAATCTCAGCACTCTCATAGGGACCATGCAAATGTGTACAGTTCCCAAATGCTCTGTTGCAGAAAAATGAATAGGCCCCACATCTGCAGGGCCTTAGTGAAGGAAATGAGGCTCACAGCTTCTAGGTCTGTAATACACTCTTTACCTTAAAGAGTTTGCTCTTCCACACTTCAGCTCTTTTAACAAAGACTATCATTTCACACACCAGTGTCCCAGAAATGTGATAGAGTTGGCCCTGTATTTAGATGGAAAGAGCTCACAGCTCATAAGTCCATAATGGGTTCTTGTATTAAGACATTTGCTTCACCAGTCTGGTGATTGTGGGTTCTCACCAGCATTTCACACACCATTGTCCAGGAAGCACAATAGTGTTTGTAAGGCTTAACTGCATCTATTCTGAAACCTGCTTTGCTCTCCATGCAGTTGGATATTATATGTATATGTGCATTCCCTAAGAGTTGATTTATAAGAAAAATGTAACATGCATGACTTCATTCTGAGGATGCAATGTAGTGCCTGTAATACACAGTGATCATGGCATACCTTATTTTTCCAAGTACTCTGAGGTCAAATGACCTGCCCAAGACCCTTCAGAAAGCATTTTGGAAGTTAATGTGCTTCCTACAAACCAGGATGGATAACATTTGATTTTTGTGGGCAATCACTCACAGTCTTGTGTTCATCCATAAATATGTATCTTCCTATACTTTTCCCATAACTGTGTATGTAGCCAAGTTCCTATTATATATGCCAAGTACTTCATGTTTATTTTAGTCAACCATTCCAGAGGGAAAATAATACTGCGGGTCTGCCTACTTAGTAAGAGCTAAGATTGAAACTATCACTGGCTCAGAAGCCTTTGAACTGTGCTACATGGCTTATTATCCTTTGGGCTCTTTTTACAGCACCAGTTCCCTCAGAGCAGAATATAAATGATATCTATTCTTAAAGAAGAGGGTTCCATGTAGATTCTTGTAGAGCAAATGATACCGAATTTCCATTGTAGTTGGACAAATTGAATTTGCTCCTTTCTGGTTGTATCATCTTGGACGTGCCTTGTAATATCTCTAAATGACCTTCCAAAGCTGATCATGTAAGATATCTCTCATCTTACATAAGATAAAGAATGAGTTTTTGATGCGCTTTAATTTTCATTTTACTTGGATGGTGGTTTATGATTCCATGAAAAGGTCTTGATTTAATCTCTGAGGTATCATTGGGTCACTAAGAGGAGACATTTGTAAGATTTTGTGCTAAGTTTGGTCTCATATGACATATTCTACCATGGTTTCCTCCTGTTCTGGTTTACCATACTGGAGAATTTTATCTTTTTATTTGGAGGGGATCCATTCCAGGAGTCTGGCAAGTCTCCAATCAATGGATAAACTGTCCACTCTTCTAGGCCTTGTCGTCCTTCACTATGTCAGTTTTCATCTGGACACCCTCAACGTTCTGGATCAAGAAAGTAAATAGGAGCCTGACCTAGTAGATGGGATCTGTACTGTAGAAGTTGGGCTCACTCAGATACACCAGAACAAGTTCCTGTGTCCCATGTCAGTGCCCTTGTACTTCCTATGCCATCGATCTTCCTAGTTCTCATTGCCTACAGTGATCTTGCTAAGTATCAGATAGATTACTATGTCTCTCAGTTCTAATTTGCATTACAATGTTTTCTCTGTCTCTGTTTCTGTCTCTCTCTCTCTCTCTCTCTCTCTCTCTCTGTGTGTGTGTGTGTGTGTGTGGTGTGTGTTTGTGTGTGTGGTATGTGTGTGTGTGTGTGTGTGTTTTATTCCATACTATATAGTATGTATTTAATGCACTTTCTATTGCCTGTCTTTCATTCAGGTAAGTAGGAACTTGCACTAGCATGTGGATTCTTGTGTATTATTCACCAGTCCACCCAGAGCCCTGGAGCAATGTTTAGCATATATGTTATTAAAAAATAAAATGTCTGGGATATTGTTGTTGATGAGTATGGCTGATTAAGTCTTTTAAAAGTCCCAGCTTTCTCGAGACTGCCTAATATTAATTAATAATTCATGATCAGTTATTATTTTCCTCAATATTCCATACAATATTGCTGAAATCATTTCAGAACATGGGAAGCTGAGGCATGAACATTGCCAGCCTCAGATGACATCAAATTCATGCCTCAGCTCTTTCTGCCTCTGCTTCCCTTCTAAGGTTACAGGTAAGTGCCAGCAGGCTCACCTCTCCAAGTATACAATACTGGTTTTAGACTTCTTGTAATTTTAATTTAAAATTAACATCTATAACTATAACAAAATACCTAAAAGAAACAACATAAAATGAGGAAAGGTTTATTTTCCTCCATAGCTTCAGTTCATGTTCTGTTTATCCGGTTGCTCTAGGAGTGTTACAGAGCAGTACCATGTGGTAGGCTCCATACTCACACTATGGGAGCCGAGAAGCAAAGCAGAGAGAGGGACCAGAGATCTAGACTCTGTCACCATTGTCACGACTTCCTCCCATTAACCTCATCTCTTAAAGGTTCCATCATAACCTAATAGCTCTGCTCCAGGGAGCAAGGTATTTACAGACTAAGGCTTTTGCATTCATGCTGTTTGGGATGCTCAGATCCAAACTATGTCATTGGAACCAAGTCTCCTAGCTCCCATTTCTACCTGGACTGCAGCTCTTATACCTGCACCACCTGCAACATAGAATTTGTTTTTCATTTAGAGTTGACCTTGAGTAAAGAAAGGTTAGTGGAGGGAGAAGGGATATTACTCTGTCCCAGATACTACTCATCGTAGAGTGAAATGGCATGTGAAATCAGTTCCATTTATGTGGATAATTTATTATAAAAGACTAATGTAAGTAAGACTTTCATCATTTATTTTCCTCATTTGTTTCTTGAAGTTGCTCACAAGGTCATTGTTACATAACTTTGAGAAAGTGTCTATAATCTCAGACCATTTCGTGCCCAGCTTTCAATAAAAAATGGTCTCTGTGAACTTCTCAGAGTGTGAGCTCCAAATTACCTCCGTTCCAGGTAAGAAATTATCTTTTGAAAAATGAAAGATAAGAGACCTGTGGGTTTTATAAATTTTTCAAGAGCTTCTGATAGATGATACAAAAGGGTACATCTTATGCATCCTCAAAACTGCATTTCCCTCCCCATTAAAAGAATAGAACACAAATTACTATATCAAGACTTAGGTCGTATTAATAATTATGCAAGTATGACATTTTATAATACAGTTGGTGAAATTCCTCAGAATTTCATCATTGTTAGTATTTTTACCAGGTAATTGATAAGAATCTGTTCTTGGACCTGGAGAAATAAGTCAGCAAATAAGAGTACTGGCTCCTCTTGAAGAGAACCTGGATTAGGTTTCCAGTACCAAAATAATAGCTCAGAACTTGCAGTAACTGCACTTCTCATGGTTATGATACCCTTTTCTGGTTTCCACAGGTACTACATGCACACAGTGCACATGCATACATGCATTCAAAATATATACACATAAAATAAAAATAAGTAAACCTTTTAACAAATCTCCCCCCCCACACCAAGTGTTAAACTTAGTTTGTGCGACCTAACAGAGATCCATTTAAGAATCTCTCTGCTTCAAAAGCGACACCAAAATCTCTGACCTGAAGGAATCTAGTTCATGAGTGAGCCCAACATCTCATTCTCTACAGTTAACGTGTGTTATGTGCTCATGCCTCTCTAGTGCAGGTAGCAGAGCAAGGGCTCGGGCTTTCTTCCATACAGTGAATCCCTGCTCTTTATCCCAGTGATGCAGCATCTGTACAGGTGTATTTCCAGAGTTCCCATAAGAGAAGACAAGGAAGAACTATGCAGACAGATTTTATGGTTCTCATTTGAAATTTTTCCACTAGTCACACCACTAGGAGACCCCCTCCACCATTAAGGACTTAGAAAGAGGCATATTACTGATTTGAACAGAGGCAGGGGAAATGGGAACTGGGTTCCCACTGGTGGACTCTAGAGAGTATATTCTTTACTGTCTAGTTCGTTTTATATTTACCTTTATTTTGAAATTTTTACTATTTAAGAATTACATATATAATAAA
Organism: Apodemus sylvaticus; assembly: GCF_947179515.1. Taxonomy (NCBI): domain Eukaryota; kingdom Metazoa; phylum Chordata; class Mammalia; order Rodentia; family Muridae; genus Apodemus; species Apodemus sylvaticus. The sequence goes on along the minus strand of NC_067473.1, from coordinate 138,569,604 downwards.
ATATGAGCATATCCAATTTCTCTTTCTGTCCTTAAACTCCTGCCAGATCTGCTCCAACATGCACCACTCCCAACTCCATGTCTTCTTCTTCTTTTGTAAATAAATCACTAAGTACAACTAGTACTGCCCATACACGCATAAGTGTGAGAGCATCACTGGAGCACACCTGTCCTTGGCCCCACCCTCAAAAGAGAATGGTTCATTTTACTCCAGTTGTTCCTCAGTAAGGGCTGAGGCCTAGGGAGCTCCTCACATTTCTATAGCAGAGATTGGCTGGCGTGGTCTTCTTTGGTAACTGCAACTGATATGAGTTTATGAGTACAGCACCTGTGAGTTTATCATTGCAATCCCTACACCATGCATAGAAGAGAGCACTTTATAGCACTTTCTGTTTCCTCCTCCTAATGTTCCCTGAGTCTTGATGGGCAAGTTAGGAAAGTGACCCACTTAGGGCTCAGTGCTCATGATCACTTATTCTTAGCACTCTGACCAGATAGGATTCTCTGAATCAACTGCTGCCAATTCACTGGGAAAGGTTAAGGGTATCCGAGGCTTCTGGGTATAAACATAAATGCTTAAATGGCATTTTGTCAACATGTTCATTTAGCAAAATGATAATACCAGGTTCCTGCTACATATTTCTAACACTTTGAAAGTAGCTTTGCTATAGAATCTCATAAAACTGTCCCCTAAAGTCTGTTTTAATTCATCAACTGGTTTGAATGCTCAGATAAGAAGAAAGGCTGCATTAAATATTCTGTCACCTTGATGCTGGTAGAAAGTCATGGTGATAGAAAGAAACAATATTGAGAAAAAAAGAAAAATGATTGATCTGGGAACTAACTTTAGAACTTTTGGGGGGTAGGAGAGGCTGTGGTACTTAGTGCTTACCTTGTCTCTGAAGATACAATACTAGGATGAGACAGTTAGCAGTTCTGTGACTATTAAAATAGACCACAGTCTCCTGACTGTAAACTTATTGGTTCACATTTTTTAAATGATACTATAATGTAGGCCTGTTAGATTTGGGCTACTAATGATCTGGTCTAAATCACAAATAAGACACAATATCCCTCTGCCTATACTCTTAAATAGAAATAGCAAGAATGAATCGTCAAACCTGGCCCCTGTACTAGAACTTTGTGAGCCAGAAGCAGTCTTCCTTCTAATGTTTTTTGTTTATTCTTTGCAGAGCTCTGAGTAGATAGTTTCCTTACATGAATTTACATTGTCACTACTAAGTTCTCAAGAGAAGCCTCCAAAATGTGTGCTCTCTCTGTCTCTGTCTCTGTTTCTGTCTCTGTCTCTCTCTCTCTCCTCTCATCCTCTCGAAATAGATAGATGATTAATAGATAGATAGATAGATAGATAGATAGATAGATAGATAGATAGATGATAGATCAGAAAGGTGGAACATTTATTTTGACTCAGCGGTTTCAGTTCATTGCTAGCTGCTACTACTATTTGATGGTATTGGTGGGGGTCATACTGTTTTTAGGCAATATATTATAGTATTGACCTGTAACAGAATAGTAGCTAGATAGGTAGAGAATGTATATTAATATTTTTTCAGTGTCTTTCTAGATTCCCAGCTCTTCCTCCTTAATCTTGGGTTTCTACCAGGCTCTTCTTAGAATTCATTCTTGAGTTATTATCCTTAAATATTGAAGACTGCACTGAGATAGTGATGGTGTAAATTACCACCCCAAAGACCTGTGTGCTAAAGGCTTGATCCCTAGCCCAAGACATTATTGAGTGGTGATAGAATGTTTAAGAGTTGGGATCTAGTGGAAGCAAGTTTATAAAGGCATGCTCTTGAAGGAAATATGACTGTGGTCCTTTTCTGTCTTTCCCTCTGCTTCTTCGCTGTTATCATTTTATTCTGGTATATGATCAACACCAGAATACACTGCCTAAACAGCACACACACACACAGTAGTAGGGCAACTAACAATGAACTGAAACCTCAGAGGCAAAATAAATATGCTTACTTTTTGGGTTCTTTGTCTCAGGTATTTTGTTATGGTAACAGGAAGTTCTATTCTTCCTGTTAACTGCTTCCATGACAAGCAGTAGGCTTTCATCACCAAGGGCCTTTTTCTGTGTTCCTTGTCTTTCTGAGGTCATTAGCTATCATGTGGCCTGAAAATTACCTTCAGACATTTTAGTCTTTTTCTTTTCTTTTTTCTTTCTTTCACTTCAGTCTTGGGTAGAAAGAGAAGTCCCATACGACTACTTAAATGTGATGAGCAAGCTACCTTTCAGGATCTAAGATTTAAGATACTGAAATGTAGTCTTTCTATAAAATGGATATAAAATTATAGACCTGTATATATTTTCTCCCTGTTTTGTTCATTACTGTAACTAGCTTTTTTTACTTAAGAAATTGCCTTTTTGAAACCATGATATCTAAAATCACTTATATTTTAAAAAGTTATCCTACCATCTTTGGAACTACACATGTCCTACTCAAAATTAATTGCTTTTATTTACTTCAGAGAGCAGCTGTCACAGTCATCTCCTATTTTAGGCTTAGTCCCTATTTTACTGTAATCACTAAGATTATGTTTCATTTATTTTTGAATCTTCAAGGCTCTAAAAGAATCTTCACAATAGTCGACACTGAACCAATCATTTAATTTACCATCAAAATAATTTTCTAAGTAGAGTAAAGCAATGCAATTCAGCTGTTCAACTAACTTTATAATAGACTTATGTTTTTTTATAACTATGCAACTAATGAAAAAAGTTAGACAATCTTCCCCTCTTTGTTGTTAATAACATAAAAATAGCAACTGACAACTCCAAAGTTTATAGAAAAAAATCTTTACACTGAATGAGTTTCAATATCTACTGAATGACTTATATGGAGTACTATAATAAAATGTAATTTATAACCAAAAAGTTATTATCTTTACATGAAGTAAAAACTATCATTTGTCAACTTATTTTTCAAATAAACACATATTTTGAACAGACTTCTTAGGAACCCAATAAACATTTAGGCTCCCAAATGTATTGAGAAAAAGGCAAGAAGATGCAGAAAATTTCTCTCACTGAGAAACTCCCCCAATTCCAAGTTCATTGGACTCTCAGACTTAATTCCCTCTGTTCTATACAGTGAACAGAGCTCAGAAACAGCCAGGAAGGCTTTCTCTGCCAGAAAAAAAAATGCTAAGGCCAACTTGAGAATACATCCTGCCTGCATTATCAGATATTTGACCTTATACCCCCACAGAAAGGTTTTCTCGTAGACAGCCTGTCAGACATACCACCTTGAACAAAGGCTTACTCACAGCATTCACAGCTTTCTTGAGGCAACTGGAGAGAGTAAACAACTGAGAAGTCCAGTCTCTCATGAGACAGAGAATACAGGTCTTGATGACTTTTAAATTATTCTGCAAAATATCTTCTTTGCAAAATTCTGTTCAAAGCATTTGCGTTCTAACATAAAACATGGTCAATAGCTACTTAAACATGATATCTAGAATCAAAGTCTGCTCACACAAAACCACTACAGGGGTAAAATGTATTTATGTGAGAATCTGGTTGGGTAAGAAGGTTCTTAGTGTACCTGAGAGACATGCCACCTACTAAAGACATTTAACTGTGTAAAGAATGTTACATGAAAAGTATTTGAATGTTTACCAAAACAAACAATCAAATAAGTATTGAGTATGAATGTCCAATGTTTTAGTACATATTTGTTTGGCAAACAGCATTTCTAAAAATATTCTTCTAATCTACCAAATGGCACATTCATTCAAGGTTTCTTACATCTAAGCCTTCTTGGACCCAAGAGTACCCTTCCCTCCCCCATATAGAGTATGATATAAAAATAATCTAAGTAACCATTGTGCTGTGGAGCAAACAAAAGTATTTTGTAAGTGTTCTCCCAGCATCCTTTCACACTCCTCTTCTATAAAATCAATGCTCTTTCTTTAGTCAGGACTAAAGTTGATCACCTGTTAAATCCATCCCATAGTGAGTGGTGATGGGCTTCCATATAGCACAGGACAGGAACTAAGACTGCTAATGAGAATTCTTCCTCTGGTCTACTCTGAAACAGACTGCGAAGGAGTTGTCCTTTCTGTTTGCTAAGAGGTTTATTCAGGCTCTCACCCATGTGAAGGAGTGTATTTGCAGGTAAAGTGAACAGAGAGAATTTGCTGAGGGAAATGGAATTGGAGAGAATGCACCAGTAACATTTGGTTCCTTGTTCCCATCTCTCATCTTTACAAATGTATAAATCTATGCACAGTAAATAATTATATCAGACATTTATTTGATCTTGAGATTTGGTTTCTTGACTATATGTTAGAGTTAGTTGGTTTTGAGTCTTTTAGTTTTCCTATTTGAATATGGAGATAGGAAGTGCGCATTGTCCTTGAACTCATGATACAGAAGAGGATGGCCTCAAAACCCTGATTTTTCCTGCTTCCTCCTCCTACTTTCTGAGAATATTGAAATATCCTTCTATGCTATGAAACAAAATTTAAATTTAGTGCTTATTTTCATGACTAGCATCACTAATGAGTTTTAAATTATTGAGTACACAGAAGTACTCAGACTTAAAGGGCTTGGCTTTCTAAATTAGGGACATGGTTAGATAGGTATTAGAACAATGTTGCCAGAAAATTAAGGAGTCACAAACTAATAATATCCAAATACCTTATTAGCTGATAATATCACATAGAACAATGTCAAATAAGTTATTTGGATCTAATGCATGCCATTGTATTTTATTTTGGCAAAAGTTGAGTATCATATAAGTTATGAGAAAGTAGAAATTGCTAAAAGATGAGGTTACCCCTTCCCCATGTCAAGAGAAAACGAAAGTTGAAGAGCTATAGACATTCTTAAGTCTAAATGAGAAAATGGAAGCCTCTTGGATAACTGAAGGTCATACCTATAAGTTTTGGAAGTAGGTGTGTACTCATTGGTGAGTTATAATTGTTCCTTCCTTACATGGACTCTTGCTTCTGTTAGATTTATCACCTCTGGCTGCATCTCTTCCCAGACAGAATTTTCCAGAACACTCTGGTTGCTTTCTTGACAAATCAATGCTTGTGTGTCACTATTTAAAATAATACCACCCCACTAGTTTTCTCAAAAGTATATATATAAAAAAAAAAAAAAAACGCTCTGGAAACTTAGTCTGGACATACAGTTCTCCTTAGTTTCAGCTGACATTTGGCATATTTGTTATGTGCTTCCATACAAATGTGTGTCTTCTTTATCCTCTGGGCCTAGAAACAGGGAACAACTTTGTGAAGTTACTGCTCTCCATCTACCTTTCTAGGGCTTCTGAGACCTGAACTCAGATGGTCTGGCTTGCATGGCTTTTTTCTGATGAACTACCTTAGCATCCCCATGGTTTTAATTGTGATTAATATAAATTATAACACAGTTTCTTAGTTACTTGTCTACAATACTTTTTTAATAATAAATATAGTCCCTTAAAAGTAATCTTTTAGAAAAATAGTTGATATGGAAGAGTGCTTTCTTATATCCAACATCTTCTACCTCGTAGAAGTTCTGAAGAAAATGAAGTCAATGCTGTGATTTTTTTTTAAAAAAAAAAGTTTTTAATGAATATTTGTGAGTTTCACATCATGCACCCTAGCCCCATTATCTCCCTGTCCCCTAGTATCCACCCTTTACCCTTGTAATCTTCCCCCAAAATATAAAAACACAGACAAATAAAATAAACAAACCAAAAAAAAAAAGTAAACAAGATGTCTTGTGGAAACTGTAGTGTGTCCTCGTTTGTCCCACAATATACCCTTGTGTCCACACATCTTCACTTGTGAATGTCCATTGCAATGAGTCATCGGTCTGATTTGAGGTCTCTAGCTTCAATGACATTATCAATATTGGATCCTCACTGGGATTTCTCCCAATTATTTTATTGTTGCCCTGTGTCATGAATATTCTGTAGCTTTGGATCAGCAGGACCTGCCTTTTCATGTGCTCCATCAGTTCACAGATTATGCAGATTTTTTGAGTAGGCCAACTCAAAGCCCTGAATCTAGGCCTAGATGTTAGCTGAACTGGTCAGCTCACACCCACATATGCAGAGACAGTTACACTGTGTAGCCCAGTCAAGGTGTGGGGCCCACTCTCCCAAGTGCTGCAGCTGTAGAGGGACTGGGCCAGCTCTCCTGCTCTCATAGACTCTGGGCTGACTCTGCCTTTACCATCAAGAGCTGCTCCACTTGGTTGCCCAGGCAAGGTTCAGGTCACACTTTCCTGCCAGTGATTGGCAAAGCCAGCTTTCCCACAATATATTTAAAAAAAAAAATTAGAAGAAAATATCTGAGACTTAAAGGAGCCAGAATTTTTCAAAAACAACATAAACAAGTTTTCCATGTAATAAGTAAATGAATGCAGTATTATTCTAATATAATTAATGAAATCTAAACACTTAAAAATTATTTTTAGAGACTAGAAAAAGATCAATAGAGCACAGGTCCCCTACAACTTGGTGTTTGTGACACAATTTTTTAAGAAACTGCTCAGTAAATGATATTAAGAAAATTAATTTTTATTTTAAATACATATGTAAAAATGTAGACTCATTTCAGATTTTTAAAGTAGGAGACAAAGTCTGAAAATGGATTTTAGATTTCTGGGGAGTTACTGGCAGTTGTAAAGAGTGATTTATGATCTATGACTAGAGGAAAGTTAATATTCTCATATATAATAAAATTTTACAATATATAAAAAGATGAAATTTAGTCTCAAATGAAAAATGGACAAAATGCAGGTACTGACATTTGAGACAATAAAGTAACCAATAAAATATGAATATATAAAGGCAAATAAATATTCTATAAGGAGTACACAAGACAGCCTTATCTATTTCTTGAATACCTTTATAATTATATGCTGGAAGACATTTCTCAGACTGTGAGGTGCACAATATGCATGTGTAGGTGTGGTTGTCTGCAGCAGGTGCTTCCCAAAACATATTTTTAAATATATTTTTTTAAAAAAATATAGGCACTCTGAATTTTGAAGGAATTTTATAGTCCGTACTGTTGATGAGATGTGATTTTGTCCAATTCTTGTTGAGGCCTGTGTGGCAAAGTGTGTTAAAACAAATCTAAATGCATGTTATCCTTCTCTTTGGCCCATAAAAGCTGCTTCTTACAATTGTAAAATAAGATTTGGTGTAGATTTGCAGAAGCTATCTGATCATCTCTAGAGATATGTAATATGGCATTTGTTGTGGCCATATTTTCATATTAATATAAGCCTGAAAGTATATGCTTATTCTGCAGCTGTCCATTACAGGAAGATGGGTAATATCAATGCAATTCATCAAGTAGAAAAACCAAGCCACCATAAAAAATTTTAAAAAAATTTGTGGCATGCATAATAGTAGAAAACAGCCAGGAGTTACTAATTGTTGTCCTATGTGTATGTTTGTGTGTGCGTACAAATATAGGTTGGTTAAAGTATGAATGCCTTTATAAAAATACATACAGTCTAGAAAATTATACATAAAATGTAATAATGGTGCATGTAATTTGTATTTATTTTAAATATTTGAATATCAGATATTTTAATTAATACAAATATATGTGGGATGAATGATAATTTCTTTCATTAAAGTTCTGTTAGAAAAGAAAATAACTTTAAAACTGTTTAACAGTTGAAAATCACTTTTGGAGATCATTAAAGAGTCTGAATTTTTTTTAATTTTTTTATATTTATTTCTATATTATTTCTTTATATTCTAAAAGCTTTCCCCTTTCCCAGTCCCCCTCCCCTATATGTCCCATAAGTCCTCTTCTCTCCATCCATTCTCCTATCTTTCCCCCTCCCTTTTCTCTGTCCTGTACTCCCCTACAATGCTGGATCAAGCCTTTCCAGGATTAGGGCCCTCTTCTTCCTTCTTCATGGGAATCACTTGATATGCTAATTGTATCTTCGGTATTCAGAGCTTCAGGGCTAATTAATATCCACTTATCAATAATTGCATTCCATGTATATTCTTTTGTGATTGCGTTACCTCGCTTAGGATGATGTTTTCCAGTTCCATCCATTTGCCTAAAAAATAGACCCCAGGGAACCAAACAACCCTATTAAAAATGGGGTACAGAGCTAAACAAAGAATTTTCACCTGAAGAAATTTGGATGGCTGAGAAGCACCTTAAGAAATGCTCAACATCATTAGCCATTAGGGAAATGCAAATCAAAACAACCCTGAGATTTCACCTCACACCAGTCAGAATGGCTAAGGTTAAAAACTCAGGAGACAACAGGTGTTGGCATTGGCGAGGATGTGGAGAAAGAGGAACACTCCTTCACTGCTGGTGAGATTGTAAGATGGTACAACCACTATGGAAATCAGTCTGTCAGTTCCTAAGAAAACTGGGCATGTCACTTCCGGAGGACCCTGCTATACCTCTCCTGGGCATATACCCAGAGGATTCCCCAGCATGCAGTAAGGACACATGCTCCACTATGTTCATAGCAGCCTTATTTATAATAGCCAGAAGCTGGAAAGAACCTAGGTGTCCCTCAATGTAGGAATGGATACAGAAAATGTGGTATATATACACAATGGAGTACTATTCAGCAATTAAAAACGATGAGTTTGAAATTTTTATCCTCTGTAAAATAGTCAAGGTAGAACTGGGAGCTGGCTGAGGAGGGACAGGCAGGTTCATAGCACTCTGCTTGGCAGAAACCATGGGTTACAAGGAGATAGCTGACTCTCCAAGCTTCCCTCTGATCCCCACATGTATCATGACATAAAGAGATGAAAGAAATAAAAACAAGTTAAACTTCCAAAGAATTAAGAGCTTTCTTCAAAGACTATAATGTGATTGTACAAACTATTGTAAGAAGAAGTGACTCATAAATTAATATGATTCTTTTAGAGATGGGCTTCAATGGGAGGGATATTTAATTGTATTTAGATTATCTCAGGGAAGAAAAATATCCAATAGACTGAAACTGTAAAGCTTAAACCAAAGTTTGTCCAAGGTGAAATGAGAGCATGTATTACCAGAAATACCCGTGCAGCACAGAAACTTCCCTGTGATGCTCATAAAAAGAACATCATAATAAAGCAAAATTAAACATTGATAATCCTTTTCAAAAAAAGATAGAGCTCATAGTGAGATGCAGAAAATTCATTAAAATGAAAAGGACTGCAGTAGATTTCATTAAGAGCTACAGCTCTAGGTTCAAGAGAAGAAAATGTCTTTAGCTTTTAAATTTTAATTTGGTTTATTATGAAAGAAATAATTAAAATGTAATTTAAAATCTCTAACTTACATTTGCTTAAAGCCAAATAGTAGCTAGATGGCCAGGGTGGAATTTCCAAGGCCAAGAAGCAAACACTAGGGAAAAATTATTCCTAAGGGCTTATGACCTCATAAAAATTAACCTTTCTTGGGTATTAATGGACTAAGCCCATCCCAGTGATGGTCAGTGTTGAGCTGCAAATGGCAAAGACATATGATAATGTGTTATTGTCAGCATATATTTCTATTCATTAAGGGTTTTTGCAGTAGATTTTAGATAAAATGAGTTCTAATTTAGTTTAAAACAACAACAAATTCAATCTCATTAAAGGAAATGGAGGGAAGAGATCTGGAGAGATGGTTCGGTGATTAAAAGCACTTAGTAATCATTTGTGTGAAGGATCCAAGTTTGGTCACCACCACCCAGACTTACAACTGCCTATAATTCTAGTTCTAGAGAATCAGATGCCTCTGGCCTCTTAAGTGCACCTGCACACATGTGCCCTTAACTCCATGCAAGCACACACACACACACACACACACACACACATACACACACACACACACACATATACATAATTAAAGAGAGAGAGAAAAAAAAACACTTTATGGAATATCCTGTTTCCCATAAGGAATTTCAGGTAGAAAAACTTATAAATGATTGCAGATGAGCTCAGATACAAGAATCTCTGTGTTCTTGAAGATACCACAACTGTGGATTTAACCAACCATGTAGTAAAACACTTAGGAAAAAAATTTGGGTGCTGACCTAGCATGATTATGGTTTTGGTTTGAAAACTAAAAACACAAATATATATATATGTACCGAGTATATAGACATCATCATTGTCATTTTCTTTCTTTTTCTTTTTTTGTTTTTTTGACCTTTTTTTATTGAATATCATCTTCATTTACATTGCCAATGGTAAAACATTTCCCGATTTTCCCCCTCCGCAAAGACCCCCAACACCTCCTCCCACCCCCTGCCTCCACATATATGCCCCTCCACCCAACACATTCCCACCTCCCTCCACCCAGGTTTCCCTTTGTTGGGGCCTCTATTGAGCCTTTCCCTAATCAAGGACCACTCCTCCCACTGATGCCCAACAAGGCCTTCCTCTGCCACATTTTTGACTGGAACCATGTGTACCACTTGGTTGATGGTTCAGTCTCTAGGAGTCTTGGGGAGCCCCAAGAAGTCATGGTGGCCAAAGTCATTGTTCTTCCCATGGGGCTGTAAACCCCTTCAGCTTCTGCAGACCACTCTCCAGCTCCTCCGTTGGGGACCCCCATGCCCAGTCCAATAGTTGGTTGCTAGTTTTTGCCTCTGTATTTGTAAGGCTCTGGCAGAGCCCCTCCAGAGACAACCATGGCATGCTCCTTTTGGTATATGCTTCTTGTAGTCCATAGTAGTGTCAGGGTTTGGTGACTGTTTATAGAATAAATCCTCAGGTAGGGCAGTCTCTGGGTGGTTTTTACTTAAGTCTCTGTTACACACATTGTCTCCCTTATTGCTCCTATGAGTATTATGTTCCCTTTCTCAGAGGAACCATAGCACCCCCACTTAAGTCCTCCTTCTTCTTGAGCTTCCTATGCTGGGTGAATTATAACTTGTTTATTTTGAGCTTTTGGGCTAACATCTGCTTATTAGTGAGTGCATATCATGTGTGTTCTTTTGTGATTGGGTTACCTCGCTCAGGATGACACTTTCGAGCTCTATCCATTGGCCTAAAATTTTCATGAATTCATTGTTTTTAATAGCTGCATAGTACTCCATTGTGTATCTATACCACAGTTTCTGTATTCATTCCTCTGTTGAGGGACATCTGGGTTCTTTCCAGCTTCTGGCTATTATAAATAAGGCAGTTATGAACATAGTAGAGCATGTGTCCTTATTACATGTAGGAGCATCTTCTGGGTATATGTCCAGGAGTGGTATAGCTGGGTCCTCAGGGAGTACTATGTCTAATTTTCTGAGATCAACAATATAGATAAACCCTTAACCAGCATCCAGATTAATAAAATCAGAAATGAAAAGGGAGACATAACAACAGAAACTGGAGAAATTTAAAAAAAATCATTAGATCCTAATACAAGAGTTTATACTCAACAAAATTTGAAAACCTAGATGAAATGGACAACTTTCTAGCTACATATCAGGTATTCTATCAGACCTTCAAAGAAGAGTTAAGACCTATACTCTTCAAACTTTTCCATGAAATCGAAACTCAAGGAACACTACCCAACTCATTCTATGAAGCCACAGTAATGCTTTTACCTAAACCAAACAAAGACCAAACAAGGAAGGAGAACTTCAGATCAATCTCCCTTATGAACATTGATGCAAAAATACTGAACAAAATCCTGGCCAACCGAATCCAAGAATGTATCAAAATTATAATTCACCATGATCAGGTAGGCTTCATCCCAGGGATGCAGGGATGGTTCAATATATGGAAATCCATCAATGTAATCCACTACATAAACAAACTAAAGGGAAAAAAAGCACATGGTCATTTCATTAGATGCTGAAAAGACTTTTGACAAAATCCAGCATCCCTTGTCATTTTCTTTTAAAGACTGTAATATAACAACTATTTACATGCCATTCCCATTGTATTTGGTCTTATAAAAAATTTAGAGTTAATCTAAGCCCTAGCTTAAATTGAGAGTCACAACATAAGTGAATGTGAATAATTTAAAAACTCTTAAAGGTTTCTGGACACGTGAGAACCAGATATTAATTAAAAATAAAATGCATAATTCATCTAAGGTTATTTCTGCCCGGTCTTGCATATATTACATTATGAGATTTCTCTGAAGTCTTCATTTTGAACACATAAAACATACACTTGGTCCTACATGTATAGTCACACCACACAATACCAAGGACCACAAGCTGAAAATGACACGGCTCAGATTTGAGACTACTGTGTGCACATATAACATATTCTACTCCTAGAGGAAGCATAAAGTCTTGATTTCAGAAAACGGTGATTTTAAATAATTTCTTCAACATCTAGGTAGCAGATGAGTGTGACTTAGTATTGTATTGTGCCACAATGTTCGATTTCAAAAGTTGTTGTGTGAGTTGCTGACTTGACTTTCCCAAGAAAAACTATCAAGTGAATTTGAGTTTAGGTCTAGGGCAGAATTCTCATCAGTTTCCAAAATGATACTAAACATAGTTATCTACATTGTCAATCACCTTAGGGAATGCTACAGATTTGCCCATCTTCTAAAAACTACATGAAAGCATAAAGGTTTGTTTAAAGTTCAGGTGTTTGTACCTCAACACTAATTCATTAGATGTTGAAAATTGTACTCAAGCCTAGCCTGGATAAGAAGTACAAACTGTGTGTTCAGACTTTCTATTGAGGCGAGATTTGAAGCACATCTTGAAGCATGCTTAGGCCTGATAAGTTCAAAAATAGTATAAACAATGGTAAAAATTCAAAGACTGAGAAGTATGACCAACAGAGGGTTCAGAATTGCATCATGCTGTGGTGACACCAGCTTGTAACTAGAGATCTTGAGGTGAATTTACTGCCCAGGAACACTAAGGAGCAAACTCTGTTATATGTGAGGAAGTACATGCTAAGGTAAGAAGAAACATGCCTTCTATGCATCCGTGTATAAAGCAATTGTTGTTATTTAATTTTAAAATAATTATTTCCACTTCAAAATAGTCTTTCCACTTCAAAAGAAATTTCAAAATATCCATGTACATGTTTATCCCAATGTTAATTATATTTTATATAATTAGAAAATCTAGAACAGCCAATAAAATGGAAACATGCAGCTTTTATTACACCTGTATAATAATGAATATAATTACCTTAAAATACCATCACTCACGTGTGCTTTTCGAAATAGTAAATTGCTCATTACCATATAGCCTATGTAAACATTATAGGAAATTTCACTGCCTTCAATAAAGGTTTATCAAGGGAATTATTAGCATAATTGTTGGGGGCAGAGGACAAAATAGAAAGAAAACGATGGAGTAAAAATAGAAGCAAGGGGAAGGCACAAACTGGCAATACGTTACTCCTTCTTCAGACATTTGTCAAAGATGTGTTTGCAAACATGTTAGGCCTGGTGCTTAGTGTGGCAGTAAATCCCCAACTCCAATATACCTGGGCAAAGAAAACACAGCTCAATTAATATGAATACAACTGTGAGCCTAGATTGGGCTGATCTACCACTACACTACCATCTTCCCCATCTCTGAGACCCCTTATAACTTTTGGTTTCTCCAAACTAGGTGCTTCTGCTCCACTTTCCTTCTACCTCCTCCGCCATCATCCTCTCTCTCTCCTTCTCTCCCAAAACCTTCAGCTCCACCTTCCCCTTTCTCCACCCCTCTTTCTCTGCCCAATCACTGGCTCTACCCTTTATTTATAAACTAAGGTGGGAAGAAGGTTTACAGAAAATTACCTGAGAGCTGACTCATTCCTTGTTTGTAGTCCCTCACAGGAGAATTAACATCAAATACAATTAACCCCAGGGCTATCTGCAATGGTGGCTTGGCATTATCAAAAACCACAGGTTCCTAAGAAGACACAAGGAAAGAAATCATCAGGAAGCTGATGATACAGAGGAGGAAGGTTTTACTGACACCATGTACAAAAGAATTAATAAGAGTGGGATGATTAAACAGCTTGAATGATAAGACAGATTTTTCCATGGAAGAAAGGATTCATCAGAGAATCAAAGCAGAGGTACTGGACATGTCAAAGATGTAGGTTGGGAGCTGGTAGGACAAAGATTAGGATACTTCACATAGAAACGTAAAAAAAGCCGAAACTAGACAAGTGTCTAGAAACATGTGCAATGAACAAGCTAGGACTAGAGTATTTTATATAATGTCCAATATAAATAGTAGTGATATCACTGGGAAATAGAAACAATGCAGTCATGATATATGTCCTGCTGGGTGTGCTTTCCTAATAGTTATTACTAGGTTTTAAGTTCTGTCATCTATGGTGTATATTCCTATAATTGGAAGAAATAAGTAATTTGAAAGCTGGACAGTTACATAAACAGGAATAAGCATTCATCCAGGAGGCAGTGTTGGAGCACCTTGTTTTGCTCAGCTTTGCACCCTAGACTATGGGGGTGGATGAAAATTTCCTAAGATTGCTTTGACTCTGATAACTTCTTGTCTTCTGAATGCCAGAAGTAGCCAGGGTAGCAGGTACACAGTGAGCCAGTGGGCAGCCTAGCTCTGTCCCTGTACTCTTTGCTTCCTGGACTCTACTATGACAAATTATACTAGAAAGTATTCTTTGAGTATAAATCATTTTTGTGTAAAATGTAGTCTGGATATTAAGATAATATTGGGGGCATCCAGTAGCCTCTATTTGACAGCAGTACATTTGACATTAAGTAACAACGCCACATAGAGTAAGGGACTGGACCATGGGCTTTAGAATCAGAGCTGTCATTCACTCACCTCAGAGTTTTCAAGATCAAGGCATCATTACTTTTCTGAGTTCTCATGTCTTCATTTAATGTCTCCTTCACCTGATAGATAGGATAGAATATTATGTAACACATACCCAAACATTTTACTTTTAAAGGATATATTAGAAATAACTGTGTCCCACCCCAAAGGAACATCAGAGGGGCCTGAGAAGATGGCAGAAGTTAGGAAATTGTTTGCAAAGCAAGTAAAATGTGAATCATTTTAAAGTATAGATAAGTCTTGGATAGTGTGCTAGCTTTGTGTTATGACCACAAATTATCAAGTAACAATGAGGAGAATGTTTTGTTCTTTAGCATTGAAGGTTTCAGAGGTGATGCTACATTCTGGTCACATGGTACTATAGTACATCAAGGCAAAAGTCTATGGTGAGGTTCACATGTTCCCATTGCAGATGGCATGCAAAGAAAGGAAGAGGAAGAGAGCTGATCTCTACTGTCCTCTCCTAAGGCATGCAACTAGTGACCTGAAGACCTCTCATTAGGTCCCACTTTCCATATGTTCTACTACCTTCTAGTAGGACCACACTGAGGACAAAGACTTTATCACACAGTCTTTAGGGGAAACACTCAAGATCTGAACTCTAGCAAGGTGGTCACAAGGTATATGGAGAATGCAGTTGTTTTGACACAGAAGAAGATAAGGGAAAAAAAGGGCAGAGAATGGAGAAATAGCAAATATTTAAAGATGCACAATAGCATCTGATCCATGGGAAGCTTTTAGTTTTTTTGGGATGTGGTAGGATGTGAGATAAAGGCTGCCTTTTGGTGTTTGAATTACAAGCTTTTAAATGAGGTGCCCTGTGTTGAGATTCTCTTCCCTCACTCTGTACAAGTGCTTCTCAATGCTTTCTTTGTAATGTGACCATTTAATTCAGTTCCTCATGTTGTGGTGACCTCCAACCACAACTTATTTTTATTGTTAATTCATAACTGTCATTCTTCTACTGTGATGAATCATAATATAAATATCTAGTATACAGGCTGTCTGATATGAAACTGCTCTGAAAAGGTCATTCAACCCTCAAAGGGATCGAGATCCACAGTTTGAGAACCACTGCTACTCAATTCATGTTGGTGAAGAACCTTGACTTTTGTGTTCAAAAGAACAGCACCTTGGGTAATTGCCTAGTGATGGCATGCAGAAGAAGGCATTTTGACAAGTTTATTAAGCTAAACTCATTTGTTGACTGAAACTTAACTATCAGAAACTCCTCTGAAGAACTCTTCAATAACTATTCTTTAGTTCTTGTGCCTGTAAACCTCATTGCTCATGCTAGAGATATTGAATCCCCAGTTAAGGAAACAAGACTTAAGAACTGTGTGATTAACCTCTTCCTTTCCAAGAGAGCCTACTAGAATGTTTTAACAAGAGATGGGAATCTTTCCCTTCTTCATGCTTTGTCTGGCATTGATTTTCCTTGAAGAAGCTTCTCTCTGTGGTGACATGACATACATTTTATGAAAATTTTCCTTCAAATCTCACTTCAGAAATTAAATTCAGAACATTTTTTTACTACTTCTACTTATAAATACAGCATAGATGTTCCTGGAACATCACAGTTTATGATTTGCTGATGTTTTGTTCACTGTTTAAGACACTGTTAACCATATCAACACAAGGATAGGATGGAGACCCAGGTTTGTGAGAAAGTACCTCTAAAACATTGTCAGTCTCAAACATCTAGTTTTACCAAATCCCTGGATCCTGGAAAAAATATCTCTTATTAGTTCTTCTGTAGCAGGAGGAGCACCTGTAGCAGAACTGACTATGTTGCCTCCTTTACCTTCTTTTCCTCTGCAGGAGAGTGACTAGACTAGAGGGTGTAGGGTAAGCCAGCATCAGCCTTCCCAAACTGAGGCCACCAATGGGTTGAGATAGAGAAGTCACAACTCTGAAATCCTTTGGCCTTTTCAAACATCCTTAGTGTAACATATCTCTGCTTCCTCCCTTTCCTCTCTACTACCCTCTCTCACACATTAAGCACACTCACCCCTGCTTTTCTCCTTCACCATTTATAGCATCCAAGTCTTACTCTCTTGCTCTGTAGAGTCCCATCCACCATATTTGAATTTGTGGTACTGAACCAATTTCAGCCTCTTGACACTTTAATTTAGCTTTTCAATTTACCATCAGGAAAGCATCAGCAAAGAAACATAAATGTCTTATGATGAATGTGATTCTTTTAAGATTAAAAACTATTCTTGGGAACCCTCTTGCCTCTCAAGGTAAAACGAGGACCTAATTTGTTTCTTCTCATTTCAGTTTAGGAAACTGATCCCAGCTCCAAATGTGTTTCAGATTCCTTTAGAGTAGTTCTCAACCTTCCTAATGCTGTGATACTTTAATACAATTTCTCATGTTGTGACCTTCCAACCATAAAAATGATTTTTGTTGCTACTTCATGACTGTAATTTTGCTATTTTCATGAATTGTAAATATCTGATATGTAGGAAAGCTGATATGTACCCCCAAATGGGTCACAGCCCACAGGTTGATAACCACTGCCTAAGAGCCAGAGTTGAACAACACATCACAGAAGTCAGTTTTTTTTATTCCTGTGTCTCTGGAAATTGAACCCTGATACCAGTACTTAAGAGACATCAAATAGGCAGTGATTGTGCTTTTTCTCTTCCATGCATGTTTGCTAAGAGGCCCGGAGTATCTTAGAGGGCTGGAATGGTTGAATTATGAGCTAATGTACTCATTCCAGCATGCTGTTTTTTTGTTTTTGTTTAGTTTTTGTTTTGTTTTTTACAAAACTATGACCACTTTGATTTCCTATTGTTCTTTTAAGTTTTGTCTGTTCTGGTGAGTGGCATAGTGCTCTGTGAACAAAAGACATATATGAAAGTGATGTGGAATAGGTTTTAGCCCCTTGACCCAGTATAAACAGGGAACTAAATCCAGAATGTTGTCCTCTGATCTACAGATCGATGTCTAGGTACTTTCCGCGTATCATCTATTAGGAAAATGCTGTTATACATACACATAATACACATATGTCTTCAAAGTTTTATGTGGCTAAGATAAACTTTTCTAGGTATTACCTAGTTCATTCATTCTTCAAATCTTTGCTTAAGCTTCCATTTTCTGAAAGAACTCTTCCAGCTTTAAGTGTGCCACTTACTCCAGTAACTTTGCTGCACCATCATCTATCAAATGATGTCACTTTCATGATCAGAAGATTCACATTGCATGCTAGATATGTGGTAAATACCAATAACATTTGTTCAATGAGTGCAATTGACCAAGGCTAGAATCACAGACACTAGCTTTCTGGAGTTTACAGCCTCTAATTCACATAAATTCTTGCATCTATTGGCTTCTCGAAAAGACATTAACAGTTCACCATAAAACAGACATCAATGTTTACAGGTTATTTGCCTGAGGCTATCTATAATCTAGAGCTACCTAAATTATTTTATCCATTTTTTTCTGGGTTAAAGAAGCACGTAATTTGAGGGCAAGTAGCCCTGAATCTGGATGCGAGCATTCACATGGGAAGCCAAGCATGCTTGTATGTTGTGAGCCTGATAGGACAAGTGTGTCCTCAGCTACTCTGGACAGTTGGTAGGCTCCAGATTCAGTAGTCATCAGTGACATAGGAAGGCCAATAATTTCTGGCTTTCATATGCATGTAAAGACACACATATAATGCATGTGGCCCACACTAATGCATACAACACAAAACATTATTTTATGTAACTAGGAAACAAAAGGGCTACTTACATTTAGATTCTTTATATTATTTTTATAGCTTTATATATTTTATGCATATATTATTCTATATATTATTTATATGTTATATATTATGGTATGTTATTGTTTTGTTATTAATTATGTATTTTTATTCATTGTTGTATTTATTCTTTAGTATTCAGCTTTCCAAATACAGTTTTGCCTAGCACCTTTTGGAATCTGAAGCCATAGACATTTTTTAGAAGTTAGCTTTGCCTATAATTAATTCAGCATGCACATGTGTGTATATGTATTTGTGTTTTGTGCCTTTGTCATTTTCTCCAAAATGGTCCTCTGCACCTGTACTATTATAGTAGCCATACAGGTCCCCCTTTAAAGGAATCTTGAATGTAACAGGATAATGTTCTTTAGAGGTAAATCTCAAGGAAAACTTTCATGTTTCTGAAGTTGTGTTTTCTTTTATGTTTTGAACCAATTATTCTGGAATGTTACAAATTTTCTGGAAGTTTAAACATGGTAGAACAATATCCCACTTGCTTTTATCTAGTTAAAGGGCATATGCTATCAAAAATATTCAATACCAGACCATTAAGAATATGAAAGTCGTTGTATGGCCATTACTACCTGGCACTCCTGAATTCTTCTCAACTTATAAAACTGAAACTCTGTGCCCATCAACCAGAATGGCCAGTCATACCTTCCTCTACCCAGCCCTTGAAAAACCACTAGTATAGTTTCTCCCTATGTGAATTTTAACTATTTTGATTGCCTCATATAAAGGTATTTATACAACATCTGCCATTCCTGATTGATTTCATTGATCATGATGTTCTTAAAGTTTTTTCACACCATCACAAGTGTGCTTCACACCACAATGGTAATGGACTGAACCTCTAGCACTGTAAGTCATTCCCAATTAAATGTTGTCCTTTATAAGAATTGCCATGGTCATGTCTCTTCACAGCAACCCTAAGACAAAATTCATGAACAAATTGATCCTGTTAAATTTTTCCTGTATGCATTTATTGTTTCACATAATTTTCCTCTAGAAGTCTGGCCTCCTTCCACAAGATACAGCAATCTACAGTGCTTTGTATCTTTCAGATAAATGGAGCGCCTCACTTGGCTTGGCCTTTTGATGACATCAAGAAGTCAGTGGACATAAGAATAAGGTGAAGGCAAATGAATTCATCTAGCAATAAGGCAAGGTAGTGTGCTGCAAAATAAGAAGGTCTTAGTAGAAAAGCTGACTTACAGTCTGGTCAATGGACTGAGTCTCCTTGTTTACCTTTGAATATTTAATAATAGTTTCAGAATGGTTATTACCAGAGGTAAGGCAAAAATACTCAGCTATAATTTTGGTGGGTAAGAATTGTAATAAAAACAGAAGTTTACCACTATCAGGGGTTAAATATGTCTATTTAAAAAAGATATAATTTGGGTTCTAGCCTCCAAAAACTACAGAATGTGAGTTTATTGGAAAATGCATCTCTTATAGTGATAGTTCAGTTAACATAGAACTTATTAAACATATGAACTTATTTAGACTCAGCCTTTCACCAGTACTCTTCTTTGCGTTTCTCTATCACCCTTTAGTAGATTGCTTTGAGTGTAGCTTATAAGATGCATAGCCCTAGGGCAGTGTCTGACATATGCAGAAGAAGTAAAAAGACCAGTCATTCTTGGTGGAGAAATTTCTGGTCTAGATGGAGCCAAAGATCAGAATCCTTGAGAATACACAGTAACAACACAAGACAGTATTTAACAAAGTAAGTGAAGTCTAACTTTTCCAATACCCCTGGAAGTCAAGTAATTCAGAAGTAGCCCTTTTGGCAGATTTTCTCACACATTTGTTGAGATACAAGTTGAGTCACATACTATAATATTATTGTAATAAAGAGGTCAATTATTTATAGTATATTCACAGCTTTGGGTAACTGTTAACAATAGTTTCAGAATATATCAATCACTACAAAAGGAACCCCTGCCATTCATAGTGACTGTTCACTCCTGCCCTTGGCAACCCTTAATCAACTTAATATTTGTATGGATTGATATCAGTGTTTCATATAGATGGATCCAATAAGATGGTCTTTCATGTCTTTTCATAAGATGTTTTTAAGATTCATCTGTATTCTCATGTTAGCATGTTGCTCCTTTTTTCTACTGAAAGGGACATAAAGTTTTATATATACAATTTTAGAAGTTTTGCTGGACTTATGCATTAAAGTTATGTAGAAAACAGACAGTTATACAAATTGATATATATATATATATATATATATATATATATATATATATATATATATATATATATATATATATTATGTGCAGAAGAACCCGGCTTTATAAGGAAATAAAGATTCCTTGCAAATTGGCCAAATTTATGCCAATGTAACTGATGCCTCGGAGGGCCACCTATGGGCTTGGAATTTTAGAGAGAATCTCTTAAAGTAAAACAAGAGTTCATTTGCTCTTGGTGCTGCTTCGTTTTACTTTAACTATAGTCCTCACTTAAGTATTGTTGGATATTGGGTCCTCCTGGTTCTTCAGTACAGCATATCTCAACATTCACTGGGTACATAGCCCATTTAATCTTCACACACAGAGAAATAAGGACCTCTTCTGGCTGCTATGATGATCCTGGTAGTTCTTGGGTTCTGATTTGAAAATGTTTCAGGTGTTTCCTATAGTTGTTATTAGGGCAACAAAAAGTGGGAAAAGAATCTCAGGGAGGAAAGGAGATTTTTGAAGGAGCAGCATTATCAGACAGAGAAATATTTCAAATACAGAGAGAAGCACGACCCAAAGTTAAAGATGTGGGGATCATCCTGGACTTGTCAGAGTTTTACTACTGTTTAATTTTCATAAAACAGTAAGAACAATGAATCTATTGAATAGATTTCATTATGAGCCAGTTACAAACTATGAAGAAGATTCATTTACATGAAAGCCCATGGTCTAGATGGTGACAAACATGTCTTGGATTTCTAAGTTGAGTACAGAGAAAGGTTTAATGAAAAAAGAAGTTCATGAAGACAGATGCCCATGTGATGCTTTGGAGCAATTTCTGCCTATAACTGAGCTCGATCTCCTGTTGGACTTCCATCTAGTTAGTTGTTCATAGCTGGTAATCCAAAGAGACTGTTTTTCTTCTACAGCTCACACAGTAGATCTTGGCTCAGTTTGCTACTGGCACTCTGTAATTCACTAGGCCCCCCAAGCATGGAGTCATGCAATCTAATTGGCTGGCCAGGCTCCCTCAATAGGAGGAGCCTCTAGTTCCTGTCACCTGGAAGGTGCTAGCTTCCTCCAAACTAGGTGGAATCAGTTTCTTATTGTGAAAGGAGTATGCCTGAAGGTCAGTAAAAATAATGGTAAACATAGCAACAGAGTAATACTACATTAAAATAGGCACACAGTGATTCTGTGAACTGGAGAAACTACATATACTATTTTTCCGTGAATTTATTTATTTATTCACTTTACATCCTGACTGCAGCCCACCTCTCCTTCCAGTCCCTGTTTTGCATCTCCTCTGAGATGGTAGAAACCGCTACCCAGGGTATGAACCCATGCTACAATGTACAGTCTTATATTACTTTTAAAAGAAAAGTAGATGAAATTTGTAAGTATGATTGTGTATTTAAAAAAACTTTTATTTACATTTGTTGCTAAATGTTATGTGCCTCCCTCCCTCTCTCTCTCTCTCTCTGTCTCTCTCTTTGTGTATGTGTGTGTGTGATGCTTATGAAGGGTAAAGAAAAACTTATAGATCAGACTAAGGTCTCTAGATTTGGTGGCAAGTGCCTTGACTTCCTGAGACATCTCTTGGATGCAAGGTTTCTTTTTTAAAAAACAATGGCTTCCTAAACACAGAAGCCACATGTCTTTTCTAAAGCACTCATAAGAACACTATAGCCATGGTTACCTGGTAAGACCAGCATGGGATTGGACCTGTTGACCACTTCCTCATTCAAAGGAGAGGGGCTCATGAGGTTCTACCTCTCACTGAAGATTTATTTGCAGTTAACTGTTGCTGGAAGGACCTGTCATTTTCCTGAGTGGTGTAGTCATTAAGAAGTTTCCCATGTTTCAAAAAATACTTGATCCACTCATAATTATGCAAACAACCTTAATTGAAGTAGGTGAACACCTGCCCACACACACACACACACACACACACACACACACACACACACACACACTTCTTTTAAGATGAGGAAGCTGGATTATGGGCTTTCAACTCTTAACTACCTGCAAGTAGAGTTAGGGTGAAAAATTCCATTTTCCATTTTTCCCACACATTAAAAAATAAATATGAGTATACTTTAAAGGAATCAGTTTTTAGCAAAGATGTTGAGTAAGGGGAACATTTCTTCATTGCTGTACAAACATGGAATACAAACATGTACAAACCACTTTGGAAATCAATTTAATGGTTTCTCAGAAAACTGGGAATGGGTCTTCTTCAAAATATAGCTATACGTCTCCTGGGCATATACCCAAAAGATGCTCCACCATTGTACAAGGACACTTGCTCAACTATGTTCATAGTAGCTTATTCATAATAAACAGAAACTGGAAACAATCTATATGTCTTTCAACAGAAGAATGGATTAAAGAAAATATAGAACATCTACACAAAGGAATACTATTCAGCTATTAAAACCAAAGAAAGACATCATGAAATTTTCAGGCAATTGGATGGAGCTTGAGAATATCATCCTGATATTTGATATCATCCTGGGATTGGTAATCGAGTCCCAAAAGCACATACATGGTATGCACCCACTTATAAGTAGATAGTAGCCAGAAAATACAGGTACTGTGCTACATTACAAAGACCCAAAAAAGTTAAAAAGAAGGAAGGCCCAAGTGAGGAAAAGCTTGAATCTCACTTAGAAGGGGAAATAAAATAGTCATAAGAGGCAGATAGAAGGAGGGACCTGGGAGATAGGGGAGTGGAGAGTAGAATTGAGGGGGGCTTCAGGATCAGTTGTGGGGAAAGACAGGAGAGATGGCTAGATGGCTATGAAAATTGATGAAAATCTGCAACTGACAGGGGAGAGGAGGTGGAGAGGATCTCCAGGATGAGACAAAGACCTGGGATAAAGATGGTGCCCAAGAATCTATGTAGGTGACCTTAACTGTGACTTAAAACACTGGAGATGTGGAACATGAAGAGAGCACCTCCTGTAGACAGTCAGGAATTCCAGTGGAGCAATAGAGATACCAACCTATCCTCAAAACTTTCACCTCAAAATTTATCCTGTCTTCAGGAAATAAAGACATGGGGGATGGACCAGAGACTAAGGGAATGACCAACAAATAACCGACACAACTTGAGACCCATCCTATAGGCAAGCACCAATCACTAAGACTATTAATGATACTCTGTTATGCTTGCAGACAGGAGCATGTTGTCCTCTGAGCGACTCCACCCAGCAGGTGACTCAGATAGACACAGACACCCACAGCCAAACAGTGGATGGAGCCTGTGGACTCATATGAAAGAATAGGACGAAGGATTGCAACCACTAAGGGGAGGAGAACTCAAAGGAAGACCAACAGAGTCAACTAACCTGGATTCATGGGGCTCTCAGTCTAAACCACCAACCAAAGAACATTCATATGCTGGCCCTAGGCCTTCCCACACATATGTAGCAGATGTGCAGCTTGGCCTTTATGTGGGTCCCAAACAACTGGGGCAGGGGCTATTCCAAAAGCTGTTGCCTGTACTTGGGCTATGTTCTTTTATCTGAGCTGCCTTGTCTGGCCTTAATGGGAGATGAAGTGGCTAGCCTCTCTCAGACACATGAAGTGCCAGGATTGGGGGATATTCAGCGGGAGGCCCACCCACTCAGAGGAGAAGAGGAGGGGGAATGGGAGAAGGATTGTGGGATATGGTGACTAGGCAGGGGGCGTTGAGTGGAATGTAAAGTGACTAATTTAAAAAATAAAATTTAATAATAATAAAAAGGAATCAGCTTTATTGTTTGATTTCCTTTACACAGAAACATTTGATTCTCATGAAAAGCATTCACAATTGTTTCTCTGTCATTGTATTCATCTGAGTAATGCTGTCTGCAGGAGGGTGCCATCTGAGGATCTAGAGAGCTTTTCACTCTCTGTGTGTGTGTGTGTGTGTGTGTGTGTGTATTTTAATTTTAGATAGTTTATTCTTCTTTGAGCATCCAAATCAAGAAACACCATAAGTGAGAGCAACATCCAGCAAAGTAGCAAGTTTAAATAAAATCATGCTCTTTCTCTAGCGCGCTTATTTCACCAGCTTTGTTCTTTAATCAAGGCTAAATAAAAAGGCCTCTTGAGTGAACCCAGGGTGCAACATTGGGAGACACCGTAAATCAAAACGACCTGACTCCTTCTGAAGTTTGCTGGGTGGGTGCAGCTTTATTAGCAAATGGGGAAAACAATTATTCAGTTATGAATCTGTCCACTTGATTAAAAAAATATGCTTTAATTAAGTCTTCTGCAAAGGAGGCAGATGTTCCTCTTATGCTAAGGGATCAGCAGTAATATATAGGAAATGGTGGAAAAATAATGAATTTAAGTACAAAGCAAAATTGTGAACAATACTGAGTGGAGATTCACACAGCGATTGGTGGGAACAAAAGAATCTAAGATTTCCTTTCCTTTCCCTCTCCTTCCCTCTTTTCCTCTATTCTTCCCTCTCCTGCTTTGCCTCCTCTTTTATTCCTTACCCATCTCCTCTTTGCCTTTATCTATATTCCTATACTTTTAAATTTTAAAAAATGTGACAGTCTTAATAAGCTTCCTTATCTTGAATTCACTATGTTTCCTAGGCAGACTTACAACTTATACTCTTGCTGTCTTGGCTTTCTGGATAACAGAGAATACAGGTGAAGGCCAGCATACCCAGTGTATTAGGTACAGACCATGTTTATTTTAATTATCAACCAGCCAGTTTTAGTTTTTAAGAAGTACCTACCCATCAAACTTAGTGACTGTTCTATTAGCAAATGAAAGTTCATGGTCAACTTCTTATAGCCATTGGAAATTCTGAAAATCTTACAACATTTTTCACTGTATCTCTCTCTGAAGTCCAGGCTCTGTGAACAGAATATCCACATTATCAAATTTGAGAAAGACTCTGACTGCTTTCAAGCTTGCTGGAGCAGTGAGAAAGACAAACTGTGTTCAAAATAATAGTAGGAGAGACACCAAAGCCATCAAACTCTTATTTTTAACTCACACACACTGTTCCTTCTTGAAAAGTAAAATCTCTTCATAGTTTTCCTTCTCCACAGATAGTACATTTTCTTCTCCAGAAAGGGATTCTGTACCAATTGTAAATGTTCTAGTGTGGACAATGGCTAGGTGGGCTCAGTCTCTGAAAACTTGTCCCTGCCTCTGAGCGGTGACCCTATACAATCTGGCCAAGCTTTTCTAGTTTGCAGGACATGTTGTGGAGACCTAATACTGGAGTGAATTCCCATCAGTTACATAGAATTTATTTGTACTGGGTCCCAGAGATGTAGAAATGCAAGATATAAAGTCCTTTCCATTCAGCAGAAAGTTTAATTAAGAATGAAAAAAATTCAGTTTTTCTGGTGTATTTCTTTGGTTTATATTACTTATTATTTCATTGTTTACTACCAGGAAAAAAGGGAACTTTATTAATTTATAAAGCTAGCAGACAAAATGCTATACCTCATTATGACATTTCATACATACATGTCAGTGTAGTTTTTTTTTAATTTTGATTGATTCCTATCTCTAATTGCCTTTCTTCCTCTTGTACCTCTCTTCTGGTTGTATACCTACCTTCAAATAATTCCTTTCTTTTGTGTTTCATTATCATTTTTCTTTCATTCTCCTTCTGTTAAGTTCCTCACCTTTCATGGAATGTGTGTGTGTGTGTGTGTGTGTGTGTGTGTGTGTGTGTGTAATATTATGTGACTATATTATGTATATATAAATATATATATTCATCTATCCTGTGTATGGTTGAAAATATGAGTTATTTCCTTTTCTGATCCTGCCTTTTCATTTCTCCTTATGGTTGAATAAAATATGAAATTCCATTGTATATATCTACCACATTTTTTTAATCTACTCATTTGTTAATGGAGATCAAGTCTGGTTTTAATTTCTGGCTATTGTGAGTGCGGTGGTAATAAACATGGGTGGGCAAATATCTTGTAGTACATTAACTTGCATATATGCAGGAGTGGCACAGCCTGCTCCTATGATATCTGTAGTTTTTCTATCCTCCTCCACATTCAAATTCCATGGTGAATTTGAATAGCTTTCATTCCCAACACTGAATATAAATAAGGGTTCCTCTCTCCCCTCATCGATACCAATGTGTATTGTCTTTTGTGAAAATGGAACTTTGAACTTAGAGGAGTCAGAGCAAGATAATACAGATGAAAAAAATCTCATGGTTTGAGAAGCAGGATTTAAAGCAGGAGTTGGGTACAAGTATTTGCAGTAAGAAAACTGAAACTGATTATGGTATTCAAGTCAGGGAGGAGGATACCATTGATCTGTTCCCAAGTTCATGTCAAGTCATGTTCCCATGCCACCACCCCTTGGTGGAGCTAACTCCAGTCATAGGCTATGAAAGTAGATGCAGTCCTCTGAATAGGACTCCTCTCTCACAGTAACTTTGCTCTGTGCCTCCTTAATGTGCTAGACTAACCTTCCTGAGAATCTAGATGTGTCCTTTTCCTCTCTCCCATCCTTTTGGGAGTGTCAAATCTACATTGCAGTCTGCAAGTCTCTCTCCACTCTCTCTTTTAACCTTCACAGGCATTCCCCCCCATAAATCTCTTGCCTGATTAACCCTGTATTGATGTCTGGCTTTTGGATGGCAGAAGGCAACACTTGCAGCAAGGTAATGTCGTGGGGAAATTTTCATGCAGCTGGTCCTTGCTACAGCACACACTGATCCATTTTACTATATAGTCAATATAATTTTTGGTCCATTTAACCTCAGTTCTGCTGTGAACCCATGCAGAGACTGTCCTGAGTGGCGATGATTACACTGCAAGCAGAGGAAAGATACAGCTGAGCTGGCAGCAGCTGTTTGCAAAGGAGATAAAAGCAGATCCTTGGGGAAAGCCTGGACTAGAAAAGTCACCCAGATGTTGAGCTAAGCTTGTGTTCTAAGCATTTCCCCCATCATGTCCATGTCCTGAATCAGGCATCTAAACATCAGGATATCTGTCTCAAGGAAGGACAAGGAATAAGAAATCATGAAAATTACAATGAAAAAATGACAAAAGCAATAACTGGTACCAGGAGCCCTAGCATTAGCTGATGACAATACCAAGCAAGATTGTTAAGAGTCACAGCATCTTATATACTATTTCCAGGGGTGGGGCTCAGGGGACAACTGCCAAGGTTAGCAGAGAGCTATGCCAGACAATGTTGGCAAAGAGAACACAGAATGCCTCAGACACAGCTGCTTTAGGACTGATAACCACAGCCCAGGGCAAAGAAGCAGGTCCCCAGAAACTCCAACCTTGACTCCTACAAGGTACCACCAGCTCTAGCATCACACAGACCTTGCCAAGTCTGTTCCTGGACAAGGACACAGAACTAAAGTTCCTATTTGTCCTTTCATGGGGAACTCTGAACATCTTAGGTTAGTCTGACTTTTCAAGGTCCTGTTCTCTGTGAGCAAAATAAAAGTGTGGTGGGGGCCACCATTAGTGGCAAAGGACCTAGATTCAAGGTCAGAATCTGCTATTTATTAGTGATAGGAAAGAAGATAATTGAAGTGAAGGCATTAAGCACTTAACGACTGGGGACCGAAAGGCATTCATGACAAAGGGCTCACTATGTGACAGAGCTCTGGATTTGGTAGGATGGACATTCCTGCAGGATTCCCAGAGGCTCTGGTGACTAAAACATAAGCTAAGGAGTTTAGAGCAGCTAAGGTAAGAATAGAAAGGGGGAAGGACAAGCTTATGTGGGGACTGCAGTATGTGTTCATGTTACACTGAAAAACAGGTGTGATTTGTATAATTCCAGGTAATTACAGTCAGGTGTGGAGGAGTAAAGCAAAAAGCTCTTAGTCACCCATTACTTGCACAGGTTGTTTAGGCTCAAGGGAAAGCAGCTAGGAAAGATGAGTATGGGTGCTGGGATACCATTTACAAAGCAAGGCAGAGAAAGATGCTGGCATCACTTTGGCTAGGAAGTGATGGGAAGAAATGCTGTATTGACTTAGGTGTTGGGGTCAGGTTGTATACAGGGTCAGCCAGACAAATTTCTAGAATTATAATGGGGGCAAGAGATGTTGCTCTGGGTGTTGTGCTGTGCCTTCAATAATACATCAAATGCTGCTCTATAAAGAATAGATTTGGGCATAAGAAGCTAGAGGCTTGCATCCCACACACCCTGGAAAGAAGTGAAATTGTAATTTAGTTCACCTAACAGAGCTGGCAGAGAAGGAGAGAGCAGGTGTGTGCCCCTGAGCAGAAGTGATATTTTGGCAAGGGGAGACATAAAACTGGGGCTCCAGATCCATCTTGCTGACCTTGTGCAATATGTTCTCCTGGAGCAGAGGGGAAGAAATAAGGTCATTGGATAAAGGCCAGAGATGATGTAACAAAAAATCTCTTCCACTACCACTTCCACTCTTGCTGACAATGACCAGAAAACAAATTTGAAAAGCAGAGAACGATTTCTATTTTATCACATAAAGAGAAAAAAAAAAAAACCAGATATAGCCACAGACCTGTATCTTATCTTATGAAGGCCTACTGTGTGATACAGTTGCTGTTGCTTTAGGGAGCTGAGCATTTCTTGAGAGACAAACATTATTCTAATCTTCACAGAAACAATTGGCCACTGATTTGCCCTAGAAAAAGAAGCTTTATCACACTGTGACCATATATAAGGTAATTCTTGACTTGATAAAATCATAAATTTGAGCCCTGAAGTTGTCACTGACTTGGGGAAAGGTTGTAGAGTACCTTAGGGAAAATGTTTGATCAGGAGAGAACAGCCAAAAACAAGGTGGAATGTTTTCTTAGGGCATGCTTTTCTAATGTGTTTCCCATTGCTGAAAGCGATGCTTTCAGTATAACGTTGGCCCAGTGAGCGTAGCCTAGAACCACAGAGTACTGGAAGTGAATGACACTGAAAGGTCAAGCCGTCTTGTTCTGCCAGATAGATGTCTGTTTTATCAAGTGTGCCCAGGCCAGCCTTGAACATGAGGTCCTCCTGACTCTTCCTTCTGAGTCTAGGAGTTTAGGTATACATGTTGATGCTCTGTTGCTTACTATCTTAAAAGGTCACAGTGATACTTATATAAATAGTAGTAGCAAGTACAAGCATTATGTAGCCTTGGGTAAGCAATTTTGAGAGGAAGGCCATGGCTGCCTCTGAGTCTGTGAATATCAGGCTCCTAGCAGATTTTGGAACTATAGTTGGCATTTTAAAAAATGTTAGCAACTTGTTGAGGTAATTTGAATGACAAATCTTTTCTGTAGGCTCAGGTATTTGTACAACTGGCCACTTACTTGGTGAGGATGTTGAAGATCTTGCTGGACAAAGTATGTTACTGAGGGATGGACCTTGAGATATAGCCTCATATCACTTCTGGTTCACTCTCTCTGCTTTGTGCTTGTGGGTATTGTGAGCTCTCAGCTTCTTGCCCCTGACATGCTACTTCCTGATGGTCCTTCCCATCATGATCATCTATACAGAACTCCAAATAAGCTCTTCCTTTTGTAAGTTGAGTGTGGTGGTGGTATTTTATCACAGCAGTAGCAGAGTAACTGGTACAATTGATATTTGAATTTTTGCTGCTACCTTAAAACTTATGAGATTAGCTGGGAAATATACCTTCTCAACTTACTTGAAAGTCACTTCTCAAGTCTGTTCTCTCTGTGAAGTTATAAACAGCAGGTATTCGCATCATGAATTATTCATTCAGTATATCTAGCCAGGTCTTGACATACTACAGATAGTACACAGGCATGTGGATAGTACATAGTTGAGATCAAATATAGATGACTAGAATAAAGTTAGATTTTTTTCCTTACCAAAAAATCAGAATATAGAAGTCTGTGCACGTGTGTGTGTGTGTGTGTGTGTGTGTGTGTGTGTGTGTGTCTGTGTACCTGTGCACATGCATAGACCAAGCAGCGATATTAGGTGTCTTTTTTTGATTTCTCCCGTTGAGATAGGATATATTACTTAATTCCAGAGCTCACTGATTGGCTATACTGGCTGGACAGTGAGCCAATGGGATCCTCCTGTCTCCACCCAACAATACTAGAATTACAAACCTATGCTGTTGTGCCTGGTTTCTATATAGATATTGGGAATCTAAACTCAAATGCTTTACCCATTGAGCCAGGCCCTCAGAGGAGAATTTTTTAAATTATACATAGTTTTAGCTTTGTGAGGCTCTGGTATGCTTGAATCTAGGTTACTATGGCTTAATTAAATAACATGAATCATTTAACAGCATTGCTCCAATTCTACTTACCACAGAATGTAAACTGTGCCTGATTGTAGATTCATGGTAGCTCTTTAGTACTCAACACAAAAAAAAAGGTGTAAAACATAATCAAAGAAAAATCATATCACCTTCTCAAAGTCTATAGGCCTTTTGTCATCAAAGAAAGCTGGCCTGGAGTATTTGAAGTTCTGTTTTTCTGTTTTTGTTTTGCTTTTAGTTGTTGTATTGTTTCGTTTCGTTTGAAAGATAATAAAGCATGTTGCTAAGGACCACCTTTGACTTGGAGAAAGGTTAAGGTTTTAAGGAAAGAGTGTTTGAGGATAGTGAAACAAATGACCTAAAGTCAAACCATAGGGTACAAGCTGATGGCCTATGATCTGTTCAAGATGGCTTTCCAGATAGATTACTGCTTGAGACAGCTTTCTCTTGCAATTCTAAAAAATAACTCTCAGGATAGCTCATCTCTTGCTGTAGTACAACCAACTTAAGCTTATCTATGACTAGCTTACAGATAATTGAGACTCATAATGATTATTTTATTCGTCCTTGACAATTACTAGGGGGGTCACCCCCAATTTACTCTTCTAAGTGCTGACCTGTCTCCTGCCCCAGTGATATACTCCCAATACTTGTTATTTCTCCTGGCCATATGCTCATGGTTCCTGATGTTTTTATAAAAATAAAAAGAGGAGAAGGGATATGTTTGGTAGAGGTTTGTAAAAAGATAAAGAAAGGAGGAAATGTTTTGGTAGAAGTGTCATGAGTTATGGGGGAAGGAGTGCCTCCGAGGGCCCATGCAGAGACATTCTTTCCCACTGAAGGACCGGCCACAGAGTGACCATATAGTATATAGAATAGAGTTTATTCAGGGCATAGGGAGAGGAGTTAAGATGGTAGTCTGGTAGTTGTGCCAGGAGAAAGGGAGAGAGACAGAGACAGAGAGAGTAGAGAAGCAGAGGCTGTCCATGAACATGTGGAAAGAAAGTAGGGGAAGGGAATGCGGACAAGAGGGAAGAGTTAAGGGGACAGAGGAAGGCAAGAGCAAGAGCAAAAGAGAGTGGAGGGAGCAGTCAGTACCTTTTATAGTGAATCAGGCATGCCTGGCTATTGTCAGGTAACTGTGACATGGGACTTAGACAAAATGCTAACATTTCCTCTCTCCTCAGGGTGGCTTCCTCCTCTCTCAGCTTCTCCCCTCCTTCTCCCTCTCCCATTGACGAGGTCAGCTCAGAATGGTTGGAAAATTCCATCATACCCCTCTCCTCCTAGAAGAGACAGGACAGAAAGCACATAGCCAACCCACCCCTCCTAGAATAGAAAGGCTGATTACATTCTTCAGGAAGACCACTGGGGGGACCGACCATGTGCCACCCCTTGCTACCTCATTCCCTAAAGACCAGTTTAAAAGTCACACTGTTCTGCCAATCACATAGCTGCTGCTCTGTACAAAAAGGTAGCCTCCTTTCCTTCAAGTGCAGGATGACCCCAATGCGTTGGAACAATAATTTCTCTTACTTTTGCATCGATTCCCCCCATCCTGCTAAGCATTGTTTACAGGGCTGGGGGGTTCCCCCTCTTGCTAAATCTCATCAGACTCTTACACCTCAACCAGGTCACTATAAACCTACCAACCTCTAATTTTCTCTCACAACTGGCTATGACCAATTTTATTTAACCAATAGTTTTTAATCAAGGAACAAGGTTTGTACAACAAAAGCCTAAAATGTAAGAATTCAGTCTCATTTAGACCTTTGGGTACAGAATTACACTTTGGGTACAGAGTCAATTTAGTTATTAACCCAGGTTTCCCTTTGGATTATCATATGAATCATCATCATTTTACCCCAACCCCTCTTAGAAAGAGACAAGGACAACAAGCACATTTTCTTTTTAACTTTGTCAAAGAATTCAGAGACTTGTCTGCCTTTGTTGAGCATGGACAATAGGCTAGCCAGGTGGGGTCAGGGCCTGAAATTACCATCCCTACCTTGCTTAGGCCTAGACTTAAACTTCCTCTGTCCTAGACTAATCCTGAACTCAGGAATCTGCCTGCCTTTGTAAGCACAAACAAAAATCGTAACTTTTTGGGATCTTGCTCTGAGATCACCACTCTCTAAATATCTTTATCTCCTTCCTTAGAATCTTTCTGTCAAGCAAGCTCATAGTGCCATTGCATCTGTTCTTTTAGATCTGTGTGTGAGGCTTCCTATATAATTCATATTGCATCCTTATATTTTGCATAGTTGAGAAATTATATGTTTCTGAACTCGTGTTTTCAGAGTTCTTTCTTAAGGACTGCCCTGAAGGTCTCAGTGTTTGCATTTGACTGAGCTAATCCCTTGCCTCATGGACTGGTCGTATCTGTGACTATCACAGAGTCATGAACTTTAGCAGACAGGACATTACTCAAAGGTAGAATATGAAAATATGTACATTCAAACAAGAATTATGCCAAAGCAAACATCAACACTTGTGGAGGCCTGCGACCTGCCGGCTCTGTTCAAGGGGCAGGAACCATGTCACAACATCCCTACTGTGGCCAAGATAAACAGGGTAGCATGTAGCTATACCGCCTCTGTATCTTCAAGTGGTAAGCCCACACAAGAATGAAATGGTTGATTTAATGTGGAGTAACCAACAGAAATGGAAAAGCTTCAAAGACAATACTGGAAATAAAAATACTAAGATAAAAAGAAAAAATAAATAGAAATGCAGCTACAAAAGAAGTAACAAGTATGGAAGTTTTAACTATAGGTAAGTGTGTGTATTTCAGGACCCTAAGTGTAGACAAATAAAATAACTTCCTAAATGAGGCCGAGTATCATATAGAAAAAAAAACAACAGATGCCCTAAAGAAAGCAAGGCAAACAAACAAAAAAGCAAAATGACGTGAAAGGGCTTTTAAAAAGGATTCCACCATAGGTGGCTGTGGAGATGCCTCAGCAGTAAGCGCATATGGCTATCGCAGAGGACCCGGGTTCAGATCTCAGCACCCATGTCAGGTGGCTGACAGCTACCTGTAACTGCAGCGTTGATACCCTCTTCTAGTCTTCTCTGGCATTCACATGAACTTGCACAGATCCACCCATAGATACATAATTAACAATAAAATAAATTTAAAACAATATATTAAGTAACATATTTATCAGCTGATCCAGGAAAAAGCATATAAATATTCTTTTTTATGTAGAAGACACATTATAAACCTGGATATATCAAATACTAACTTAAAATGTCACCTTATCCATCTTCCAAAGAAATAATATACTTTAATGCTTTAGATAACCATGAAGGAAATAGATGTTCTTATTTCTGTTTTAAATTTTCTTATCTGTCTCAACTATCCATAAACATTTAACATTCTCTAAAGACCTTTAAAAGTCATGTATAGACTACCTATGATTTTTAAAATTGATTAGTGGTATGGCTTTAACTTGAACTATTTTCTCTAAGAAAAAAATCCCTATGCTATTGTGCTGTTGTTCTGGCATACACACATGTATGTATATACATACATACGTTTGTATTCACATGAATGTTGTATGCACATGAGTACAGACCAGGGATTGCCATTGGATGTTTTCCTGGATGACTCTTCAACTTAATTTTTGAAAACTTTTCTCTCACAAAACCTGGAGTTCACTAATCTGGCTAGACTGAATGTGCATGAAGCCCCAGAGTTCTCCCTGTCTCTACACCCATAGATTAAGCTTGGCTTTTAATGACCCATGTGCCTAGGTTTTGTGTAGGTTCTGATGATTTCAACTGAGATCCTTAAGCTTGGACAGTAAGCACTTTAGAAACCAAGCCATCTCTTTAGCCTTGCTGTTTATTTTTGTACCCATGATCATAGATTTAAAAAATGCACTAACCCTGAATATGCACCTTGAATTGTGGATGCAAAGCATATGTTTTTGTGTAACTGCACAAAGAATGAAACAAAAACAGTGTGCATCCCAGAAGTGTCCTTTGTGGCAAACCCTATTCCCATTGAGAAGGCAGAGCTTGGTTTTTAATACCATAGAATAGTTTCTTAACTCTATGGCAACATGAATGCTCCTTAGAGTACTCTACTATGTCTTCACTCAGCATAATATGCACATAGTTACTAAAGTTGTTTTCTCTGGCAACAGTTCATTTTCCACAACTATAAAGAATTCCATTGTACAAATATGTCTCAACTTGAAAAATCCATTGTTTTACTGCTGACAAAGGTGTTCTGGTATCAGTTTGAGGGATAGTAAAATAATGCTTCAATAAATATTCTAGAGTATGTGTTTGGTATGCACATCCACTGTTTGCATTCAGTGTGCACGTGGGAGTAAAACATACTGGGCATAGGTTATGTACCTGGTTCAGCTTTTAGTAAATATGTTCCTCTAGTTTTCCAAAGTGATTCATTTCCACTTGCACCCACCTAAAACACAATACCACATTAACACAGACATTTAATATACTTAAGGGTAGTTTAAGCTGCCTGTTTTGGTTTTATAAGCCATTCTGTTGCTTTTATTCTGACAAGCCATTGTGGCCTTATTTACATTTCTCAGTGAATAGTGAAACGAAATGCTTTCTAACATGCCTTTGGCTATTTGAATATATTTTGCTGCAAAGCAAATTTCCTTATACTGTGTGTTTTAAAATGAGATTATCTAAACTCTGGGATGTGTCTTGGCTGTAGAGAGCTTGCTTAGCATGCTGTGGGTGGGCCCTGTGTTCAGTCTCTAACACAGAGACTAAAATTGGATTATTGGATCTCCCATGTATTTGCTGAATGGTTACATTTTATAGATATAAATCCTTTATTGCTGTTTTAAGCTTCCATGCATGAAGACTTTTAAAGAACACAGATCCTCTATTCTATTGTTGGGATTTATGTCTGTGCATCTCTTTATCTTCCTTTTGTCCTGACATAGTGTCACCTTGCTATTTCCTATGTAAACCTTATTGCATCGCATATTTCTTTTGGGGTTCGCATTTTTAGACAGAATTAGACAAAGTCCAGGCTGATGTCAAACTCAACAATCCAGATAAAATTGTCCTTAAACTTAGGATTCTCCTGTCTCCACCTCCGAAGGGCTGGGATTACAAGCATGCACCATCATATCTAATTTTATGTGGTATGGGGATTGAACACAGAGCTTCTCACATGAAGGACAAATACTGTACTAACTAAGCTACATCCCCATCCTTAAGGTGTAACTGCTATTGCTGAGTTTCAGTCCTCTCAAACATAATTCTACTCTCTATTTCACTCTGCTTATGACTTTAATTCCATCTGCATCCTATAATTCTAATTTCTGTTTTGTTGTTATCATATAGCCTAAAGTGTTTTCTAGTCTCTGCTGTGGCTTTTCATTTTAACATTGCTTAAACTGCTAACATCTGGGGAGTTCCCTTCTGTATTACTAATGGCTAATTTAATTCTCCAGTAATAGGGAATATGCTATGTGGTTTTCATCTTTTAAATTGAGTTAATTCTTGATTTTTGGCTTGAGTATATATTTATCTAATACTTTTGAATCTTATTATCTTACTGGGCCTTGTATATGTTTCTTAAATAGTATTTTTCATGTCTTTGTGGGTATGTGCTTGTAGAGGCCAGAGAGGTTGTTGGAGTCCCCTGGAGTTGAAGTTACAAATCATTGTGAGCCACCATGCAAGGGTATTAAAAACCACACTCAGATCCTCTGCAAGATTGACATGCTATTTTAACTATAGAGCAATCTCTCCAGACCCTTGTACATTTTTTTATCAACACCCTGCATGTGACATATGGGTCTTTTTTATTTTGTTCTGTTCATTTTTACCCATTTCACTGAGGTTATATTCATTTGTGCCTACAGATCAATAGTTTTTTAAATATATATTCAATTTATTTTATGTGTATAAGTATTTGACTGTATGTATTCATTCCTGTACATTCATGATACCACAAAGCCTAGAAGAGGGTATCGGGTCCTCTGGAACTGGAGTCACAGGTAATTGGAACCTGCTTTGTGGGTGCTGGAAACTCAACCTCATCTCTATATGAACAGCAAGTATTCTTCACTATCTCTTCAGTCCTCACATCTACACCATTTTAGTTTCTGTCCATTCAGGCTTCTTCTCAGCTTGGGGTTGGTTAGCATGTTCTAAATTACATGGCATTTCTTTTTTCTTTTTTTTTTTTTCTTTTTGAGCTGTTTTGAATTTGCGAATCAGGCATGTTCTTGTAAGTACCATAGTATTTATTTTGAGAATTCAATTAGACAGTTTTGTTGTTGATTGTACACATTTGTTCTACTTCCCTTTAATGAAACTGCAGATAGGCAAGCATACTCGTTTACAACTTCTGTTTGTTGAGCCATGTTATTCGCATTTCCATTTCTCTTTTTTACTTTTATGTTTATCATTACTTTTATGCTAATTGACTATAGTTCTGTTTCACCATTATCTTAATTTATTTTTATTTTATTTTACAGTGAATATTACAGTGACCATTATAACACCATAACTTAAGCCTAATGCAAATTAGAAATTTTGCCTCTATTTGTGTTTTTGAAGACATTTTACCATATAGTCTTCACTATAGGCCTGAATCTCACTGTGCAGGCCAGATAGGTCTCAAACTCACAATCTTCCAGTTTCAGGCTCCTTTTAAAATTACAATCATGTCCCACCAAGACCAGTTAGAAATTTTGCCATGTTGATTCCAGTATGGTTGCTTATGTGTGTAGTCCTAGTACATGGGATGCTGAAGCAGGATACTTACTTGGCAGAATGTGAAGTTTGAGAGCAGCCTGGGCTACAGAATGATACCTATACCCTGTTTTACAAAAACAGGTAAAAAGCCAAAAAAGAGAGAAAGCAGTTTCTCCCACCTTGTTTTAACTTCCATGTATCAGATAGTCGCCCCCTCCAGACCTTTGGTTTATTTTATAAAATTGGAGGTGAAAAGGTTTGATGTGTCTGGTTGATTTTTCAAAGAATGTCCCACTAATATATCACCAATAACTTTAAAGCAGAACATAGCAAGCTGGTGCAAAGTGTGCTGTGAATTATAACGTTATTGAGATAAATGTACAAACTACTAGGCAAGTAAGACAGGGAAGAGCAAGACAGAGGATAAGTGAGGTTAAATAAGTGAAAGATGGCAAAGAAAAAGAATAGAAAAGAACATTATGGAGAGAGAAAAGGGGTAAGAGATTTGAATAAAAAAAGAGAGAGGGGTGTAGAGAGCTGTATTGGGGTGCTATGCTACCAGGCAGGAACTTGGCATTGACCAAGGTGAAGTTCCTCTCCCAGCCTTGGAGCAGGAATTTCTGTGCTAGCCATAATCCCCTCCACCTAGCATGGAGTGCTCAGACCAAGGCAAAGCCCATTGTTCTCCAAGGACCTGCAGTTCCCTGAGGCACCACCTGAGGAGCAAGCAAACCAGTTCTGCAGATCTGTTTCCAGCCTTTGGGAGAAGGGTCTTCCCCCAGCATATATATATATATATGGAAACCTCCATTAAACTTTGAGCCTTGAACAGGAATTTTGTCTTGGTTCCATGTTTCTCTTGCTACTCCATCCCTATCCCCAGCTTTCCTTCCAGGGAACCCGGTAATCCATAACCCATTCAAATGTAGCCATGGGCAGCTACAGAGGGGAAAGTGGGCTTCACAATGAGAAAACTTAAAGACAATTAAGATGAATGTAGAAAGGGGGAAAAAGGTACAGGGACAAAATGGTGGAGTATTGAATAATGAAACAGCTTTTACAAGGGCTCCTTAAAAATGGGAGTTTCTAGTCTAGATGTCCCCTGACTGTGTGCAGTTATCTTTCCTCTGGCCTATCCTATGTTGCTCATGTGTTCCCAGGTGTCTGATGGCTGCTGAGTCATCTTTACTTAATAGCTCTCTTCTTTGACTATCAGGAGCCTCACTTAGCTGTGTGGTTTGTGACCTTGAGAGATGCTTATTTTCTAGAGACTCCCTATTTAGCACACCCAAGGACACATCCTGAGCTGTTTTATCAGCATCTGTGACCTTCCAGATCTGCACTACAGTCTACATGTCTTTCTCTCACTATGGAGCTGTGGAAGACAAATGTTCTAGCGAAGGGCTGTGTCTCAAGCGTTTTGGAATTGAGGACAAATGCCCACAGCAGCTATCAGTAGAGTCAAAGGACCAGTCTTCATACTTTCTACCCTGCCCTGCACATATGCTTTAAGGGATGGAGTCATGCTTATCAGCTATTATGCTTGAGCTGGCAAGTTACTGGAGCAGTAAATCCACCTACTGACCTCAGGCTTAAGGCTGAGAGCACCAGAGTTACTATCAGTTGACAAACTCTGTTCCAGGTCACCAAAAGTGAGGCTGCCTTGTGTGCCCTCCAGTGTCTCTGCTGAACTTCCTGTCTCCTGAGCTGTCTGTTTTATCAGCATCTGTGACCTTCCAAATCTGCACAACTGTTTACAGGTCTTTCTCTCACTACTGGAGCTGTGAAAGGTTAAATCCAACTCCCTATTATGTGATTAGTTTGCTCCCTGTTCACAAGTTCCTAGTGTAGGTCAGTATTAAAATAGCAGGTTCCCCATCAAGATGGCACCTGGCCACTGCCCTCTGAGTCACATAGAGTGACACATCAGATTCCTCATCACTGTTGATTCACCAGCCTGAGGAATCACAGCAAATGGTTTGGAGACTTGTGAGGGCTGCTGGTTTTACTGAGGATATAGCTGTCAGGCTCTCCTCTGGGATGCAGGTACTGCTTCCTCTCCCCAGGCCTGGAGACATGCATATCTGCAGTTCCATTCACCTTGGCTTACTGCTCTGTAGGGTACTGCCTTCTTGTCTCCATCTTTTTCTGTTATTCTATTACTGCTAATACGAATACCTAGAGCTGCTCAGCTCTATCTCTTCAGAATACTACCTATTTGTTTCTTGTCCTTTTCCAATTCTTCTCCAGGTGCAGCCTTTAGATTTTTTATTTTAATTATAAAATAATATAGTTTTCTCTGTTTTGTTACACATGGAATATTTCATTAGTGTTATCCACATATTTGTCTCTCTGTTGCTCTCCATTTGAAAGGATGAGAGTTACAGCCTAAAAATCTCCAGTGCCTAACTCTCAAATGACCCCCAAGAAGTCAGAAGTTTAAAGTGCTATCTTGCTCCAAAGAAGCTCTAACTCCAGCCCTCTAAGGAGCCCCCAAACACCTCAAATTCCAGAGCCCGCTCTTTGTTGGAAAGGTCGCATTCTTTGAGCCTGCTCTTTGTTAGAAACTAGGTGAAAGGTTGCATTCCTGGGCCTGCCCTTTGTTAGGAGCTAGGCAAAAGGCCTTGAGTATGAGATCCTGGTCGCATAAGGTAATGGAAAATGAACTAATTACCTGCTTATCTTGCTTCTGTAAACTGCTTATACACCACCACCCCCATCCAAGAGCTCATACAGCTATAGACCTCTGAGAAAATAGGAAAGTGATTGGTCCATGGATCGCGGGCTCGGATAATTTAAACTGATTGGCCTAAAAACTATGGAGTGGTACAAATCGATTGGCTCGCACTACGCTCTTGATGCTAAGGAATGATTGGTTTGTGATTGGCGGGGCTTTGTTGTAAACCCATAAAAGTTGTCTTGATTTTGCACTCGGGGTTTCACAGTCCTCTACCCCTGCGCGGTGTATGACTGTGGACCCCAGAGCCTCTGGAATAAAAAAATCCTCTTGTTGTTGCATCAAGACTGTTTCTCGCAAGTGATTGGGATGTCACCTTCCCAGGTGTGGGGCGCTAGGGCGCCCTCATTTTTTAGGTCTTACACATTTCCTTCTGCATTATTTCTGGTTCCATTTGAGAACATATTTCTTAAATACTGCTTTTAATTTTTCATTCTCTGAGAGTGACATTTCACGTTGTCTCCTCATTATATGGCTATTCTTACACCATTTATTTTTTGTCAATCTTATAATCATATGCCAAGGTAATTGTTCTCTTTTGATTCCCAGCAGTTCTTGATCCTGTAGGTTGCTTAAAATGCCTTAATATTTTCTATGTCTGGGCACATCCTCAATCTCTCATGTTCTTAATATTGTTTCTGCCTCCTTTTCTCTCCTAATAGAAGCTTATTAAGTGGGAAACAGGACTTTTAGCTGGTGTAAATATATTTCTCAAGCTATTTTGGTTTTTCTTTTCTGGTCTTTATCTCTCCGTCCAGTAGCCTAGGCCTGCCCCACATTCATTTCTATCTCACTAACACTTATGCTCTTGGATCTATTCATCTTTTAATTCTTGAGTTCTTAATCTTTGTATTTTGTAATTTGGATTTTATTCTGCTTCCTCTTTAGTCATTTTGCTACTCCAATGTTACATTATGTCCTTGTTTAGTAATAAACAAGTCTTCTTTCTAGTACGAGTAATGATTTTTGAGTAAATAAATACAGAACAATCCCTGTAAGGAATAGTCCAAGTTATTTGAGGCATTGAGAGATATTTGATATATTCTCAAAGAAGTAAGAATGATCAAAGAACAAAAACCAAAGAACTTTCAGGAAAATATCTCAGTGAACAACAAAGATAAAGAGCGATAATAAAATACATTTTAAATGAAATATTTAAAATCACAGTTACTTCTAAATTAATTCTCTTTAAAGTCATTTAATAAAATACCCTCTGATACTTTGTTTACTGGCAGGCTTCTTATGGCTGCTGTGCTATTCCAGGTTAGTCCCACAAGGAACCAGAGGCAGAGATGTTTTTGTTTTTAAGACATTTGTGACTATATTTTTTTTCTTAATGGAATAGTTCATGAACTTGTACATAGAAAAGCCACAGTACTTTTAGATTATATCATTTTGTTTTGTAAAAGACAATATAGCACAGAAAGGGTAGAAGCATACTCTAGAAAGTAGTCCTTATTTGTATACAATATGCCATTTCCAAAAAAAAAGGATGACTGGGGTGGTACACCAAGAATTATGCAAGTTAGTGAAGATCACTAGTGAACTAAAAACCTTGCTCAAGGCTCTGGAAATATGTGTGGTTGGATTTCAGTCTTGCTTATGAATCAGAAAGTGCTTCTATTACCTGAATTCTCCTTTCCAAAATAGGATTACACGCACAGTATCCATCTTTATGCATGGGGGTGTGAGCATGCATATGTGTTTGTTTCTGTGTGTGTGAAGCCATGTGAAATGACTTATTTCCTTAATTGCTTGAATTCAAATCAAGAAGGCTAATCCTCAATGAATAATAACCAAGAACTATCATTTCTGGGAGACAGAAGAACTCATGAGTGCGTGAAGTTCTGAGTGAACATGTGCCATTGACAGAAGTACAACCATGTCTATAACCATAGCCTCACACCTATGGGAAAATGTCTAATCCTTCCTGTCCCAGGGATGAGGCTCAGAGAGATATCAAAGTCTTTCTTGAATCGTGTGTAAATGTTGACAGTGTATGAAGAACATAGCCATCATAGCTTTTTCTACCACAAATGTTTACAGCCTGAAGTGTGTTCCTCTATAGAGACTATTCCTAGTGAGATTATCTGATCCTGTGTCACTGGTCAGGTGTATACCATATATTTCCCCCTTTGTTTTCCTCTATATACAATAACCTGACCACTTTGATTCAGCTGTATGCAATAACCCCACCTCCATGTTCATATGTATACAGCAAACACACTATGTTTATGGAAGATATGTTTTCTCTATCAGAAAGCTAGTCCACCAATTCCAGCTTCTCTGTCTGTGTGTTTGTCTTGTCTCTATTTCTCTCGCTGCCCCACTCAGTTCCAGCCTTAGAGCCATGTGACAATCATCTACACAGGATCTAATGTGGATGGCAAGGTCCAGTACCTTGAGTATATGGCATAAGGAGAGGATACTGTGGATGATTAGAGAGACATATTGTTCTGTGATACTATTCCTGGGAAAATATAAACAAATGTATACTTACTCCAAATAGGGAACTGATGACAGACCACAGTATGGATACCACCAAAGTTAGACTTGGTTAAGTAACAGATTTTATTAAGGTTACTTGCAGTAATATTGGTGAGGAGTTTCGTACATCCTCAAATAACTCAAAACAGCTGCATCACTAAAGCCAGATCATGAGAGCTGGAAGTCTAGAGCACATGTCACTTGCAGGCAGATTAAAAGATGAGCGAATGTCCC
Source organism: Apodemus sylvaticus (assembly GCF_947179515.1). NCBI lineage: Eukaryota > Metazoa > Chordata > Mammalia > Rodentia > Muridae > Apodemus > Apodemus sylvaticus. The sequence goes on along the minus strand of NC_067473.1, from coordinate 138,526,540 downwards.
TTCTATGTAGTTCAGCTAGTCTAAGAGTCTTATAAGTAGTTTGGGTTGCCTGACAGTGTCTCTCCATGAGCCTTCCTGTATATGTATTCTTAGGGAGGGGGAAGCCTAGTGAATCTGGTCAGTTTTAGGAACTTCCTGCTGCCTTTGAATTATTTACTTCCTGAGTTTCTAGGTAGGATGGAGTGTGTCACTTCCCTTTAGAGCAATTTGTGTTTTAACTAGCTTCCCTCCAAGATGGATGTTTTATCTCCAAGGAAATTACAGTACATCAAGAGGTAGTGTGGTTATTGCAAGTGGGAAGTATAGAAATAATTTACAACTAAAAGGAACTTTTTCCTTTAAACAAAGTAACAAATATTTTGATAGTTTTCCATCCAATGGTATGCTCAGTTGTATCCCTTTGTTTTGATTTCATTCTAGTTTGTAGCTATTTTAACCAACCATAATGGTAGAGGTGACACTTTCCTGCCCCTGCCAGGCCATCTCTCTGGCCAGGGTCCCGAATACCTCACTTCCATGCAATGCCCCACATACTCCACGATCAGCCATCTCAACACCTAACTACCTGGTAGAATCTTAAAGCTTAATTAAACAATCAGATTTATATATCAATAAAGTCACAATTTACAAGATACCAATAAAGTAATTTCAGAGCCACTTGATAATTATAAAAGCTCTATCCTGATATTTCTAACCTTGTTGGGAAACCATAGCTACTTGTGGCTAGAAATTGCCACTTGGGTTCATGGTCCATGGCCATGGTTCTTCTCCCTTCTGTGATGCCTCCTCTCTCTGCAACTCATAGCCCCCCCCCCTTCCATGTCCAATCGCAGATCTTCTCTACACTAATTTAATTGGACAGGGAAATTCCTGTAACATGATGCTATGTGATAATCCAGAAAAGGCCATACTGTTCTTACATGATTCTTTTAGGATACTAATGGAGGAAGTTGGTGACTCTGCTTTCATCAAGCTGGAGGAGTCCCATCGAGGTGCTTTGGTGTACTTCCGCAGCTGAGCTGCCTGTCAACAGTCCTATCTCTATGGATATGTCTTAGATGACTAGTCTAGTTGATTATTCTTGTGAGGGTGGGCTTCACCCAGTGTTTGATGCCAACCACGAGAGACTGATTTCCTGACTCACAAACAGTAGCCAATTTTTAAAAGGATGTGTTTAACTCATTAATAGATAATAGATAGTAGATAATAGATTAATAGATAGATTTGTTGTGTCCAAAGTTACCTATAAACTGCCTTAACAAAGAGACCTAATATTCTGTATTTCAACAAATTTACTTTGCATAAACATGGAGTGTCTTGTTTATTGAGTGTTTTCCTTTTTCCACTCCTTAACATGCTAGTAAATGTGTCCAGAGTGCAAAAAGATCATAGCAAATCCTGTCTTTAGCAACAAAACATGCACAATCCACTATCTGTATAATGAATAATATTGAGGTCAGTAGAGAAGCAGCTCAAGACTTGTCTCAACCCCTTGATTCAGTGTTCTGGGAATAGTGGTTTTTTTTTTTCCATAAACTTCACTTCATGCAGTTAGCTCAGAATATCTCAAGCACTCAGGTTCTACCTCATTCCTTTTCACTCCTGTGGCTTTCTTCACCCAATGAAAGGACAGAAAGTGGGATTTGAAACATTCATTATCTGAAAGTACCGCTGTGCCTGTCTCTGAGGAATCAACTTACTGAAAGGAATTTAGCCTTGAAATGCTCTTCCACATCCACACATTCACAAGGAGTTAGTTTAGCATTTGCAAGCAGGAATCCCAGCATTTTTCTGTTGCCTTGTAATGATATGTTGGTTGTTTACAATCATACAGATTGCATGCTACAATCATCCATTAGTTCTTTATAATGAATGTGCACACCTGGCAGCTCTCAGCCCCAATCCTCTGCTTTTATTGACTTTCTGTCAGTCATTATAGATGGGGCAGATATAGGGGAGAAAGAGAATGTTTGTCAAAGGCAGAGACCTAACGCAGGTGGTGGCAAGATTTGAGTTTGCACCTGGACCCATTCATTTTCTTCCTTTCTGATTTTAAAGTATGAGAAGTTTTAAATCAAAGGTCATGGCCCCTTTTTACATCTTTGATTCTCTGGCAAGTGGTGACTTTCTTGAGCAATAGAAGTGTATTAGCTAATTTTCTCTCTCTATGGCCACCTAGTCTGACCAATAAGATTAGTTTGGTTCACAGCTTCATTGATATTTAATCCCATTCTGATTGGGAAACCATGGGTTGTCAGTGTCTCTGCCAGTGACTGCCAAGGGGTGAGGAGGTGGCTTTTTTCATGACATGGATCAAGAAACAGAGGATTATATCAAGGACACCAATACCTTATGCAAACTTATAGCAGCCTCCAAATGATGGTATAAGTTTTGGAGTGAGCATGCAAAATGTGAACTTTGAAAAACATCTCAGACTGAAACCATACCAGGGAGCTAAGTGGGCATCTGGGAGTGCTGACTGTATCTACTGTCTTCCATGATATATTTTTTTCAATGAGTGCTGGGTTATATTCAGTTTTGCATCTCTCACAACTGTAAATCTGTCTGGGAAGTTACTTAAGCATTCAGTTCACTTAGGTTCTTTTAATAACATTGTTCATTTAGTTCAAGAAGTCAAATCAACTTCTATGGGTCTTTTTCTTTATTTTTTGTTTTGTACTTTATTCCTCTCAGATACTTTACACCCCCAAATACTTTATAAGCCCTAGATACTTTACCTCCATCCCCAAGATACTTAGGGATCATATTTGCGTGTGTGTGTGTGTGTGTGTGTGTGTGTGTGTGTGTGTGTGTGTTGTTATCCAATGCTATATAGAACATATAATAGAGGTTAAATAATGACACTAAGTGTAAGGTCTTTGACAATCTCTTTTGCTATTTTTGTGTATTAAATATTTAAAATATGAAGAGTAAAGAGGAGAATATTTCAGTATTGGAGAAATCTTTCTTTAATAGAGATATTTGTTCATGATTTCACAGGCTTTAGAGCTATTTATTTAACTTAGTACATTCCAAATAACAGCAGGATCTGCCCACATGTGTGGAGGCATTAGGGAAAAAATGCAGAATTTTCCAACTGAGTCTTGTGGTCTGCACCTGTAAATATCTACTTGAGTCATACACAAAAATAGACAGAGAAAATGAGAGAGTAATCATGTTTTACATATGCTAATTAAGATATTAGAAGAAAGTCAAGTGTGGGTGGCTCCAGCCTGTTAACCCAGGACCTGCAACACTGGAACAGAAGTGTCATTTGTGGGTGGGATCTGGGCCAGGTGTTTCTAGATTCTTGATATCTTATTCAAATAATTTGAATAAAGGCAAAACAGATTGATAAGTAGGAAGAGAGATATATTCAAAAGCAAATATTTAGTTTTAGTTTGGATCTAAAAGAAATACACTATCATGAGTGACAGTGATCTATATGGCCAAATGTATTCAAGGGCCCTAGATTATTGCCTGTGGCATTTTTTATAAGTCTAAAGGAAGGAAGTGTTGACTACTAAACATATAGGTTAGGAGTTTCTCTATTTTCATCAACAGTTTTCAAGTACTCAAAACTTTTACTCAACATGTCATTTTCTCTTATCTGATTTTAAACTTATAAATACCCTATTATTATATAGGTTTAAGATGGCAAACAGAAAATTCTCCATAGCAATTCCTATAAAGGATACAGTTTGCCTTATTGTACATGAATCCACAACCAGTCTAGGCTGTGTACCCTCCCCTTGAACCTGGATATGAATGGAATATGATTAAATAGAATCTTGATGATTACTTAGGAAAGAAACTTATTCCAATATTCAGAGTACAGTGTGAATGCAGCTTGGTGCAATATGTGTGCATGTGGGGCTTGTCCTAGATTGCTAAAAAGTGCGGTACATTGTTCAGAGATAGGTATGTATGCAAAGTATTTACAGGTTAAGGTCTCAGGCTGCCAAGTACATTATTGCAAGGGGGCTGTGTGATAAGCCAGATGTTGATAAACTATTCCCTGTGCTTTCCAGCTTCAGAAGGATTTTCATGAGTGTCACACAGGCCTGGGCCATAAGTTAAGACCCTGCCTCAAAACTAAATAAATAGAGAGGCTATTGAAGGAGAGAACTGTAAACCCACAGAAAGAGTATAATATATGACAAGCATCCATACATTTATAATGAAAAAGCAATGGGCTGAATGATCAACAATAACCCTGATTCTAGAGCGTTGGCACATTGTAGCATACTTTAGGGAAAATGCCTGGATTGAGACTCAGGACACCTGCATTCCTTGGGCCAACAGAATGACCTTGGACAAAGTTCTTCAGATTCAGAATCAGAGACTAAATTATCCATTTAAAGAGCATAATTTTTCTGTGAGTTCCTGTAACATCAATCACAAGAAAATTTGGCTTTCATAGCTATTTTCCATGTATATTTTATATCTGTATTCAGTTTGTTTGCAGAACATTTTATGAATAAATAATTACAGAAGGCAAGTACCCAGTGCAATTTAGATATTGAGATTGAGGCCAGCTGAACACGGAGCCCAAAGGAAGTGACTAAAGAATGGATTGTAATGGTCAGTCATTATCTATTCAGCTCTTGATTAGCTTTGGATCGATGCTGCCAAAACTGAGACAGAAACACATGGTAAGCAGACTATTGCGGGACTATGTAGAGTTATTGGTCTCATTAATTCATATAATAAAACTATACCTATTTCAGCCTGATTATTTTTAGAACATTACAAAATAGAATAGGAAAGCATTCATCTGATGCCTGACAGCAGATGAAAATAATCTTACTGTAGGAATTAATAGAATAAAAATATAAAACCAAATATATACATTAAGGAAATCGAATTTTGCATACTTTCAAACATCTCTTTTCTCAGCTATACTGATCCCTAAACAAGACTTTATTCAGGTTGTACAAGTACAATGGAAACGGTACTGAGGTAAACACCATGATCTTTTAGTCCTTTCTTGTGTACTCAGCACTTAGAAAATGTTGAACATGAATAAATGTATTGTAATATCCTGAAAACAATTCATTCTACATGACAGTTCTTTTATCCTTTCATTGCTGTCTTGCATGCTGCCTGTAGATGCAAATAACCCCAAAGACACACCCAAAAGTGTGCTTGACTATTTTATTAGTCATCTCTTAATCAAGTTGATGTTCAACCATAGTAATTTTCATCATAATTTGCATTCAAAAATTTTGGATAACTATCAATACATATGCATAACATGTTCATATGTTTCCATAGGTGTATGTAATATACTAGTATCCATGAATGAATTTAATGGTTTAACGCTATTCAAAAATAACAGTAATACTTGTATGTTATGTTCATGTCTTAGAGCACTTCCTAAAGAATGTATATAGATCTATCCCATGCTTTGTGATAGTTACAACACTGAAAATTCATGCATGCCATAATGTTCTTAAATATTTAATGCTTAATTTAGGGATGAGAATCCAGTAATATTTACCTTGTTCCAGGTAATATGTCAACTGTTGTCACTGCACAGGTCTTGTTTTAAGTAACAATATTTTTGAGTACTGACGGGTGCCATACGCAGCTTCACTGAGATAGATAGAATACACGATCCTGAAGCCTTGAGCCTTAGGGAATGTGTATGTATCAGTTGAAGTTGGGAAACCTTTTGAATAGTCTTTTGTTTCCTGTATTTGACCAATTGTGGGATTTTGTAAGTCTCTACATGCTGCTGCTGCAAAAAGCTTCTGAGTTCAGATATGAGAACTACATTTTCCTGTTGGTAGAAGGGTAAGTTTTGAGAATAGAATGACTGCTGAAGGAGTCTTTCTAATGGGTTATTATCCAGTATGAAGATGTCAGCATTAAAAGCATACACATATGAGCAACACTGAAAGGACTCAGCAGGGTGTGTGTGTGTGTGTGTGTTTATATATGTAATAAAAGAAGAGCAGTTCTTGAATTTATTATGAGATGGAGAGAGAGGGGACAGTTCAAGAGGGATAAAATGGGTAGGAGCAGTGTGAACATAGTACACATGTAGAAAATTCTGAATACAATTTGAATAAAAATAATAATTAGATAAACAAAAATAAAATAAATCCATATTTATTACTCATTAAATTTTTGTATCAAAATATTGAAAACGTCATTCTAAACATTGCTGTACATTCACAATAAACATGAAATCAAGCAAGTGCCTAACAGTCAATTATTCAAGTAAATGGAATATCCATCAAATGGATAATCATTTGATGATGTGTTAAATATAGTTATGTTGCCATGCAAGAACATCTCTCCCGTCCATAGTAATTGAGAGTGCCATATTTTTGGATATATGAAACTTTTGAAATGTTTCTACCATGAAAGAAAAATGTTCGAATCTTATATTGAAAAAGACACTCACTGACAGTTCCTGGCTGTGGCATCTTGGTCATGTCCAGGACTTATCCAGCAGCAGGCCTTCTGGCTCCTGTAGTCATTCTTCTTCCTCTTCTATAGTGTTCCCTGAGCCTTGGATATAGCCTTTGCATTGAAGATGTACTGATTAGGTTGGGTACCCCTTGGTCATTTGTTGTCTGCATTTTGATCAGTCAGATAGCTCTATAATAGCCTCTGTCTGCTGAAAAATGAAGCTTCTTTGAGGAAGGATGAAAGCTACATTTACTGGCTGTCAAAGGCTGGTGAGAGAGATGAAGAATCAGTTTTCTCCAGGTACAAGGCCCCTGATAGGTTATCCAGTTATCCAGTCCCAAGTGGTCAGGTCGAAGCATGTATACCTATAAGTGACACTAAATGGCTTTATACCACACACACACACACACACACACACACACACACACACACACACTCACACCACATATACAATGTGCAACATCGTAGTTATAAAAGAAGAGGTTTTGAATTTGGGAGGAACGTGGAAGGAGCTGGAGGAGAAAAGAGAAGAGGTAGAGATTGTGCAGTTACACAACTTATATGTGAAAGTCTCGAGAAATTAAATTTAAAACATACAAAAATCTATAAAACTATTGTGAGTTCATCTTCATGACTTTTTTCCTTATTTGTGGGTATTCTCCTGGCCTAAAATATAATGCTCCCCTCATCAGAGGCTCTGTGCTTGTTACTATCAGGTGACTATTAGAATTCATTAGTGTTTACCTACATTCTGCTTCAAGTCAAGAGGAACAAACAGGTAAAAACAGTATTACCACATTTTAATTTGCTTGAACTCAGTCTGCATGACATAGTCTCAAATGTCTTAGGAAATGGTTCCCACATCATACACCTTTCTCAGCCCTCATGCTTAAGAAACTTTGTTTTGCAGTGAGCAAGTGTAGACACAAAGAGCTTAGCCCTGGGATGTGTTGCCTCTGAGGCAGCTGAGGGGGAAGGGTGTTTGGGGGGAGGGGCGCTTGATTTTGCAAGAGATCAGGGTTGCTTTATATAATAATGTTTGCCTGTCTTAATTCTCAGCTACTCGGAAGCCGAAAGCTGCAGGCTTCTGGACAACACTTGTTGCTTAACAGTGGGAGACGAAGTAAAAGAGTAATTGCTAGGACTCCTTTCTCTCTTGCCCAGAAGCTTCACCTCTTCTTGACAGGCTGGAGGGAGGAGGTTTGGATCAATAAAGTTTTATTGAACAAAGAGAAGAGAATAAAGCATTCTTACACTGAATAAAACATTCTTACACCGGCAAATGTGCATAGAAACATGCATTTTTTTCATGCATTCTTGCTGGACCTGGCTACTAGTTTCACATATACACACATACATTTATACTTCCATATGCTATATGGTACAAGAGTCCAAGCACCACTGCAGAAAGAACTCCCTCACTCTGGATGAAAAATAAGCTTCAACCTTTATTGCATAGAGAAAGGAAAAGCTTCTGCCCTTTCATTGCTAACTGAATTAAATGACCTGTCTCACTGTACGAAAAGCCTGCCTGCTGCTTTAGGCTCTGCAGCTCCTTCTCTTGTAGTCGTATCTCTTTTCTCCCTAGCCCCTGTTAAAGTTTGTTGTGTTGTGTTGTCTCTACTGCTTCTTTTTCTCTTCTCTTTTTCTTCTCTTCTCCGGCATCTCCTCTATTCTCTTTCTGCATCTACTCCTTTCTCTCGACTCCTGTGTCTACCTAATTCTGCTCTCTTCTTTATTTCTTCTCATCTGCCCATCTCATCTCTGTAAATGCTTCTATCATAGTTTCCTTCTACCTCATTAATCTGCTCTCTCCTTCTGCCTGGTAATGTTATTGTTCCTAGTATTTTTTACCTTTTCAGGAGAATAGACCACATGCTATCCCAAAACTTGACAACATGTTCAAACAGAAATTCAAATCATAAGCTGAACAAGAAGTTAACAACTGAAGATGTTTACATGTGTTTCTATTAAGACTGGTTGTCTAACTAGACATTCATTATCTGTCCCTAGCTCCACAGGTTCACTGAGAGTCTAAAATTGTAATTCTTAGGTCTAAGTTAACATCGAAGTTTTGTATAGATAAGCCCAGTCATTATTTTATCTTCTGTTCTTGCACCTACAATAATTGCTCCTTCCCTTTTATAACCTTAGCTAATGATTTTATGGCCTAAAGGAATGCCTTCTTAAACTGTAAATCTGTATGTTGGTTTTTTTTTTTAATCTCAGCAATCAATTCTATCACAATCAATTCATGACATGTGAAGACTGATAGAAATCTAATTGAAGCCTTTATATGACAGAAAGCTCTAATTGTAGCCCCTATTGTAAATGTCTTAATAATTACTAGTATAAATTTAGGAATTCTTAAAGAATTGTCATTAGACATAAGGAATAATCTATTTGTATAGCATCACTATGACACAGTACAGCATTGTTGATCTGCAGAAAATCTGTTCAATAGGGTATGCTAATACCCAGGGATTGTCATATTAATTTAATAATGACAGGAAAGGCATATCAGTAACAGGAATCAAATCCCTTAGGCCTTGCCAGCAAGGGCTCCTTCATTGCAGACCTCAGACCACGGTGAAACCACATCAGGGAGATCACCCTCTAGCCGTTAGCCACTCCTGGACGGCTTTTGACAGGTGGGCTTTCCAGCTTTGGCATAAATTGAAGAAGTGGATCATACTCCACTGAGCTCTTCCTGCTCTGCCTTAAATCTCAAGACTGTCAAAAATCTAATCTCTGTAGCTCAGATGTGTCACAAGCCACCAGACGAATATGGCTGCATGGCTTCTCTCGGCTCTTTGGATTCTTGCCGTTGATCAGATTCAAGTCTGATAACTTACTTGTCTGTAATGTCTAAAATGTTATATTTCTTTAACAAAAAACTTTAGTTTTTAACCAGCATTATTTTATTGTTAGTAGAAAATTGATCTAAATATTTTCAACAATTTTCTTTGTCATTTAAACATTCAGTTATTTTTCATTCTTCTGGCACTTTTTGCACTGTAGGATGTGTGCTTTATTCTGACCCATCTCCCTGTTTCTGTATCCCTGCCCTGCTTGCTAATTTGCTGTTGCCTGCTCATGCCTGCCCCGCGCTGCACTCTGCCCTCCACAGTACATCACTCTATGCCTCCACGGCTTTTCTTTTTTTATCTGCAGTACTTTTTTTCTTTCTACTTTTCTTTTAAAAGGTATACTGATTTATTTTCTTTATGCATATTTGTATGCATGCATGATTTTATGTGCACCACAGTCATACAGATGTCCATAAAATCTAGAGGGGATTAAATCTCCTGGGCCTGTGTGACAGGTGGTTGTGAGGCCTGTGCTGCAGGTGCTAGGAACTTAACCTGGATCCTTTGCAAGAGCAATAAACTCCCTTAAACCACAATTCCAACTCTCCATCCTTTTCTGTAGTTTTATAAATAATCTTTTCCTAATTTTGCCATTTATATCTTTGAAGATTGGTTTACCTTTATTTTATGTGCCTAAATGTTTTGTCTGCATGAATATACAATCATCATGTGAGTGCAGTGCCCAAGGAGGCTTAAGAAGGCATCAGATCTCTGGAACTGAAGTCACAGATGGCTGTGACTTGCCATGTGGGTACTGGGAATCAAATCTTGGTCCTATGGAAGAGCAACAAGTACTCTTACCTGTAGATCCATCTCTCTAGCAGCCTCCCACATTCACCATTTTCACTAAACATTTACAGACTTGAGTATTACTTGTAATTTACACATACAAGATTCCTGATAATTGGAAAAATATATTACCTTTTCCTTCTGAAGAGAAATCAACCATCCCTGAGTTATTTTCCATTTCTGATATTGCCATTGACTTTGACTATATATTTCAGACTCATTAGTCATTTCAATTCTTTCTATGACTTTTTTTTTTCCTCAGTGTGATCCATGATCAGTGATGAATCTAGCGTGGCCCCAACCTACACCATCTCTGTTGTTCTAATTAGTATTGTGAAGTGTGGAGGGTACCATTTGCCTTTTTCAGACATTTTAAAATTCACTTTATTGTGTTTATTTAAGGTGCACAACATGTTGTTTTGATACACACATTAAGCAATTACAGTGCCTCGAGAAAGAAGCACCGATCTGATCTGTGTGGGAGAAAGTATACCTCCACATGAATAAGCATTTGTGACATGAGCATGACCTTGTCAAGGACTCCATTAGGTCATACTCCCAGGAATAAGGCCTTCCATGGTCAGGCTCAGGGTATGTCCCCTGGTCTGAGTTTGAATGTTGACAATGTGTACAGAGGGTATCAACCAAAGCTTCCATCCTGGATGGCCACACCCTGAGACTGCTCCCCTACAGAGACACCCTACAAAATTATCCAGCCTGCGTCTCCCTTCAGCTGTCTATAGTAAACTTGCCTCCTCATTCAGTTGTATATATTAAATGCACTGGGTTTCTGGGTTGCTGATATGGCTCTCTGAGAGTGAATAGCCATCAAAGTCCAGCTTTTCTCTCTGTGTACCATTCCCTATCACCCGGTCAGGTCGATACCCCTCAAAGTGTTGCAAGTCGAAGTGCCCCCTCCTGCCACATTATTGCCATTTTGCTTGTAGTAAGTAACCTCAAACCTACTCTCTTAGCAAATTTCAGTATTCAATTATGTTATTTACTACAGTCTTCTTGCTGCAAATTAGAGCTTTAGATTTATCCATGGGGTATAATTATATACCCCATTGTATAACAATTTATGTCCTTAATCCTGTGCATGCCTATTGGCAATTTGCTGCCCCTAGTGGCCACTATTCCTCCTACAGTTTCTTTTTTTTTTTTTTTTTTATTATTATTCGATATAATTTATTTACATTTCAAATGATTTCCCCTTTTCTAGCCCCCCCACTCCCCGAAAGTCCCGCAAGCCCCCTTCTCTTCCCCTGTCCTCCCACCCACCCCTTCCCACTTCCCCGTTCTGGTTTTGCTGAATACTGTTTCACTGAGTCTTTCCAGAACCAGGGGCCACTCCTCCTTTCTTCTTGTACCTCATTTGATGTGTGGATTATGTTTTGGGTATTCCAGTTTTCTAGGTTAATATCCACTTATTAGTGAGTGCATACCATGATTCACCTTTTGAGTCTGGGTTACCTCACTTAGTATGATATTCTCTAGCTCCATCCATTTGCCTAAGAATTTCATGAATTCATTGTTTCTAATGGCTGAATAGTACTCCATTGTGTAGATATACCACATTTTTTGCATCCACTCTTCTGTTGAGGGATACCTGGGTTCTTTCCAGCATCTGGCAATTACAAATAGGGCTGCTATGAACATAGTAGAACATGTATCCTTATTACATGGTGGGGAGTCTTCTGGGTATATGCCCAGGATTCCTGCTCTTTTGGGGGAAAGTGGAGACAGAGTTTGCCCCATCTGTCATCTTGTCCACATTTACTTGTTAACCTGTCCAAGATCTTTCTCTTTTGTACTTAAATAATAACAATAGCTAGATAGTAAAGGCTGGAGATGAAGCTTTGTTGGTAGAGTCTTTGCTTAGCATGCACAAGGCCTAAGTTCATTCCAGCATGGCATACAGCAGTGATGTGGACCCACGCCTTGTCAAACTAAATTCATCACTGACTAGGAATCAGCACTGAGGAGATTTGTTCTTTATCTTTTCAGGAATTTGTCACTTGTCTTTTGAATCATTCATATTTTTTAAATATTTATTTATTTAATATACATGAGTACACCATAGCTTTCTTCAGACATACTAGAAAAGGGCATCAGATCCCATTACAGGTAGGTTGTAAGTCACCATGTGATTGCTGGAAATTGAACTCAGGACATCTGGAAGAGCAGTCAGCGCTCTTAACTTCTGAGACATCTCTCCAGCCCTGAATCTTTCATATTTTTAACCATAACATTTTCATTATTTTACATGTAAAAATCACGAGATTAATGGTCTGTCATGAGAATTAATTCATTCATGCTCATTCAACAAAAAAGACATATATTCCTGTCCTCTGTGGATCTTGTGTTCAAAAACAGGAAATGGCAGCCATGATATGATAATATACACGCATACATAATTGCATGGCAAAGTAGAAAGCAAATATAAGTAGGGCAGGGAAGATGGATTGAGGCCATGGGAATTAGGATGTAAAAGAGAGGTCATGGCAGAGACCGGCGTATATAGGCTGAAATAATAATTGAGAAATGAAACTTTAAAGGCCAAAATAACAAGATCATTAGAGAGGAACTGGTGCCTTCTTGTTACATTTCAAGATGTGACTATAGTGTGAGGTAGTTGGGGCCCATGTGAGTTTATGTTTATGTACCATATGTTTATGTACACATGCCCATGTGAGTTTATGTTTATGTACCATATGCATACAGATGTCCATGGAGGCCAGTAGAAGCTATCCTATCCCCTGGAATCAGAGCTATGGGTGATTGTGAGCTGCCCAGTTCAGGAACTAAGTTTGGGTCCTGTACAAGAACAATAATACTCTTAACTAGTGCACCCTCCCAATTCATTTAATTGTGGGTTGTGAAAGAGAAAGAGAAGTCATGCCAAAGATGACTTCATGAATTTTGTTCTCAACAGTTCCAGCCAGCTAAGATTGGCAAAGGGTCTGACATTATATATTCTAAGATGTATTCAGGGGAGTCAGTTTTGAGCATGCTGAGTTTTAGGTGCCTGAACAGGTCATAGTTTGGAGAAATACTAAGCTTAGGTCAAATTATTGTTCTCAAGGTTTATAAAAGCAATTTCAACCAAAGGAAAAAATACTGAAATATAGTGTGAAAAACAGCATTTAAACTAGTGAACTGGCTATTGTTACCACAGTAAATATTGGTAATGACAGGTTGAAAACTGGATCTCAGTGCTCTAACACTAGGAAGCTAAAGACAAGTTGAAGAGACAGCAAAGAATACTGAACAAAGACTTCTCAGAAGACAGTATGAAAGTCATAGGTATCTATTGTCTTGTAAATAAATCACTGGCAGTAAAGTGGGCATGAACAGCTCCATCCAAGGCAGACAATAGTCTGCATTGGTTATCAGGTCTGACAATGTGAAGGGCATTGGTGATCTTTCCAAAAGAGATTTAGGTTAAATGGTAAAGGCAAAAGGATTACTGGGCTAGATTTAGCAGACAAAAAAGAGAAGAAACAGAAATGGAAGGCACAGACACTCCTTTTAAGAACCTGTGCTTGGTAGAATTCAGATGCAAGAGAAGAGCTACCTCTGTGAATGAAGCAGAGTCAAGAGGAGTTTGTTAGTTAGAAAGTTAACATGATTTTAAGATGTTAATGGGAAATACCTAGCAGGCATGAGGTATGATAATATGAAAAAGATGGAAAGGTTGTCAAAGGATCTCTAAATAGGTCAATGAAGAAATTAGGTTGAGTGTGGACTAGGAAGTATGTGTGATTCTTGACAGTGTAGGTGAAGACAGAGGCTTGAGGGTACCAACTCTGAAGGTTCCTTTCTGCTTCTTCCATTTCTGTCATGAAATATTTAAAGTTTATGGCACATGTGCTAAGGATTCAGAAAACAGAGAAGATAGGAAGTAGTACTCCAGAGAGTGGCATGCCACCAAGGAGTCATAAACTCAATAGTGGTGGACAGAAACCATAAGACTCTAGGAAAACAATATAGAATCCAATATTTCTCATAAAAATATTTCAAGAAACTTAAGACCAAGTAAACTGCAGTTGAAGTAGCACATCAGATGCTGATTTTTTAAAATTCTTATTTTTTTATTATGTGTATATGAAAATGTGCATGTTTGAGGGCAACTTCCCATAGATGCTGTAATACAGCATCAGATACCTGGAGTTATAGGCAGTGCCAAACCACCAGACACTGGTGCTGTGGACTGAATTCAAGTCCTCTGCAAGAGCAGTAGCTACTGAGACATTCTGCAATGAGCCGGGTGCTAGGAATTTTTGACAAATGGCAGAAGTAACATGAGGTTTAGTGTTGACTTAAATCTTAGGGTTGTTGGCTGAAGATGAAGCCATCTGAAGGACTCACATTTTCTTGATTTCCTGCTGCTCTAAAGATTTTCAAAGTAAGCTTTCCTTTTCTCCCTAAGGAAAATTGCTTTAGGCCTTAGCAGTTCCATATATATCCCTCATATCATGCTCATAGGTATTTTTTTTTCAATCAACTGAAATGCCAAAATATAGAGATGTTAAAGGTGGGATGAGAAGTCTATGTTAACTCTGGGGAAATAGAAAATCAGATAGAGAAATAAGAAAGTCTAGGCAAGTTCTGAGAATAATGCATTTGTTTTAAGCACTTACTAGCATCCATGCATCTAATGCCTGATGAAATTGCAAGCTAGCCTTGCGGTTCCAGTACAATTACAATATTTAGCTGAGCCACCCCATATCTTGGGCTTCTATAAGGAGAAAAGTTCGTAATATCATCTTGTACAGTGAGAGTTACAGGGCTTCCTACACTTAAAAACTGAACTCATTATTTACAAAGCTTATTTTAAATTATGAAGATTTTTATATGTGAAGATTTTTTTTAATATTTTTATTTTCTATATTCTTTGTTTACATTCCAAATGATTTCCCCTTTCCCGGATCCCCCCCCCCTCCCCATGTGTCCCATCAACCTTCTCTCCATCCCTTCTCCAACCACCTCCCTCCTTTTTCTCTGTCCTTATATTCCCTTCCAATGCTAAATTAATCCTTTCCAGGATCAGGACCCTCTCCATACTTCTTCATGGGAGTCATTTGTTATGCAATTTGTGCCTTGGGTATTCAGGGCTTCTGGGCTAATTAATATCCACTTGTCAGAGATTGCATTCCATGTGTATTCTTTTGTGATTGGGTTACCTCACTTAGGATGATATTTTCCAGATCAAACCATTTGCCTAAATATTTTGTGAATTCATTGTTTCTAATTGCTGAGTAGTATTCCATTGTGTAAATATACCACATTTTCTGTATCCATTCCTCCTTTGAGGGGCATCTGGGTTCTTTCCAGCTTCTGGCTATTATAAATAAGACTGCTATGAAC
Source organism: Apodemus sylvaticus (assembly GCF_947179515.1). NCBI lineage: Eukaryota > Metazoa > Chordata > Mammalia > Rodentia > Muridae > Apodemus > Apodemus sylvaticus. The sequence continues at coordinate 138,511,088 of NC_067473.1, read as the reverse complement.
ATAATGGAGCATGTGTCTTTATTGCATGCTGGGGAATCCTTTGGGTATATGCCCAGGAGGGGTATAGCAGGGTCCTCTGGAAGTCTCATGTCCAGTTTTCTGAGGAACCTCCAGACTGATTTCCACAGTGGTTGTACCATCTTACAGCCCCACCACCAGTGGAGGAGTGTTCCTCTTTCTCCACATCCTCGTCAACACCTGCTGTCTCCTGAGTTTTTGACCTTAGCCATTCTGACTGGTGTAAGGTGAAATCTCAGGGTTGTTTTGATCTGCATTTCCCTAATGACTAACGATGTTGAGCACTTCTTAAGGTGCCTCTCAGCCATCTGAATTTCTTCAGGTGAAAATTCTTTGTTTAGATCTGCACCCCATTTTTAATAGGGTTATTTGGTTCCCTGGGGTCTAACTTCTTGAGTTCTTTGTATAAATTGGATGTTAGCCCTCTATCACATGTGGGGTTGGTGAATATCCTTTCCCAATTTGATGGTTGCCGTTTTGTCCTTTTAACAGTGTCCTTTGCCTTACAGAAACTTTGTAATTTTATGAGGTCCCATTTGTCAATTCTTGATCTTAGAGCATAAGCTATTGGTGATCTGTTCAGGAACTTTTCCCCTTTGCCCATGTCCTCAAGGGTCTTCCCCAGTTTCTTTTCTATTAGTTTCAGTGTGTCTGGTTTTACATGGAGGTCCTTGATCCACTTGGAGTGAAGTTTAGTACATGGAGATAAGAATGGATCAATTCGCATTCTTCTGCATGCTGACCTCCAATTGATCCAGCACCATTTGTTGAAAAGGCTATCTTTTTTTCCACTGGATGTTTTTGGCTCCTTTGTCGAAGATCAAGTGACCATAGGTGTGTGGATTCATTTCTGGATCTTCAATTCTATTCCATTGGTCCACTTGTCTGTCACTGTGCCAATACCATGCAGTTTTTAACACTATTGCTCTGTAGTATTGCTTGAAGTCAGGGATACTGATTCCCCCAGAATTTCTTTTGTTGTTGAGAATAGTTTTAGCTATCCTGGGTTTCTTGTTATTCCAGATGAATTTGAGAATTGCTTTTTCTAACTCTGTGAAGAACTGAGTTGGGATTTTGATGGGGATTACATTGAATCTGTAGATCGCTTTTGGCAAGATGGCCATTTTAACTATATTAATCCTGCCAATCCACGAGAATGGCAGATTTTTCCATTTTCTGAGGTCTTCTTCGATTTCCTTCTTCAGAGACCTGAAATTCTTGTCATATAGATCTTTCAATTGTTTGGTTAGAGTCACACCAAGATACTTTATATTGTTTGTGGCTATTTTGAAGGGTGTCATTTCCCTAACTTCTTTCTCAGCCTGCTTATCCTTCGAGTATAGGAAGGCAACTGATTTGCTTGAGTTGATTTTATAACCTGCCACTTTGCTGAAGTTGTTTATCAGCTGTAGGAGTTCTCTGGTGGAGGTTTTCGGGTCACTTAAGTAGACTATCATGTCATCTGCAAATAGTGATAATTTGACTTCTTCCTTTCCAATTTGTATCCCCTTGACCTCCTTATGTTGTCTAATTGCTCTAGCTAGAACTTCAAGTACTATATTGAAAAGATATGGAGAGAGAGGGCAGCCTTGTCCCTGATTTTAGTGGGATTGCTTCAAGTTTCTCTCCATTTACTTTGATGTTGGCTACCGGTTTGCTGTATATTGCTTTAACGATGCTTATGGGCCTTGAATTCATGTTCTTTCTACTACTTTTAGCATGAAAGGATGCTGGATTTTGTCAAATGCTTTTTCTGCATCTAATGAGATGATCATATGTTTTTTTTCTTTGAGTTTGTTTATGTAGTGGATAGCATTGATGGATTTCCTTATACTGAACCATCTCTCATCCCTGGGATGAAGCCTAGTTGATCATGGTGGATGATCGTTTTGATGTGTTCTTGGATTGTGAAGATGTTTAAGAGTAATATAAAGCAAAAGTTTGAGTTAATTAGCAACAATTGAAAATACGCTTAATTAATCAATAGACTAACAGCATTATTTTAAGATAAGCTGAAAAACTTCTGGAAGAATTCAGTGTTTGAATCTATAAATAAAGCCAGTTAAATCAAATTTTTTATTAGTTTTTTGTTTGTTTTGGTTTTTTATTGGATTTTCTTTATTTACATTTCTTTTTTTAAATTTTCTTTTTTTGTTTTGTTTTTTGTTTTGATTTTTTATTCGATATATTCTTTATCTACATTTCAAGTGAGTTTCCCTTTCCTGGGTCCCCTCTCCCATAAGCCCTCTTCCCTCCCCCCTGTTCCCCAATCCACCCCTTCCCACTTCCCTGTTCTGGTATTCCCTGACCCTGCTGCACTGAGCATTTCCAGGACCAAGGGCCTCTCCTTCCTTTTTCTTGGGCATCATTTGATATGTGCATTTTGTCTTGGGTATTCCAAGCTTCTAGGCTAATATCCATTTATCTGTGAGTGCATAGCATGAGTGTTCTTTTAAGACTGAGTTACCTCACTTAGGATGATGTTCTCCAGTTACATCCATTTGTCTAAGAATTTTAGCAATTCATTGTTTCTAACGGCTGAATAGTACTCCATTGTGTATATCTATCACATTTTTTGTATCCATTCCTCCATTGAGGGGCATCTAGGTTCTTTTCAGATTCTGGCTATTATAAATAGGGCTGCTAGGAGCATAGCGGAGGATGTATCCTTATTACATGCTGGGGAATCCTCTGGGTATATACCCAGGAGTGGTATAGCGGGGTCCTCTGGAAGTGACGTGCCCAGTTTTCTGAGGAACCGCCAGACTGACTTCCAGAGTGGTAGCACCAGCTTGCAACCCCACCAGCTTGCAACCCCACCAGCAGTGGATGAGTGTTCCTCTTTCTCCACATCCTCGCCAGCACCTGTTTTCTCCTGATTTTTTGATCTTAGCCATTCTGACTGGTGTGAGGTGAAATCTCAGGGTTGTTTTGATTTGCATTTCCCTGATGACCAAGGATGTTGAACATTTCTTTGGGTGCTTCTCAGCCATTCAATATTCCTCAGGTGAAAATTTTTTGTTTAGCTCTGTACCCCATTTTTTAAGGTGGCTATTTGGCTCTCTGGAGTCTACCTTCTTGAGTTCTTTGTATATCTTGAATATAAGCCCTCTGAAGGATGTAGTGTTGGTAAAGATCTTTTCCCAATTTGTTGGTTGCTCTTTTGTCTTTTTGACAATGTCCTTTGCCTTACTGAAACTTTGTAGTTTTATGAGATCCCATTTGTCAATTCTTGATCTTAGAGCATAAGCTATTGGTGTTCTGTTGAGGACATTTTTCCTGTGCCCATGTCCTCAAGCATCTTTCCCAGTTTCTTTTCTATTAGTTTCAGTGTGTCTGGTTTTATTTGGAGGTCCTTGATCCATTTGGACTTGAGCTTAGTACAAGGAGATAAGAGTGGATCAATTTGCATTCTTTTGCATGTTGACCTCCAGGTGAAGCAGCATCATTTGTTGAAGAGGTCATCTTTTTTCTGTTGGATGGTTGTAGCTCCTTTATTTTATTTACATTTCAAATGTTATCCCCTTTCCAGGTCACCCCGAAACCCCATATCCCATCCGCTCTCCTCCTATTTCTATGAGGATGTTCCCTACCCACTTACCCACTCCTGCCTCTCTGAAATTTTAAAATTAAATTATTTTGATCCTTTATTAATTTCTGGACCATCTCAAAATTAATATTTGCATTTTATTTATGGCTTCTGAATTTTTCGCTAATATCTTAGTTCTATGACTTTATCTCGACATTAAGTCTAATAGGGTCACAATGTACATATCTGCCTGTCAGTAAGTGAACTTTTGATTGTGAATGTGTAATAAATTCACCTATGGGCTCATCAGTTTGTTGGTTATTTGCTTTTTGTGCTCATAGCATACTACTATTCTCATTATTCACATTCTTATTTTATTTTCTTAAAGGATTAAGCAGAACATTTTCTCTGTTTTATTACTTTTCTGGATGTTCTGATTTATCTTTTAGACAATCTTTAATATCACTTAGAGACGATAAAATATATAACTACTCCTTTAATTTGAGAAAACTGACTTTTCAGTTCTTTCTGTGAGCATAGGCACATTTTGAGCAGAGCTTGCTTCCTTGATGTTTACTAAGATGGTCATGCTTTCCTCCTTTGATGACTCCATATCAATGATCACATCTATTAATTTCCTTACCTGGAGATAGTTTTGTGTCCCAGACATCAGATTCTACTTGATTAAGAATCATCTTTCTTTATACATAGTGCTGAACCTTGGTTGTTAATATTTTGACATTTTTTGATCTTTAATACTTTTCTATATTATGTTTCTTGTAGATCTGTTAAAACTCCCCTCTCTTAGGTCCATTTTATACACTTCCCTTCACAATAATATAATTTATCTTATGTGGATTGTTTTTACTTAGAGGTTTCTAAAACACCACATATTTCTGTTTTTACTGTGTTTCTCCTCTCTTCCATTATGATTATTGTTGTTTTCTCCTATTTTACTATTTTAATTTTATTATGTTTTTATTTATTGATTGTGCATGTGTATGTGATATGGTGGAAGAAGCAAACTGTGCACATTCCACTTGGAGGTCAGAGAATAGCTTGCAGGAGTCAAATCTGCTCTCTCCACTATGGGGTCTCTGGGGTCAAACTCAGGCCTTTGGGCTTAACAGTAGTCCCTCTGTCGACAACTTCCTGGTCTCTTTTCTCTGACTTCAACTTTGAAGAGTACAACAGTTCAGCATTTAGCTCATGATGATACCTTAGCTAATTACTGATTTTTTGTTTTGGTTTAAACTCATTTTTAGATCTTTTATTAAAGCACTTTTGGTTACCTTCCTTTTGTTTCTTCATTTCAGTATATTAATTTATAACCCTGTTGCTTTTCCTTTCATTAGGCTTAGAATGTGAGATTTTTTTTGTTTTTAATTGTAAAAAAATGACATTTATTTCTTTTGTTATTTTATATGATGATGGATGTATTTGTCCATGATTTTTATCCCTTTGAGCACAGTTTCATTTGCTCTTGTGGATTTTATTTTTGCTTTTAATCATTTTTCAAAGAGCCTTTGATTGCATTTCAGTTTTCACATAGAACAAAAGGTTAAGTAGGAATTCTTCCCATTTTCCCAGGGGCTTCCCCATAGTACTCTATTCTAAATAAAATATCCATAATTAATCCTTTTCTAGTGTATGTTTTGGATTTCAATTAATAAATGCACAATATTATCTGTAAAATTGGTAGCATACAGGGTTTTTTTAGTTTTTTTATTTTTTATTTTTTGGTTTTTTGAGACAGGGTTTCTCTGTGTAGTCCTGGCTGTCCTGGAACTCACTCTGTAGACCAGGCTGGCCTCAAACTCAGAAATCTGCCTGCCTCTGCCTCCCAAGTGCTGGGTGGCATGCGCCACCACCGACTGGCCACATACACTTTTTATGTTTGCGTGATACTCTCTTAAATATAAAGAAAAGGGTTGAAAATAAGAATATGCTTTAATCTAAGCAATATATCCCCTGTTAAAACTCATGTGTATAAATTAAATTATCCTTTTGAAAATTTCAGTGTGGTATATGTGTATGTGAATGCAGCTGCATATGTGTGCAGAGGTGTGCATGTGTTCTCAGAATGTGAAGCCCAGTGGACAATCTCAGGTTTTCTTCAGGTGTCATCCTTCGGTACTGTGAGATTTTTAAGTGTCCTGGAATACTCAAGTAGTATAGACTAAATGGCCAGTGAGCCTTAGAGATCTATAAATCTTCTTTATCCAGCATTGGAATTACAAGTGTATGCCAGTCACATTTTTAATTTGTTTGTTTGAATGCTTTTGCATGAGTTCTGGAGATAGAACTGAATTTCTTGTGTTTATAAGAAAGTACTTTAGCTACTAGGTAAAGTACCAGCCCCTAGTTCTTTTTATCTTTTTAATTTGACATTTTCTTTCTTTAGGCTTCAAACGTTATCCCCTTTCCAGATACGCCCCCCTGAATCCCATATCCCATCCCCCACCCCCTTCTTCAATGAGGGTGCTCACCTACCCACCCACCCACTCCCAGCTCCCTGCTTCCCCTACATTGGGGCATCAAGCCTTCAGAGGACCAAGAGCCTCTTCTCCCATCAATGCTTAAAAGGCCATCCTCTGAAACATATGCAGCTGGAGCCATGGGTCCCTCCATGTGTACTCTTTGGTTGGTGAGTTAGTCCCTGGAAGCTCTGGGGTGGGGGTGGAGGGTTTTGGTTGGTTGATATTGTTATTCTTCCTATGGGGTTGCAAACCCCTTCAGCTCAACGGAGGAGTTAAAGAAAAGACTGAAACCTCTGAGTTTTTAAAAAGTAAAAATACTGTATATACTTCTAATATCCTTGAAAAAACATATTATTAATTAGCAGTAAATCTAGAAATTATTTTTTGCAGAAGCTTGAGTCACTATTTTAGAGAGACCATACTGACTTCAAACTTTATGTTCCCAACCCTTCACAAGAATGGAAAATTAGTCGGATGGACTGAATCCCATTAATAGTATTAATCATTTCTAGGCTCATTTCCAAGTCTTCCTACTTGCTTCATATCTTTCTGTGTCCTAGATGTAAGTTAAGTAATAGAAAGTTAGAAGAAAGAAAAATAAATCACCATTTTCAAGCACTCTCAGGTAATATTTTAAGAATTCAGACTCCATCCCTTTATTGTATGCATATTAATCTCAGCAAAGAACAGTAACCTAAAACAAATTACTATTTTTACATTTCAAATACAGGTATCTTTCTTCTGAATTTTCACTATCTTCGTCAATTAGAAAAATAAGTGACTTTTAAGTATTTTCATTCCCTTGAGACTTCCAGAACACACAGTGTAAGTCCTGCCTTTGTAGTTTATAGGTGGATGGAAGGGAAAATAAAAACCCTTTGCTTTATGACTGACAGCTCTGTGCTTCGTATTTCTTCCTAAGGGTTTAGAGAGACAGCATTCACCTGCTGAGAGGGAAGCCCCAGAACCTGGGGGCTGGGAAACCATGCGAGGGCTAAAATATTTCCACTGAGACTCTTGAAATAATGACCACTTCGACTTTTTATCTAAGCTTCAGTATCTCTTCTGACATGACTGAAACCTATGATGAGAGTAGAAGCCTGTTTCCATAACTAAGGCTGTGGAATAATGTCTTCTTTCACCCAAAGAGATAGATATTCTATAGTGCCAGTCTTCCAAAAGCACCGTGTAACTTCTAACAAAGCAGTTTACTCACCAAAAAAATATGTTCTATACCAAGATGAATTCTAACAAAATGCTTTATTCTCTATCAAGACTCCATTATATACTTGCTAAAAGCCATAAATTTTGATCATCTCAGCCTGACAGAACCTAAATTTAAAAACAATCTCTACTTAGCCATACCTGTATTTGATCAATGAATCAAAGAAATAAAGAAGCTGTTCACAAAGAAAGGAACATAATATCAGCTGGGGTTTAGTAAAGTCATATCCTCAATCAGAAACGGACACATAATATCTTCTGGAAGCCAGAAAAATTAGAAAGATAAAGCCATTTTGTACCTAAATCTACTATCTGAAACATAGAAGAGACCTAGGAGAGAAAGGGATAACAATGGTGTACTTGGTAATGAAGGTGATAACTCATATTGACCACATGCTTACTGTGGCCATGCCTGATCTAAGGACATCTTAGTATTTCTTTAATTGTGAAACACTGTTTAGCATTTCCAGGAGGTAAAAGAGATACTGTCTAGGTCAGGATTATCTGATAAAAATAGATAATATAATGACCAGAACAATAAATCACTACTTTATTTTTATTTTTATTTATCTTCTACATTTTTTTGTTTACATTCCAAATGATTTCCCCTTTCCCGGTTCCTCCCTCCCCATAAGTCCCATAAGCCCTCCTCCCTCAGCCCATTCCCCGGTAGAGCAAATGTACAATGGTTACTTGACTCCAGATGCAACCTCTAATCTAGCCAGTTATATCATCTACTACATATGGCAAGTGGTGCAATTTCATGGCTACCGTTAGAACCAAGTACAGACATGAGCTTCAACTAGGCACTTACTAGAAGCTAGATGAAAGTGAAACCTGCTCACAATTTATTCACTCATTCACCGGTTCAGTCAACAAGCACTTATTGTGTGAGAGTCCATTCCATTTCATAAGAGACTCAAATACAAATCAAAGGATGACATAAGTACATATCAAATCATACCTTAGGTCACTCAAGGAGAAATTTTAAATTTGGTATTAGAAGTACCGACTTTTTTCCTTCCATCCACTTGTGGAATGGTATTATGGAAAGTTCTTGTAGGTGCGTGCACATGTGCGAGAGTGTGTGTATAAACCAGAGGTCTAATTTTGCTCTTTCTCAGGTGTTCTCCACCTTATGTGTTGAGACATGCTCTCACGCTAAATTAAAGCTCATTGGCTCCACTAGGTTCACTAGTCAATGGCATCAAGAGATGCTGCTTTCTCTACCTCCCGAATGCTGGGATTACACAAACACAACACCATATGTGACATGTTGTATGAGTTTTGGGGGACCTGTGCTCAGGGTCTGAGGTATACAGAACAACTGAAACATCTTTCTCTATTCCATTTTACGAACATGTTTCATGGTTAACAAAATATTCTCAAATTTAATGTTCTTCATCAACTCTCAGTGTTATTAATGTAATGGAATTTATATCTTGTAAGTCTTACATAGTACAGTGTGAATGACTGAAAAGTGTAGCTTGAATGGAAAACAGTGAATATAATTTTCCAAAGCTTAGTATAAAACCTCTCATTGCAAAATCTTGAGGTGGTTTGAATGAAAATGTACTCCATAGCCTCTGACATTTAAACACCTGCTTTCCAGCTAGTGACACTATTTGGGGAGGTCTATGAGACATGCAATAGTTGAGTAAGGTATGCCAGTAGAGCCTGGCTTTGGGATTTCAAAACCTTGCCCCATTCCCAGTTCACTCTCTGGTTTATGCTTGCAGTTCAAAATTGAAGCCTTCAGCTACCTACATGCCTTCATTCTGTCATCAAGCATTCAAACCCTCTGGAACTATAAACCCAAGTAACCACTTCAACTATAAACTTCTTTGGTCATGGTATTTTATAACAGCAATAGAGACGTAACTAATACACTTGGTTTTTCAAAACTTGGATTTGCCTTGAAATGCCCTTTAGTGGACCAAATGTTGAATATTGTCCTGGTGGCTAAATGAGCTGTGAATTATTGTCCCTTGCACTGTGATAAATCATGTCTGGTTGCAGGTTGCATAATGAAGGCTGCTTGAACCATCTCTGGATTCAGACAAAATATACAGACATTTTCTGAGGATACAGGAACTAAGTTGAGTCTTGATTTAGTGATTCTTATCAAAATAAAATAAGCATTTGGTCTTCAGATTTGATCGGCCTCTATCTACAGCTGCATCTTAACTGGCAATTGCTTCCTCCCTGGGCTCCTTGCCCAGGCAAACGGGGTTCATTCTTGCTTCATGTCTTGCTGAATTCCCTGATAATAGAGGAGGACACTGAACTAAGCCTCCCTCTTTGCATCTCATAGCTCTGGAAATGAGCAGAAGGGGATTTTCCTCCTATCATGTTTTGCCACCACAATAAAATGCTTTCCTATAATGCACTCTGAAGGCTGCTTAATTTTCTAACTATAAAAACTCAGGGGCAACCATGCAGTCAGTGTTCAAGCATAGGATACATTCCAATGTCACAGTTTTATGTAACAAGAGAAATGCAAGAACAATATGTGGTTATTCATAGTCACTGATTTAGTTCTATAGACTCACTGTACATGGTGGAGATAAACTCCTTGTCCTTCCTGCCGTGTATATCTTGCTTAAATTAGAAACCAATGCTTTTTCCTCTTCTTATTCTTCCCATGGTTCTCCCTCCGTGTTAACTGCTCTGTAATTAAAGGTATGGTTTCTGTTTTCCAATGTACCACTGTACCCTTCTGTAGAGGTTGAGAATAATTGCAAATTAAATAGGCTCAAGACTTTTTTTTTATAGGTGTTTGGGGGTTTCTGATTTCAAATGAAATGCATTAACCAGTTTTAGCTTCACAGATGAAAAAGTTAATAAGATCCATGCAGGATCAATCTTCTCTATCCATATTTGGAAAAGCCTCTCTTTACTGAATGTCATAATTTTCTTACCTCCCTCCTTGAAAAAAGTGTCATAATTAAAATGGTAGATACCCAGTAATATCCGGTAAATTTTGTTGCCAGGTTCAATCTTATATGCAGTTATCTGGTCAACTGGCTCTATTTACCACATCGTATTAGTTACCTGGTACAATAACTCTCTCTGACTTCATTGTGCCTATGTGTTTAGTAGATTAAAGCCTGCAATCTTTAATCCAAGAACATTAAACCTGTCCCCGATTGTCATTTTAGTGCACCATCTGTTGCTCCAGGTGCTTGCCAGGCTTTTAAGGGCTGTGAAGTGAGCTCTTTCACAACAAGCCTGCATAAATGGGTGTCCTCCCAGATGCTGAGTTTCAAGCTCCACCTCATTGCATTTGCTAGGCTTACAGGGAAACTAGAAGCCATGTTGTGAGACCCATGTAAGGACTCCAGGTGTTCTGAACATGTGCAAGGTAGAATATAGCTGTCACCAACCTGAATGAAATGGCAATTTTAATATCCAAAGGGCAAAGGAAGTTATCCAAAGGAATACTTGTGCAACAAGAAAATTGAAGGTTTGATCAATAAATATATGATCATTTATAGGTTTAGTATTATAAAAGGCTAGCTGGAAGATATTTCACTGAACTATTATGTTTAAGAAAAACTCTCTTTAGTGTTTTGTTTGGAAGTTTTTGGGATATAAGTTCAGTGTTAAAGAATCAAGTACACCATAGTTTTGATATAGCAAATTGTTTTGATATATCTCATTGATTGAAATACATGAAGCTATACTTAGATGCATCTCAAGTAATATTTACAAGCAGCATATCCACAGAATTTGGGTCTTCTATCAGCACATGCATTTCTAGTCTACCCTGCCTATCATAATATTAACTCTTATTTAAACTTTTAATAATTGATTTATTGGAAAGGATATGAAATATTCACAATGTTTATTGATTTATGATATGTATGTATAAAAGTAAGCAAATTATTATTGTGACAAACCTCTAACTTCATACAAAGTGATAGACTGTGCTGCCTTCCTCCCTACCTTCAGCTTTGGCCAATGTAGTTCAAGATACAAATAATATTTAATGAATAGCTCTAAAGGTAACCACCACTAGCATCAAAGGCCCTACCTCAAAGCCTCTTGGTTACTATTCTTGCCCTCCCCTGAAATAATGATTACTTTCTTGAATTATCAGTACTTATCTCAAGGTTTGCCTCTATCCATCATGACAGATTAGACATACCCGTTTCTGAACTTTATATAAATGGAGTCCTATGATATAGAGTATTGTGTCTGGATTCTTCTTATTGTTTTTCTAAGATTATGTTCCTGTTTCTGTTACTGAAACTATTTTGTTCATTTTTCAATGCTCTATGTTGACTTTCTAAATATATTCCCATTTATTCATCTGTCATATTGCAACTGCTATTTTTCATTGCTTCTAGTTAATACTATTATAAAAACATCTAAGGCTTTGTATGTTTGTTCTATCACTTGGGAAATGTATGTATGGATTTCTGCTAACTACATGCTTAGAAGTGGAATAACTGAGTTTATGGATAGGCAAGTTCAGCTTTAGTCTCTATCACCTGTCTCGCCTTGCTAATGGTGTATGTATCTTCTACCTGCAGTGTGGGTTTTTCTGTTACTACAACTCCATTGGTACTGCTTTCTTAAATTTATTTTTACTCTTTAGTTTGTGTGTGTGTGCGTGTGTGCGTGTGTGTGTGTGTGTGTGTGTGTGTGTGTGTGTGTGTATGTGTGTGTGTAATTGTGAGTATAGAAGCCTGAGGAGGCCAGAAGAGGGCACTGGATTCTTTGGAGCTCATGTTAAAGGTCACCATACATGAGTGCTGGAGTCTTAACTCAGGCTCTCTTCAAGAGCAGTTGCATTTAATTGGTAAGCTATCTTCAGACTGGCTGGTGTTTTTTAAGTGATTTTTAACTGCTCTAATAAACTGTAATAGTAACTCCTTGTACTTTTAATTGATAGTGTCTACATTACTCTGAAACATAAGGGTCATTGCCTATATTCAGAGTCATGTAAATATACTTTTGTACCAATTGCCTGCTGAGATATCTTGTACATTATTTTGATTGCTTTGTCTTCTCATTAGTGGGTTTTATTTTTAAGAATTTTTATATTGTGTGCCTGTATGTCTGTTTATCTATGTGTGAGCACATTGGACTTGTGTACAATGGCCATAGAGGCCATAAGCAGGTTTCAGATTCCTTGATCCTGGAGTTACTTGCAATCATGAGTAGTCCAATGCGCATGCTGTGACCCAAACTCCAGTCCTTTATATAAGCAGTACATGTCCTCAACGGCCAAGTTCTCTCCAGCCTGTTACAGCTTAACTCTAAGGTTGAGTCTCTTTGGTGCTGCCTGTTTTACAGATGTCCCCCAATGCTCCATGGATTTAAACCTGTTCTTAATTTTTTGAAATACACAGCTTAATGTTGTACAATTTATCTTATCAGTATTGCCCATCTTCCTTTTAGTCAGTGTCTTTATGCTCTTGTCTTAAAATGGTCTCCTTTGTGAAATCATGAAGATATTTACTTAAATTGTCTGCTAAAACCACAGTTGTTATATTTATATAAGAATCTAACATGTTGTGTTGTGTTGTGTGTGAGGCAGAGGTTAAGTTTTGTTTTATCTTCCACATTCTTTCAGGCTCAGCATGACGAATTGGAGGAATCTTTCCTTGCTTTTCAGGAGTGCTGTGTTTACCATAACCTAAGTCCTTTAAAATGCACCTGTGTATTTATGAGCCATCTCTCATGTTCTGCTTGTCCGTGTGTCTATCCATGTACCAATATTATTTAAATCATTATAGGTTCATAAGCAAAGTTGGAATTTGTCAGGATTGTATTCATTTATGTTACCTCTTGCATTTATGCATTGATTTTTTTTTAAAAAAATGTAAGTTCTGAAATAAAAGATTTGCAATTTTAATTAAGGTTACAGAAAAGTGTAGAAATCAATTTGAGAGTAACTTTTTTACAAAATTGGTTTTTGTGGTCTATGAAGATTGTGTCTCTCTCCATGTATTTCTGAGGAAGGGAGGAAGATTTCCTTTTTTTTTTTTTCTGTCAGTGGTGTTTTGTGGTTTTCTACTTTGAACCTCCTAACTTAAGCACCTTAAAGTACTTTTACATCTTTATACCTCACAATTAATATGCTTTCTTTCATCCTTTACTTTTATATATCATCTATTTTAACTCACATAAGGTTGTATTTAAGTAGCCAATATTCATTTGGAATTGTACATGTTTTCAATAACTTTCTATTTTAAATTTATCATCATCAGCAGCAGCAGCAGCAGCAGTGTATTAGTTGGGATTCTCTAGAATAACTGAACTTGTATAATGAATATATTATGAAGATTTGTTAGAATGACATATCTTCTCTGACCCAGTTAATCTGACAATGGCTGGCTATGAATAGAAAGTGCAAGAATCTAGTAGTTGTTCAGTCCATGAGCCTAGGTATCTTAGCAGATCTCTGGTAGAGCTAGAATCCTGAGGAATTAGGTTCTAATGCTAGCACAGCAAGAGCAAACAGACAGAGCAATCTCTTCTCTCTTCCAAATTCTTATGTAGGCTTTCAGCAGAAGGCATGACCAGGTTAGAGATGGGTTTTCCCAGCTCAAAAGATTCAGAGTAAAGTTATATCTTCCTACCTCAAAGATTCAGATTAGAAGTAGCTTTTCACACATCAAATTAAGCAAAAAAAAAAACCTCAAAAGTGTGCCCCTGGGGCATGTGCTAATTCCAGATGTGGTGAAGCTGACAAACAAGAATAGCCACTACAGTCAGTGTGTATATGTGTGTGTGTGTAACCACTGTGCACTTGGGGAGGTTAGAGAACATCTTTGGGGCATCATTTCTTCTTCTCAGTGTATGTGTCAAGTGGTTGTGTACAACGAGCCATCTCACTAACCCCTTCAACAGCTTTTGTAGGCTTCAGACTGTCTCTCTCGTGTGGTATTATTCTGCATGAAAAGGAGTCTTGTGGAATTACCTTGCTAAATATGTACCAACAACACATTTTTATTCATGTTTTTATTCATCTAAAATGTCTTTTGTTCAATTGTTTTTCTGAACTTCTGCATTTGTATTTCAGGTTCCTTTCAATTTTATTCAGTTTATATAGAACATTTTATTTCTATTTGGGGAATTTTATAAAAGTATACAATGTGTATATACCTAACCCCTGTTTTACCTCTTCAACTCCCTCGACACCCTTTAACAATGCATCCTCCTCTCAAATCCATTTCCTTTTTCATTTTTAAAAAATATACCATTACATCTAATTAGAGTTACCTGTAGGTAATGAGGGTGTGGTCACGCACTGGAACATAGTCAACCACACCCTCAGTGAGGAATGGCTGTCCTTCCGTGTGCCACTATAATTCCAGCATCTCTTTAGCTCAGCTTGGCAGAATCTTCCAGAATGATAAACCCCAAACACTGAATCCTTTGAATCCTACATTCTCAGACTTATCCCAGCAATTCTTCCCTTTCGGCCATCATTTGGTGCCTTTATTTTACTCTGACCCAGGCTTAAATGGTTGTATTTATCAAATGTTACAATCTGTATTATCCTATCATTAACTGTGGTAAGTATAAGGTTTATTTCTGATTTTTCAAAGCATAGAATACAATTAATATGGAAGTATCTAGCAAGATGAAATGGCCATTTTTCTGGCTATGACTTTAAAACTCATTGATTCCAGAGAGATGGAGATGGGAATAGAAGTAGATGCAGAGTCGGAGGCAGAGGCAGAAACAAAGAGGCGGAGAGTAAAACTTCAAGGAGTATATTGAAGCATCAATTCAGTACTGGATATTTAATAGTATTTGCTATTAGGGAACCGCAGTGCAACAATGGACTATTATGCTAGAAATCTAATTCAAATTATATTTAATTATATTTGAAACTTTTATTAGTTTACTTAATCTAGGAAGATACTGACATTTAGTGTGGCTTCTTCTGGGACCCTTAATATGCTAACAGAACCAATTTCAGTTTCCTGCTATCTCAGTTCTCAGCGTGTTGTCTCTGTCCTCAAATTATATGTGCTGGCTCCCAAGGGCCCTATATTTTTAACCTTACCATTATGAGCTCAATCCACAAATATCAAGAATCCTAGAAATTCTAATAATATACTGTTGATCCATTGAGCCTTTATGGATCAGTGTTCATGGTGTAAAGAATAAGATTGTGGGTTGTGCCACACCATCATTAGCTGCTCCAGCACTGCAGATGGGGATGGAGGCCAACCAGAAGCACAAACTCTCAAACTTGCACTGGACTTGTTTGCTTCAAAAACAATGACAACAACCTCTCCCCCTCTCCCACCCAAAGCTCTTCTGGGTAGAAGGGGAGTGGATTCTCTATAAAAGAAAACAAATGTCCACTACAGCAGCCAAATAGAAATGAATGCAGTAGCTTTCCTCTGCTACGTGCCTGTCTTGCTGGAACTCTAGCAGCGTGCTTTGTTTTGTTTTCCTAATTTATCATGTTACACTTTCGCAAAAGTCTCTCTTCACATGTCCATGTGCCCAGTGCCAATCTGTTTTGCCTATTAGCACTGAAAGGTCCTTAAGACTGCTGTGCACTCAGGCAGTGGAAAAGAGCAGTGGCCTGCCACGAGTTGATTTCTAGGGAAGAGGCTTAATCTAAACACAATATGCCATCGTGATGAGGCTCCCGTGGGCTTTAAAAGGCTGGAATGGAAAGCAAGGAAAGGTGGTTAGTTTAGGATTGCCTCTCTGAAAAAGACCTGCTGTTATCCATCCTGAAACTCGATGAAAATGAATTGATGAGCAGACAATAGCCAGTGTGCACAGCTGATTGATCTGTGCAGTGGGGACATCCCCAAGCTGTTTGGCAGCAAGCCGTCTTTCTTCTGTTCTTTCCTTATTAATGCAGGCGATGATAAATGGCCATGCTGACAGCCCACTACAATGAAAATAAAATCCTTGTCAGGGAGTCTTCCATCTTCTTAGGAGCAAAGAAAAACTTGCCCTGTAACCCTCCTGCAGGATTTTCTCACACAGTCTTGGCAGCGACATGCGTGTTACTCGTGTGTGTGTGTGTGTGTGTGTGTGTGTGTGTGTGTGTGTATACACTGTGAGCCCTGTGAGGTCACTTCAAAGAAAAGGAACTAAAAACAGTGTTAAGAAATAAACTGTGAACAGAAAATACCAGGCTACTTTAAGTTATAAGGAAGTCTGAGAAAATGTAACTCTCAGAAACACCTTCAGTTTAGATAACTCAGGGAGGAGAAGGAAAGTCATATATTTTCCAAATATTGCTTTATAAAAGAAAGCAGTTAGTGGGAAGTGGAGAAAGAAGGGATTTAATTGATTATGATCCAATGAAATTATATTGTGACTTATCATTCTATCATATCTCAAAACCCTTTCCCCATTGCACTTCTTCTCTCTGTGCAGTCAGAAAGCAGGTGTGTGCCTGATAATGCCCGTTATCAACAAGGTATGAATATTCTAATGTTGTTGAAAACATGATAGCCTATGAGAAAGCTAAGCTGAGAAATTTCAAAGGGTCCCTGGAAGTTGTTAGGTCTGGATAGTAAGGCAAAGATTATGACGGGTGCTGTTCGCTGACAATCATCACCGCACAGACATCTTAACCCGTTTCCAAGAGCAAGCATGTTTCTGTTGAATAGATTACAATAGCAAAATCCTAGAAGCAAGTGGCTAGCAGTGGGTGGAGAAAATAAGAGATCTCTATTCAGTGAAATGGCTGTTAGAACAAGAAACATCCAATTTTGTCAAAAGTAACAACTTTAGAGGCTGGAGAGATGTCTCAGTCCTTAGACCAATTACTGCTCTTGTAGAGAACCTGGATTCAGTTCCCAGTACTCACCTGTAACTCCAGTTCTAGGACACCCAACACCTTCTTCAGACATCTGCAGGCATACATGTGAACAGTTATACATTCAGGTAAGAGCTCAAACACATAAAATAAAAATGAATTGATGTTTTTTAATCAACAGTTTATAAGAGAAAAAGACAAGAGAATGTTTTAGGTTAGGGTTTCTATTGCTGTGAGAATACACTAGAGGAGGCCAAGGTAGGAACTCAGGGTAGATACCTGAAGGCAGCATGGCAGCAGACACTTGAAGGAATGCACTTCACTGTGGCTTGTTCAGTCTACCTTCTTATACACCCCAGGATCACCAATTAAAGGACAACACAGCCCACATAATTCATTATTCAAGAAACTGCCCCATAAGCTTGCCCATAGAGCAGTTATTTCCTCAGTTGAAGTTTTCCATTCTCAAATAAGTCTAGCATGTTTAAAGCTAACAAGATTAGTCAAGACAAAGAGTATTATGATCTATTTATAGTTTTAAAAAACAGAGTAAGGGCAAGTATATATGTACATCATATAGATGTGGATGCAGGCATATGTTAAAGCTTTTATATTCAGAATTTAATTGGGGCAGGTGTTGTAATGCCCAAAATTAACCTGTACATAGTCCCATCCCCAACCCCTAGCATCACCTCTACTCCTACTCCTGCCCACGAACCAAATAACTTCCTAGAATGCTAGGAATTGTAGTTCTGGAAAATGAGAAAGCCTCATGGGAAAGTATGGTACCCTATAGGTTTGTCCTCATAAGCCCCTGCAACATGTGCTTTGAGGCCATTCCAGCTGGGAAACTCTATAGAATGGTCATGACCAAAGTCCATCTCTTGGTCGGTATTTAATAGTTAATAAAGCTTGCTTTAACTTTTGTCCAAAATGGAGCTGGTTTTCCTGGAGAATCTCAGGATTAACTGTGGCAAGGAAGATAAAACATTGACAGCTCTGAGGAAACTCAGTATAGCCCTTCTGATCATTGAAAAGTTGCTTACAGACATTTTGTATAGATTAATTTTGTTTTGCTACTATATATGTTACATCTTCATAAGAATCCAATAAAAAAATTTAAAACATATTCTTGGTTCCAGTCCAGGGTTTCAGGTGCCCATCTGTTTGGTAGCAACTAGTCAAACCCATTGTAAGATTTATTCCAAGTTATACCATCCTGAAAACTTTCAAGCAAACAGTGCGATAGAAGGTGGTTTACAACCTCTCATTGAAGATTCTCTGACGTATGGCATAATATATGCCAATGACTCCCAAGAAGCATCACCTAACAATACAGATTTATGATTGAGCCCTATGCCCAGTACCTACCAGTTCAGATTCAACTGGAATCCATGGGTCTGTGTACTTTGATGAAGTTTCAGACTAGGATTCGGCTGCCTATCTACAAACTGCATGTTCAGGTTGAACAGGTATATTGCCTACATGTAATCCAAATGTTTTTCATAGGTGTTCTTCCCTTAGAAGACATTTGCTAAGTATCTGCACTAGAGTATGGATGAGAAATTGATATGGAGAGTATTGTTTGGATGAGAAACCCATGGATGCTGATGAGACAGTAAGTAAATTTCTTTGATGAGAGTGGGATAGACATTTCATAACCGTGGTATATGTAGACAGAAAAAAAGATTCTAGATTGCACACAGAGGAACTCTATCACATAGAGGTCTTAGGCAGGATGGTCTAAGGGCAGTAAGTAAGGCATGGGGGTGTGCTTATAGCAGCCAAGAGTGGAGCCCTATAGAGGTGAACTGTGTGAACTTAGTTGCTGCTCTGAGATGACAAATAGAAACTTGGACATTAGAGTTAGAATATGTAGGCCCTGGTGTCTTTGGGAGGTGGCATTTCTTTAGTAAAGGTTAATTAGCCAGAATCAGTGTTAATATATTGCATCATCTTAATTTTAACTAAAGACTGTATAGTAAAAAAAAAATGCATGGTATTTGAAGAAAGAAGAAAGATTGAAAGGAAAAATAGGAGAAATAAGAAAGAAATGGAAGAAAATGGAAGAGAATGAAAGGAGGAAGGAAAGGAAGGAAGAAAGAGGGGGAGAGAGAGGTATAGGGAGAAAGAGGGAAAGGGAAGGGGAGGGAGAGGAGGGGAAAGAGAGAGGGAGAGGGAGAGAGGGCGGAAGGTAGGGAGGGAGGGAGAGAGAGAGAAAGAGAGAGAGAGAGAGAGAGAGAGAGAGAGAGAGAGAGAGAGAGAGAGAGAGAGAGAGAGAACCTTGGATTATGTAGCAGAGGATGATAATGGTACAGTGCTAGAGAAAGCCAGAGGGGGTACTACCAAGTCTTTGCAGAAAGTGGAATTTTAGAAGGGTCCACACTCCATTTCACAGGAGAGTCCTGTGTTGGCAGAATGTGATTTGGGAAGGGGAGAGATGCCTTCATCTCTGGCATGTGGGGAAATGTTTCAGTGCAGTGTAATTCAGAACATGGGTGGTTTTTTTGTTTTTTGTTTTTTTGTTTGTTTTTTTCAGTTAAAGAAAACACAGGGAGAGATTTAGGGCAGGGTATGAGGTTGGGGAGTGTATAGAAGAACAAATGTTGGGATGGAAAGCCTGTGGGTATCTAGGTATCATAGTGACAAGCAGTTTGGAAGTTGTCAACAGCAACACCTCGTCCACTTGGTGGAGAACGCTGGATAAATCTGTTATACTTTCTTGCTTCCTCTAAAGCTTTTATTTTTTCATGTACCTGAATAATAGCCACCTTCTCTGTAAGGGTTCCATGAAACAAAATTTTTGAATCATACATGTTTTCTTTTAGGTTCCATGAGATAGACTCTCCTAACAATGTAATCATGATCTTTCTCCCTCCATAGTGCTGAGAATACCGGTATGCTCCACCATATCTGACAAATTTCTTTAACCATGTATTTTTATATGAAAGAAAAACAAAAAGAAAAACAAAAAGATGAAAGTTGTATGTGTACCTATTCCAGATGATTGTACTAATGACAGAAAACATTACTTGGTATTGAAAACCTCCTTTGTTCATAATCAATTTCCACAAAGGTTAGCTGTTCATTTTATTTATTTGTTAAATTTGGTTTGTTTAACATCAATGTCTGTTAATGCCATTGTGTGTAAAATGAGGACGATGGTCATTTGTATACTCTTGGCCGAGGGAGTGGCACCATTAGGAGGTATGGTCTTGTTGGAGTAGATGTGGCCTTGTTGGAATAGGTGTGCCACTGTGGGTGTGGGCTTTAATACCCTTGTCCTAGCTGCCCAGAAGCCAGCATTCTGCTAACTGCATTAGAAACAAGAGGTGGAACTCTCAGTCCCTCCAATCCCATGTCTGCCTGGACACTGCCATACCCCCTCCTTCATGATAATGCACTGAACCCTCTGATCCTGTAAGCCAACCCCAATGAAATGTTTTCCTTATAAGAGTTAGTTGCCTTAGTAATGGTGCCTATTCACAGAAGTAAAATGCTAACTAAGGCACTTGGGCTGGCAAGATTGCTCATATGGTGCAGATGTTTGCTTATCAATCTAGTGAGTCAAGTTCAAAGGTTGGAATGCATATAAAAGTAGAAGAAGGATAGCACTGTCTCCACAAAGTTGTCCTCTGGCCTTCATGAACATGCTGTGGTTTACACTTGCACACACACATACATCATGCAATAATAATAATAATAATAATAATAATAATAATAATAAAACTCTTACATGTTAAGTCACTCACAAAGGTCAAATAGCATAATGACTCAAAACCTATGTATTGGGATCAAAGACAATTACATCTCAACCCAGATGCTGCTGAACCCTGGTCATATGAACCCTCTCAAAGTCTTACGTTCATCCCTCTAATATGAGGACTGCACAGAGTTATTTCACTAGGTTGCTGTGAGGATCAAAGTTGAACATATTTTAAACACGTACTGTTATATCTAAAATAGAGTAATTGCAATCAAAACCAAACAAGAAAGGAGCAAACAAACAAAAACTAATGGTTTGCATTGTCTACACGGAAACTGATATGAAGAGACAAAACCAGAGCTGAAGGGCAGATACCCGGGGTTCTGAGAGGGCTTCCAGATCCTGAGTAATAGACCCCCTGGGAATCAGACAGGGCTGGTTGTAGTTAATGCGGCCCATCTGCTAGGATGCAGTAAGCCCCCAAGTTGTTTCCCATGAGTATTCATTTGAGCTGATTAAAGCTTTTTTTAATGTGCCACTAGCATCTGGTACATCCTGTACTATTTATATTGGTTTGCTATTATGCTGTTTACCTTAAACAGCTTTGTTCTTTTCAAAAGAAAACATGTAACTCTCCCATGGAGGTCTAGGACACATTTGAATGATCACTGCTTTGTGTTCTCAGCCACAGTATGACAAGACAAATGTAGTCAGGCTAGTGGAAAGAACACTGAACCAGGGGTACGCTCCTTAATATGTGTATTTCTGATACCTTGAAAGCCTCTATGACAATAGTGTTCCTTTTAAAGTAATTCTCTGCGTGTATGCATATGTGCATGTGCGTGTGCATATGTGTGTGTGTGTATGCATGAGAGAGAGACAGAGTCAGAGACAGAGAGAGACAGAGAGACTGAACTTGCAACTTACAGAGATGTGCCTCCTGTGTGTACAACAAAGCCAGAAGAGGGAATGCCTGGCTTATTATGTGAGTGTTGGGATTCCTAACTCTGCTCCTTCTGATTGTATAGCAAGATTTCTTAACTGCTGAGCCATTTCTCCTGCCCCAGTTTCCTATTAAGTTTTTAAAATGGCAGGGTCTGGATAGGACCATAGTTTTGCTCCCATGTACTAATAAAATGCTGAAATGTGTTTGGCACGCACAGCATGTTGACTGAAAGTGTATGGATGAACATACATGGTGGGTATGCCATTCCCATCCACTGTTAGACTATACTCACAGCTCTTCTGAATAATGGCATATAGTCCTTGTCTTAGTTAGGGTTTGCCTGCTGTGAACAGATACCATGACCAAGGCAACATTTAATTGGAGCTGGTTTATAGGATCAGAGATTCAGTCTATTATCATCAAGGAGGGAACAACTTCTATCTTAGGGTTTCATCACTGTGAAGTGACACCATGACCAAGGTAATGCTTATAAGGACAACATTTAATTGGAGCTGACTTACAGGTTCAGAGGTTCAGTCCATTATCATCAAGGTGGGAACATGGCAGCATCCAGGCAGGCATGGTGCAGGAGGAGCTGAGAATTCTACATCTTCATCTGCAGGCCTCTCTGAGAAGACTGGCTTCCAGGCAGCCATGATGAGAGTCTTAAAACCCACACCCAGAGGGGCACACCTACTTCAACAAGGCTACACCTCCTAATAGTGCCACTCCCTGGGCCAAGCATATACAAACCATCACACCAAGGATTATTAAAAACATAGATTCTAATTTAGTAAATCTAGACACAAACATATAAATTAATTTACTCGTAAAGAACTATAGTTGTGCTTTTCAAACCAGTGATCTAAAAGACTACACTACATATCCAACATTCATGAACAACAATAGCAAAATGACTCACAGATAAAAATTAAGAGCTGATTTTCTGTGCAAAATTTCCCAACTGACCAGTTGTATAAATTTGGGCCACTTCTTATTGAAGGTATATAAAATTTATTAAGCATGTGCTATGTGCTGAGTATAGTATTAGGTCTTCATATACATTGTCTCCTGTTCTTGTCAGGTTTGAGCCTGGGACTTCTCAGGCCATGCCCCTTGCAGCAGCTTTTTAATTCCAACTGATGTAGAAGAAATGACAACCTCTCTTACTAAAGCCTATCTATGAATATCTAACACTCCCTAGGAGCCCAGATTCCAGGAGTGAGCTGGAGCAGCAGGTCATTCTTCAGTGACAGGATCCTCAGTGGGACAGCTAGGAGATGAGAAGATGAAGAAGAGAGGAAGATAGAGAGTCAGGAGATCTTATCCAAACCAGACAGTAGACCAAGCACATTCATGAGGAAGTACAGCATCTTATATATGGGTTTTCCTGAAAGAGAATGAAGTTAGTGGTAAGATAATCTAGCAATGGTGCACAGGAGAACACGGTGTTTCTTAAGAAGACCACAAACTAAGTACACAAGAGCCTTGGGACTTATAACCATAGTCCTGTATAATGGGAAGAGTTGGGTTCTCAGAATCTGAAAGCAGTGCTGCCCCATGGGCCTGACCCCAGGCTATCAATGTCTCTGTCAGACATCAGGGCCTCAGAGAAGGTTTCGTAACATCCCAGCCCTCAACACAAAAGGCTGGCAGAGGCCCATCTCACTTCCATAGAACGTTTCCAGACCTCAGGCTTCCAGACTATAGGACATTAGAGGGTTATAGAGGCATGGACACACATCCCTGCACATATACTGGGCATACTTTAATTAAAAAAGAAGCTCATCTTTTACTTCCTCATAGTAGCACCTTCCTTCTCTGTATTACCTCTCATTGCTCCCCAGGAATAAGACAGAAACCCTCTCAATTCTCCAAGACCTTTAAGAAGAGCCCCTACTCTCTCCCCTGGGCATGAACTATCCTTAGAGTTGCTGACTGACTCTATATGACAATGACATTAACATCTCTTCTAATGACTCTCCTACCCAAGAGGAGAGTGTGTCTCAGTGTGGCCTTTGAACTCTGAACACATAAAATTATAATATTAATCACAGCAACTCTTCAGCAATCTCCCTTTTAATCCCATCTCAAAGAGGAGAAAAGAGAAGCTCAGCACACTGTATTTTCATACATTAAACTTTATAGATAATAATGACTCTGTCTGAATTCAAACCTGTGCCTATCGATTTTTCAGCCATTGGCTTGATGAGTTACCACCTGCTTTCCCCGAGTCTATCAAACATAAATCCTAGCCCTTTTAAGAGAATTATGCTTAATGTACATTAGATCATTAGACCCTTCAGATCCATTGTAACTAGGCCACATCAATAATCTACTTTTAATTTTCATTTTTAAAGTTATATTCCTCAGTTTGGAATTTGTTTCTAGAGAAAAAATTGATTTTTCCTTTGTATTCTTGAAGGTTAGCTGCAATATTTAAGATTTTGCTACATTGCCTCAGAAGTTGAAAGAAAATAAAAGTCAAAACAAAAGCAAAACAAAAAAAGTCATAAAAGTAGGCATTTTAGGTTTGAGTTTAGGATTATCTAAGAAGGCCCACAGAGTCACACTAACAAGTGTGCAAAATGCAGCTGTTTCCACTTGGTGTAACAGGAGGATGTTGAGGATGTAGAGATAGCTTAGGATAACAAGCTCATTCTGTTAAGTGCCCTGTCTTGGAGCTCAGCTGTTAGGTTGGTTTTATTCTCCCCTCAGTAGGACAGGCTAGGAACTGAAGGTCTTGGGATAGCTTACTTCCTATACTCAATTGCATGCTAATCACACATTTTTGCTTAGTGTATATTTAGCAGTGAAATCTGGTGTCCTAATTCACACCTCCACACTTGAAAGGCAAGGGCTTGCAAGGTGAAGAAGGAGAAAGTGCTTTAGCTTGCAGGAAATGGTTGCCTGCTCTTGAGTGATTTGGTCTCATTACCAAAAAAAGGTGAGAAATCCCATGTTGTTTACCTTGATGCAGAATTTGGCCCTTTAACTTTTCACATTGCCTCTTTCAGTAAGACTACATTTTTGCATGCTGCCTTCCCCCCCCCCCCCCCATGTCAGTCTGTTAACTTGTTCCTATTATGCTAATTTCTAGCCCTGCAGAAAGGGTATTGAAGGTACTTGTTGTCTGTTGAAGAAATATTTAAAGAGTCGACCTGCCAGCTCTCTGCAGGTTCTGACTTCCATGCTCCTACAGCCACCAACCCTCTGGAGCTGCTGGTCTCTAGGCCTGCAACCTCTCCAGCCCTGTGGGGCCATAGGACTTCTGCTGGACCATCTCACTAGGTAGTCCCTCTCCTCACCAGTTCTCCAGTGCTTTGGATCCTGAGTTCCAGTTACCATGAATCGCCCCCCATACCCCACGATCTGCCTCCTTACCACCACCTAATTACCGAGTAGAATCAAGACTCTTACTGCTTAATTAACCAATCAGATTTATGTGTAAATAATATCACAATTTACAAGATTTCAATTCAATAATTTTAGAGCCAATTGATAGGGATAAAAACTTTATCCCAAAATTTCTAACCTTATAAAAATATAGCTATTTGTGCCTAGTAAATGCCATGCAGGTCCAGGTCTGAAGCCATCTCCGTTCTCCTTCCCTCTCCTCCTGAGACTTCTCTGTCTCACTAGCTCCTAGCTCTGCTTCCCTTTTCCTGTCCTAATTTTCCTTCCCTTTTCCAATCACAGGCCTTCCACTGTCCTAATGTGATTGGACAGGGAAATCCTGAAACATTTCACCCTTTCTGTTTAATTTAAAAAAAAAAAAAAAAAAAAAAAAAAAAGACTTTCTCTGAAAATATAAATTGAGCACAACTATTATCATCTTGTAAATTATAAGGTATAAGATAGACCTAACATCCATTCTAACATTTTTACCAATAAAATTGGACACTGTCTTCTGTCCTAACTTAAAAGACTATAGTTCTGTGTACAGAGCTATATTGGGGTATCATGATCACCCCAATAGGAACTTGACGTTAGCCAAGGACAATGCCTGGCTTCTGGCAAGAATCTAACATTAGGGCATAATAGGGAAGTAGGTTACAGCAGGAATTTTTATCCTAGGGTGGAGTGCTCAGAGTGTACTTGACATTGGTCAAGGTGAACTTCTCTCAGCCTACATTGAGCATGGACTCCTGTGCTAGTCAGGATCCTGCTCCACCTAGGGTGGAGAAGCTGAGAGTGAAGGTTAAGCTCATTGTTCTTCCAGGCCTAAGAATTCCTGAATTAAGCAGGTGACCCACCCAGTTGCCTGAGCAGTTGAGCCAAGGACCACCAGGCAAAGCCAGATGACTTCACTGGAACTCAGTCCAGAGTCCAGGGGGGAGGGGCACTGCCATTAAAGTTGGGGCCTCGATCGGTAAACTCTACCTGGCCTCATTCTTTACGCCCCTTCCCCATGTATCTCTTAGCTTCTGTTCCAGCAACCCAGTTCATAGTAGCTGCAGGCAGCTACAGAATACAACAGTTCTGTACTTGACTTATGTCCTGACTTTAGATTGTATGTCATCTGAAAACCATCCTCTCAAATCTGTTCCTCTCAAAGTAAAAAGCCTGGGTTGGCTAGGAGACTATGTAGTTTTTCAACCCTGTCAGAAATCCAAGAACAACTGCTAATAATTGAAAATATATAGGAAGCCTAATACAGCTTCCAAAGCGTAGCCAATTGATAGAGACCACTGAACACCACCTGGACAGTCCTTTACTTCTAGCTAGAAAAAAGAAATGGAGACTTGGGACCAAGGAAAAGGCACACTATTAAAATGCTTCAGAGAAGCTAATGTTCCAATGGTTATTCATGTATGGGAATCTGCACAGCATTCATTGTTGTTTTACCTCTTTGGATTACAGAATCAACTTCTGGTCACTGCTACATCAGGGACACAGGGATTGATGTATGAGAAGTGGCCTTGTAGAAGTGAAGCTGTGCCTTGTGTCTTAATAATGGTCCTTGAATAAATGAAGGTATTCTAAAAAGATGCTTGGGTCTCTCAGTCTGTCAGACTAAGGAAACAATGAACTCTAGAGATAAGGGTATTTTGTCAGGAAATTCATGCTGGGGGAAGAAAAATGCCTAACTAGCAGGAAACCTTGTTTCACTGAAACAGATTTCACACAATTTTAACAACTTATCAGACCACCCTACAGTATGAGATTAAATCCCAGATAATGATAGAGCTATGGCAGGGAAGACCACACCTAGACTGGGACAGCTAAAATGTGCCATGCAAATTCTTGGCCCTTTATTTAAATTTTAATCTCACTTCAGGACTCAAAAACAGACTTGGGAAATTTAGTCAATCTTTTTGGCCATGTTGGTAATGTGGCCTTTTTGAGTACATCTCTTCGCTGCTTTCCAGTTTTAATGTGACTTCTTTAATTGGATTATTGGAGATAGATGACTGGGCCTGGCTTGGGCAATGATTTTTATCCTCAAACTCCATGACAGTCACAGAGACCTTTCCTGGGCCTCTGTTAGCTCATACATGTAGCTCTTCACAGACAGCAAGGCAGACCCAAAGCCGTGGCTTATGATGTCAGCTATCTGTTTCTTCTAGAATTTGTGACGCTTGTCTTCCTCCACTTCCTGCTTTTTTTGCTCTGCACAGGGATTATATGGATTCTCTTTTGAACCTCAAAACACAAAGCCTCCAACCTACATCTTTTTCTGGTAGAGAACATTAGCCATTCTCTAGTTGAAATTCAGAACATATCTGCTTGTATAAGTTGTTTTTGGCTTTCTAAGAGGCGTTGTCATTGACTGTAGAGTGAGATTGATATTAGTGTTCTCCATCATTGCCGTTCTTTTCTAATACTAATGAAGGAGGGTGAGGAGTTGGGAGACCAATCACTGGCCACTTGCAGGTGGGGGAGGCCCAGAGCCTGTAAACACATTGTACAGGATGGACTGACCTTTGGCCACCTATAGACAAAGGAAGTCCTATAAAGACTGACCAAATGGACTGGGGCAGGGGCACCACTTTTCCTTCTGGTGTAGGAGGACACCAACTCTTTGGAACAATAAATTCCTCTTGCTTTTTGCATTGATTTCCAGCTCCGTGTTGTTTATTCAGGTGGTCCCCAGTAAGTTGAGGCTTGTCAGAGTCTTACAATATGACAAGGGAAAAAAGAAAGCCAAACAGTGTCCTCTGGAAGCCAGGTTCTAGGCAGACTCCTGGAAACAGAGGACAAAAAGGAAGGGAGGTGAAATGGCTAGTCTCAGTCATGGTCCCCATCTCATTGTCTGGGAAACTAACACTAACAACTATCCTATTCCCCGGAGTCTCAGTTTCCTGATCTAAGAAACAAGACAAAAATAGCAATCCCCTTCTGCTAAGGCAATAATACAGGAGTGGAATGCAATTAATTGTTGTGCATGTCCCCCAACCCCACTTTTCATTTGAAGAGTTGGAGTACAGATGGGAGACAGAGAGATAGATATGGAGGTGGAGGGAGAGATTACTTCTTAAAATCAGTTAAGGAAGGCATTGATGTATGGGCAGGATTAAGGAGCTCTGTTGCTGTAGATGAGCAGAATGCTCGAGTATCCCTAGATTTCTGTCTGTTTTCCTAAACCAAGGTCACTTGCTTTTCCAGGTGAGAATTGGTCTCCCAAAAGGAGACACTGTCCGCTGGTTTCTATGGTACTAAAGTATTCTATGAACTGACAGGAGCAATGATAAAGTTGGCACTGGTGATACTAACAGTAAAGGCTTCCATAATAAAAAAAAAAAAAGAGAGAAGTTTGTACTACCAGACACTCTAACTGAGCTCTGACAGTGCATGCGTGGCAGATGCTACAGTCTGTGTGTGTGTGTGTGTGTGTGTGTGTGTGTGTGTGTAGTTGTAGTAGTAGTAGTAGTAGTAGTAGTAGTAATAGTAGTAGTAGTGGTAGTAGTAGTAGTCAGAGGTCAGCCTCAAGTGTTATTTCTTAGCTGCTTTTTACCTATCTCTGCCTCTACTGTCACCACCACTTAAAAAGTGGTGAACCTCCACACTTAGCATTTTTATGTGGGTTATAGGTGTCTTACCTCAGATCCTCATGCATTCAGGACAAATGCTTTATTACTGAGGTGTATCTGAGAAGGCTAGGCTGACTCCATGACAGGCTTGAAATTGGCAGTTCAGAACTAGGCAGGTCCAGGCAAGTCCTCCCCACAGAAGTTGCCCCAACATCTGAGGCAAGGACAATGAATCAGCAGCAGTTTCCAGACTTCCTCAGCTACTTCTTCATCAACAATTCCCAGATCTCCCCAGCAACAGTTTCAAACCCTCACAACCAGGTAATGGGATGTCTCTAGATGCAGTTACATACTATTTGAGCCGGGGGTATCATTCTTCCATGAATCATGAACTCTTACATATCCACAACCTCTATGTGCAACAGTCTACTCACTTGAAACTACTACAAGATAAATATTACCACAGCATCTCCCTTAAGACACATTCCAGTAATTCCTATTTTTCCTCCTTCTCCTCCTTCTCTTCTCCTCCTACTCACCCATATTCCAATATTACCAAAGCACTCCCCAAGGCATATTCTAGTAATTCCACATTCATGCCCATTGATGGTCATCTTTTATGGTACATCGGGGTTGCCATCTGTGATCCCTAGAAAATGAAAGAAGCGATGCTTGCTGTATGATGAAGATTATAAAGATTGCCATGGTGGGAGGATATGCACCAAATCCCTTGAGAAGTTCACATGCTGAGGGATTGAGATAATGTGAGACAACCACCAAGAGCGAAAAATCCTCCAAAGTCACCCAAACCATGGCTGCTACCCCAGTCTGCAGAGCCTGGAACTGTAAATATCTAGCTGAGCTGACACAGGCTCCTGGCTCTCTGATCTGTGTGGGATAATAGATGGTGCTTCTTTAAGCTAAGTTGGGGATCATTTGTTATTCAGCAACAAATCCCCATTATAGAATATTTTATGGCAATGGAAACACAACAGAGAATTGAAGTTCAGTGCTTAAAACTGACAAGTCAAAACACAAACTCGGAATCTGACTACAGAGCCCAGTCTCACAGTCCATATACTGTGACGAGTGACTTCATCTGTTTTATGTAGCAACAACAGAATTTCATATTCTGGGTAAATTAAAAACAAAAGATACTGGTGAGGAAGAAAGAGAAATTGCAATATTTTGTCTAGGCAGAACAGTACTCAATCAGAATCACGCCAGTTCTTTCACTGGAAAACTGAGTGTTTTGCCCTCAATATTTGACTTTCCCCATCAAGAGTCCTTGATTCTGCTTAGAGGAAGAACTTTTTTCTTTGTTTGTTTGTTTGTTTGCTTGTTTGTTGTTTTTCTATTTTCAGTTATATGAACCAAGACCTGATCACAAATATTTTCAGGTCTTTAGTTCATTCTTGTTGCAAGATATTTCCTATCCATTCACATTGAGGCAGTGAGAGGCCAGTGATTGGAGGGGAGAGAGGAGGAGGAGCTAAGGGAAGTGAGGGGCAGGGAGGGAGAGAGGGAGGGAGGGAGGGAGGGAGGGAGGGAGGGAGGGAGGAAAGGGAAGAGGTCCATAGGAGGCAGGCAGAGAGTGAGATGCAGATATCCAGGTGGCTTCAGACAAATTTCTGGTGTTTTGAAAAGGTTAGAAATATTGGGATAAAACTTTATCATTACAAATTGGCATTATGTAATTGGAAGTTTTATATACATAAAGATATTTAGTTAACTATATAAGTTTAAGAGTCATGCTTTACCAGGTATTTGGGTGCAGAGTGGGAGCATGGGACTTCCACCTTTAACAGTCTATGGAGGAGAGGAAACACTGTGAGAGCTAGCTGAAAGAGATTGGCCTATGAAGAAAGCTAAGCTGAGCTGGACTCGCTGGGACTTGGTGCAGAGACCTGGCAGGGCGGAACTTTTTATTATTTACCTGTACACATGCTCTCAGAACCAGACACAAACCCTCAAATTCTGAAAACATTGAAGAGATTTCCACTGACCCCACAGAATAAAGTAGCTGCAAAGCTGTGGAATTTTTTAATTAAGTCAAACTACAATAATTAGAAAACAGAATAGGGCTCCTTGCTGAGCAACTGAGTCTACTTGAGCAACAGTGACTCTTCTCATCTCTCATGTTTACTGCTTGTCTCCTGGTATAGGACTTAGCATTCATCAGGACCCGTTTAGAACTCCATAGCGACTGCTAATATAATGTATATGGACTTGTATCAATGTCATATGTCTTAATTGCAGCATAAACTGCAATTGTCCCTCTTTTGTACTATTATGGACGTGGAAAGATTTAACCAACTTGATACTATGCAATTCGAAAGCTTTGGGTGTTTTTTAATGATTTAATTCACATTGCCAATTTTAAACCCTACTTGTAATAGATAAATTGTTTGATGCATGACAAAGGCCAGAGGAGTTTTTGTGAGCTCAAATATTCTTTGTAGCATTTTTTAAAACTGGGTGTCTTGTGATCCAGAACTATAGGCCCGTATCTCACAGGTGAGTTTGTATTTGAGATATATATCCAGTAGAATATGAAGAAGGTAACTCTGCCATAGGTAGTGGTCAAGACCCCTAATGTCATCCTACAGGTCTGTGGGAGGCAACTTACTGGAGGTTTAGTAGAACTTATACTTTCATAACTCTAGCATCCACTGCTATAAATAGTTACATATGTGTATTATGGATATATGTATTTATGTATGTAAATGTATATGTATGTACTATCTATGTATGTATACATACGTGTGTTTCTGTATATACTACATTGTGTATGTAGTATGTATAATAATTGCGCATATATACGTGTGTATATGTATGTTTCCCTGTGAGTTTATGTATATATGTATGTGTGTATACACATGTGTGTATGTGTAGAGATGCGTGTATGTCTCTTTATATATGCATATACATGTGTGTTTGTGTGTATGTATTTGTATATGTGTTTGTGCTTATGTGTATTAATGTTAAGTGAACAGTGGTTTCAGAAAATAACACATATGGCTTTAGTATATTTAGAATAAAAATGATCACGTTTGTGAGATTTTTTTCAAGTTAGTTGATAGTGATAAAGTTTGGCAGCTCTGTCAAGTATAGTCTGAGGAAAATGGCTGCCAGTTATGGTAATGGCCGCTGTTACTAGTTTATAAATAACAGCAGCCATAATGGATGTTATCATTGATTAGAAACTTGATGTACTCTAAATAATGTTGTTTTACATTCATTATTTAACATTCTAAAGAAACAAAACTTATATCTAATAGATTAGGTGGTTGCTATATAATATATATAAAATAAATATATATAAATTTTATTTATATACACACACACACACACACACCTGTGTGTGTGTGTGTGTGTGTGTGTATAAAGCAGTGAGGAAGCAAAGAATGGTCTCAATATCTGGATCTTTGTCTTGAGCTTTGGAGTCAATGCTCTTTTTACTAAAGAGCTGAAACTGTAATTCAACCTGTTTTATGCAAAAATGAGGACGTATTGATCTCTATAGTTGAAAAGCACAGGTAATTAGACCTTTTATATGGCTGCACCAGGTCAGCTCTCACTGTCTTCTGGGTCCTACTCTCTTGTCCCTACTTGCTCTGTCTCTCTGCAACAGGGAAGACATTCCAGGAATCACCAAACTCCTAAGTAGAGGCAGAGCTGAATGTCAGAAGACAAAAGACAAAACCCACAGAGACAATGATGATAATAGCTTTATCAGTTTGGGATGCAGGTGGCCCTAAGGCTGGGAGTCTGCTAAACAGACAGTGTCTTGGGGATTTTGTAAGGCCCTCCCCTTTTCCCTCTTGGTCCTGTTTAGATGCCCTGTGCCTTCCCACACTTCTTCAGTGTTTTCACAGGTAGCATGCTTTATCTTTTCTCATCTACCTATGTCCCTCTAACGTCCTTCATCTCTAGTTTTCCTTCTTGTGACTCTGTTTACTTTCCTGTAATCTTCAGTACTCAGCAGCAGCAATAATCACCAGCAACTCTCTGAGTATATGTCAGTGGTTCAAAGCAGTACAAACAGAACAGCATATATTAATCTGCCTTATATCACATGTTCATTATTCAGCCAATCAGACTGGAGATTGAATGTTCTGATTGTCTAGGCTGGGGACATTCAGTAGTGTGCACCAAGAATAGAAAAAGAAGCAATATTGGCTTTATAACACAGGGATAGGTACTGACAAAGAATTGGTGTCTGTTCTATAAGTTCAACATTTAGAACTATTTCTCTTAGACTGTAGGGGTCAGGAATTAGTCCATTTATGAAATTTTGTGGCTCAGTCACAGTGGCCTAGATTCATACCAGTCAGTGATCTGGTTTACTCTTTTGCAAAGGGTAGTGGACAGCTTCTTAAAACTTCATCTGTGGGAGCTGTCCAGGCACAGATGGCTGTGCTGCTGTGCAGTAGTTCTTCTAGCCTTGGAAAAAGGCTGCTATTGCCTCTGAGCCATTTGAGCTCAGAGAAAGGCCACTGCTGCCATTAAGCTGGACCATTATCTCATCAGAAGGTTACACTGATGTGAAAAATACACTTTAATAAACAGACACCGGAACCATCTGGAGTCAGATCACTTGCAACTCATGACATCTGAGACAACCAATTCCTAAGAGAAACAAATACACAGATAAGACCTAAGCAACCAAAGCATTGCGACACTAAGGGACCCCCTAACTGCCGCAAAGCATCTCCATCTGTAAAAAGCAAGCCCTCAGATTTTCTCCATATGGTTTCTTTCTTCTGTTTGGTTCACTATGGCTGAACCACAGTGAGTCAAATAAACTCTTTACTTCTGATTATCTCTGTTTCAGTAATCCCCTTGTCACTGGCTTCTTGTGCTAACTTTTCATGTCAGGAACACCAGAATGCATGTTAACTCAATAATCTGAGTCCTTTCAACAACTCTCAAAAACCTCCAGAGTCAGGAAAAGCCAGGAGTGAGGACTGAAGACAAAGTTGTTCCCGAGGGTCATCAAATCGGATTAGCATTCCAAGGCATCTTTATGCAGTCCTGAAACTGGATGATGAAGATTCAAGTCACATTCTAGTTTAAACCAGTTTAAGAGCAAGATTTATTTAAAGAGTTAGATTAGTCATGGTGGTGATAAAATAATGTGAAAACGTTAAACAAAAGCTAATCTACTTTAACTCCATTTGATTTTTGGTATATTTATTTCTTCCACTCCCAAACTGGATCACTCCTGAAGCAGCTGCTTCTCGAGTTTGTAACAGGGTATGCTTAAGAAGGGATTATAGCTGCAGCTAGGAAATGACAGAGTAAGGATTAAGTGGAGAAACAGGAGGATGCTGTAATTTATAGATGATGTGACTACATCACACCCAGGGAAATGTGCTCTCTCTCTCTCTCTCTCTCTCTCTCTCTCTCTCTCTCTAGTCTCCAGTCAGTCTCCAGCAAACTCATCTCTGGAGTCCATGCTCTGACTTTGAAAGCCTGCTTTGTTTTGTTTAACTCCACCTACCAAAAAAAAATGGGGAGAGGGGAATGGCTCCTGTACTTTTTCATATATGGTACAGGATACTCTCAAGCTTCTCCGCTGAAGAGCAAACTAGATGTTAATATGTCTACAGGGAGAATGGCTTTTCGGCCAAGACTTCATAGCCAGAAAAAATTATGAACAATTAATTGTCAATGATCTAATTACTGGAGGAGTAAAAATTAATCATCAAAGCCAGATGCCCTTTGGAAAACAGAGACTATGTATGGGCTATGCCTTGTATATGTGCAGGTGTTGTGGGTATCACCCTGGAAGATGCACTTGGCTTCTCTCCATCACTTGCACAGATGCTTCTGGCCACAGCATAGTTTTTGTATTTAATAGTGGGGAATGCTTTGCTAGTTAGTGCTTTGTTAAAGCTAACAAGCTTTCCCAAAATATACTTCTACTTGCTCTCATTTGAGGAGAGAGTACTGTCCCTTTGTACTTGACATTAAGTTACTAGTAAAGGATAATCATGACAGATACTGGTCATGTCAATATGAGACTAGCCAGCCTAGGTGATGTTCTTTGATGAGGCATGTATGTTGAGGGAGTTGTATTTTGTGTTTGTCGTAAAGGACACTGCAGGGTTTTCTTTACATTTTTGAAAACATCATGGTACAACCACAAATTTATAATTCTGATTAAATTATCCCATCACAGCCCCCCTTAGCAAGTAAACTCAATCTCATATTTCTTGAGTATTCTTGGTATCCTTATTATTTGGCATTGTGTGTGTGTGTGTGTGTGTGTGTGTGTGAGAGAGAGAGAGAGAGAGAGAGAGAGAGAGAGAGAGAGAGAGAGAGAGAAAGAGAGAGACAGAGGGAGAGAGACAGAGGGAGAGAGAGGGAGGGAGAGACAGAGAGAGAGAGAGAGACAGACAGACAGAGAGAGAGAGAGAGAGAGAGAGAGAGAGAGAAGGTCTCTATAGCCTTGGCTGCTTGAGAATCCACCATGTATAACAGTGTTATAGTATATAGTACTTGTCATGTATTTAGTTCGTATGTAGTTAGTGTTTTACTGCTGTGAACAGACACCATGAGCAAGGCAACTCTTATAAGGACAACATTTAATTGGGAATGGCTTACAGCTTCAGAGGGTCAGTCCATTATCTTCAAGGCAGAAACATGGCAGCATTCAGAAGCTCAGAATTCTACATTTTCATCTGAAGGCTGCTAGCAGAATAATGACTTCCAGGCTGCCAGGAAGAGGGTCTTAAAGCCCACAGTCACAGTAACACACCTACTTCAAGGCCATACCTGCAAATAGTGCCATTCCCTGGGCCAAACATTTTCAAACCACTACAATCAGGCTGGCCTCAAATTGCAGCAATCTCTCCACATCGGCCTTCTTGGGTGTTGGAATTACTAAACTAGAATCACCTTCCCCAACTTCCATCTGTTTTGTTCAAATGACTTGGGGGGGGCAGGAGTAAGGTTTCTGGGGGCTCAACAGCCATGGTGTTGTTGTTGACAAATGACTGAGGTTGGTAGCTACAGTAGAACTGGTTCACATTTTGTTCCACTGGTGACAAAGCCTAGATCACTTCCTCTCTGCCCCTATTTTGACCCATAAAATCTCTTAAATTATTTCCATGAATTCTCTTAAATTATTTCCATGTGTTCCTAAGTCAAACTTGTCCTCCTGTTGTATCCCATACATCAGGATGGCAATTACTACTACATAGTTCTTCAGTGGACACATTCCTTTCTAGATATTTTCATATTCCAGTAGAGCAGATGTCTCTGCCAAGGTATCCCAGCACAGCAGCATCATAGTTACTGGAGAGAGATACCTGGGCTTCTTTTTGGTAGAAAACATACGTCTCATTTTCATGAGTCTTCTGACTCAGAAAGCAAGAAGCAGCTCAATTTTTAAAAGTCCAAAATTGATTCTGTCCACTAGCCAGAGTGGAGAATCAATTATTGAAAAGTGACCAGCTTTCAGCAGTAGCATTCAAATAACAAATGTTTATTCCTTACAGTCCTGGAGGCTAGACAGTCAAAGATGAAGACTCGGCATCTGATGAGGGTCCTGTCTCTCAGTTCATCAAGTAGTACATTCTTCTTGTTATGTTTCACATGGTAGAAAAGGCAGACATTTTTCTTAAGCCTCTTCTTGGATGTTTTGGGGGAACAAATGGGTCTCCCTCTCCTCACATCAAGTATCTGTGTGTATCCTTCCCTCTTCTACAACAAGATGTTGATGGCCCCATCTTTTAGAGATCTTGTGCAGGTAATTGAAGCCAGCAGCATGGTGAAGAGTGCAAGGGCAATGTTGTGCACAGACTCCAGCTTTCCACACCCTTCTGGCACTTTCTCCAGTTCCTATGTTCTTCCTGTCTCTTCTTCCTCCATGCTCTGTGAGCTTCAGAGGGAGGGGTATAGCTGCCTCATCCAGGGCTAGTCATTCTCTATAATCTCTGCTGACTACTGTAAACAGAGGCTTTTCTGACCAAAGCTGTAGCAACACTAGTTTATGGTCACCAAAGTAGTCATTTAGAAGTCAATTTGGCAGAAACACCATGCAGGTTTAGAAATACAACAGCAAAAGCTTAACAACTAGAGCCCATAGGCTCCCCAGCTATGGGTTTCTAACCAGGTTGTCTAAACCAGGCATGAATTCTCTCCTGTGGAGAAGAGACTTTTATATCTATCCATAAAGTTGTTGGTTGTCCATTGGGCCTCTTTTGGGAAGACTCTAAGTCTATTCCAGAGGGACTAATTTCTCTTGTTTTTAAGTCACAAAGGGGGAAATCTTCTAAGTTTATTCAGTAGATGAGTTACTAGGGAAAAAAATGCTTCTGTTTGTTTACAGAGATGGGAGCCAAACCAGACCCTGGCACATGCTCAGCAAGCACTCCCACCACTAAGATGCACCCCACCTTTTAGAAGAAAATGTAAAACACCTAGATTACACCAGTAGTGTGAACACTAATACAGGACCCACCAGGGTAATCCTGGTCAACTTAAATTTAAGTTTAGTTGTTTTAGAGCCTTAATCTCCTTAGTTTCTTTTTGTCTTAGAAGGTCAGATCTATATAGGTTTCAATGATTGGGATAGAGATATTCTGGAGAAGGCCAGTCTTCTCCCTCCCTCATCACTGTACAAAAGTGGGATCAAATATCGTGGGATGCAACTGTGGAGATGGGAGAAAAGCACAAGGTGAGGGGTGCGTGGGAGAGAGGGAACAGTGCTGACTGGGGAAGAACTGGAATGGAGATGCAGGAGAAACTGGAAACACAGAAGAGAGTGGATTTAGCAGCATACTTACCACAGACTACCCTGCTCAGGGCTACTTGGATGGAGAATTTTGTTCACAAGAGTCTATTTGTCCAACTCTGCTCACTTCTTAAGCTTCCGAAGTGCTCAAATGTATTAAAGGTGTCTCGTCCTTATGACCAGGACTGTCTATCTTTAAGAATGTCTGTCTCTTCTTCATTCTGGTTTTTCTGTTTACTACCCAGTGAGACTTTCAGGGAATCATAACTGCCTTATCTTTCTATTCTCTCTTGCAGCCTTTTCTATCAAGCCCTTATTTTAGATCTTAATTTTTAGTTACATGTATATGTGTGGGGGAAGGGTTGTGTATGTGTGTGTACCCTCTAGAAGAGGGTATCAGATCCTCTGCAGCTGGGGTTATAGGTATTTTGGAGCTGCAAACTTTGGGTGCTGGGAGATAAAGTGAGGTTCCTGTAAAAGAATCATAAGCACACTAACTGCCATAGCATCTCTTCTACTCCTCCATCAACTCTCTGTCTGCATTTCTACACCAAAATAACATGGGAAAGTGAAGCATTGTAAAGTGTTTCTGGGTGTTGTAAAATACCCCACTGCAAGCAAGAGAATGGCTGTGTCCAAAGCAGAAAAGTCAAACTGTAAGTGCTGCCTCTTGGATGTGGCAGAGAGAAAATTATCTTGATATGGAGGCTGAGAAGACAGTAAAAATGAATGAAGCGGTGTTGGGGTTTCTTAATGATTTCCCTG
The DNA here is from genome assembly GCF_947179515.1 of Apodemus sylvaticus. Classification (NCBI taxonomy): domain Eukaryota; kingdom Metazoa; phylum Chordata; class Mammalia; order Rodentia; family Muridae; genus Apodemus; species Apodemus sylvaticus. The sequence continues at coordinate 138,472,943 of NC_067473.1, read as the reverse complement.
TGTTGTCCTCTGTGTGACTTTAGTCTTGTAGTTAAAGCTGAGAAGAGGGAAGGAAGAAGATATTCTGAGGACAGAGATATCCAAGAGACACAAGCAGGGCTTCTGTGTGACTCAGGATTTTCTTACTGGATGCTAAGTTATAGACTGCTAAGACAAAAGAAAGTAGAGGAGGAGGAGAAAGAGCTTTGATGCCAAGAGCAGAAGTCCTGAACTACACTCCAGGGAGTTTGTGATGCAGTGTGCCTCATGGTTTGCTTGGCTGAGTTTATTGATATTCAAAAATAGGTTTGAAATGTTCAAAGGGAAACAACACAACAACAAAGTTCTTTAGTGGCATTTCTTCTTCAAATGCTATTTAAATTAGATGCTTGAGAGTATACCAAGAAATTTCCCATGAAAAGAATTAGTTACTTATTTTAACCCCTGTGTTTCTCAGGTTTTGGTTACTGTGGTCAATACCTGGAATGAGTACCTTATACAACTGAAAGGTTGCTGGGTGTGCTGCTGTATGCTTTTAATCCCAGCACTTGGGAGGGGAAGCAGGAAGATCTCTGAGTTAGAGGCCAGCCTGATCCATAGAGCGATTTCCAGGATAGCCAAGACTACACAAATGTGCACATAAACACACACACACACACACACTCACACTCACTCACACAAACACTCACCTATCTCAAAAAGCCAAAATAAAACTGAAAGGTTTACTTGAGCTTTTTGTTTTGAAAGATCTGATCAGTAATTAATTAGTCCTGTTGCCTGTGGGCCTGTGGCATTTTGGAGGAAATTATATATCTATCCTATGGTCAAAGGAATGGGGAAGGAAAGTGTATCCTTCAGTACCAATCCCCAGTTACTTAAGGATGTCCTATATGTCCAGGCTTCCAACACTTCCCAGTAGGACCACCACAAAGAATAACAGTTTAGCATGTGGGCCTTTGAGAACATGTATGTTCTAAACCACAGTAACTTCTAGTTAGACCCAAGGAGGCAAAGGCCTCAAATATTGTCACTTCTCAGTGACTGTCCTGAAGAGGTGTGTATAATGCTGCCTTGCACTTTGAAACTAAAAATGAGAGGAGAGATGATGGTGGTCCTGTTTTCTCTGCCAGTGTTTGAAAGAAGATAATCAAAAAGAAACAGAGACCTGCACCTGGAATCCCAGCACTCAGTCCCTGAGGCTGAAGCTAGAGGAGGCTGAAGTCAGGAGGTTTCAGGCTAGCCTGGGCTACACTAAAAGACACTAGAGAGAAGAAAAGAGAGACACAAGAATGAGAGTAGTAAAGTGATAAAATGTCACTCATTAATATCACTCCATTTAAGGCTTATGAAGCATTCGGATGGTGGAACAGAAAGAACATAACCTGGATTGAAGGGAGAGTGCCATTACATACTTATCTTCTGGGCCTGGAGCCATTACAGCCATGAACTCAGGATGCTGCAGATGTCTGCACTGGGCCTGCATGAGATCAGACCTGTCATCACTCAGTCATGTATCTGGGCAACTCATTCCACTCTGCCCTCCTCTAGGATACTGTTGGCTATTGATAAATGTTACAGGAAGGGGAGACCTTATCTTTGGTTTCATAGTGAGGATGGTGAGTGCACCAGGCTCCAATAGCTAGTTGCCACATCCAGGGCCATGCAGATAGCCCTAGTTATGCTCAGTGGATCACAGACAAAACAAAAGAAAGGCAAGTGGGAAATTGACTTGTAGAGCTGAGGGTGAGTTGGCAGGGGTGAGAGGGAGGGAAAGGGCAGCTGGAGTGGGCAAGTAAAGTCAGAATGTGTTATATACAAGGATGAAGTTGTTAAAGAACAAACTCTGTTTTGATGAAAAGTCCTTCGGCTAGAGGAAGAAGGCAGTCACACAGTGGGCTCTGGCACTAGAACACTGTGCATCAGGTAACACACTGCACACCACCATTCCTGGACTACTGACATCTGAACGATTCTCAACTTTGAAGACTTTGGCCTTGAGCTCAACTGTAATTGTTAAAGTGAGTCAGTTTGGATTGCTGACCTCAATGCAAACTGTGAAGTTGTAATTTCTAGTACAAAGTCTTTTTAACTATGAGTTGCAGATTTGGGGGAATTTTTTGATTATTGTTAATTTTTTTTTTTGTTTATCTGTTGAGATGAAGCTAAAAACATAAATATTAACTAAAAATACATAACACAGGGTGGGAGAATATATTTGTAGCACATACACAGTGATGGACTTGTATCTAGGCTGTCTGATGGACTGGTAATCTAAAGAAGAAAGAAAACTGAAAATTAAAAATATTGAAAATATTTGAATAATTGTTCAAAGGAGATGTGGGGATTCTAGATGAAACAATGACAAGGAACCAATATACTCATTCTCAGTCAGAGCCACACTGGAAAGACGCCACCTGAAAAATGAAGGGAAAGGCAGGTGGGGTGAGAAAGACTTTTTCCATATACATATACATCACATAAAAATATACATATACATCAAATTACACAAGGCTTCAGAAGAACAGCTTGGCCATTTCTGATGAACATCATATACTTTACATGCAATGAGTACTTCCACACCTGAGCATTTACAAACATATACTTCACATGAAGAGTACTCCTATACCTAGGCATTTATAGACTTGAAATGAAAATATATTTTGAGGAGATAACCTATATATAAATACATTTAGAAGCTATAATTCCTCATGCTAGCTAATGTTTGTGAAAAAATATACTTTAAGTTTAGGGTATATCTACACCAGGGAAATATGGCCCAACAAAGACAAAGGTGAAACTGCTAATATGAGCAACTATATTAGGAACAGTCAAAAAGTTAGCAACAAATAAAATTATTAGCATAGCCAAAAACTAATAACACTGTAGGGATGGAGGTAAATAACTATAAAGAGACCAAGGAGTACGTGGGAATGAAAGACATACATAATCTATACCTTACTCATAGTGGTAGTTATATAACTATATGCTAAAAGTCACCTAACTATATACATTAAATTACACTGAAGTTTGTCCTACACAAATTATATTTGAATATACTTGACTCATTCCAGAAGGAAGACTAATTTAAAGGAAAGAAACAGTAGGCCTAGGAGACAAAAATAGAGTTCTAATTAAGAGAAATTAAAAGGAGTGAGTCATTTATTAAGACAATTCCCAAATGTCCTTTCATGCATCATAGGAATTTGTCTTTTTTTTAAAGCTCAGAACAATATTGTCTCAGACAATATATGAGGGAATGTTTTTTAATTATCTGAAAACATCCAGGAAACAGGCGTCCTTTCCCGTAGTGATGCCAGCATTTGCTTTGTATAAAAGTGTTGGATGATCTTGTCACTCTGGAATAGTTTTCCAGGGTGGAACAGCATGGATAACTTGAACATCTCTGGGCCTGATCTTCTTTCTCTTGTCTTTTTTCCAGAAGGCTTCCCTCTGTTTTTCTCTTTGGTTTGCTACCCTATCAAAGTTATAATATCTTCAAGAGTTATGACTAAAATACTGAGCCTTTTCACCTCCAGGAACCTGGAATATACATTTTAATTTATGTATTTGTCTGTGTATGTGTGTGTGTGTGTGTGTATTCTTTTGGGTATGAGGCATGTGTGTCTGCATGTAGTGTATGTTTGTTGGGGGGGTGTATGCATGCTGGAGGTTGACCTCAGTTCATCCTCTATTGTTCCCACCTTTTTTTTGAGACAAGTTCTCTCAGTAACCTTTGGGCTAGAATGGAAGGCCAATGAGATCTAGAGATTCTATCTCAGTCCTTCTAGTACTAAGGTTATAGTGCATGCAACACCCTGCCAGGCTTCTGGGTAAGTTCTCATGTTTACACAGAAAGCACTTTCCTACTGGGTTTCTTTCCCAGCTTTTCTCTTAATTTTCAGGAGTTCACTTCATTTAGACACCTCTCAGTGGTGTTTAGGTAGTTCTGATTTGAAACATATTTTTCAATGGTGGTTTTGGGACAATGAAGACCACTCAATGTCAATGCTGGTATTTTAAGAATTACATTTTCAAGTATCACTTACCTCTGCCAAAAGTAATTCATGATCTAGTAGGAAGTAAGGACTCATCCGTAAATCCACTTACTACAGTTGTTCTAGGCCCAGTTTGGTCATAACATTCTCAGAATTTGGTCATACCATTTAATGAAACACTTTAACTGTAAATGCAAATGTAAAGGTCTCTAGCTGCCTAGGATTGCGAATCCCTGTGGTGTCCCTCATCACCACAGACAATAACAGCAACAGCTGAGAGACACGATTTAATACTACTGCAGTGTGGGCTGGGGTTTCCTGCATTTACCTCTGTATCCTCTATAGTAAAAACAATCTCCTTCATGGCTGAAACATCACCTTACAGCCTGGGAGTTTGCACAAGGACTGATGTAGTTAGCAGTAGTGATATCTAGCTCAGACTGGTGGACCTGAGATACCTATAGAAATTGCTAGTCATGGGTGCAGTTTCTCTTGAAGAGAAGTAAGGAATACATATCCCATTCTCTGATCTCCCATCTTCTTCAAGTATCTCCCAGAAGGCCTAAAATGTCAGCTAGGCCTGTACTTTGCTTTGAGTTCAAGCTTGATGTAACCATTCTATCCCATAGTCCTATATCCCATAGTGAGAAGAAAGCGTCCATACACAGAATGGATAAATGTTTGAAGGAACATATATCCATAGCCTTTGTTATATCTGATTCTGAGTCCAGAGTTTAATGTTAAGACTGATTTTTATGGGGTTCAAGAGATGCTTGCAGTTTGTAAACTCAACCTCCTGTCCCTTATCTTGAGCTGATTCATCAGAAAAACACAGGAGTGGTTTCCTGTCGGGCAATGCCTTCTGACAGTATAAATTGTGCTTTTGCCTTTAAACCCCCAGTTCATCCCATAGAGCCTACACTCCCTGTCAGTACCACTAAGTAGTGTTATTTTCAATAACTGAGTTATTTTCAATAGGCAGACTCAGATGCTCATAATTCAGACTATCTGGTTTTTATTATCTCTCTGACACAGCACCAAGTCTCCAGGCTTCACACAAAGATAAATGCTTATATGAGGCTTGCAATTATTCCTCCATCTACCAGCCCTTTATTTATGCTTGTATACATAGTGCAGTATAATTTAAATTTGTCAAACGTTGCCAAAAGTCACTGTAAACCCATGAGGTAGATAGGAACAGGAGGATTCTGAGATTTGTTGCTAAGCCTCCATCTGGTTCACAGAAGTCACTGGCCTTCTGGGTGAGTGGCTAGAGAGCCACCAATGTTAAGAGTGATGACTCATTTAAAAAGGTCAAATGACAAAGCTGTCCCTGCTGAATCTGTTTGAGCAGTTTAATAAACGACTCAAAATGAGAGTTCAGGGGACTCTTCCTTCCAGAGGGAGAAAGGCTTAGGGATTGAAATGTCATTTAAAAGACAGAAAATCCCAGCAAATTAGTACCATGTCCCCAGAGAACATGTGTTTTGTGAGGGTCTGTTTCTGCTTTATTTGCAGACACACTTTGAATGCTGCAGGTAAAGAATTTAGACTAAAATGGTCATTCCTTACTGCCTGTGATAAGAGATGGGGAAAAGTAATAATTCCCAATAGCCAGACTGTGAACTTAACAGCCAGGAGACTGTGGGTTTCGTTTAAACTCTACATCAGCTAATGAAGAGGACAGCTCAGGAACTTTGGACAATTCCAACAGATCCCTCCCCTCCTGGAAGAGAAAGGTCATAGAGCACATAGGCACCCCTCCCCTCCAGAAGGCAGAGGCTAATTATATTCCTCAGGCCACAGGGAGGGGGACTGACCATCAGCCACCTGCGTGTGGGGGAGACCCAGAGCTCATAGACACATTCTGAGACCATTGGCCACCTACAGTCAAGGGAAGTGCTTGAAAGACCAATCAGTTTAAAAGTCACACAGTTCTGCCAATCACATTGTGCCTAATGGCTGCTGCTCTGAAAACTATAAAAACTTGCCGAATGGGCTGGGCAGGGTCATTCTCTCTTTCCTTCATGTGCAGGGTGACCTCAGAATGCTGGAACAATAAAATTCCTCTTGCTTTTGTATCAGTTCCTGGCTCTGAGTTGTTTACTTCAGGGGGAAGGGGGAATATCTTAGGTAAGTTAAGGCTCACCAGAATCTTACACTAATTCTTCTCTTTTCCTGTCACCTTGTTTGGCCTCTATGCTTTGACAGAGGACTTTAATTCCTTTGAAATACCTCACTTACTTTCTATAATCTAGAAGTTTCTGCAGAGCTATTATGATTATTTTGATGGCATTAATTATGTAGACTCTACTTCCTGCTGTTTAACAGGGACCAGGAGGCATGGCTGGGATCACCCCTGGGTTGGCAGTCCTAGGAGCTATCAGAAAGCAGGCTTAGCAAGCAAATCACAGGATCAAGTCAGTAAGTGAAAGCAAACCTTCTCACTGCCTTGTGTTTACTGTCAAGCCTTCTCTGCCATGATGGGCTGCATCTCTGAACTGTGAGTCAAAGTACATGCCAGTTAGGTTGTCTTTTGCCCTGGATTTGGTGACAGTGGTAGGAAAAGTAAGACACAATCTTTTTCAGTTCCTTGAGTCTGTCTTGCAGTTTTTGTTCTGGACCCCAATAGTACCTTATTCCCTTATTTTAAATTAAGCTCTATCACAGTCATTAGTTAATTTAGTTGTCTGCCTCCTCTGTACTATTACAGCCTCCTCAAAACAGGGATCGCTGGTTGTTTGGACAGTTTATGCCAACTTGACCCAAGTTAAAGTCACCTGTGAGGAGGAACCCTCAAAGGGTTATGAAAATGCCTTCGTAAGTTCAGGCTATAGAGAAGCCAATTGGGGCATTTTCTTAATTAGTGATGGATGGGGAAAGACCTAGCCCATTGTAGGTGGAGTCATCCCTCGGACAGTAGTCCTAGGCTCTTCAGGAAAGTAGACTGAGCAAGCCATGAGTAGCAAGCCAGTAAGCAGCATTCCTCCACAGCCTCTTCATCAGCTCCTGTCTCCAGGTCCCTGCCCTGTTTGGATACCTGTCCTGACTTCTTTCAGTGATGAACAGCAATATGGAAGTGTAATCCACATAAACCCTTTCCTCCCTAAGTTGCTTTGGTCATGGTACAGCAATAGAAACCCTGGCTGAGATGCAGGTCATTTGACCTTTTACCTAGACCATGTTACAACACACTGAGTAGATGGTCTGGAGATCACAAGAACAAAGCACAGAACATAGGCTGCAGTGTTATTGTTTCAACCCTACACACACAGAGATCTACCCAAAGATACTAAATGATCCCTTTTCTTTTACCAACATCATTACAACTCAGCCACTTCCACATTGAGGACTTGATGTTACACTGACATAAGAACAATTTGCCTAGCTTCATGTTCCTCTTGGCAAAATTTAAATTCAAACACAAATGAGAACATCTCACAGAAGCTAGGTAGCTGCAGAGTATATGTTTTGATGTTTGGAAAACATGGCATGTAACTGCTCTGAAACTGTCATTTTCCACTAAGCTGGAAACATAATTATATTCCCGAATAGCAGATCAATAGTACTGGGATAAAAGCAAAGATGAAACTGTTTTTTCTCTCTTTATGCTCTCGACATCCAGTCTAACAAGCCCGAGTACTACTAAGAAACACAAAGACAAGAGTGGACTCTGGAGCCTTTTAAGCTCATTGCCACCCAATTATCAAGAGAAGGGATATAGAGGAAAGGGTCTCCTGATAGCCTTGTTCTTAGTCGGCTACTAAGATGAAAGAGTCATGCACAATAACCCGGAACACTATTAGAAGTTAAATATGACTATAAACTAGTCATGTTTATAAACTCTTAAATGAATCATATACAAGCTTCGATTGTTCCACCAACAGTCAGGTGACCAATGATGGGAGATTGGTAGGTAAGATCACATACAGTGGTGGTGTCAGTCACATGAATGATGAGAGATGAGGGACCTAATTAACACGTAGGGAAGCTTTCTAACCTCTGAAGTGAAGTCAGAACGTCTTACATAAGCTTTATTTAGTTGCAAAACTATATAATATGACTCTAAATCATCTGTTTGGTGGGAAGTGACAGTCATCCTGTTTTGTTTTGTTTTTTATTCGATATATTTTTATTTACATTTCAAATGATTTCCCCTTTTCTGGTCCTCCACTCCCCGAAAGTCACATAAGCCCCCTTCCCTCCCCCTGTTCTCCCATCCACCCCTTCCCACTTCCCTGTTCTGGTTTTGCCTTATACTGCTACACTGAGTCTTTCCAGAACCAGGGGCCACTCCTCCATTCTTCTTGTACCTCATTTGATGTGTGGATTATGTTTTGGGTATTACACTTTTCCAGGCTAATATCCAGTGAGTGCATACCATGATCGATCTTTTGAGACTGGGTTACCTCACTTAGTATGATGTTCTCCAGCTCCATCCATTTGCCTAATAATTTCATGAATTCATTGTTTCTAATGGCTGAATAGTACTCCATTGTGTATATATACCACATTTTTTTGCATCCATTCTTCTGTTGAGGGATACCTGGGTTCTTTCCAGCTTCTGGTTATTATAAATAGGGCTGTTATGAACATAGTGGAGCATATATCCTTATTAGATGCTGAAGAATCCTCTGGATATATGCCCAGGAGTGGTATAGCAGGATCTTTCGGAAATGACGTGCCCAGTTTTCTGATGAACCGCCAGATGGATTTCCAGAGTGATTGTACCAATTTGCAACCCCACCAGCAGTGGAGGAGTGTTCCTCTTTCTCCACATCCTCGCCAACACCTGCTATCTCCTGAGTTTTTAATCTTAGCCATTCTGACTGGTGTAAGGTGAAATCTCAGGGTTGTTTTGATTTGCATTTCCCTGATGACTAATGAAGTTGAGCATTTTTTAAGATGTTTCTCCACCATCTGAAGTTATTCAGGTGAGAATTCTTTAACTCTGTACCCCATTTTTAATAGGTGTATTTGGTTTTCTGGGGTCTAACTTCTTGAGTTCTTTGTATATATTGCATATTAGCCCTCTATCTGATGTAGGGTTGGTGAAGATCTTTTCCCAATTTGTTGGTTGCCGATTTGTCCTTTTGATGGTATCCTTTGCTTTACAGAAACTTTGTAATTTTATGAGGTCCCATTTGTCAATTCTTGATCTTAGAGCATACACTATTGGTGTTCTGTTCAGGAACTTTCCCCCTGTACCGATGTCCTCAAGGGTCTTCCCCAGTTTCTTTTCTATTATCTTCAAAGTGCCTGGCTTTATGTGGAGGTCCTTGATCCATTTGGAGTAGAGCTTAGTACAAGGAGACAAGGATGGATCAATTCGCATTCTTCTGCATGCTGACCTCCAGTTGAACCAACACCATTTGTTGAAAAGACTATCTTTTTTCCATTGGATGCTTTCAGCCCCTTTGTCAGGGCTGCCACCTTTATCTCCTTGTCTTTTCAATATTATACTTGAGGTACTAGCTTGGACAATTAGACAACATAAGGAGGTCAAAGGGATACAAATTGGAAAGGAAGAAGTCAAACTATCATTATTTGAAGATGATATCATAGTCTACCTAAGTGACCCAAAAAACTCCACTAGAGAACTCCTACAGCTGATAAACAACTTCAGCAAAGTGGCTGGTTATAAAATCAAGTCAAGCAAATCAGTAGCCTTCCTATACTCAAAGGATAAGCAGGCTGAGAAAGAAATTAGGGAAATGTCACCCTTCACAATAGCCACAAACATTATAAAGTACCTTGGGGTGACTCTTACTAAACATGCGAAAGATCTGTATGACAAGAACTTCAAGACTCTGAAGAAGGAAATGGAAGAAGACCTCAAAAAATGGAAAAACCTCCCATGCTCATGGATCAGCAGGATTAATATAGTTAAAATGGCCATTTTGCCAAAAGCAATATACAATTTCAATGCAATACCCATCAAAATCCCAACTCAATTCTTCACAGAGTTAGAAAGAGCAAATCTCAAATTTATCTGGAATAACAAAAAACCCAGGATAGCTAAAACTATTCTCAACAACAAAAGAAATTCTGGGGGAATCAGTATCCCTGACCTCAAGCAATACTACCGAGCAATAGTGTTAAAAACTGCATGGTATTGGTACAGTGACAGGCAGGCGGATCAATGGAACAGGATTGAAGATCCTGGTTTTTTATTTTGATTTGTTTTTCTTTGTTTTGTTTTGTTTTGTTTTGTTTTGTTTGTTTTCAAGACAGGCTTTCTCTGTAACAGAGTCATGGCTGTCCTGGAACTCACTTTATAAACCAGGACCTCTCTCTCGGAAAAATCCACTTGCCTCTACATACAGACTGCCTGGATTAAAGGCATGTAATATCATGCCCAATGACACTCATCATGCTCAATTTATAAGGTTATGGAATATGTTCATATCCTTGCTGAAAGAAATATGGATTTACTTCTTGAATAACATTGAAATGCAACTTTGTCATCCATCCATCCATCCATCCATCCATCCATTCATTCATTCATTCCAGAACGGCTCACTGGTTTCTGTATCATTCAGTTATGTATTTATTCATTCCAAGAAGGATTCAATGGTTTCTGTATCAGTCACTTATTTTTTTTTTATTTAAAACACAAGTAGTTTGATATTTTATATTATGCACTATCTAATGGCACCAAGGGAACACGAAATAGTCTCTGTTTATAAAGAATCAAGTCTAACAATAGCAGGAGCAGATATGAAATAGGATATATATAAGGAGATCCATCTGCTTTCCTACATATTTATGTTAGTCACTGTGGCAAAATACTTGGGAAGATAAGCTTACTCCTAAACAAACTCTCTTTTTGCGGTGTGTTAAAAATAGATGCAGCATAGAAATGATCGTTCCTCGCATGGAATCAACAGAGAACTTCCTCTCAGTCCTTTATCACCTCATGTGATGCCCATGGAAAGTTTGTTTCTCCTTTAGTATTGTGGTAAAATACATGTAAATTAGACCATCTTAATAGTTTTAAAATATATGTTCTAGTGGCATTAAATACAGTAATTTAATTCTGCAACCTTTACCACCATCCATCCCCAGAAATCTCCACCTTGTAAAACTGAAGCTAACTCCCTGCTTCCCTCTCCTCCAGGACCTGGGAAACACCATTCTACTCTTTGCCTTTGTGAATTTGAATAAGTACCTCATAGATGTGGGAGTGTACTTTCATGACTACATTGCACTCATGTTTCATCCATGTAGAATATATCAGAATTTCCTTCCTCTATAGTGCTGAAGAATATTCCATATAGTTTGATACTGCACTTTGCTTATCAGTTCAGTTGGTCTGTGGTCAATGGTGCTTCTATAATTAATGTCATTTCCTTTTTAACTGACTTAACTACACATTCACTCTCATCCATCTGCCAATAGATACTTTCTAAACAGTCAGTATATGAAAGTCGATGATGCAAATAAACTGTCAACTGCTCTTAAAATTAGTGACTTTAAATATCGTGTCATACTGTTCTATAGCAAGTCAAACGTCCCAAGTTGGGCATTGTCTGAGCTGGTTTTATTTTGCATTTTATTTGAGTTGTTCAGGAACAATACAGTGTTTGTGGAATTGAATTAGATAGCACTACTTATCAAGCAATTTCTTAGCATGAAAGTCAAATGCTGATTCCCTTGGTGTGCTTTTATAAAATGGCTGAGGCAATGCAAATATAATTTTAAAAACATACACATGCATAGTGCATATCACATTTGAGTGACTCACTTATGTTTTTTCCTTTCTTTTTATGGAAAGAGGAAGTGGAAAGATTGTGTTTAATAAGCAAAATTTCTCCCACTGAAATAATTCCATTACCCAACAAATAAAATTTACTGCAAAATTATACATGAGAAATTGTCAGGGAAGTGTTCACAATGGAAGCTTCACTGTGAGCATCTATCAGGAAGAAACGCTAGTTGCAAGCCCAATTTGCTTATACAATAACCACAAAAGCAGCGTGCATTTCTAATAAGCAATGTCACAGGGCTGCCACAAGCCATATTTTGGTTCATGAATGTAAATGCAGCCTACATTTTGAAATGTAACAGCTACTCCAAGACAGAAAGAACACTGTTTCAAACAATTTAGTGCATGAGGAAAGATTTTATTTCTGAGAGGAGAAGGTAAGTCTCGGAATAAGCAGCCATGAAAAGAGAGTAAATCACTCTGGTGACTCCAGGGAATTTTATTTACTATGCAATTTTTCTTCTTCCTAGAAAATTCCTATTCAAGGTATCCTCTTTGAGACACTATTTCATACTCAAAAATCCATACTCATTCCTTTTTGCAGTGAATGAGCATTTTCTGATGATGATGGTGTGATGTAAGTGTACATGTACACAATATTTAAAAAGGCAAATTATAACATACAAGTGAAATGCTCTTAGGTCCTAGTTTTACTTATGTCTGTATTTTCATAATTTTAAACAATAAAAATAAAAAGTCTTGAGAGTCTTAAATTAGGACTGTATCTTCCTGGGCAGGTGCAATTCCCACTAAAGCCCCGAGGATGTGTTTTCTTCACCTTGGCAACTGTCTTCCACTGCCTTTTCCCAATGCACTCAACAATTCCTCCAGTGAATTCTCCATCTCTGATCCTTTTATTAAATCCTCCATCAACATGCAAAGCTTTACATATCTAGAGCTTAAGGAGATTTTACTAAATGGAGCAACAAATGCCCACCCTGTGTACAATAGAAGAGTGGAGTTTCTATGGTTACTTCCAATGCCAGTCTCCTGCTTATGTAAATTGTCGTCTTTGCAAACATGGAAAATAAAGTGGCTGTAAAGACCAGAATCCCCCCCCAAATACTTCATTCAGAGCCAAATTTTCAGCTGAATAAAACCTTGTCTCCTTTCTCTTTTTCTCCAGTTATCTCTGTCACTTTGTTTATATTTGAACATTCTCTTCTTCCTCTCTTAGTCTCCCTTGTGAACTGGCAGGATGGGTGTGACTGAATAATGACTACTGGGGTCTGTTTTTATTTGATTGATTGTCGCTGGAGTTCACTGACAGTTACTCTTTGCTGAGAAGCTGTAATTGGCAGGTGCTATGTATAGAATCAGCACCCAGGGGGCTGAACATGTAAATAATGAATAATAATAATATGGTCATCCAATAGGTGAATTAAGAGTATTAATTTCATTACTTGGGCATCAGAGTCCTATAGTTCAACTTGTTCAATTTATTCGTATTGAATAAATTGTTTTAGTGTGTTTTTTTAAGAAGTATAGAAGAGAGGTTATCCTGGGGTTAGTGAGAGAAACTGTGTAAAACATACATGGAAAATTTGAAAGAAGACTTCATGAGGAGACTAAGCAAGCGAGATAAATAAGTAGGCTGACAAACTGACAGTGAATCAATCGAGAATTCGTAAACTTCCTACAACTCAGAAAGAAAGCAGGACAAGTAGATTTAAACCAAGCACATTACAAAGAAATGGTCAAGTGCACAACTTATATGGTAAAGTGCTGATCTCATTAGTCATTGGAGAAATACAAAATAAAATCACAATTAGATACTGCTGTGTATATGCCAGCATGATTTAAAGAAGAATGAGAAGAGAAAGGAAGAGACAGAGGAGGAAAAAGAAGAGGAGGAGGAGAAGGAGGAGGAAGAGGAAGAGGAGGAAAAGGAGGATGTTCTGTGACCCAGCAAATCTATTCGTAAGTATATACCCTACATATTGGCTTACAATAACCATCAATACACATGCACAAGAATAATCAAAAAAGTGTTAATTCTCACAGTCCTGAACTAGGACTTGCCCAACACATCCTAGTTCAAATATTGTCAAATATTGAATGGATAAATAAATGGAGATATACCTATACAATGTTATACTATAGAAAAGTAAAAATAAATACATTATTGATGCATCAAAGTTGTTCACTTTGTATGTGTTTGTGTGTGTGTGTGTGCATGTTCGTGCGTGTGCATGTACGTGTGTGTGTGTGTGTGTGTGTGTGTGTGTGTGTGTGTGTGTATGTGGGAAGTCAGAAAATTGTATGAAGTCAGTTCTCTCTACCATGTGTGTTCTAAGGATCAAACTTGGGTCATCAAGCTTGGTAGTAAATATCATTACCCACTGAGCAATTTTGCCAGCTCACTGCTGACACTTTTAAAAACATTTCTCACCTGTATAATACTGCACGGAAACCATCAAAAACAAGTTAAGGTTGTAATTTGTAAAAACTTCCATCACTTTCCAACAAGCAAATGAATCAAATGAAGTCAAGACAGAAAAGCACTACATACATTAACGGCCCCTGGATAAGAAGACAAGGGAGCGTCTCTTCATTAAGAAGTAACATTTTTTTAAAAAAAAATCAGAAATAGTTCTGTTTATCTCTATATAATCTTACATTAATACAAAATAATTATGGAGTCAGTTTTAGCTGATTTGCACATTCAATTCTGATATATTTGTAATTACTAGATATATAGTACTTTATTTTCTCACAGTCTTCCAAAAAAAAAGGACTAAAGTGTCTGAGAGTTTTAATACTTCTTCTGGGTACTGATTAAGTCCAGTATTAAATACTTAGCTGGGTGATGGTGGCGCACACCTGTAATCCCAGCACTCTGGGAGGCAGAGGCAAGTGGATTTCTGAGTTCGAGGCCAGCCTGGTCTACAGAGTGAGTTCCAGGACAGCCAGAGCTATACAGAGAAAACCTGTCTCAAAAAAAGCCAAATCCAAAAAAAAAAAAAAAAAAAAAAAAAAAAAAGCATTAAATACTTAACTTTAAGTAGTCATATTATCTTTGCACTAAAAAAAAAAAAAAAAAAAAAAAAAAAAAAAAAAAAAGCCTACCAGAGATCTTAGCATCTTCCAGTCTTCCTGGAAGATTATATTAGAGAGGCTTATCAGAGACCACCCTGTAAGTTTAAAGTCCTTGCCAGGTGTCCAGAGCACCCAGGGGCACGTGACAGAACTAACAGTGTTCTCTTTGCCCCAATCTCTTGGCTTTGAATATGCATATTGTAGAATACCTTCTGTTGCTATTCAATCCTTAAATTCAGCCTTAAGAACTGTAGGAAGATTTCCCCATGGTACTTCAGACAGGAGCTGACTTCTTCCTCTCCTCACCTTGCTTCAAGGTCTCTGTCAGAAACAACTCCATTTGCGTACAGTACAGTAGATTTGAAATTCAACAGTTCTCAGCTACCTTTGCCAGCTTGTCTGTCCTGGGAGTAATGACTTTGCTAAGTGAATTTGGAAATAAAAATAATCTGATTGATGTGGGCTACTTTTCAAGTTGTCTAGGATGCCAAAATAGATTTGCTTTAGTGGTAAAACAGGATCCATCAGTTTGGAAACAGACTAGCTGAGTCTATTAAAAGCTGGAGTCCGAAGTGGCACTAACTAGGCGAAAGACGTCCTGAGACAGAGATATTCCACCACTAAGTGAGTGCTGCTAAGTAAGACTGGCAGAAAAGAGCTTTTTTTTTTTTTTTTTTTTTTTTTTTTTTAGACGCTGTTCCTTCAGTTCCTCTAAGTCAGTTATTCTCAAGGGGAGATCCTTGGCCTTTATGATCCATATGTGTTGTTCTAGAATGCCATAGATAGGGATTTTAATAGATAATAGCTATGCATTCCTTACAGCTCAAGAGTCTAAATAACCAAGACCAGAGGTTAATATGGTGGGACTCTAGCTTTGTGGTCCACAAACAGCATCTTGATGCCTTCCTGCATCAAGGTCTGGATTACAGATGTGCCTTAAATTTCTGGTTTGTTGTTTGTTCCAGATATAGTCAACTTGACAACCTAGAATAGCCATCACATGGAGAATAGCTTGTCTCTTTATTTCTTAACATGACAGTTGGAGCATATAGCAGACACTGTTGATTTCATGGTGGTCAGGAAACAGAGAATGAGAAGAGGGCTGAGGACCCAAGGGCATATGTTTTAGTCTCTTATTACCATATCAAAATCCCTGAAGTGAGAAACTCAGGGAAGAAAGAGCTTATTTTGGCCTATAGTTCAACGAGATACATTCCATCATGGCAGAGAAGGTACAGAAGCAGAAACAGAGGGCTTTAGATCATGCTTTGTTCAGAATCAGGAAGCAGAGAGTGACAAATGTGTGTGTTCAGCTTGCATTGTCTATTTTATTCAGTCCTAAACCTCAATCCATGAAATAGTACTGCTCACATTTAAGATGTGTTTTCCTTCTTCAATTAAACTAAGCCAGACAACCCTTTGCAGACATTCCCAGAGATTTGTTTTATGTTGTCCTTATTAGTTTGTTGTTGTTGCTAATGTGGGAAGTGGGAACCACAATAGAGAAAAATGCCCCTACCAGATTGACCTCTAGGTATGCCTATGAGGTGTCATTATTATTATTTTGATTAATGATTGATATGGGAGGGCCCAACCCACTGTGAAAGGTGGCACTTCTGGGCTCGTATGTCTGGGTAGTCTAAGACAGAAGGCTTGAGTAAGCTATGAGGAGCAAGCCAGTAAATAGTGCTCTTTGTGGTCTCTGCTTCAGTTCTGGCCTTCAAATTCCTGCTTTGATGTTCCTTGATGATGAATTGTGATTTGCATATATGAGCCAATTCAACCCTTCCACCCCCACCCCAAATTGTGTTTGGTTGTGATGTTTGTCACAGTAATAGAAAACAACATAAGACACATGGTGCCTCTCAATCAAGATGGCAATCAAAGTAAAATCATCACAGCATGTCGCTGGTGGCTTGGTTCCTTCAGTTAGTCTTTGCCTTCTAAAATTTCCAGACCTTCCAAAAATAGTGCAACCAACTGGAGACCACACCATCATCACAGTGAGCCCGCAGGAGGCATTTTGTATTAAAACATAGCACCAGTTTCTCTCTGAGTCCTCTCACCCCACTTTTCCCCAAGAACCTTCCTGCTTTTCAGCACACACTTTGCTCTCAGTAGCTGAAGCCAGGAGGGTTGACCTTGAACAACACCTATCCTTCCTTCAGCCCGAGACAAACTTGGCCCACTGTCTGATGCCAATCCCCTTTCCTTCTCTCACCAGAAAACAAAATCCTCCTGGTTGGTGTTCAGAAAATACAGCACTTTCCTTCAAATGTGGTTAAACTCTAGCAAACCCTTTAAAACCTCACCCTCCCTAATGTCTTCTAATCTGAGAACCAATAGCAGTCATCTTTCTGTCTCCAGTGCCTGAAAACTGAAATATCCTTTAAGCCCAACTGTGAAACAACCAATTTAATTAAATTTTGAGATAAGTGCTCATGAGCTATAATTGAGGGGGAAAAAAATCTAACAGGAAAAGCTTGCTTTAGGAAATACTAAGGGATTCTCAGTGTCAGTGGGACCATAACTATTGTGACTCCATGGCCTCCCAGTGTGCCTGTTACTCATGATTCCCACTGTATTATGCCAGCCTTATTTTCTTATATCTATGTTAGCTATCTAATGGGTAGTCCACCTGTTTGATGCCTGAAGAAGTACTGTGGGGAGAATTAAAAGGATTATCCTACATGCATCCATTTTAAATATTTGAATGTTGTTTAAGGTCTTGTGTGATTCAAACAAAAGCCAGCATTTTTCTTGTTTCCCAAAGCTCTCTAGAAATATTATTATGAAGCATGCCACATTGCTGAACAAGTAATTAGCCATGTGTGTGTTATTAACACCCATACCAGGCCTCCTAGGTAAGTTAGTTGCATTTTCTACATAGGAGGGAATTTTGAAGCTCATGCAGACCAGCTCTTGGTTAAAGCATGAGTTCACAAATACTACCTTCTTCCTCAGTGACTATTAGGGCCATTTTGGAAATCAGCTTTCATCAGTTCTATATGAAGCAGTATTAAGTAGTCTGAATATGTTCTTACAGATGTACTGTTGTGGTTCTCTAATATTTAACATTTGGTCCTGGTATACCCCATGGCTTTGCCTTGCTCTCTCCAGCTATACTCCAGCTCCAACTCTCACTCAGACTCCTCTGTATGAAAACTTCTGGATGTAGTGATTTCATCCTTTGTTTTCCATGGATTGTGAATTAACTGCCTCTGGCTATACACCAATGAAGGAAGTAACAGGGCTTTACATCTAGATTGAGTTAACTCTTAGGTCAATCAAAGACTTCGTACATATTAAGTCAGCTGTCACTGTTTCAGGCAGAGGAAATTCAAGCTGTGCGTCAGCCCATGACATATCCTAGACCCTTGGTAATGAAATACACCAAGCTGAAAGCCATGTCTCTGGAGTGCCAAAGATGCAGGATGACTAAGTCCAGAGACTTGGAAGGCAGCTGACCCTGGCTCTCATCCTTGATATTGCCAGCCAGATCAAAATATCTAAATCTGTTTTCTAGTCTGCAAAGTAGAAATTGAAGTACAAAATCTTTTGTAGAGGTGTGGATGCAGTTGAGGATGTGTATAAAGAGCTAAGACACACACTGATGGTACACATGTTGTGTTTGTGTTGCTGCTCTTATTCTTCCTACTCATCTTCTCTTACTCACAGGACTTTACACACACACACACACACACACACACACACACACACACACACACACACTGAATTTCATTGAACTCTATTTTCATAATCCCCTTAATGATAAATTTTTTTCCTTTAAAAATGAAAACGAAGACTCCTAACTATTTATTTTGGGAGATGGATTAGTATACCTCCCACTTATGAAGAGGACCAAAGCAGGGATTTTGGTCTTTGATGGGTGGGTTCAAATATAATCTACACTCATTAGCTGTAGAAATTAAAAATATCACCCATTGTCACCCCTGGTGAAGATAGCCTAACTTGAGGTATATTTTACTGTGATAATTAAATTATGTTATTAATATTTCTCATGCATCATCAAAAAGCCACACCTTACAAGGCTAGTAAGATATGGCTCAGGAGTTTATAATACTTGTGTTGCTCTTGAAGAGGACCAGATTCAGTTCCCAGACCCTGTGGCTGTTCACAACCATTTATAACTTCAGTTCTGAGACCTTTGTCTAGACTCAAATGGAAGCAGATATCTATGCGGTACACTTCCATAAATGCAGAAAAACATGCATACAAATCAAGTAAAAACAAATAAGCCTTTACAAAGATACATTTTTAATGTAGATTCAACCTCATTTTTCTTGGGAATATGAGATGGAATAAAAAGAAAGAAGGGATAGTCTTTGGAGAAATAATTTTAGCCTGGCATCCTATAATGGGGATAGGGATTAGGGAAGGGAGAAAGACAGTGAAGTTAGGGGACAAAAGAGCCAGAAAATGTATAGTATCTGCTGCCCAATGTGTAGCATGATGCATGCTTCACTAAGGTTCTTCAGGTCCCTCAGCTTCTCAGGCAAGGAGCTGTACTGATGTAGTCAGGACAGATTCCTTTTCCCAATCTTGATCCATGGAAGACCATTATCTTGTACTTATAAGTTGTATAGTCAGATTCAGTAAATTCCTAGAAGTCTTTGTCTCAGAAAAAGACAAGATACATCTAATGCAGGCATGAAAGAAAGTTCATAGAGTTGAACCTTATCTGCTGATTACCCAAGCAATCCATGAGACGAGAAAACAACAACAATGAAAACAAAACAAAAAACAATCCTGAAGACAATAAAGCCAAGGGGACACATGCTTAAAATAAATTTGCCTATGGTGATGCACACTTGCAGTCCCAGTGCTATGGACAAAGAGATAGGCATATGTCTGGGGCTCACAAGCCAGCCAGTCTACCTTTATTTCATGAACTGCAGAACAATGAAAGGCCTTGTCTCAATTAAGAAAATAGATGGTTCTTAAGGAAGAATATCTGAGGTTGTCCTCAGGCCTCCATGTGCGTGCACGTGTGTGTGCACACACACACACATACACACACACACACACACACTCACACACACACACAAATGTAATCCATGCACAAATACACATATATACACCCTCATTCATACACACAGACAAAAATGTTGAGAGAAGAACTTTATGCAACAAGCTTTATCTAAAAATCAGACTCTTTACAAAAGTAAGGAAGTGTCCAGGATAAGGAAGTGATGAATTAATAAATAAGAAGACATTTCCATACACTCTTCTTGCAAATATTAAACACAGGCTGGCATGGTGTCTATCATATTCATTCCCATACCATACAATCATGTTATCAGGACCATATCATCTTGGCTGGCTCTGAATGGTGCTTTCCCATCCACAAATATGCTCTCATAAGCCTCTGAAGATCTTAGTGCAGAGATTCTTTGTCATTACCTTTCCAGTCTCTTAACATATGTTCCGTTTTTTTCTAGGCAACAAGGATTCTGTGTATACATTGTCCCATTTATTCCTCACAATTCCACGGTGATATAAATGGAAAGAACAGGATTATGGTTTAAAAGTGATTAATTTGAAGTTAGAAGAGAATGCCTTCACAAGGAATCTTCAACAAGGAAAAGAAATATGCAAAATGCAGGTACATGTATTGTGGTTTTTGGTTTTGTCTGATTGTATTTTTGCTGCCTTAAGTAAACTAGATCATACAAGAAATATCCTTAGCATTTCCCTGTGTGAAAGCTGTCCAGGCACAATGAACTACATTCAGTGGGGCTGTATCTGAACTGGTCTTCTGACAATAGCATTGGGGAATAGACAATCAAAGCAAATATCATTAAATGAAGGACACTTTCCGTATCTGAGAGTTATTCTAGGCTGCTGTGGGAAAAGAGTCATAGAAATACAATGCCTTCTGTAAATACGACCTGTCTCCTCAACTCTTATTCCTAATAGATCCTCAGTAAATATTTAACAGCTGGGTGTATAGGGGAAAAGCACTAAGTTGTAACTGAAGCCTATGCCCATGTTTTGTTAATTCTTTGAGATTTTAGGACAAAGTGTTTTGATCATATTTACACCCTTTCATCCATCTCTTCACAGATCCACTCCATTTCCTTATCCACTTATATTTGTGTTCTCTTTCTATTTTTTTTAGCATGTCAAATCCAATTTATGTTGTTTATATATTCTCAGATATGTGGCCTTCCACTGGAGTGGCTATATTGTGAGAAGGAGCTAACTCTCTTTTTCTTTCTCTTCCAACAGCTATTGATTGTCACTAGGTTCTTAGAGAGGTGTGAGACTGCATGCCTGCGTCCCTTCTTCATTCTAGAATTCAGTCTAGTTTGAACTTGCACAGGTCTTATGTATGCTGTTACTACTGCTATGCGTTCACATGTGCAGCTGCCCAGCTGTGTCTGGAAGCCATTGTTTTCCTTGTCATCGTCCAATGCCTCTGGTTCTTACACTCTTTCTATGCCCTCTTACACAATGATTCCTGAGTCTCAGAAGTAGTAACTGTGATATAAATACTTTCTACAATCTTTTTTTTATCTGTACCTCGACCAGTGTGAGTCTCTGTGCTAGTGATTACCTACTGCAAATTAATGCTTCTCTGATAAAGGTTGAAAGATCTGTGAATCTATGTCTATAATAATAGTCTTTAGGAATTAGTTTAATACTATGTCCACTTAGAAGACTAATAGTAGTCGGTTCTATCTAGGGTCTATGACCTGTCTAGACACAGGTTCATGGGGGGGAAATATAGTGCTAGTTATGGGTTTCAATCTTTTGGAGCAGGACTTATATCCAATCAGAAAGAGTTTGATTACTCCAATGATGTTCATGTCATTATTTATCAGCACATATATCTTACAAGCTGGTTATTATTGTAGCTCACAGGGTTCACAGTTGGATAAGATCGATGATTAATTTTTCTCCTCCAGTAGTTGTAACTCACCTGATACCTATTCTAACTTATGCACATTTTAACAGTGTAAACATTCTCAACAAATTAATTACTAGACCATGCAACTCTTGAAAATTTTGCAGTTGATTCTCACAAGCTGAAACAGGCAGGCTTCACTGTATATACCACTGTATACAAAAGTATAAAATAATTTTAACCGCTGTCCATATTTTATTATCATCTCAAGTTTCATGAACTCAAAGCTCAGCTGGTGATACTCCCCATCACAATGTCTCAGAGGCCTGCTATACCTGTGGTTCTCCTTGTCAGTTAAGGACAATCTCATATTTCCAATTATCCAGACCAAAATCCTCCACAAAATCCTTTTGATTTTACTAAGAAGTTTTTCCAAATCAGTCAGAAAATTCAGCAAATGATACCTTCAAATTGTATCCAATAACCAATAATACTTTATTTCTTGCCAACATCTATATTCAATGCATTTGACATCTTTGCTACTGTCCTACATAATGTACTAGCTCTCCAGATCAATGACAAAAGTTTTAGGAAGCATCCCCAGCTCCTGGTACCCTATCTATTAATAAAAACATTTGCTTCTCATTTGATTCCCTATTTGATACAGGCCTGGAGGTGCCCTGAGCAGTTCATCTTTGACTGAAGTCAACGTCATCCATGCTGCTCTCATTATAGCGCCCTGCTATTCCGGAGATCTTATCTTTCACAAAAAGAAATGTGGAGAAATGTCTAAGGTATAGATCTAAGCCTGGGTATAATATTTGTCTCTTCTATTCACACCCTACCCTCCATTTTCAAGACACACAGTTCCTTCAAGATAAAGAGGGCTGGAGAACTGAGTCTTCCTGTGGCCTTGGGAGAATGTCATAGCTCTGTGTGGTCCATATGTGGCACTTTCTTTGTCACATCCTGCAGCTAGTGTCCTTGCTTCCACTCTTACCTCCTCAACCTTATTCTCAACACAGCAACAAGTAAACTGTTATATGCCAAGCCAACTGTGAATCATAGTATACACTATTTTCTTCCAAACTACCCAGTGGCTTCCTTACTTATGCAAAATAAAACAAAAACGGTATTCACACAATTGTTAGGGAAACCTGCCTTCTCTTCCTTCTCTGTATCCACTACTCATCCTACACTCATTTCAATCCTAACCATATTGCGTGACCTTCTATTGTTCACATGCTGGACATGCTATGGCCTATGTGCTATGGCTTCCTGCTCTTCCCATTGTTGGACCCTGCTTACCCATATCTATACCTGAATAATGCTCTCTCCTTCCTATAGATAGAGCTTAACCCTCACCTTTTCTTGGCCAACTATTTAAAATATTAATGTTCTTGCCCAGTCCCCTTCACCTGCACTGTCTTCATTATCCCCATCACAGCTTTGTTTTTCTACACAGCAGTTAGCACTATCTAATTCACATACAATTGTCCCTCATTTTATTTTTGCTTCCTAAGCCTACTAGAATGTAAAGGAGTCTGTTGTATTTTATTCATTTTGTCTCTGAATTTACATTTGTGCCTGCACATCAAAGGTATTCAAGAAATTCTAAGTAAGTGACTGAATAAATGGTGAGTAAAATTAAGGGTTTTTTTCCCCTCATTTGTGATTTCTTTGGACATTATTAAGTGTTCAAGGATTTTGCTTTTATCAAATGCTTCACAAATGAAGACAGATTATATAATTTAAACTAATAATAATATAGTGCCAGGCACTAGTCCAAGTTTCTGTCCATGGATTATGTAATTAAATCCTTGTAAAATCTTAATAATATCCATATTATTATTTTCTTACTTTCTGTATGGAGGTAAAGGCAGCCATCCTAGGTTACATATCTGCTCAGAAAGTAAGTAGCATTTCAACCTAAGAAGTCTGACCAAAGACTAAAGAAAACCAGTCTAAAATCTCAAATTGTTCTCAAGAATAAAGACTCACTTTGTAACTTATTTGCTTTCTAATAATTTAATATTTGTGTGTGTATGTGTCTGAATGTGTGTGTGTGTGTGTGTGTGTGTGTGAGAG
The DNA here is from genome assembly GCF_947179515.1 of Apodemus sylvaticus. Taxonomy (NCBI): domain Eukaryota; kingdom Metazoa; phylum Chordata; class Mammalia; order Rodentia; family Muridae; genus Apodemus; species Apodemus sylvaticus. Next base: position 138,449,203 of record NC_067473.1, on the reverse strand, counting down.
AGAGAGAGAGAGAGAGAGAGAGAGAGAGAGAGAGAGAGAGAGAGAAGAGGGAGAGACAGGAGAGAGAGGGAGAAGGGAGGGAGAAAAACAGAGACAGGAGAGAGAGGGAGAGAGAAAGAAACAGAGACAGGAGAGGAGGGGAGGAAGAGGGGGGAGGGGAGGGAGAAAGAAATGGAAAAACAGGTGAAAGGGGGAGGGGAGAGAGGGAGAAGAGAGAGAGGGAGGAGGGAGAGAAAAAGAAAACACAGAGAGAGAGAGAGAGAGAGAGAGAGAGACAGAGACAGAGACAGAGACAGAGACAGAGACAGAGACAGAGGAATGTACAGCGACAGAGAAACAGAGAAACAGAGATAGAGAAGGAAGACAGGACATCTCTCAAGAATCAGTTCTCTTCTGATACAGGATCCAGAGATCAAACTCAAAGCATTCAAGACATTCCCCCCAAACCATCTGATTGGTCCAAACCTGACTTTAAAGAGAATATGAGAATATGTTCCACCAGCAATGAGCTACAGAACCTTGACCACACTTGAGCCCTATTGGGTCCTACTGTTTTCATCTGCAGACATGGTATTGATAGTAGGTTCCGGTAGAGATGGCTTCTGCCTTAAAACCTGATGAGCAAACATCTTGCCTGTCTCCAAAGAAGCAGTAACCAGAAGAGCTACCCCTACAAGTCTCATTTCCTCCATCTATCAGGGGCTTCTTCTCCTGTACCCTACATGATTGGTCATGAGGAATGTCTGAGGTAAGAAAAGGGATAGAATGGCTAATTAGCATTATGAATGCATGGCTAATACGTTAGAAGACTGGCAAATGTGAGGGCAAAACAACTTTTAATAGTCTGACCACAGCCATTGATATTGTGTAGATGATATTAGGGTGAGAGCTTGTCACCTCTAGCAGGCCATGAAAGTCAAGATGTCAGACCTTTTAAGACTAGACCCTATATTAAGGCACCGCAGAGAATTAGACAGGTACAAAATGCATTTCCTAATGCCTTACATATCTCAAGACAGCCTTTTGTCTAAATGTAAAGACACAGGCAAACCTTCAGATGGCAGAGGCCAGAGATGACAGAGTGGTTGTCCTCTTTGATCATAAGCCAAATTTTAAGGAAATAAGATGAGGAAGATTCCTTTTTTAAAAAAAAAAAATTATTGAATATATTCTTCATTTGCATTTTGAATGTTATACCTATTCCTTGTTCCCCCCTCCCAGACAACCCCCAACCCACTCACACACACCCCTCAATTTCCCTTCATTGGGGCATCTATTGAGCCTTCATAGGACCAAGGGCCTCTCCTCACATTGATGCCCGACAAGGCATTCCTCTGCCACAATATTGGCTGGAACCATGTGTGCCACATGGTTGATGGTTTCGTCCCTGGGTTGTCTGGTTAGCCAACATCATTGTTCTTCCAGCATCATCATCTTCAGCTCCTCCAGTCCTCCTTCCAACTCCTCCAGGATTGGGGACCCCCACGCTCAGTCCAATGGTTAGCTGCTAGCATCTGCCTCTGTATCTGTAAAGCTCTGGCATGGCCCCTCTGGAGACAACCATGGCAGGCTCCTTTCGGGATGCACTTCTTGTCATCCATAGTAGTTTTAGGGTTTGGTGACTGTTTATAAGATGAATCCCCAGAAGAAAACATTAAAGATCCAGGATGTTGGCCTTATGCCAATAGGTGGCATGGTGCCTGGTGCCATCCCTGCAGCAGCCTCTAAGGTGGCTAAGGAAGAAGACATCCCCAGATAGAAAAAACGGACACACTTCACGGTCCACCTGACCGAAGCGAAGCCCATGAACAAAGTGAAGCTGATCAAGGAGATCAAGAACTATGTCCAGGGAAGAAATCTTGTCCAGGCCAAGAAGCTGGTGGAGTCCCTGCCCCCAGGAAATCAAGGCTAATGTCACAAAAGCTGAGGCAGAGAAGATCAAAGCAGATTTGGAGGAAGATTCCTAATATTTACAACCTCACTGGACCTGGATTTTCAAAAGAACCCATTCTATAACAGAAAATTGAGGAATCAGAAACTTGAAGTATTTTGCTTGTACTCATTAGTGGAACCAAGATTTAAATAACTTAGAAGCATTCATCATATCCCACCACATGGTCCCAGTGTGATTATGTCTAATTGGGATCAGATAGAGGTAACCCAGTCTCAAAAGATCAATCATGGTATGCACTCACTAATAAGTGGATATTAGCTTGGAAAACTGTATTATGCAAAACATAATCCACACTTCAAATAAGGTACAAGAAGAACAGAGGAGTGGCCCCTAGTTCTGGAAAGATCCAGTGTAGCAGTATAAGACAAAACCAGAACAGGGAAGTGGGAAGGGATGGGTGGGAGAACAGAGGTAGGGAAGGCGGCTTATGTGACTTTCGGGGAGTGGGGAACCAGAAAAGGGGAAATCATTTGAAATGGATATAAAAAATATTTCGAATAAAATTAAAAAAAAAGAATAATGAAAGAAAATGACATTATTGAACGGGGCCATGTAACATGCTTTTTCACATAGCAATGCTATCTGTTGCTTGACTTCTTAGATACTCTCAAACTGATGCTGTTTTCAAACCAGTCAGGAACTAAGTGGACTAAATAACAAAAGAAAAATACCAAACAACAAAAACAATGGGCCATGGTGATATCTGACATCTTGCAAACAAAGCCCAACATATTTATTAAATTCCGGTGTTCTTAATAATTCCATTTTCAGGATACTGAGCATATTATTGCAGAAAACTAAGATATGGGTAAATGTGAATTATAGAGTCTACATGAAATCACAGAGTTTTTACACTTGGAACTGTTTTTACAGTTGACCATACACACTCAAATTCATCTCTTTCTATGTATCCCTAATACCAGATTTGCAGATATGAATTCAGATGTGAGACACTGTGTAAGGGTAGGAACAGAAGATTTTCTAGTATTATTCTGGAATGAGTACTCTGAGTAGGATATTAATTAGTAGGAGAATTGATAAATGAATATTATATGAATTCTTTTTAAGGTGATTTTTATTGGTTATTTTATTTATTTACATTTCATTTTTATTAAGTATTTTATTTACATTTCAAATGTTGTCCCCCTTCCTGGCTTCCCCTCTGCAAACTCCCCACCACATCCTTCTTCCCATTTGCCTCTATGAGGGTGCTCCTTCACCCACACACCCACTCCTGCCTCATCCCTCTACCATCTCTCTAAGCTGCATCAAGCCTCCACAGGACTAAGGGTCTTTCCTCCAAATGATGCCAAATAAGGCAATCCTGTGCTACATGTGTAGTTGGAGCCAATGGATCCCTTCATGTGTACTCTTGGTTGGTGGTTTATTCCTTGGGATCTCTGTGGGGTCCAGTTAGTTGATACTGTTGTTCTTCCTATGGGGTTGCAATCACTTTCAGCTCCTTCAGTTCTTCCCCTAACTCTTCCATTGGGGTCCTGGGCTCAGTCAGATAGTTGGCTGTGAGTTTCTTCATCTATATTAGTCAGATGCTGACAGAGCCTCTTAGGGGACAGTTAACCCAGGCTTCTGTCAGCAAGCGCTTCTTGGTATCAGCAATAGTGTTGGGGTTTGATGTCTTCAGATAGGATGGATCCCTAGACGAGTGGTCTTTGGATGGCCTTTCCTTCAGTATCTGCTCCAGGTTATTTTTGTTTCCTGCATTTCCTTTAAACAGGAACAATTCTGGGTTAAAAATTTTGAGATGGGTGGGTGGCACCATCCCTCAACTAGGGGCTGTGCCTGTCTACTGGAGGTTGTTTCTACACATTTTATCTCCCCTTTGTTGGATATATTGGCTAATGTCATCCCCATTGGGTCCCAGGAACCTCTGGCTTCCCTGGCATCTGGGACTTTCTAGTTTGGATGTAACATAGTGTCTAAAGTTCTGTGTATTAAAGGACTGGTTTCATGGGTGGTGGTGATGATGATAGTAGTGATGATGTTGATATACGTATATAGATATGTGTGTGTGTGTGTGTGTGTGTGTGTGTGTACATGTGCATGTGTGTTTGTGTGTCTCTTTTATTTCCTCAGATGAAGAGATGATGTGAGAGCTGTATGCAAACTGTACAAATTTATGGCTTGGGATAAGCCCGGAGCACTTCTTTCTGTGTTATAGCTGTTCCTAGGCCTAGACCTAGGAACATTATAGTCTTCCAAGCTGACTTATTCAATCTAGCTTGTGTTGGCTTCTGACTGGATTTCTCTGCTTGGCCTCATACTTACATTGGGCATGTGTTCTGGCTCCTTCTCATTCTCTGGCTCATCCTCTCTTCACCTGTGTCTAGCTTTTTCTCTCTACAACCTGTCTCTGTAAAACTGCCCAGCACATACACATCACCCTTTTCACCCTCATTCTAGTTTTTCATAGCCTCTCTTTCCTGTCCTACTCTCATGAGAATTGGGCATATCCCATCTCTAAGTTGTTCTTTCCAATCTTTCTCTGATTCATCACTTTTGACTGCCCCTCAATTAGATTTTACTTTCAAACATGGCTGCTTCCTTCTACAAAGTGTGCATACCTCCATTGTACTCCAGGTCTGTATTCCAGCCAGATCATACTATAATCCAGGGCATTTATACATTTGACCAGGATCACATAGACCTAAAATTTCTTTGAACTTCATCCCTTGCCAGAGCAGCCATATTTCTGGATTAAAATTTCTTTATACACACACAAAGACAAACACACAAGCAGATACACACAGATACACACAAACATACACATGCACACACACACACACACACACACACACACACACACACACATGGATATATGGATAGATTTAGTAGAAAGTACAAAATGGGCCTAGTAAATAGACTGGGATTTTGATTGCATACCCAGAAAGAGGCATCTTTTCCTGTCTCACATTGTAGCTACAGATAGATAGTTTTATAATATCACATGTTCCTATACTTATACTGTAAAAATAAATAAATCAAAATTTTTCTCTTTATATGTTTATTGTCACAGGCATTTGTTGTTATAATGGATTATTATCACAACTATAAGTGTGCATTATCTCCTAGCACTATCATCACAAATTATTACAGACTAGGTAGCTTAAAAAGCAACTGAAATGCATTACCCACAACTCTGGGCCTTGAAGTAAAAAATAAAATAAAATCAAGAATTATCAGGTCCAGGCTTCCTTGGCAAGCTGCAGGGAAGATTTCTTACAAGGCTTTAATGGGTCACTGTAAATCGTTGACATTCCATAGCTTGTACTAGATCACTCCAATTTCTGCCTCTGATTTTACCCAATGTTGTCTCACTGTGTCTCTCTCTTTCCTCCTGGCTTTCCTATAAAGGAAACAGTCATTGGAAGATGATGAGACATTTGAAAAGAACTCTTCCAGATAAGGAAATGAGTCATATTCTCATATTCTAGGTGGACTTGACATTAAATATCTGGACACTGTTTTATTCACAACAGGGCATTCAAGGTCTTGCTGGAAACTCTTTGTCTCCTCCCACTGTTCTGTCCATGCTCATGCCCCATGACTTTCATAGTATGTCAGTTCCCTCTAGAAACTTCTTGAGCTGTTGAAAGTTTAAGTATCCACCACCAGTCTTCTACCTATAAAGGTTTTGTATTTTAGAATAAGGGATTTAAAACTAACCCCAAGATCTCTTTTAACTAGTTGACTCTATAGTGATCTTTCTGTACCCCAAGTTCCTGTAAGGGTTCATTGGGGCATTCATTTGAAAAGTGTTGATAGCACATGAAAGAAACAAGATTGCAAACACTGAATAAGCATTTTCTGGGGGTTGATAAATGTGTGAAACTGTGATGGCAGGTGCAAGAGGAAATGCCAATTAAAAATTAGCTGTCGTGCACATTTACAGCTTGTGTTGTTGACTCCAGCTTTTTGCCGTTGCTTATTAAGGCAGAAGTTGGCAGGTAAACGTCCTCTTCTGGATTCATCTACAGGTCAGAAAATAATTGTACACAGCTAATGGGATTCATCCAAGCTGTTTAATGAGTTCCTTAGCTATACAGATGCTGTAAGGCAACCTGTTGGGCTTGTTAGAAAATGAAAAATAAAAATAAAACCTCTTCACTTGAGTTATGACTTCTGGCGGTAGTCGAGAATCATAGGAATGCAGTCTTTTTACTGAAAGAAGAATCACAGTCTGCCTGGTTACTGTTTAAAGCCAGTATTTCCCCAACAAGTATGTGTAGCTCAGCAATATGCATATGGAGCTCCCTTCTTGGGATGCCTCTGGTTACCCACAGTCTCTTTCTGTTAATTGTCAGGCAGAGAAATGGGCGATTTGATCACCTGAACGTTAGGATAAGTTTTTGGACATTTGAACATCATTAAAAAATCTTGGTCTTGTTTGGCCCCATTCTGAAGAAATAACCATGTAAGTGTCTCTTGTCACAGAGGAGACATGCTGAATTGAAACTTAAGAGGGTTTTACCTGTAGTGAGAGCCCTTTATTCATTTTCCCCATGCCCTAAAGGGAGGCTCCATAGGATCTTAATATAATATTTAACCTCACAGTAGATTGGATTATGCTACTGATGACCTCTGGAAGCAGACTCTACACGCTCACTGCATACTCCATTAGAGCTGAGATTCTCAGACACCAAGGTGTGCAGGAATCATTTGGGAGCTTGTTAAACTGCAAATCATGATTCTAAAGATTAGGCCACAAACTCTCCCTTTGTAACAAGCTTTATCAAAGTGGTAATGCGTTTTGATGGTGAATTTTATAGAACATGGCACAATTTTAGTTCTAGTCTGAATAGAAACAAAATTCTGTAGTTCTATTTGTTTCTTACAACTTTCTCAGTTATAACACATTTGTTGGGTTGAAACAACAGAAAATGTTTTCTTACAGTGTTGCTTACCAGAAATCTGAAATCAATCTCAGCAAGCCCAAATTTACATGTTCTCAGGGACATACTAGCTGCAGAGGCACTGGGGAAGAATTTCTTCCTGCCTATTTCAGCTTTGAGTGGCTGCCTGCATTTTTTGACTTATTCTCTCAACACTCTGCTCTCAACATTAATGTCATATTGCCTTCTCCTCCACCACCGATCTCTGAAATCTGTTTTCTTTCCTCCTAAGATAAATCTCAAATATAGGTCTGAGGCAGTTTATCCAGGATAATGTAATGTCATCTGCAGTAGCCTTTTCCCATATAGATTCATCTTAACAGGCTGAAGGGATTAAGACTGAAGCCTTAGGGAGCCATTATTAGCCTTACATGATATTCCTTATGGGACCTAGGTTACAGGACCCTAAATTCAAATACATTCATGATAGACCTTGAACAGTGCTTCTTTGTCAGTTATGCAGGATGTCTGCCCCACTCATCATGTCTAGAGTTCACATAGTGATTTTACTAAGCACCTTCCTTATGCATGCTTGTTTGGGGGGGCAGGTTTTTTCATCATTGCTGTTGTTATGTATGTGCGGTCTTACTATGTTGCCTAGAGCTCACTTGATAGACAATAGCTATATCTCTATCTATCTATTTATGCCTATCTATACGTCTATGTTTATATCTGTTTTTAATTTCTATCTCTATCTCTAATCCTTCTCTTTCTTTCTCCCTCTCCCTTTCCATATCCATATCTGCATCTATACCTATATATGATCTACAGAGACCATACATAGGGTAACCTCAAACTTGCACATATTCTTTTGCCTTTCCTCCATAGGTGCCAAGCTTACAGGCATAACCCACTACCATGATCAGCTTGGAAAAATAATTTAAGAGTAAATGCTTCCTACTTGTCTTACCTTATTGAGTTGACCAAAGAATAGGTATAAAAAGGCAATGTTAGTCAATAAATCCTGTCATGAAGCCAATGAGTGGTTTACCCCAAGAATACTGTAGCTTCTGACCAGGCATTGCTAAGGATTGTTAACACAAATATTCAGCATGGAGGAAGCCCATTTTTAGATTGCATTTTGAGGCAGAATTGTTCAGAGATTATGCAACCAGTCATCCTTATATTGAGTGGCAATTTGTTGAATTGATGCTGTTGCTTGATATTCATTTATTTGTGCATTCATATATTGACTCAGCTGTAATACAAACTGTGGGGAAGCTAGTAAAAATTATCGAAATGTTAAAATATAGCACCAGGTGTGATGGCCCACTTGCCTGGCTGTAATACTAACACAGGAAAGGGTGAGGAAACTTCTAGGTCTGCCTGGGCTGCAAAGAGACTTGAAGCCCCAGGAAATGGGGAGGTCTGGTGAGGTGGGGGTTAGGGGTGGGGATATCCTCTTTGAGATGGGGTTCGGAGAGGAGATATGGGATGTGGAGCAGTCAGAGGGTGGACCCATAGGAGCATAAGGTCTGGATTGAAAAAAAATTAAAGGATACATTAAAAAACATAACTAAATAACATGAAGTAATCAAGTAAACGAAATGATAGTGTGTCCTCAGTAGATCCATGGAACACACAGTGGAAGCAAATCCAAGCAAAAAAACTATGTCAGCCATCTAAATGCATCGTTATAAGCGTGTAGTTCAAATGTTATTTCATTCTCAAACTACAACTGCTGAAATCTATGAAATGTTTAGAAAACCATAAGGAACCCCTCCAAAGAGGGCCACATGCATGGAAAATGGGAAATCACATACCACTCCCCAGCAGAATTGTCAGAACTCTACCTGCTATTTGAGCAGTTCCTGTCTAAATTTCAGAAGACATCAACTGTTTTTATTTACCATTTGAAATTGGGAAAAGTTAAAAAAGAAGAAATTGGGGAAAGTTATGAATATATATATATATATATATATTCAATTTTAGGAAACACAGAATGAAGATACTTTTCATCAAGTCCTGAGTTTATGCTTGTATGTGAACATGTGTTATATGTTTTCACCAAACTCTGATAATGTACCTACCCCATGCCCCTTTGCTTGATTCAGGTCATACTAAGGCCTGCTAAGCTCAAGCTTATTTGGAAAACATGAAAAGTATAATCTAACCACCTTGTAAAAGCAATCAACAATCCATCTATGTAGGGATTTGAAGTCTATGTCCACTCAGTGGGTCACTGTAACAATTGACTCCTTGTACCTTTCTCTATTTCTCAATGATGGAGTCTTGCTTTCATTAGCAAAATCTTGGTTTAGTAGATTCCAACTAGCAGTAAAAGTAGACACTGAAATATGTTTTTAATTAAGAATGACTATTTCCCCTGAGTTCCACAGGCTACTTACTAATGGCACTCTTCTCGTACAAACATTTCTGGATGCCATAGTAGGTAAGAATTTGGTCTACATGAAAAGAATCATCTTACAGCTGACCTGTGTCTGTTTGTACAAGTCAACGTCAATTACACAGTAGGAAAGTGAACATTTGGGAGCCTTGTTTTCGTTATTTGGTTTGGCAAATAAAATGATGTTGCCAAACACAAATTTGTTTATAACATTTTGTGGGGTTTTCAATGTAAACCCATTAATTGTAAGGTTTCTAATAATTCATTGATGATGAAGATTGATAATGGCTGATAGATTTGTGTATGGATGTATGGGTAAAGGGATCTATGGACAAACTTAGTTACTGTGTGCCAATCAAATTGCTAAGTACATTAAATATGTTAGTATGATATTATCATTGTATCCTTACAAGAAATTATGAAATAAAATAATTATTTTTATTTTATAGATTAAAAAATAATATAGCTTAGATGGTATATTTTCCCAAAAAGTAAGTAACTAAAGTGCTGGAATTTAGGTGTAAGCTGTGAGGCTCCTAAAGCCAACTTTTATTATTTTTGTCAACATTTATTTGCTGACTGTTTACTGAATACCTACTATGTATTTGGAGTAGTGCTAGGCTGTGAAGGTCAATATCAAACAGGAAAACAGACAAGGTCTTAGCTGCCTTAATAATTTGGAAAGGAACAAGGACTGACACCCAGCATGGAGGGACATGCGAATGTTGCCTATGTGGTATGAGAAAGCCCCTCTGAGGAGGTTTCATTATAGCTGATATCTAAAAGGCAGAAGAATTAGCCACTGTGAAGAACACCCCAAGCAGAATGATGCATTTATACAGCACCCAGGGACCCAGAGAAACTTCCTGCAAAGACAGTTTAATGTCAAACAAGGAAGGCTTTTGTTTGTTTGTTTGTTTGTTTGCTTGCTTGCTTGATTTTTAGATCAGCACAGAGTGACAAGTAGAAAGATGAGGGCTGCAAAGTTTTGTCTTCACTCTCAGCATGGTACTTGGGTCTCTGCTGAGCAGAGTTCCTTGTAGAAGATCTCAAAGGAAATGACACCCATTTAAAGTGCTCCAGTTGCACGGATTTTGTGCTTTTTTTTTTCCTGTCTGTGGGCAAATGCAAAGCACCCCATTGAGAGCTTAAACCCTCAATTGCATAAGCACTACTGCAGTTCATTTTGCTGGCAGATGTAGGGACTGCAGTAACTAACTAGCCTAAAGTAACTTGTATCATACAACCTAGGGATAAGAAAGTTCAAGATGTGTGGAGATGGGAGGTTCCCAAGAGGCACTTTCAAAAAAAAAAATCAAATGAACAGTCCAAAAAGCAGAAAAGTATGTAAAAATATGAGCAGACTAGAGCAAACTCAGGAACATATCCAGAATACTGTCTTTCTTGAGAAAAAATTGGCAGCTGCTGATGAGTCAGGAAACAAAAAGATTCAAAAGCAGTTCATGGTTCTTTTCATGCTATGAAATTCACATTTCAATGTCTGTCCACACTTCATTGGATCATAGCCATGCCCACAGGTGCTTTGGAGCAGTTGTGACATAGTCTGTGGCCAACACAACCAGAAAGATTCATTTTCTGGTATTGGTAGAAAACATTTGACTCCAGGTACAACTATCTGGATAGGCCATGAAAGTGTCATTCAGGGATATAAAGCTTATTTTCACGAATCAGGGATGCTCTCCTAAATCCAAAAACCAGGGCCAACCCTTTACTATGAAAAAAAAAAAGCCAGATAAGAAAGCAGTTCTGGTGGAGCGGGTCTATGATACTAGGCACCCAGAGGCTGTGGCAAGGGGATGGCAAGTTATAGGCATGCTATGTCAAGTGATGAGATCAAGAATCCTGTGAAACATAGTGAGCCCTTGCCTCAAAAACAATAAGCAGTAAAGGGAATAGTAAACAAAAGTGTGCAGAAGAGAGACACAGATGCAAGAAAGGAAAACTAAGGTGGAAAATACAAAGGAAGAAAGGAAGGAAGATGGGAAATAAAAGAACATTCCAGAACATGAAAGTCTGTTGCTTTCCATTGCTTACCAGAGTGTAGAAAATAAGCCAAGTCACAGGGAAGGATGTTCACTATATACACCACTGTCCTCACAACCCGATTTAACCACTGTTCTTACATACTGCACATAGTATTGGTGGCATCCCATTGACAGCCTTGTTTCATTGCCAAGTCAGGGGGATAAAGAACAGGGCTAGGGTTGAACCAGGAGCTGGTGAATTCTAGGAAGGTGCTATGGGGAATGAGGGAGGAATGAGAAAAGGGAAGAAAGGAGGGAGGGAGGCAGGGTGGTGAGGAAGTTGAGAGGAGCAAGAGAGATCTGCCAAGACAGAGAAATGTTATACAGTAGGAGAAGTTTTCTATACCATCAGAACTATTGGAACAGACTTGTGCAGCTAGTTACCAAAGCCCTGTTCATGTAGTTTCCTGGTGACACTTTATGCAGCCATATGGATTCAGGTGAAAAAAAATTTCAAAGGAGTTATGTACATTCTAAATTTTCTCTAGTTTGTGCTGAAATTGTGGTTTTCTCTGTGTGAGTTGGAATATTGACGGCCTTCAAGAAAATTCAACCCAGCCCAGGCATTTTCTCATTAAATGCCTAGGAATCCCAATCCCGCAGGTCTACCTAAGCTCCTACAACAGGAGAGCACACACAGATGATTACCAGGTTGAGAACCATTAAAAAATTTCTCACAACCAATGACTTCTAATTAATGACTTTTTCTAGTATCCAGCCATTTATCTTAGGCATCTTGAAGAGGTAGAACATGTTTAATTCCACAGTTTTATTATTTCACAGGTAGGGATGGACCAAACTCATATAGATTTCATCATAAGGGTTCTAGACATTACTCAAAAGCTCTCATCTTATTTCTTACAACTCAAACCTGAGATCTGAATAATAAAGATGACTTGCAGAGATTGCTTGCTTCTTTTATAAACAAATATCTTGAAGAGACATGGACCCAACTACTCACATTTTGTCAGAGAATAGAAATTGGAGTTTCATGGAGCCTACAATGATATGTGTCTCAGTCATTGACTAAGGGGGGCTTCCCTCTGGCGTTTAAGTCTTCCTCTTTAAAATGAAGATTTTCTCGAGGCTAGGGAAAACATTGCTTACTTGCATACAATGTAATGGTAATGTGTGATGATTTTACATGAACTGATGAAGGTATTTTTTAAAGATAATAAATTGCATCATAGGAAAGTTACTCCCTTGCATCCAATTCTATAGTTTCTGCATTGAAAACCATTGGTTGGTTAAATGTTGGGATATCTGTAAGGATTTATCAATTTCTGTTTTAACAACAACAACAAAAAAAGAAATAAAAAGCAGGCTTAGAATAAATTCTTTCTGCATCCTGTTGCTAACTTTAGGAAGCAAAAATATGGGCTATTGAGTAGATTTTAATTTGGACAAACAACATACCATTTTATGGTATATTCTATGTGATGTCTAGATAAACTGCTGTTTAGAAAATTGCTTAATGTCTAGTGAAATGGCTCAATAATTCTTGATGCCCTTGTAGAAAACTGGAATTCAGTCTCTGACACTGATGTCTAGTGGCTCATAACCACCTGGAAATCCAGCTCTAGTGAATCTAGCTTCCTATTCCAGCTGCCCAGTGTGGGTATTCACATACACATCATATAAATACACATAAAGATGATAATGAATATTTTAAATTCTTATTTAAAATTAGAATTTAAACATCCTGTACATTGTGTCTGAAGGTAACAATAGCTAAATACAATTACAATTTTATTTATTCCTTCATTTATTTTTACTTTATGACAATAGCTGTTTTGTCTGTATGTATAACTGGGCACTATACATTGAAGTTTCTTTAGAGGCTGGAAGAGAGCATTAGATCTCCTGGAACTGGGTAAGAGAAAGTTGTGAGCAGACTTGTGGGTAATGGGAACAAAACCTAAGTCCTCTTGAAGAGTGCCAGTGGTCTTAACTGCTAAACCATCTCTTCAGCCCAAACTACTGGAATATTAAAAATAATATTTTAATTTCATTATGTTGATTATCCCTTGAAAAATAATTTATTTGTTCATTGGTGTAGAGAACATGTATACAGGTGAAAGAACACTTTTGAGAGTGAGTTTTCTTCTTCTACAATGTGGGTCCTGAAGCTTGAATTCAGGCCTTTATGCTTGGCCATAAACATTTTTGTTGTTTTATTTTGCGGTTTTGTTTGTTTGTTTGTTTTTAAAAACAACATGTCTTTGTGCAGCCCTGACTGTGCTAGAACTTGCTCTAGCACAAATAATAAATAATGATGGCTTTGAACTCAGACATCTACCTGCCTCTGCCTCCTGAGTGCTGGGGCTAAAGGCATGGGACACTACCACCCAATTGGCCACAAGTATCTTTACCATCTTGTAGGCCCATTGAGTATCCATTTTGTGGTAAATAAAATTACTGATACATTTAATTCCCCTCCCATTAACACCTCTAAACAAAGGTTTTTTTCCTCTAACTCATCTATTTGGGAATTGATTGTGTGATTTGCTTTGGCCAATGAGTGTGCACATGATGATAGGCAAGTTTTGGAGCACACGGGCATCTCCATCCCTTATTCTTGGCCCAGCATGAGATCCATGGAACAGCCTAGCAACCTGGAGACTGGCCAGCTAAGTCCAACCAGATTAATGATAGATCTATGACTGTGAAACAAGCACACAGTGTGAACTTCCAGCTTTGCAGGTGTGTATGAAACAAGATTACTCAATAATTTACCACTTGTTTATGGAAGTTCCACACGTTCACTTAAAGTGGTAATAAAAAGCATCTTAATTAATAAATTTATGTGAAATTTAACAACTTGAATACAAATAACACTACATCTATCAGAGTATGTTTCATGGATATATAAAACTTGAGGATGAGAGCACCTAAATGACTCCTTGATGTTTGGAGAAAACCTCCTGCAGTGAGCTGACAAGTTCCTCCCAGCTTCGTACTTTAGGCATAGATATACAGAAGGAGCATGAGGCTTGTAGTAGGGTGAATTCCAGCTTTAATTCTTACACAGACTCCATCTGTGTGACCCTAGGGAGTCACTAAGTGTGGGTTGGTTGGACCTAAAACAGTCTCCTAAGTGCTTGTAGTACTTGTCTGTGTTTTTGGTGTTGATGCTGTTGTCTCTTTTCATCTCTTCTTAAATTGGGAAACCCCAAGGGCTAGGTTATATGGAAAACATGGAGGAGTTTCTTAAAGGATAGCAGCCTATTGCTAGAGAGTATATATATAAAAGTAAAGACATCAGTGTGTGGATGAAATTTCTGTATTCCTATTGTAAGTATTCACAAATATACTGTTTTAATGTGACTGGCAAGACTTGAACATGTCCTTTCCCAGTGATTGGCAAAGCTACTGATCACAAATGAAATAAGAGAGATTTCTATTGAATCTAACTATCCATAGCATATAGATCTGCCCATCTTTGTGGATGGCACAACACATGGGACTTCGGATTTTCTCCTAGTCCTGTAATATCCTCTGGTGCTTGTCATTGTAGATGGTGGTGGGAAATATACTCTGATAGATTTAGTGGTATTTGTATTCAAGTTGTTAAATTTCACATAAATTTATTATTTAAGATGCTTTTTATTACCACTCTAAGTGACATCACAGGAAACGATGAGTTCAGGAATAGTTTCCACTCCACAGGTGTTAATAAGACCCCTCATGTTGTCTCTCTCCTATTCTGGCTCTTAAGCACACCAAATTCACAGTGGTACACATTTAAAGCTAGAGTTCCCAGACACTTTTGGAGGCTTTGTGTGTAAATCAGAGAACTCAATATCCTCAGCTCCTCTAAGTTTTTCATTGTTGACATTCCCATAGTTGATATTCTGGAAAATGAATCATTTCTATAATCTAAATTTCAGTCATCTAGGGGGAAGTAAGGTGATGGGTCTCCTGCTCAAAGAAAGGAAAAGTCCTTATTGAGAAATTATCAGAATGTAAACCATCACCATTCAATGCTGGAAATAATATCCAACAAAATAGCAAATCTTCATCCTTACCCTGGAACTGAGAGTAGCAACTGTCATTGGAAATGCAGAAGAAATCTTCCAAAATCAGCTTGAGAAACAGAGGTTAGCAAACTTGAAAGCTTATTATTAGAAAACTATAATGAATTAGGGCTGGAAAGATGGCTAAGTTAAAGGTGTTAAAAGCACTTCATGATCTTGTAGAGGATCCAGGTTTGATTCCTAGCACCATGCATATGGTAAGCATATGTAACTCTAGTTTTTGAGGTTTTAATACCTGCTTCTGACATCCATGTGTACCAGCAATGTAAACAGTTCACATACATACATGCAGGCAAAACACTCATGCACATAGGAATAAAAGTATTTTTTTAACAAAGGAAAAGAAAATCGCAATAAGGGACCAGTAAGATGATTCAAAGGGTAAAGTACTTGTTGCAAAAACCTGATGCCTGAGTTTAATCCCTGAAACTCACATAAAGGGAGAAGAAAGTTCCTCTGGCCTCTATAGGCACACAACACTTGCACTTGTGTGTGCACACACATACAAGAAGGTGTGTATGTACATATGTACATATACATACAAATGTACAAATAATAGCTATGGAGTGATAATATATAATAGCAAAAATATTAGTATTCTAAACAGAAAATAGAAACGCAAGTAAACAAACTACAGAATGCCCTCTAGATAGAAATAAACCTATGGATATAAAGGGTATATGGACTTAGGTACATGGAGGGGCATGATGACATTGGCACACTACTAGCTAACTGCAACTAGGTAGTCATGATGGTTGTGTAAATTTCTCCAAATGCTTGAATTTATAATAAAGACAAGTAAATTTTATGACACATGAATGGTATTTCAATAAAGCTACTAATAAATATTTAAAAGCAATGGCAATAGATACCACGGGTTTGGTACTGTGGCTATCTACAGTCACAGATATAGTATGATATATTGATCATTAGATATAACAGTGTGGTACTATTGCAGAGGACAAGAATTCAGTTGCCAACAATATATAGGGCAGCTTAAAACTCCCTCTAACCCTAATTCCAGGAGATTTAATGCCCTTTTCTGGCTCTCACATGCACTACGCTCAATTGAACATATCCCTACACAAATATACGCATATATACATAAATGAAATAACAAAAAAACTTTTTTTAAAAAGGTTTATTGCCACAATGTTTGGGCTACTGGGAAGCAGGGATGCCTGGGCATGCACTTCTTTAACAGTGCTGGGTTATATCATTGAGGACTCCCACTGGGACATGACCAAGCAGAAACAATAGCAGAGTAGAGTATGAAACAGAGTAAGATATATAGTACATCTTTGCACAAACATTAAAATATGTGCACACAGAATAATGGCTGTTTGAAATAATTTATAGGGTTGGTGAAGATCTTTTCCCAATTTGTTGGTTGCTGATTTGCCCTTTTGATGGTGTCCTTTGCTTTACAGAAACTTTGTAATTTTATGAAGTCCCATTTGTCAATTCTTGATCTTAGAGCATTCACTATTGACGTTCTGTTCAGGAACTTTCCCCCTGTACCGATGTCCTCAGGGGTCTTCCCCAGTTTCTTTTCTATTAGCTTCAGAGTGTCTGGCTTTATGTAGAGGTCCTTGATCCATTTGGAGTTGAGCTTAGTACAAGGAGACAAGGATAGATCAATTCGCATTCTTCTGCATGCTGATCTCCAGTTGAACCAGCACCATTTGTTGAAAAGGCTATCTTTTTTCCATTGGATGTTTTCAGCCCCTTTGTCGAGGATCAAGTGGTCATAGGTGTGTGGGTTCATTTCTGGATCTTCAATCCTGTTCCCCAACCCTACATCAGATAGAGGGCTAATATCCAATATATACAAAGAACTCAAGAAGTTAGACCCCAGAAAACCAAATAGCCCTATTAAAAATGGGGTACAGAGTTAAACAAAGAATTCTCACCTGAAGAACTTCGGATGGTGGAGAAATGTCTTAAAAAATGCTCAACTTCATTAGTCATCAGGGAAATGAAAATCAAAACAACCCTGAGATTTCACCTTATACCAGTCAGAATGGCTAAGATTAAAATCTCAGGAGACAGCAGGTTTTGGAGAGGATGTGGAGAAAGATGAACGCTCCTCCACTGCTGGTGGGGTTGCAAATTGGTACAACCACTCTGGAAATCAGTCTGGCGGTTCCTCAGAAAACTGGGCATGTCACTTCTGGAAGATCCTGCTATACCACTCCTGGGCGTATACCCAGAGGATTCCCCAGCATGTAATAAGGATATGCACTCCACTATGTTCAAAGCAGCCCTATTTATAATAGCCAGAAGATGGAAAGAACCCAGCTATCCCTCAACAGAAGAATGGATGCAACAAATGTGGTATATATACACAATGGAGTACTATTCAGCCATTAGAAACAATGAATTCATGAAATTCTTAGGCAAATGGATGGAGCTGGAGAACATCATACTAAGTGAGGTAACCCAGTCTCAAAAGAACAATCATGCTATGCACTCACTAATAAGTGGATATTAGCCTGGAAAACTGGAATACCCAAAACATAATCCACACATCAAATGAGGTACAAGAAGAACAGAAGAGTGGCCCCTGGTTCTGGAAAGACTCAGTTTAGCAGTATAAGGCAAAACCAGAACAGGGAAGTGGGAAGGGGTGGGTGGGAGAATAGGGGGAGGGAAGGGGGTTTATGTGACTTTTGGGGAGTGGGGGACCAGAAAAGGGGAAATCATTTGAAATGTAAATAAAAATATATCGAATGAAATAAAAAAAGAAATAATTTATAAACAGACTATGCATTAACATTGCATAGTCTTGAAGCAAGACATGGGGGTAGAGCTTTCATAGACTTAGTTAATTAATGAATCAAACTGATTGCCAAGGAAAGTTACTAATCCTTACCAGGAACTGAAGATCCTGATTAACCTACTCCCTGCCAATGGTCATGTAGAACCCTGGTCGTTTCCTGAACTACTCTAGGCCTGAGGTAATCCTTTCCCCTCATTCTAAGATCAGGCATTTCATTTCATATTTGACATGCCTTGTTTTATACATGCACAGATTTGCCCATTACTCAAAATTAGGATTCTCAGACTCAAGGATTTTTTTCTGTTTAAAAATAAGATGTTAATAACATTTTATTTTAACTTGAATACTAATAGAATTAGCTAGTATTTGATTTACTTAAGAAAAAGAATATCTCAAAATGAAGTTCACCACCCAAAGTCCTGTTAGCAAAATCAAACCCTGTCTGTCTGTGCTAGGGAACACATGCTTATTTCATAACATACATAATCATTTTTCTTTGGGATAGAGAATGTGTTATATGCAAACAGTTACAAGAACTTTTTCCATCAAAGAATCATTATAGCTCTTTTTTCCTGATCACCCCACCCATGAAATGTTAATACCACAGATAAACTGCACATCTGTTTACGTATTATAGCTCTGCAAAGGACCACAGAATGGTACTGAGATTTTTCACCAAGCTTTTACAGTAGCCATTGTTTAACCTCTTGGGTACACTATCATTTCCTTTATGGTTGGATAGCACATGACAGCCAGGCTGTGAACCAAGACATGGAACTTCTTTCATACAGTAAGATGACAAGACATGAATCCTCCACCTTTGCACCCTCCAGTCACTCATTCTTGTGGAGACAGTTTTTGTTCTATTCCCATTTCTCTTGGGAAAAAAAACCCAAAGATTTTAAAGATATAACGCATTAAGAGTATAAAATACTATTTTAAAGGTTAAATTGGTAGATCCTATAGAGATTCTCTTAATGCATAAGCAGCAAGCATGGGAACCAGAGTTCAGATCTCCAGAAACTGCTTAAGTTCTAAGAGGACATGGTGGCCCAGCTACAGTGCCAGTGGTTTGAAGGCAGAGACAGGGGGCTCCTGAAGGAAGCTGGTAGTAAGACTAGACCATATCATCAGTCTATCAACTGAGAAACTCTGCCTCAAAAAATAAGGGGGAAAGTAGCAACCAAGGAAGATTTTTTTCTTTTATTTATTTATTTATTTATTTATTTATTTATTTATTTATTTATTTATTTATTTATTTATTTTTATTTACATTGCAAATGATTTCCCCTTTTCTGGGTCCCCACTCCCCACAAGTCCCATAAACCCTCTTCCGTCCCCCTATTCTTCCATCTACCCCTTCCCACTTCCCTGTTCTGGAATTCCCCTATACTCTTGCACTGAGTCTTTCCAGAACCAGGGCCCACTCCTCCATTCTTTTTGGACATCATTTAATTTGTGGATTATGTCCTGGGTATTCAAAGTTTCTAGGCTAATATCCACTTATCAGTGAGTGCATACCATGATTGATCTTTTGAGACTGGGTTACCTCACTTAGTATGATGTTCTCCAGCTCCATCCATTTGTCTAAGAATTTCATGAATTCATTGTTTCTAATGGCTGAATAGTACTCCATTGTATAAATATACCACATTTTTTGTATCCATTCCTCCATTGAAGGACACCTAGGTTCTTTCCAGCTTCGGGCTACTACAAATAGGGCTGCTATGAACATAGTGGAGCATGTGTCCTTATTGCATGCTGAAGAATCCTCTGGATATATGCCCAGTAGTGGTATAACAGGGTCTCAGGAAGTGACATGCCCAGTTTTCTGAGGAACCGCCAGACTGATTTCCAAAGTGGTTGCATCATCTTGCAATCCCACCAGCAGTGGAGGAGTGTTCCTCTTTCTCCACATCCTTGCCAACACCTGCTGTCTCCTGAATTTTTGACCTTAGCCATTCTGACTGGTGTAAGGTGAAATCTCAGGGTTGTTTTGATTTGCATTTCCCTAATAATTAATGATGTTGAACATTTCTTAAGGTGTTTCTCAGCTCTCCGAAGTTCTTCATGTGAAAATTCTTTGTTTAGCTCCAACCTCAGGCCAAATGCATGTACAACCACATACACATATGAACACGCATGTATACACACACACACACAAACACAAATACACAGGCACACATGCACATAAGCACATGCGTACTCACTTGTGCACACACATGCACACCACAGAAGACTCATATAAAAAAAATAACAGCAGAAAATACCTGATGAGAATAAAATGTCTTATTAAGCAGTAAGAAGGATTGAACGTTGACTCAGACACAGAATCATGCCTCACAGGGCCCTGACAGCTGTGATGAAATGGAGAACTTGGCAGATTGTGAATGTGGGACAAAGAAGGTGGTTTATGAAGGCTAAAGGTAGACAGAGCTATCCAAAGTGATACTTGAATATAATTAGATTGACAGCAGTTGTTCAATTTGTCTTCTGACAAGTGGGACATGAACTACTTGATGAGCCTGGGTAGGGAAGAGGTGTTCATTCTTTCATCAACTGACCCATTCTGCAAGCATTTACTGATTTTTTTGTATGCCAATCATGGTATTAACAGCTGATATAAGAGGGTCAGGGTAGTTTGTCTTTACCCTCAAGTCCCCGCTTCACCGAGGGGGATTGAGCACATCCAGAAGCAGCTAACATTCATCAGTCTAAGACCACCTGCATTTTGACAGTCACTGCCATCCTGTCCCCTGCTCTTTACTTCAGGACCGAGCTGAGCTTTATTTCCTTTTTGCTGCTGAGGCTGTCAGCCACATAGTAATGAGATAGGCATGCTGTGTAACAACCCATCTCCCTTGCGACTCTCTGACAGTACTTAGTACCATTTGTCACACAGCTGAACAATGAGTTTGCAGCCACAGCAAGGTGGCAATTAAGAAAATCCAAGCATACCTTCATTTACCCCAATGGAGCTCTTGTTCCTGACAGTTCTTGAAATTACCGTGTTAAGTAAAGTCATCACCAGAATGTTCTTAGATTATTTGAAAACTCATTAAGTAGGAAATAATGAACTCAGTGTACACACCTAAATGATGATCATAATTACAGGCAGAGTTTGGGGAAACCGCATTTTTCTTTTTTATTTTTTTTTCTGCCTTTGGATCACTCTGACTTATATTTTTGCATGCTACCCACTAAATAAATTTTGTATTTCTTTTTTGGTTTACTTTATTTTTTGATGTAAATGACATGATAGGTTTACAGTCATGTAAGATAAGGCATACTTTCTGCTAACTGAAAAATATAAGTTGAAGAAAAGTCTGTATGCTTATGCCAGGCTTTACTGAGAAATTCTATATTTATTTAACCCAGACTTCAACTGATCCATGATACGGGTAATGCCCAAGTCATGTCTGATTCTGGAATCTTAAGGTAAGTAGAAGTACATAAATCCAAGGCTACAATACTGAAATGTAGAATGAGATTCTTCTTGTAACTCATTGTAGCTGAAACACTTTTTCTTTAGCAGGAAATGCTAGAGGGAATCAAGATTGGGGCTTACAGAATCTTTGGTGTTAACTTTCTTTTTCTTTCTTTTTTTTTTAAAAGTTTTTATTGCCCTATTTTTTAATAGGGTTATTTGGTTTTCTGGAGTCTAACTTCTTGAGTTCTTTGTATATATTGGATATTAGCCCTCTATCTGATGTAGGGTTGGTGAAGATCTTTTCCCAATTTGTTGGTTGCCGATTTGTCCTTTTGATGGTGTCCTTTGCCTTACAGAAACTTTGTAATTTTATGAGGTCCCATTTGTCAATTCTTAATCTTAGAGCATGCGCTATTGGTGATCTGTTAAGAGACTTTCCCCCTTCTTTTCTATTAGCTTCAGAGTGTCTGGCTTTATGTGGAGGTCCTTGATCCATTTGGAGTTGAGCTTAGTACAAGGAGACAAGGATGGATCAATTTGCATTCTTCTGCATGTTGACCTCCAGTTGAACCAGCACCATTTGTTGAAAAGGCTATCTTTTTTCCATTGGATGTTTTCACCCCCTTTGTCAAGGATCAAGTGGCCATAGGTGTGTGGGTTCATTTCTGGATCTTCAATCCTGTTTGATTGATGCGCCTGCCTGTCACTGTGCCAATACCATGCAGTTTTTAACACTATTGCTCTGTAGTATTGCTTGAGGTCAGGGATACTGATTCCCTCAGAATCTCTTTTGTTGTTGAGAATAGTTTTAGCTATCCTGGGTTTTTTGTTATTACAGATGAATTAGAGAATTGCTCTTTCTAACTCTGTGAAAAATTGAGTTGGGATTTTGATGAGTATTGCGTTGAATCTGTATATTGCTTTTGGCAAAATGGCCATTTTAACTATATTAATCGTGCCGATCCAGGAGCATTGGAGGTTTTTCCATTTTTTGAGGTCTTAAGAATTTTCACCTGAAGAACTTCGGATGGCAGTGAAGCATCTTAAAAAATGCTCAACTTCATTAGTCATTAGGGAAATGCAAATCAAAACAACCCTGAGATTTCACCTTCTACCAGTCAGAATGGCTAAGATTAAAAATTCAGGAGACAGCAGATGTTGGCAAGGATGTGGAGAAAGAAAGAGAAACCCTCCTCCATGCTGGTGGGATTGCAAATTGGTACAACCACTCTGGAAATCAGTCTGGTGGTTCCTCAGAAAACTGGGCATCTCACTTCCGGAAGATCCTGCTATACAACTCCTGGGCATATACCCAGAGGATTCCCAGCATATAATAAGGATACATACTCTACTATGTTCATAGCAGCCTTATTTATAATAGCCAGAAGATGGAAAGAATCCAGCTATCCCTCAACAGAAGAATGGATGCAAAAAATGTGGTATATATACACAATGGAGTACTATTCAGCAATTAGAAACAATGAATTCATGAAATTCTTAGGCAAATGGATGGAGCTGGAGAACATCATACTAAGTGAGGTAACCCAGTCTCAAAAGATGAATCATGGTATGCACTCACTAATAAGTGGATATTAACCTAGAAACTGGAATTTCCAAAACATAATCCACACATCAAATGAGGTACAAGAAGAATGGAGGAGTGGCCCCTTATTCTGGAAAGACTCAGTATAGCAGTATAGGGCAAAACCAGAACAGGGAAATGGGAAGGGGTGGGTGGGAGAACAGGGGGAGGGAAGGGAGCTTATGTGACTTTTGGGGAGTGGGGTACCAGAAAAAGGGAAATCATTTGAAATGTCAATAAAAAATATATCGAATAAAAAAGTTTTTATTGCTTCTTTGTGAATTTCAAATTCTGTACACCAATCTCGCTTATTTCCCAGTCCTTCTGTATCTACTCCCCAACCTTGTATACTTTCCTCAAAAGAAAAATTTTAAATTATAATTTTTTTTTAAAAAAAAGTCTCACTATGGAAGCTGCAGTGTGTCATGGTGTGACAGACATTATACCCTTTAGTCCAAATAGCTTTACTTACAAATGTTGATTACAATGAATCCTTGGTCTGTCTCGAGGCGTATGGCTTCTGCTACACCATCAATACTGCATCGTCTCAGAGACTCTTCTCAGATATTCTGCTGTTGCTGTGAGTAGTGAAGATCCTGAAGATTTGATTTTTCAGGACTGGACCCTTCACATGTTCCAGCACCTCACAGATAGCATACATTTTGGGGTGGTCCAACTCAGTATCTGGGGATGTCCTTTGTCATCTTTCTTACATCTGCTTGGGGACTCTGGGCTACATGAAATTTGGTGAAGACACTCAGGTCAGCATCACCCTCAACTTGTCCAATTGAGGAAGCTTATTCCTCAAGTGGGCCAAGGAAGCATGGGAGGTGACCCTTGGTGACAGAATGGAGACATGTGAAACAGTTAACCTTTCACAGAAGAAATGAACTGTTGGTGGTCATGTTAACTATGATAATGGGTGAGTCTGAGGACCCGCACAGTGCTCCCTCCCAGTAACAGCAGCTTTAAGCCTTGTTTTTGAGGATTCCATAGAGCAAGGGAGAAGGTCAACGTTAGAGGCTTTTGTTGATCTTTCCATCTCACACTATAGTCCAACTCAAAGTCCTGGATCTGGGCCTGAATAGTGGCTGGGTTGGTCAACCTTTCAGCTCTCCTGTGTCAACATTAGTGGGGCCAACTCTCCCATACTACCTAGATGAGAAGCAGAGACAGCTCTCCGGCACTCAGTTATCACTGGTACCACCATGCTATAGCCACTGATGGGCAGGAGCAGTCAGCACAGCCCTTGGGCATCAATATGGCTCTAGGTAGCAGTCCAGACCATGGATGTCCACATAGTTTTTTGTAGTAACATGGACCACAGACAGCAACACAGACCCCTGCTATTTCAGGACAGTGAACCCAGACATGGTCCTTGGCAGCAGCATAGCCCAGACACTAACGTACGCTCAGGTGGCAGTGAAGGAATCTCACATCAGGCTGTTTCTCACAGCCTTCATGTCTCCAGTTTGGTCTCACTTCATAATACACAAACAACTCTTCTTCTCTTTCTCTCCCATATCCCTACCACATACTTATTTATCACAGTATCAACAACACACCGTATTAGACAGTAGACAGACCTCTGACTGTCTTCTGCCCACCCATGCTATGAGGTAGTAGGAGGGCTTTTCTAATGTCAACTATCTAGATGACTATGTTAGTATAGTAAATTTGTTGCTACTGTAACAAATGGCCTGAAATCAGTAACAACACAGGTAGCTCATACAACTAAAGCTTTACCTTTCATTTATAGGGCTGGAAGTTGTCTGTGGTTCTCCTTCCCTTTGTCTCTGCTGAAACTAAAGATAAAGAAATAATCTCTATTTAGGAGAGTTCTTATCACATAGACAGAATGGTAGAACAACTTGATGATGCCCAAAGTCACTCACTGAAAATCATACACACCATTTTTGCTTCTACCTCACTTACCAGAGAGAATAACAGCCAAATCCATTGCTAGAAGAATGAAGAAACAAAACCACTCCACAAAGGGAACTATAAATAAGATGGAGTCACAGCCCACGAAAGTGTCCTGGGACATGGGAGTGACTTTGTCTCCGTATGTGTACATTGAGAAAATAAGACTGTATGCTTCTAATCTCAGTGTGTAATGTTTGGGAAATAAGGCAGTACATGTTGGAAATTTTATGGGGAGATTCACTACTGTCTCTGGTACAAATATATAGAATAGGAAGTTGTTCTGGACAATATGTCACAACTTTTATGTCCCAGGAGATGAACTAGTATGAATGGTTCCTAGATTCTGAGAAAGAGTTTCAAACAGTAGTGAAATGAGCTAAGAAAAAGACATAAGTTTTGAAATGTTACAATTTTCCATGCCAAATAAGTACAGAGATCCCCTGATTAAAGGCACCACTTTGTCTCTCTCTGTCTCTGCCCCTTCTCTTCCTTTTTTCTCTGCCTCTCCATATTTGTCTGTCTCTTTTTATATATTCTTTCTGTTCTCATATCCCTCTCCCTACCCGCCCCCTGTGTGTATGTGTGTGTGTGTGTTTGTGTGTGTTGTGTATGAATGTAAGGATGCAGGCACCCTTGAGTATGTATGCAGAGGCTAGAGTAGGAAGTCTTGCCGTGTAACCCTGAGTCAGGTCTTGGCTATCCTGCCTCACGTGTAACATACTCACAGGTGCCCAGCCCCTAGTGTCAGGGTTACAGGCATGTCTAACCATCCCCTGCTTTTGATATAACTACTGGAGATTCCAATTCAGGTCCTTATGCTTCCAGAGTAAGTGCTGTTCCACAGTGAACCATCGCCCCATCATAAGACACTCCTTTCTACCTCTTTAGAGAGCCCTATATTGTAAACTATGGGACACTTAATTTCTAATGTAAAATTAACAAAGAATGCGTCTCTCTGTGTATAGTGGAGGACGTGTGTGTTTATATTGACTGGTGTCACAGTGGGTTCTGTAAGACTATCTCCCCATAGGCTCATATATTTGAATACTTAGTCACTAGAGAGGAGACTGTTTGCAAGGTGGCAAGACACCACCCTGCTAAGCACACAACTTGTGAAAAGAAATCAGTGAAAAGCTTAAGCACTGAAGAAAAACATCACCAACAACTGACGAGTAGCGGGTATGACCTTGTTGGAGTGGGCATGCCCTCAATAGAAGAAGTGTGGCAATGGGGGTAGACTTTGAAGCTTCAAAACCCCATGCTAGGTCCAGCCTCAATCAGTCTCTCTCTCTCTCTCTCTCTCTCTCTCTCTCTCTCTCTCTCTCTCTCTCTCTCTCTCTCTCTCTCTCTCCATCTTTCCCCTCCCTCCCCCCTATTGTTCTGCCTATAGGCCAGGATGTATCTCTCAGCTGCTGTACCACTTGCCATGAGTAGAGCCATGCTACCCGCCATGATAATAGACTCCAAGACTGTAAACAAGTCCCCAAATAACTGCTTTCTCTTACAATAATTGCCTTGGCCAATTCTTATAATACAATTATATATCTCTTCACAGCAATAGATAATTAAGACAGTTAATTTTTAGAGTTCTTTTATTATTTTTATACATACATACACACACAATGAAATATAATCCTATCCATACACTATTTCCCCACTCAAATACCTACACATCCACCTCCCATAAATACACTCTTTTTTAAAATAAAAAACAACTCACTATGTACTTTTAGTGCTGTTTATCCATTATAGGTATGGGACCATCCACTGAAGCAAGAGAATCCTACCAGTGACCACACCCTAAAATAAAAAGGATTTCCCTCCCTCAGTAGTTAACTGTCAATGGCTCCTCAGGGCTGGGACTCCATAGAGGTTGGAATTTTGGCTGACTTGATCTTGTATGGATAACCACATTTCAAGCTCTTATATCCTTTGTACCTGGTCTTCATAAAAGTTTCCTGAACTGTGATGGGTGGGAAGAAGGTCAATCAGGATATCCCGTTCAGGAGACATAGTATTAGCTGCACCTTCAATGAATATCTTTAGGCCTGTAGATCAGAATCACTCCCAACCTTCATCAGAAAGCATTTTTTTTCCAGTTGATAGTGGTGAATGTATGCACTTGTAACTGGGAAAATGTGGAGAACAAGCAGCTGTGGAATATTTGGCCCTAAGTGAGATATCTCTATCATACTGGAGGCCCACAAGGCTCAGAGATTGGAAGAAGATACAGGATTCTAAGCAAATTGGGGGTGGGGGTTGATTTCTGAGCAGTGTTGTTTTCTGGACATGACATGGATGCTATCCAGATGAACTTACATTGGCTATGACTGCACACAGCCAAGCCAGCCAAAACCCAGAACACACAAGGAAGAGGCTAGAATGGGAATGGTGGAAGGAGAATTCTAGTGTAGTGTTGGCAGAAGTGTAAACTACTGCAGCCATTTTGGTTGTTTGGAATTTTGAGACAGACTCTCAATATGTGTGCTTGCATGGTCAGGAAGAGTGGTTCTAAACCTGTGGGTCATGAACAACCCTTTTACATATGAAGTATCCCACCTATCAGAGATTTACATTACAATTCACAACAGAAGCAAAATTACAGTTTTGAAGTAGCAATGAAATAGGTTTATGGTTGGGAGTGACCACAACCTGAAGAACTATATTAAAGGGTCACTGCATTAGGAAGGTTGAGAACCACTGTTCTAGAACTTGCTATGGAGCCTAGTTAGCTTTGAACCCTTGGTTTTTCTGTCTAAGCATCACCAGTGCAGGGATGTCCTATATGAGGCAGCTTGCCTGACCCTGAGTCTGTACTGCTAAAGGAATGAGAAAGGAGAAATAGGAAAGATTACAGAGATTTACAGGGAAATTGACCCCTGAGACACAGTGGGATCTGTTGTTGGTCTTTGAGTTCAATAGGGCTTTAGGGCAGCAGCAAACCACTGAGATTGGAGCAATAAAGAAAAGGAATCTCCATTGCAAATTAAACCCTGCTTATGTGTTCACTAAAAAAAAAAATGCTGATTTGGATAATGCTGTACACTCCGACTTGACCTTTTTCTATTATGATAAAAATGGAGTTTTCTTCCATTGTGAAATGTGACCAGGTATTTAACAGAAATGGGACCAAAGGTGGCCTAGGAGAGCTAACACTATTTCCAGGTTTTGTGTACCTGATGATGGATTCGGGAGGAAGTTTGAATTTTGTTTGTGCTGCAGAATAGTCACCATATTCCTTGAACAAAATAAAGCAAATTATTGCTGGCATAAACAAACAATATTTAGACATAGAAATCAGATATTTTTACACATCACTTTGGTGATCTCATGCATTTTTATACACCTGTACATTTCACCACCTGGGAGCTGGCTCAGTAAATATTTGCAATTAGCAAGGCCAAGGTACATCCAAGCAGCTTAAGTGACATGGGGCAGACTTTATTTCCCGTTTGGTCACCTTTTTGTTCAGCTTTGTCTGGGGCAGTCCTTTCTTTGATACATGAAGCTGTCCATTTTATACAGGGGTGTCTTAGAGGCAGCAGACAGGTGGCTGTGATAGATGCCCCTGTATTGGATAGCAAGAAGAGCAGGAAGAAAAATGAAGGGATGCGCCAAGCCCTTTGTGTGGAATAGAGACCTCAACCAAAGGAAGCAGAAGGGGAAGCCATTCATCTTGAAACTATCCTTTCTGCTCCTTTCATGAGTGCTCTAATGACCTGCATTTTGAGCTCTGCCCAGGACAGTTTATGAATCTAAATTGGAATTGGGTCTTAGGGTCAGGATTTCTCAACCTTGTCACTATTTACATTTAGGGTTAGAGCATTCTGTCCTAGGGGCTATGTACTATTCTGTGTGTGGTAGATTGTGTGCTTGTATTTCTGGTTTTCACTTATCAGATGCTAATGGCAACCATCCGCTGAGACTACACGACCTAGGAGTGTTTGCTGTCATTGCCATGGCGCCTTGCAAACCGAGTCACATTCAGCTGAGAACCACTGATCTAGAAAATGTGATTTTAGAGACACCTGAGCTAGTCAATAACCAGCTGTGGGAAGCAGGCATGCAGCCTTTACAGTGATGAATGTGGGCATACTTCATGTTTAAAAGTCTGTAAAAGTGATCAAAAGTCTGCGTCTCCCAGGTTAGTAATTACCTCTGTTGTTATTAATTTTTCAAAGCAATGCATTGGAATGAGTTACTCCTATTTCAATCCCTCTGCCATGGCTGATTGATTTTGCTCCCCTATTGTTTCTAATTTCATGTAATGTCTGATTACATACGGAAGTATTCAATATGATCCTCAAGTAAGAGCCCTTACAAATAGGCTTATACCTCAGCTGTAAGTAGGAACAAACCAGGGTTTTTACCTTTGCTGTAATAAATGTGTCACTGGAAGTAAAATGTGGGACCAGCAAGGATGAGAACTAGGGACAGAAAGAATAAGTCAATACTGGACTGAATGAGTTTTAAATATGGTGAAGATATATATTTGTAATACTTATCCATTTCTGACATATGGACTCAAATATCTATTCATTAAAAAAATATCCTTGATCTTAGAGCATACGCCATTGGTTCAGAAACTTTCCCCCTGTATGGGACCTCATAAAATTACAAAGTTTCTGTAAGGCAAAGGACACCATCAAAAGGACAAATAGGCAACCAACAAATTGGGAAAAGATCTTCACCAACCCTACATCAGATAGAGGGCTAATATCCAATATATATAAAGAACTCAAGAAGTTAGACTCCAGAAAACCAAATAATCCTATTAAAAAATGGAGTACAGAGTTAAACAAAGAATTTTCACCTGAAGAACTTCGGATGGTGGAGAAGCATCTTAAAAAATGCTCAACTTCATTAGTCATTAGGGAAATGCAAATCAAAACAACCCTGAGATTTCACCTTACACCAGTCAGAATGGCTAAGATTAAAAATACAGGAGACAGCAGATGTTGGTGAGGATGTGGAGAAAGAGGAACACTCCTCCACTTCTGGTGGGGTTACAAATTGGTACAACCACTCTGGAAATCAGTCTGGCAGTTCCTCAGAAAACTGGGCACCTCACTTCCAGAAGATCCTGCTATACCACTCCTGGGCATATACCCAGAGGATTCCCCAGCATGTAATAAGGATACATGTTCCACTATGTTCATAGCAGCCCTATTTATAATTGCCAGATGCTGGAAAGAACCCAGGTATCCCTCAACAGAAGAATGGATGCAAAAAATGTGGTATATATACACAATGGAGTACTATTCAGCCATTAGAAACAATGAATTCATGAAATTCTTAGGCAAATGGATGGAGCTGGAGAACATCATACTAAGTGAGGTAACCCAGTCTCAAAAGATGAATCATGGTATGCACTCACTAATAAGTGGATATTAACCTAGAAAACTGGAATACCCAAAACATAATCCACACATCAAATGAGGTACAAGAAGAAGGGAGGAGTGGCCCCTTGTTCTGGAAAGACTCAGTGAAGCAGTATAGGGCAAAACCAGAACAGGGAAGTGGGAAAGGTTGGGTGGAAAAACAGGGGGAGGGAAGAGGGCTGATGGGACTTTTGGGGAGTGGGGGGTCTAGAAAAGGGGAAATCATTTGAAATGTAAATAAAAAATATATCGAATAAAAAAATTTTAAGAGTTCAAAAATATTTTAATAAAAATTTAAAACATTAAAAAAATATATCCTTAAGTAATGTATATGTTTCTGTTCCAGGTGTTTTTTTGGGGGGGAGGGGTATATCTTGTGAGTTATTTGGGATTTTCTCTTCTCTGAAGGTGTATCAAGAGCTTCTTGTCCATTTTGGGTATAAATTTTGATACATGCTTATTGTAAATGGGCCTTTGAGCTTAATGAATTCTTTGTGAATTGACAAGATTGCTTGTCAATTTTTTAAATTAATTATTTTACTTTTTTATGTCCCAGATGTCACCCTCCCCTCCAGGTTCCCCCACCTAGAGTTCCTCATCTCCATCTCCCCTCAACTTCACTTCTGAGAGGGCACCTCCCCCAGGGATTCCCTTTCTCTGGAGTATCAAGTTTCTACAGGCCTAGGCACATCCTGGGCCAGACAAAGGCGTCAGTCCTCTGCAACATATGTGTCCATGACCTTGGACCAGCCCATATATGCTCTTGGTTGGTGGCTTATTTTCAGAGAGCGCCCAGGAGTCAAGGTTAGTTGACACTGTTGGTCTTTCTATAGGGTTGCCATCCCTTTCAATCCTTCCCCTAATTCTTCCATGGGGGTCCCCGACCTCTGTCCAATGGTTGACTTTAAGTATCTGCATCTGTCTCAGTCAGCTGCCGGAAGAGCCTCTCAGAGGACAGCCTAGCTTTTGGTCTGCAAGCACAACAGCAGTAATAGTATGAGGGTTTGGTGCCCACCAATAGAATTGTTCCCAAGTTAGGCTGGTTACTGGTTGGCCATTCCTTCAGTCCCTGCTTCATTTTTTGTCCCTGAATTTCTTTTAGACAGGAACAATTCTGGGTCAACCGTATTGAAGGTGGATTGGTGTACCTATCCCTCCACCGGTGTCTAACTACTAGAGAGTGGCTATTCAGGTTCCAACTCCCCACTTTTGGGTGTTTTGGCTAAAGTCACCTAAACTGAGTCCTGGACTCTTCTCACATCAATCCTTTAAGCAGGTGAATGTCATAGGATAGACTTCTGGGTTTCACACCAAGATGAAAGATAATGGTCAGCAATATGGCTTTGTTAGCATGTGCTGCCATTTTTGATGACCTGGTTTCAGTCAAATCCACAGGAGAAAACTAATTCCCCCAAGTTGTCCTTTAATCTCCACACACATGCTGTAATGTACATGCTCTCACACACAATCAACAATCAAACAAATTGTGTATATTTTAAGATGAATATTTTGGGGAGGGAACTGTGGGTTTAGTTCTATGATCTTTACTGGTATTCATTGTTAACGTTTATCTGCATTTATTATTTTAAGGCATCCCTGGTAGGTTGTTTGTTTTGTTTTGTTTTATATCACCAAGATTATAGACCTCACTAGTATATCACAATGATATACTAGTTCAGAACACCAACTGATTCTACATATATACTGTCTTGGTTCAAATCCTGCCCCTACTCTACAAGTTAATAGCTTGCCATCACGGGTTTCTCTGCTTCTCAGTTTACCTACAACATAGATTTATATGTATTATAAGACACAAAATACACAAAGTGCCTAGATCAGAGCCCAGTACATAATTACTATCATATAATGATGGAACTGTCTTTAACACTTTAATCTTGTTTAATTTAAAGTAGTTTTAGATTGAGATTTTTCTCCATAGAGTTTCCATGTTTAGTGAATCAGAAAAACTGTGTTTTCAAATTTATGTGTACATGGGTACATGCTCAGGTGTGATTTATGTTGGTGAGGAAATACAGAGGCCACAAGATGTTAGCCTTAGGAATGCTGTTCAACTTCTTTGAGGTTCAACTTCTCTCATTCACCTGCAGCTCACCAATTTGGAGAGCCTGGCTAGCCCATGGGATCCACCTACCTCCATCTCCCCAGCGCTGAGATGACAGACACATGCAGCACACTCTGAATCATTATGTGTGTTTGGCAAACTCAATTTTGGTCCTCAAGCTTGTACAATGAGCCTTTTAGCAATTGCGCTATGCCTCCAGCCTTGCCCTGGAAATTATTGATTTCAGAGAAGAGATAATGTTTTCTATAAATATGTCCCATATAATACTGGGGTAATAATTTTACTTAAAAAAGTCACATGTGATACTTTGGTTATTATTGAATATTATTTCTTCCAAGATACCCGTATCTTCTACTTCGTTGACGTTTTAAATATTGTGTAAAGATAGGAAGATTCTTCAAACACAACAATTAGCATTGTTTTCTGGCCCACATGCATAAATTTTCTACATTCCATGAACAAACATAAAACTCTTTAAATATTTTCCAAACAGGTTTAGACCTCCTGTTTTTTTTTTTTATTTAACTTCAGAGTAATGATTAACTCATCCAGTGAACTTTTTTCAACAACTCCATGTGATGTCTATTCTCTTGCCTTTTACCTTTTATTATGCTATTATACTTATCCCTTTAATCAGAAAATATTAAAGTATTTTCATGACAATATTTCCTTGATGTATTTTCATGAATTTCTATGCAAGTAGCTCTATAACATGATTCATAAACTATGCTTTATATCTTTCTGTAGGGTCTGCTTCTCAACTCTGCACTTAAAATATATTCAAACTTGTTTGACGTAAGGGATTCCCATGATTACTTGTTCACATTGCAGTTGTGTTGGGCTGAAAGACTTTCAGAGGTGGCAGAAAATAGATCAACTGTTGGATTGCAATCTGTTAAGGAGGAACATCTTAGATGTGTTTTGTTAGCATTTGTGGCCCACATAAACTTATCTTTCTTGGAGTCAGGTTTGCTTAGGGAAAACATGATGACAACTATAATTCACGGTTTAACTCTCAGGCACATTACTCTTCATGAGGCCCAAAATTTATGATAAAATGACAGCATTACTTCTCTGGAGAAGCTAGCAATGAAATAAAGTAAACATGTCTGTTAAAAATACTTCAGTGTGGTGCATACTTATTACCAATATGGCAGTAGGACATCTGAGAATCCTTTCTTTTTTCCTCTGGGCTTCTTTAGAGTTGCCCCCAAAGAGTCTAAATTGACCTAGAATGTCCTTTCTCAGACTTCCTTGCCAAAAGACGGTAGTATTCAAAGTCAATATGTTGTGTTACAAATACCTGTGGCTAAGATGATAATTATTTTTCTTTATGTCTCCCAACCATCACTGAATATAAGATCAGAAACACGTGCCTCACCTCCTGTGCCTATTGTAACACCGAAATCTCACACTCTGAGAGGTGATGTAATTTTCTAGGATCATATAATTTAAGAATATATTTATGTCTCACTCCTTTACCAGAACAAGATATTGAAATCCATCTGACATTTGGTGGCTTCCTTATGAGAAAATGACATAGAAATAGAAGAATTATGGCTAATACCATTTTATCTTCTGTCTTGGCAATAGTGTGTGGGCTCAGAATTCATAATCGTTTCTATGTGGTGTTGTGGGTGGTTCCAACTGCCTTTGAATTGGGTGTTTATAGAAAAAATAGCACAGCCCATCAGGACTTTCAGAGGCGAGTCTCATGAGGACATGTAACATTGCTCTCAGCATCCTCAATGGGAGACAACAGCTCAGACTGGTTTAAGCACAAATAGCAAAAACATGTTCTTCTAAATAGAAACTCCTACTGTCAGGTTCAGGCACGCCTGTCCTTTGTACTCCTCTTCTTTGGATATGGATCCAATATTATTTTAAGAAAGGCCATATCAGAAAGCCAGTAGCATCCTTAAATTTATGTGGTTGTCACAATTCCAGAGAGAGGATGTTTCCTGACAAAACCAGAAGAGCTGCTAGAGGGGATTGTCATTAGCCTACAGTGACAGTTACATATTCCTTGACCAGGCCTTAGTGAGAGGAGGAGAGTAATATGGTTAGCCAAGAGTGAATCCTGTAAATACCATGAACCGAGGATGATGAGGAATTTTCCACTAGGACTATGTACAATGAGAAGAAAATTTATAAATTTTCTAATTTATATCAAATATGTTTTGTTTGATGTACAAAAATAAATATGTATTTGTTTTAATGATTTGTATATCCATTCACATCTATACCCATGATTCTTATCTCTCAGTATCCCCTACTCTCATCTTTTATTTATATTAAGCAAATAGTGAAGAAATTTGAAACTTTTTCTC
The DNA here is from genome assembly GCF_947179515.1 of Apodemus sylvaticus. Taxonomy (NCBI): domain Eukaryota; kingdom Metazoa; phylum Chordata; class Mammalia; order Rodentia; family Muridae; genus Apodemus; species Apodemus sylvaticus. Next base: position 138,414,396 of record NC_067473.1, on the reverse strand, counting down.
TACTTATTTTCATATTTATCTCTAACTTCTTTCTGATAGATGGGTGTGGTATACTTGGTTTCATTCTGTGGGCAGGGGTATCCATGATGGCAAGGAGGGTTGTAAGGTGGTGGGAACCAGTCCCTGACCCTCAGAGTGTCAGAACACTCTAAGCCAGAGATACTAGCAGAATAACATGAATTTTAAGAGAATTTTATATGTTCCTTACATGTTCCTTTTATATGTGTATATATGTGTAGATGCCAGATGTGTGGTTTGGTTTTAAGCAAGGCAGAAAATGGAGCTGTTATGTTGCATCCTAGAACTTTAAAGGGAAAATCAAGGAATGCAGCCAATAAGATGAAGGTGATAAAAGAATTGAGAAGTGACTATGTAGGATGTTGGGTGGGAAATAGATTTTATACCACAGTGGATTCCAAAGCATGGCCCCCAGTATAGCCCCATCAGTATTCCCTAGAGACTTGTTAAAAAGACAGACTCTTAAGCACGGCCTGAGTCCTAGTGAAATCAAATCCTGCTGTGGCTGTTGTGCCCAAGAATCTATATTTTAACAAGTCCTTCAGGGGATTCCTACAAAGTCAAGTTGGGAATCAGAGATTTGGGGGAATGGCAGGAGAAAGACCCATTAGGAAACCATTACCATCTTCTAGAAATAATGGCAATACAGAGTCAGATAGAAGATGTAGAGATCAAATCAGACTTAGATACATATAGTTTCTACTTATTGGAATCACTGGGAAAATCTGATAATGGACTGGATGTAGAGATGGAAGAAAGTATATAACACTTGGGTTTACTGTTATGATAACTTTTTCTTCCTACCATCCCTGAAATTAATGATCAAACCTTAAAGATTCAGAAGCCCAACTCTGAGACCAGTATGGGTCAGGTGACTTCTTTATTAAAGAAGTTTTGTTTCCTTGTCCTCTTGAAGTCTTCAATTTTTTCAAATATAAAATAGGTATTGATGCTATTCTTAGGAGAGATACATTAAGAATGTGAACTCATGTCATGAGCAGTTAACTGCCATGCAAATCAAGTTGTTCATGCTGGGAGGACTGAGTGACACAAATACACATACCATTTCTCTAGAATTCCACTAAACTTTGGTTAGTAGTCATCAATACTCTTTATCCTGGACTGCCTTCAAATGGCTGTACTTAGTACTTAGAAAATATACTTCCATAAAGAATTATTTTAAAAGGAACACTTTATATATCCCCACAATAAATAGGTAGATACATAGATAAATAAACAATAAATCAGTTTGCTGCATCTGAACAGCTTATAGGTTAACAAGAGACAAAAATGCAGGAAGAGCAACAATTACATCAGTTACTTTCAGAAAATGTAAAATTTGCAAAGAGCATTGCATTGTCCTTAAAGCTTGCTTGTAACTTGTATCACTAAACCCATGGGACCTGCAGTGGGCTCCATACATATCCAAAACATCTCAAATCTCCAAAGGGAATGAGCAGTGCAGAGCCTCCTCAGAATCACCAGGATCAACAAAGCCAGCTCTGAATGTTTTATTCTTCTTTGTTTGTTTATTTGGTCTTTCTTATTTAGGTACTGCATTTTTTTTTATTGATTTGTCTTTGATATATCAGCTTCCCTTCCTTCACTCCTTTTATTCCACCCTACACTCACTCTCCACTCCCATATCCCAACCCCATCCACTCTTCCATTTCCTTTCAGAAAAGAGCAGAACTCCCAGAGATGTCAGCTTAACACAGCATTGCAAGATACAATAAGACAGACACAAACCATCATATCAAAGCTGACCAAGGCAACCCAGTAGAAGGAAGAGTCCCAAAAGCAGGCAAAAGAGTCAGAGATATCTCTGGTGGAGTTTTTTGGGTCACTTAAGTATATTATCATATTATCTGCAAATAGTGATAGTTTGACTTCTTTCTTTCCAATTTGTATCCCTTTGACCTTCTTATGTTGTCTAATTGCTCTAGCTAGAACTTCAAGTACTATATTGAAAATATATGGAGAGAGGGGCTAGCCTTGTCTAGTTCCTGATTTTAGTGTGATTGCTTCAAGTTTCTCTCCATTTAGTTTGATGTTGACTACCAGTTTGCTGTATATTGCTTTTACTATGTTTAGGTATGGGCCTTGAATTCCTGTTCTTTCCAAGACTTTTAGCCTGAAAAGATGCTGAATTTTGTCAATGCTTTTTCAGCATCTAATGAAATGACCATGTGGTTTTTTTTCTTTGAGTTTGTTTATGTAGTGGATTGCATTGATGGATTTCCTTATATGGAACCATCCCTGCATCCCTGAGATGAAGCCTACTTGACCACTCTGGAAATCAGTCTGGTGGTTCCTCAGAAAACTGGACATGACACTTCTGGAGGACCCTGTTATACTACTCCTGGGCATATACTCAGAGGATTCCCTGGCATGCAATAAGGACATATGCTCCACTATATTCATAGCAACCTTATTTATAATAGCCAGAAGCTGGAAAGAACCCAGATGTCTCTCAATGGAGGAATGGATACAGAAAATATGGTATATTTACACAATGAAATACTACTCAGCAATTAAAAACAATAAATTCATGAAATTCTTAGGCAAATGGTGGGAACTGGAAAATATCATCTTAAGTGAGGTAACCGAATCACAAAAGAACACACATGGAAGGCAGTCACTGATAATTGGATATTAGCCCAGAAGCTCTGAATACCCAAGACACAATTAATGATTCCCAAGAAGAAGGAAGGAGAGGGCCCTGTTATGGAAAGGCTTGATGCAGCATTGTAGGAAATTACCAAAACAGAGAAGTGGGGGGGGGGGGTTGATTGGGGCATGGGCAGAGGGAAGAGGGCTTATGGAACTTATGGGGAGGGGGGAACTGGGAAGGGGGAAATCATTTGGAATGTAAACAAAGAATGTAGAAAATAAAGTTTAAAAAAGAATTTCTAATTTGTATGTGAGTGTCTTTACTCTGCAACACTGTATTTCTTTACTATGTTGTATTTTCACATATATTTGTCAGAGAAAACTGTATAATGCATTATAAAGAGAAAAAAAGAATAAGAGATATCCCCCACTCCCACTGTAAGGAGCCCCACAAAAACACCAAGGTAACAACCGTAATATACATGCAAAAGACCTAGTGAAGACACATGCAGGCTCTGTAATTGCCACTAGAGTCTCCTATGAGCCCTGCTGATTTGACTCTGTGAACCAGGATCTCTTGATATGATCAACCCCTCTGACTCCCATAATTCTTCCTCTTCATCTTTCACAGAGTTCTCTGAACTTCAAGAGGACAGATAAGATGCAGATCTCCAATTTCGGCTCTCTCCACCTAATGTTTGGCTGTGGGTCTCTGCATTTGCTCCTATCAGCTGCCAGCAGAGGTCTTTCTAATGGCTTGTGGGCTAGATACAAACCTATGAACATAACAGAATATAATTAGAAATCATTTTATTAATCTTTCCCTCTGTCCCATGTCTCTGGACTATTCAGTCTCATATTTCTAGACAACTAGCCAGTGTCAGACAGCAAAGCAAGGGAAAAACCCTCACATTGAGGCTGAACAAGGCCACCCAACAAGAGGAAAAGAGTCTCAAGAACAGGCAAATGACTCAAAGACACACCCACAGTACCACAAAAGCACTAAGCTAACAGCCACAACATATAGGCAGTGAACCTGTTGCAGGCCCTTGCAGGCCAACCTCCAAATGCCCTCCAATTCCAGTCATCTCTCTCCATACCCTCTCCCTCCATCTCTCCTGTCCACCTGATCCCTCTGGTTCCCACCCCCACCTATCCCAAGCTCACCCACAAAATCTATGCTATTTCCCCTTCCCAGGGAAATCTACACACCCTCCTTAGTTCTCCTTGTTGCTTGCCTCTTTTAGTCTGTGGATTATAGCATTGCCACTTTAGCTTCTATGAGGCCATGTGGACCCCACTTAGTTCATTCAGTGGGCTGTGTTCTCCTATTGCCCTCTATCTTTTCTGACCCCCACAATCTTTGCACCTCCATTCCAGAGGATTGCTTGACCTCTTAGAGGAAAGACCCGATGGAGACCTCTACTGTAAAGTCTCTCTTCACAATGCCTGCCAGTGGGTCTCTGCATCTGCTTGCTTCCATCTGAGGCAGGAAGAAGACTCTTGGATGACAACTAGACAAGGCACCGTTCTATGAGTGTACCACAATATCATTAGGAATCATTTCATTGATTTTGTTTGTTTTAGATTTGTTGTGCTCAGTTCTACCCTAGGGTTTTGGGCTATCCAGTCTCTGCTTCCTGAACATGCAAGCAGTGTATAGGGCATAGGCTCCCTCTCATGGTGTGGACATCAAGTTAGACCTTTCATTGGATGGCCACTCTCAAAATGTTTTTGGTTTTTTTAAACCTCCATTGCCCTAGCACACCTTGCAGGATAGATTGTAGGTAGAAGGTTTTATGGCTGGGTTTCTGTTCCAGTCCCACCACTGGAAACCTTTAGGTTCCATATCCTCCATTTATAGGAGTCCATGCTAGGATCACCTTCATAGACTCCTGGGCATTTATTCTGAAATGTGCTTCCACATCACCCCCCTCCCAATACCCTCCATTTCCAGTCATCTCTCGCCATACCCTCTCTCTCCATCTCTCCTTCCCACTTGATCCCCCTTGTTCCCATAACCACCTGCCCACAGTTCACCCACAAAATCTACTCTCTCCTCCCTTCCCAGGGGAAATAGCATTTTCCCCAAAACTTAGGAAATGCATTTCCTAACTTTCTTCCTCAGAGTCCTTGCTATATAGATGTTTTGAAACTGTGGGTTATAGCATGATTATCATATACTTGCAAGCAAATACCCACTTATACATGCGTACATACCATGTTTGTCTTTCTGTGTCTAGATAACCTTGCTTAGAATGACTTTTTTCTACTTCCATCCATTCTCCTGCATGATGTCATTTTTTTAGCAGATGAGTAATAATACTCCATCGTTTAAGTGTACCACATTTCCTTTATCCATTCTTCAGTTGAGGGACATTTAGGTTGTTTCCAGGTCCTGGCTATTATAAATAATGCTACTATGGACATAATTGAGCAACTGTCTTTGTGGTCAGATGGAGCATCCTTTGAGTTTACATCCAAAGTGGTATATTTGGATTTTGAGGTAGATTAATTCCCAGAATTCTGAGGAACTTCCATAGTGATTGTACAAGTCTGCACTCCCACCATCAATGGAGAAGTGGTTGGTCCCCTTACTCTACATTCTCACTGTCATGGGCTGTCATTAGTGTTACTGATCTTAGTGAGGCTAACAGGTATGGAATCCCAAGAAGTTTTGATTTGCAATGCTCTGATGGCTAATGATATTGAACATTTCCTTAAATGTTTTGCAGCATTTGAGATTCCTCTTTTGAGAATTCTCTGTTTAGATCTGTAGCCCAGTTTTGCATTGCATTATTTGGTTTGTTGATTTCTAGTCTCTTGAGCTTTATATATTTTGGATATTATCCCTCACTCAGATGTGAAGTTAATGAAGTTAATGAAAATCTTTTCCCATTCAGTAGGCCATTTTCTTCCTATTAATTGTGTCCTTTAACTTACAAAGGCTTTTCAGCTTCATGAGGTCCCATTTATTATTTATTGATCTTAATGCCTGTGCTATTGCTGTTTGGTGTGCTGTTCAGGAAGAACAACATGTTCAAGGCTATGCACCACTTTTTCTTTTATCAGATTCAATGTGACTGGTTTTATGTTGAGGTCTTTGATCCAGTTGAACTTGAGTTTTGTGTAAGGTGATAAATGTGGATTAATTTGTAGTCTTCTACATGCAACTATTCAGTTTTACCAGCACCATTTGTTGAAAATGCTGTCTTTATTCCATTGTGTCTTTCTGGATTCTTTATAAAAACTCAGGTGTCCATAGTTGTGTGGACATATGTCTGGGTCTGCAGTTCAATTACATTGATCAAGTTGTTTATTTTTATGTCAATACTGTGTAGGTTTTATTACTATAGCTCTTTAGTACAGCTTGAAATCAGGATGGTCATAACATCTGGACGTTCTTTTATTGTTCAGGGTTGTCTTAGATATTCTGGGTTTTTGTTTTTCCATATTAAGTTTAGTATTGTCCTTTCAAGCTCTGTAAATAATTGTGTTGGAGTTTTGAAGGGGATTGCATTGATTCTGTACATCGTTTTTTTGGTAGGATGGCTATTTTTACTACATTGATCCTGTTGATCCATGAGCCTGGGAGGTCTTTCCATCTTCTGATATCTTCTACAATTTCCTTTTCCAAAAACGGAAAGTTTTTATCATACAGATACTTCACTTTCCTGGTTATAGTTACTCCAACATATTTTATATTGTTTGTGCCTATTGTGAAGTGTATTTTATCCCTGATTTCTTTCTTAGTCCTTTGGACAGTTGTATGTTGGAGGAATATTCTTTTTTCTTTAAGTTTATCTTGTATCCAGTCACATCACTGAAAGTGTATATTAGCTGTAGAAGTCTACTGTTAGAATTATTGAGGCCTCTTATATATACTATCATAGTATCTGCAAATGATGACACTTTGACTTCTTCCACTTCAATTAGCAATAATTTGATATTTCTCTTTTCAATTTATATACCCTTCATCTCCTCCAGTTGTCTTATTGCTCTAACTAGAATTTCAAGTACTGTATTGGATAGATATAGAGACATAGATAGTCTTTTCTTGTTCCTGACTTTGGTAGAGTTGATTTGAGCTTTTTACATTTAATTTGATGTTGGCTATGAGCTTCCTGTAAATTGCCTTTATTATGTCTATGTATGTTTGTTGTATTTCTATTCTTTCTAAAATTTCTATCCTGAAGAAGAATTTGTCACAAACATTTTGGCATCTAATGAGATGGCCATATGTTTTATTTTTCTGTTGTTGTTGTTCATTTGTTGTTGTTGCTGCTGCTTTCAGTTTGTCTGATGTGGACTACACTGACTTGTTTTCATGTTGGACAATAACTGCATCTCTGTGATGAAGCCTACTTGATTTTGGTCAATGATCTTTTTGTTGTGTTCTTGGATTCAATTTGTAAGTTTTTATTGAATATTTTTTGCATCAATGTTCATGAGGAAGACTGGTCTGTAATTCTCTTTCTTTGTTGAGTCTTTGTATGGTTAAGATGTTAACTTGACTGTAGCCTCAAATTATTCCACAAAATAGTGACAAAAGAAACATTGCCAAATTTGTTTCATGAGTCTTAGTTCTGAATTTTAAAGAGGAGAAAAGTGGATACAACATGACATCAAACACTGTATTAAATTTAATCTCAGGCAATACATCTAGCACTGGGTATTGAATTTTTCCTAATGTAAGTCTCAAAGTTTCTTTTCAGAAGGAGAATTGGCCCAAGAAATTTGCCCAAGGTTTACCTAAATCTACTAATAAATATACAGAGAGTGAAATGAAGCTTTTTTCCCACAGATCAATTGTCTGTGGTTCATGGTTAAAGCCATGAGGTCAGTTGAAAAGCAAGGAGTATCTACAGACCTTTGAGAATAGTGGAGTATAAGGTTTGCTTATTAAGGATTCAACATCACTCAAACAGGAAAACCACACAGGTCCCTATAAGTAATTTCAGGGTATCTTAGAAACCTAGAGTATATTATCTCCAACTCTGAGTAGTCACTTCTAAACAGATAACTTTGCTTATACCTCACAATTACAGAAACATAACATCTCTTTACTGGACCAATCATGTTTTAATTTTCCTGTGTTCAGTCAAGCCTGGCTTCCACTTGAATATGTACACTTTATTGTGTTTGTGCATGTGTACAATGCACACATGTGCATGTGTCCATGCATACACACACACACACACACACATTCACACACACACACACACACACACACACACACACACACACACACACACAACTGCCCATGTTCAAGATAGATGAAAATTTCTCCAACTAACTTTATTTCACAATGGGCATTGTTCACCATTCTCTCTCTCTCTCTCTCTCTCTCTCTCTCTCTCTCTCTCTCTCTCTCTCTCTCTCTCTCATCCCACTCTCCTCAATTTCGCCAAATAGATATGCTGGCCTAAGAGCTTACTTTCACGTTTATAGTGCTGAAAATAGAAAGGCAACCCAACATGCCTCGTTTGATTTTTCAAAAGCATTATTTCTGGGACTCAAACTCAGGCAATCATATTTATGGGTCAAGCACATGAGCAGAAAAACTCCTGTCACAGCCTAATTAGCAGACTCTTCCTTGCTATTTCCTAATCCACTACTTTAAAAAATTTTCCCACTAGTGAATCTTTTTCATTTGAGAAATTGTGCATGATGTCAGGTATACAGATATATAAAAATAGGTATAGAAACAAACTATTTACTGTTACTAACTCATAAAGAATTTTATTCTAGGATCCTGTGCCACAGCATCCAGAGCTTATCCTGTGACACCCCGCTCCATACCCAAATAAAGCGGGAAAGAACTGGACTCCCAGGAATACTGACACACAGGTTTGCAGAAAGGACAAGTCATACAGCATGGGGATAGTAAGACCAGCTAACACCAAAGATATAACCAGATGTCAAGAAGCAAGGGAAAGAACATAAGCAACAGAAACCAAGGCCACTTGGCATGAACAGAACCACAATGAGCCCTGAATACTCCAACACACCAGAAAAGCAAGACTCTGATTTAAAATCATATCTCATGATGGTGATAGAGGACTTTCAGAAGGACATCAATAACTTTCTTAAACAAATATATGAGAAAACAGGTAAGTAGCCATTAAAGAGGAAACACAAAAATCCCTTTAAGAATTACAGGAAAACACAACCAAACAGGTAAAGGAATTGAATAAAACCACCCAGGACCTAAAACTGGAAGTAAAACCAATAAAGAAATCACAAAGGCAGACAACCCTGGAGAGAGAAAACCTAGAAAAGAGATCAGGAGTAATATATCACCAAGAGATAGAAGAATCTCAGGTGCAGAAGATACCATAGAAAATATTTATACAACAGTCAAAGAAAATCTAAAATGCAAAAAGCTCCTAGCCCAAAACATCCAGGAAATCCAGGACACAATGAAAAGACCGAGCCTAAGGATTATAGGTATAGAAGAGAGTCAAGATTCCCAACATAAAGGTCCAGTAAATATCTTCAACAAAATTATAGAAGAAAACGTAACCTAAAGAAAGAGCTGCCCATGAACATATAAGAAGCCTACAGAACTCCAAATAGACTGGGTCAGAAAAGAAATTCCTCCCATTACATAATAGTCAAAACACCAAATGCACAAAACAAAGGAAGAATATTAAAAGCAATAAGGGAACAAGGTCAAGTAACATATAAAGGCAGACCTATCAGAATTACCCCAGACTTCTCACCAAAGACTATGAAATCCACAAAATCCTGGACAGATGCCATACAGACCCTAAGAACACAAATGCCAGCCCAGACTATTATACCCAGCAAAACTCTCAATTACCATAGATGGAGAAACCAAGATAATCCATGACAAAACCAAATTTACCAAAATCTTTCCATAAATCCAGCCCTACAAAAGATAATTCATGGAAAACACTAACACAAGGAGGGAAACTAGAAAAAATCAAGAAAGTAATCTTTCAACAAACACCAAAGAAGATAATTACACAAACATAAAAATAACATCAAAAAGAACAGGAAGCAACAATCACTATTCCTTAATATCTCTTAACATGAATGGACTCAATTCCCCAATAAAAAGACATAGACTAACAGACTGAATACGTAATCTGGACCCAGAATCTTGCTGAAAAGATCTTTACCAATCATACATCTGATAGAGGGCTAATATCCAATATATACAAAGAACTCAAGAAGACAGACTCCAGAGAACCAAATAATCCTATTAAAAAATGGGGAACAGCTGTTAAGAGCTTGTAGGAGAGGGGGCGGCGGCAGCGGCAGCGGCAGCAGTGGCTGCTCCAGCTGAAGGGCCATCAGCAGTGGAACCAAGGCGTCACAGGGACCAGTTAGGACCTGCGCCCACGACCACTGACCATCGCTGACCAGCCGGGCAGCAAGCAGCTGCAGTTGTGCGGTGCCTTTCCTGCACGGAGGCCACTTCAGAACTCGGCCTCCCACCAGTCAGGAGAGGCGCATCCATCTTGGTTCCGTACTCCACGGATCGGACTGAGGTACACAAACATAATCCGAGGCCAACACCGCGGTGGTCTGAGCCCGATGGGCGTTGGCCTGCACCCAGGCCCTGGGCGGGTCGGGGGGCCATCGGGGTGCCAACCCAGGCAGGAGGTTTTTTTGCACAGGCCTGCGAGCGCGCCGCCGCCATTTTGCCTGCAGGACGACAGAGAGCTCAGGCGGGCAGACCTGTAACAGGCATAGCCTAAGGCTAACAAAGCGGGGGTCCAGGCCCCAAAAGGCACAGGACTGACCCCAAGAACTGGGCGGCTTGGTGGGCCATCTGTGAGTCAATCCGCCCAGGTGATTGTTAGCAAAGCAGACTCTCCCGGCGCTTTCAGGGAGCGCGGGCGCACACGCCCGCCATCCTAGTCACCTGGCAGACCCAATTAACAGTCATAGCCCTAGGGGAACTTTGCTCGGACCTTGGCCTCCCAGGCTTTTGCCTGGACTCAGGGACTGGGCGGCCAGGCTAACCTTGTGTGCAACAGCCCGGTTGGCGGATCGGCTGCCCAGCGGAGTGAGCGGAACACAGGGGAGGTCACAGTAGCATACACTGTCTGCACTCCCTGGGAGTGCACACGGGCTCCATCTGCTCCACAGACACAATCTGGGGCAAGGCCTCAGGCAGAAGCCCTTAGCTCTACTCTCTCCGCTTCCGGATCCAGATCAGTCTGGGCGGCAGCATTACATCTCCAAGTCCTGCAAGTGGCTAGCTGGGCTTCCGGGCGGCCAGCTGGGAGAAGTCAGTGTGCTCCAGTGAATCCAGCGGGCCCCAGCGGGAGCCTTCTGGTGCCTGCTTTGGGATCAGAACAGCCTGGGCAGCAGCACACTGTCTACAAGCAGTGCAGGAGGTAAGCTGTGCACCAGAGGCCAACTGGGAAGGGGCAGCTTGCACTGGTGAGTCCAGCACTGAGAAGATAAACTAACACCAGTGAGAACTAGATGGCAAAAGGCAAACGCAGGAACGTCACTAACAGAAATCAAGGCAATATGGCAACATCTGAACCCAATTCTCCTCTACCAACATGTCCTGGATACCCCAGCACACCAGTAAAACAAGATTTGGATTTAAAATCACTGGTCATGATGCTGGTACAGGAACACATGAAGGTCATACATAAAGAAATTCAGGAGAAAATGGATCAAAAGTTAGAAGCCCTTGCAAGGGAAACACAAAAATCATTGAAAGAAATCCAGGAGAATACAAAAGCCAACAAGGAGGAAATGCAAAAAACACTTAAAGAAATACAGGAGAACTTTGGTCAACAGGCTGAGGTCATGAAAGACGAAACACAAAAATCTCTTAAAGAAATACAGGAGAACTTTGGTCAACAGGCTGAGCTCATGAAAGAGGAAACACAAAAATCTCTTAAAGAATTACAGGAAAACACAAACATGCAAGTGAAGGAGCTAAGCAAAACCATCCAGGATCTAAAATCAGAAGTAGAAACAAGTAAGAAATCTCAAAGGGAGACAACTTTGGAGATAGAAAGCCTTGGGAAGAAATCAGGGGACAGAGATGCAAATATCAACAACAGAATACAAGAGATAGAAGAAAGAATCTCAGATGCTGAAGATTCCATAGAAACCATGGACTCAACAGTTAAAGAAAATGCAAAATGCAAAAAGCTTGTAACCCAAAATATCCAGGAAATCCAGGACACAATGAGAAGACCAAACCTAAGGATTATAGGCATAGATGAGAGTGAAGATTTACAACTTAAAGGGCCAGCAAACATCTTCAATAAAATTATGGAAGAAAACTTCCCTAACCTAAAGAGAGAGATGCCCATGAATATACAAGAAGCCTACCGAACTCCAAACAGACTGGACCAGAGCACAAATACTTCCCGTCACATAATAATCAAAACACCAAATGTTCTAAACAAAGAAAGAATACTAAAGGCAGTAAGAGAAAAAGGCCAAGTAACATATAAAGGAAGACCTATCAGAATCACAGCAGACTTTTCACCTGAGACTATGAAGGCTAGAAGGTCCTGGGCAGATCTCATGCAGACTCTAAGAGAACACAAATGCCAACCAAAACTATTATATCCAGCAAAACTCTCAATCACCATAGATGGAGAAACTAAGATATTTCATGACAAAACCAAGTTTACCCAATATCTATCCACAAACCCGGCCCTATAAAGGATAATAGGAGGACAACACCAATACAAGGAGGGAAACTTCACCCTGGAAAAAGCAAGATAGTAACCTTTCATCAAACCCAAAAGAAGTTAAGCATTAAAATATAAAAAATAACGTCAAAAATGATAGGAAGTAACAATCACTATTCCTTAATATCTCTTAACATCAATGGACTTAATGCCCCAATAAAAAGACACAGACTAACTGAATGGATACGTAAACAGGACCCTACATTTTGCTGCTTACAGGAAACACAGCTCAGGGTCAAAGACAAACACTACCTTAGAGTAAAAGGCTGGAAGACAATTTTACAAGCAAATGGCTGGAGTAGCCATTTTAATATCAGATAAAATTGACTTTCAACCCAAAGTCATCAAAAGAGACCCTGAGGGACACTTCTTGCTGGTCAAAGGAAAAATACAAAAAGAAGAACTGTCAATCCTGAACATCTATGCACCAAATGCAAGGGCACCCTCTTTTGTAAAAGAAACTTTATTAAAACTAAAAGCACACATTGCACCTAACACAATAATTGTGGGTGACTTCAACACTGCACTTTCCTCAATGGACCGATCAGGAAAACAGAAACTAAACAGGGACACAATGAAACTAATTGAAGCTTTGGACCAATTAGATTTAACAGATATATATAGAACATTCTATCCTAAAACAAAAGAATATACCTTTTTCTCAGCACCTCATGGTACCTTCTCCAAAATCGACCATATAATTGGTCACAAGACAGACCTCAACAAATATAAGAAGATCGAACTAATCCCATGCCTCCTATCTGATCACTATGGAGTAAAAGTGGTCTTCAATAGCAACAGAAACAACAGAAAGCCCACATACACGTGGAAACTGAACAATACTCTACTCAATGATACCTTGGTCAAGGAAGAAATAAAGAAAGAAATTAAAGACTTTTTAGAACACAATGAAAATGAAAACACAACATACCCAAACCTATGGGACACAATGAAAGCAGTGCTAAGAGGAAAACTCATAGCCCTGAGTGCCTCCAAAAAGAAAATGGAGAGAGCATACATTACCAGCTTAATGACACACCTGAAAGCCTTAGAACAAAAAGAAGCTATTTCGCCCAGGAGGAGTAGAAGGCAGGAAATCATCAAACTCAGGGCCGAAATCAATCAAGTAGAAACAAAGAGAACCATACAAAAAATCAACAATACCAGGAGCTGGTTCTTTGAGAAAATCAACAAGATAGATAAACCCTTAGCCAGAATGACCAAAGGGCACAGAGAAAGTATCCAAATTAACAAACTTAGAAATGAAAAGGGAGATATAACAACGGAAACTGAGGAAATCCAAAAAATCATCAGATCCTACTACAAGAGCCTATACTCAACACAACTGGAGAATCTGGAGGAAATGGACAATTTCCTTGACAGATACCAAATACCAAAATTAAATCAGGACCAACTAGACCATCTAAACAGTCCCATAATGCCTAAAGAAATAGAAGGAGTCATAGAAAGTCTTCCAACCAAAAAAAGCACAGGACCAGATGGCTTCAGTGCAGAATTCTACCAGACCTTCAAAGAAGAGTTAACACCAATACTCTTCAAACTATTCCACAAAATAGAAACAGAAGGAACACTACCCAATTCCTTCTACGAAGCCACAATTACGCTGATACCAAAGCCACACAAAGATCCAACAAAGAAAGAGAACTTCAGACCAATTTCCCTTATGAACATCGATGCAAAAATACTCAATAAAATTCTTGCCAACCGAATCCAAGAACACATCAAAACGATCATCCACAATGATCAAGTAGGCTTTATCCCGGGAATGCAGGGTTGGTTCAATATACGGAAATCCATCAATACAATCCACTACATAAACAAACTCAAAGAACAAAACCACATGGTCATTTCATTGGATGCTGAAAAAGCATTTGACAAAATTCAGCATCCCTTCATGCTTAAAGTCTTGGAGAGAACAGGAATTCAAGGCCCATACCTAAACATAGTAAAAGCAATATACAGCAAACCGGTAGCCAGCATCAAACTAAATGGAGAGAAACTTGAAGCAATCCCACTGAAATCAGGGACCAGACAAGGCTGCCCCCTTTCTCCTTATCTTTTCAATATTGTACTTGAGGTACTAGCTCGGGCAATTCGACAACATAAGGAGATCAAAGGGATACAAACTGGAAAGGAAGAAGTCAAACTATCATTATTTGCAGACGACATGATCGTCTACCTAAGTGACCCAAAGAACTCCACTAGAGAGCTCCTACAGCTGATAAACAACTTCAGCAAAGTGGCAGGTTATAAAATCAACGCAAGCAAATCAGTGGCCTTCCTATACTCAAAGGATAAGCAGGCTGAGAAAGAAATTAGGGAAATGACCCCCTTCACAATAGCCACAAACAGTATAAAGTATCTTGGGGTGACTCTTACCAAACATGTGAAAGATCTGTATGACAAGAACTTCAAGACTCTGAAGAAGGAAATGGAAGAAGACCTCAAAAAATGGGAAAACCTCCCATGCTCCTGGATCGGTAGAATCAATATAGTTAAAATGGCCATTTTGCCTAAAGCACTATACAGATTCAATGCAATACCCATCAAAATCCCAACTCAATTCTTCACAGAGTTAGAAAGAGCAATTATCAAATTCATCTGGAACAACACAAAACCCAGGATAGCTAAAACTATTCTCAGCAACAAAAGAAAATCTGGGGGAATCAGTATCCCTGACCTCAAGCAATACTACAGAGCAATAGTGTTAAAAACCACATGGTATTGGTACAGTGACAGGCAGGAGGATCAATGGAACAGAATTGAAGATCCAGAAATGAACCCACACACCTATGGCCACTTGATCCTTGACAAAGAGGCTGAAAACATCCAATGGAAAAAAGATAGCCTTTTCAACAAATGGTGCTGGTTCAACTGGAGGTCAGCATGCAGAAGAATGCGAATTGATCCATCCTTGTCTCCTTGTACTAAGCTCAAATCCAAATGGATCAAGGACCTCCACATAAAGCCAGACACTCTGAAGCTAATAGAAAAGAAATTGGGGAAGACCCTTGAGGACATCGGTACAGGGAGAAAGTTTCTGAACAGAACACCAATAGCGTATGCTCTAAGAGCAAGAATTGACAAATGGGACCTCATAAAATTACAAAGTTTCTGTAAGGCAAAGGACACCATCAAGAGGACAAATCGGCAACCAACAAATTGGGAAAAGATCTTCACCAATCCTACATCAGATAGAGGGCTAATATCCAATATATATAAAGAACTCAAGAAGTTAGACTCCAGAAAACCAAACAACCCTATTAAAAAATGGGGTACAGAGTTAAACAAAGAATTCTCACCTGAAGAACTTCGGATGGCGGAGAAACATCTTAAAAAATGCTCAACTTCATTAGTCATTAGGGAAATGCAAATCAAAACAAACCTAAGATTTCATCTTACACCAGTCAGAATGGCTAAGATTAAAAATTCAGGAGACAGCAGGTGTTGGAGAGGGTGTGGAGAAAGAGGAACACTCCTCCACTGCTGGTGGGGTTGCAAATTGGTACAACCACTCTGGAAATCAGTCTGGCGGTTCCTCCGAAAACTGGGTACCTTACTTCCAGAAGATCCTGCTATACCACTCCTGGGCATATACCCAGAAGACTCCCCACCATGTAATAAGGATACATGTTCTACTATGTTCATAGCAGCCCTATTTGTAATTGCCAGATGCTGGAAAGAACCCAGGTATCCCTCAACAGAAGAGTGGATGCAAAAAATGTGGTATATCTACACAATGGAGTACTATTCAGCCATTAGAAACAATGAATTTATGAAATTCTTAGGCAAATGGATGGAGCTAGAGAATATCATACTAAGTGAGATAACCCAGACTCAAAAGGTGAATCATGGTATGCACTCACTAATAAGTGGATATTAACCTAGAAAACTGGAATACCCAAAACATAATCCACACATCAAATGAGGTACAAGAAGAAAGGAGGAGTGGCCCCTGGTTCTGGAAAGACTCAGTGAAACAGTATTCAGCAAAACCAGAACGGGGAAATGGGAAGGGGTGGGTGGGAGGACAGGGGAAGAGAAGGGGGTTTGCGGGACTTTCGGGGAGTGGGGGGGCTAGAAAAGGGGAAATCATTTGAAATGTAAATAAATTATATCGAATAAAAAAAAAAGAAAAAAAAATCGGGAACAGAGCTAAACAGAATTCTCAACTGAGGAAACTCTAATAGTTGAGAAGCACCTAAATAAATGTTCAACACCCTTAGTCATCAGGGAAATGCAAATCAAAACAAAACTGGTGTGAGTCCACCTCACACCAGTCAGAATACCTAAAATCAAAAAATCAGGTGATAGCAGATGCTGGCAAAGATGTGGAGAAAAAGGAATACTCCTCCGTTCCTAGTGGAATTGCAAGCTGGTACAATGACTCTAAAAATCAGTCTGTTAGTTACTCAGAAAACTGGCTATCGTACTGCCTGTGGACCCAGCTATAAAACTCTTAGGCATATACCCAGAAGATGCTTCAACATGAAATAAGGATACATCCTCCACTATGTTCATAGCAGTCATATTTATAATAGCTAAAAGCTGGAAACAACCCAGATGTCCCTCAACAGAAGAATATTTACAGAAAATATGGTTCATTTACAAAATGGAATACTACTCTGCTAACAGAGTAGTCAAAAAACAATGACTTTATGAAATTTGCAGTCAAATGGATGGAATGTGAAAATATTCTGAGTGAGGTAACTCAGTCACAAAAGAACACTCATGGTATGCACTCATTGATAAGTATATATTAGCCCAAAAGTTCAGAATACCCAAGGTACAATTCACAGACCACATGAAGCTCAAGACATAAGAGCAATGTGTGGATGCTTCAGGGCTTCTTAGAACACTCAATACAACAAAATATTCACAGGAGGAAATATGGAGAGAAAGCATCAAGCAGAGACTGAAGGAAAGGCCATCCAGAGACTGTCCCACCTGGGATCTATCCTATATATAGTCACTAAACCCAGACACTATTGTAGATGCCGGGAAGGAGCCTGATATGGCTGTCTCCTGAGAGGCTCTGCCAGTGCCTGACAATTACAGAGGAGGATGCTCGAAGCCAACCATTGGACTGAGCACAGGGTACCTGATGGAGGAGTTGGAGAAGGGACTGAAAGTGCTGAGGGGGTTTTCAGTCCCATGGGGACAGCAACAGTGTCAAGCAGCCAGACTCCTCGGATCTCCCAGGGACTGGACCAGCAACCACTAAGTACACATGGAGGGATGGCTCAGGCTGCATACGTGGCAGAGGATGTGCTTGTTGGACATCAGTGGAAGGAGCAGCCCTTGGGTCTGAGGGTGTTGGAAGTTCCAGTGTAGGGGAAGCCAGGGCAATGCCAGGGCGAGAAGATAGGAGTGGGTGGGGGGAGTACCCTAAAAGAGGCAGAGACAGGGGAGATGGGATAGTTTCCAAAGGGGAGACCTGAAAAGGGGAAACATTTGAAATGTAAATAAAGAAAATATCCAATAATAAAAGAAAAAGGAAATAAAAGAATTTTATTCTAAAACAATTCTTTGATATACATAATACTTCACTTATTAAAAATGAATTGAATTTTATGCATCTATTTTTACATAAAAATTAAAACAGATGTATATCTAATACTGCAAATTATAGAACATTTCTCACATTTATCTGAATTGATCTATGTTTGATTATATGGTCATCAGTGCTGAAAATGACTTTGCATAAATACATAATATTAAATGATGGAAGAATGATTAAAGATATTTTAGAAATTGTTAGAAATGCTATATTAATCCCAAGCCAACATTTATTGAATATTGTGTATGTATGTGTGTGCAACTCAAGTAAGCAATTCAAGCAGTAATTTTTTTAAATCAAACATTTTTTTGAAGTGGACAATAAAATTTATTTTGAAAAGAAAATAGACATCTTTATATTGTGTGACACTCTTGGTAATACTTCTACAAGCATGGCATCTGTCTCTAGGCATGTCCCAGGTGGCTGATCATCATTTGGGCACATAGTGCCTAACGTCACTAACCACCCAGCTTTCAACCTCTGGGTCCAAGAAAATGGTTGAAAATGGTTCAGTTCCGCAAGTATTGTGTGATGTTACCGCTGTGGGTGGTGCCAACATCAAGAGCCCCCAAGATGACTGTGAGTGTTCTGTGTGTCTGGCTCTTGCAGATGGAAGTCTTTATGGAGTCCTCTTACTGGGGAAGTGGTGTCCATGCCTACTTGACTGAGGGGGCAGTAACACCAGCTGTCTCTCCTTGCCCCATTCACACAACAGTAGTGGTGGTGGATGAAGGGGACCGGAGAAACACCTTACCCTGATCACTCTGCTATGCCCTATCAATCAGCAGGAGCCATTTCTGTTAAGAAGACTTGCCTGCCTCTCTTCCACCTAGAATATATGTCTCTGTTCAAATTGGTGGCCCTTTAACTGGTTCCTGCAAGCGAGGCTAGCAGCAGGCTTTACTCTGTGCTGAGTCATTTTCCTGGTGTTGTTCTGTGGTTTCCATAGCATTTGGGCTTTGGAATGTTCACAGATTGGCTCGAAAAACACCTGGACTTTCCCAATCTTGAACGTGCTGGATGCCCTGGGCAAAAGTGGGGAATAAGGCACATACTGGCACCCCATGACTCCTCGCTTGGAATGCAGATTCTCTCTACTTCAAGCACACTTCATAAGCATCAACTGCACAATGCACATTAGGAGGATCTCTCTCTCTCTCTCTCTCTCTCTCTCTCTCTCTCTCTCTCTCTCTCTCTCTCTCTGTGTGTGTGTGTGTGTGTGTGTGTGTGTGTGTGTGTGTGTGTGTGTGTGTGTGTTAATGTGCATGTCATAGTGTGTATGTGTATGTGAAGGTCGGAAGACAGCTTGCATGAGACACTTTTCTCTTCTCCTTTCCATGAGGAGTCTAGGGATTAAGCTCAGGTTATCAAGTTTGGTGGCAAGCACCTTTGTCTGCTGACCGTTTCATAAGCTCTAACTTTGAATTTCAAGGATAAGACTCATTGGTCACTTTATTAGTGAAGAGGTTCTAGTCCACATCACATGAGCACATATTTTTCTCATGAGAACCCACCCACCCACACACACACACACACACACACACACACACACACCACACATACACACATATATACTGAAAAAGATAGAAAAAAAGAGCAAAAGAGAATCAGAAATGTACTCATCATAGTAAAGGCTGTACCTAGCATTTACTGAACACTTCTGTTCACCATTTTGTGAAGCACTTTATATTAATATCCTTATTTAATCTTCACAACTAACCCATAAGTAGATATAATTATTTCCCCCAATTTTCATGATTCAAGAAGCAAAAGCTTACAATTTTTTCCTTTTTTATTAAGTATATTTTTTATTTACATTTCGAATGTTGTCCCCTTTCCGGGTTCCCCCTCCCCTGAAAACCCCATAAGCCATCTCCCCTTCCCCACTCAACCCTCCTCTGCTTCCCTGTCCTGGTATTCCTCTACACTATGGCATCAAGTCTTTCCAGGACCAAGGCCCTTTCCTCCCTTTGGTGTCTAACAACATGGTCCTCTGCTGCCAATGTGTCTGGAGCCATGAGTCCCTCATGTGTACTCTTTGGTTGATGGTTTTGTCACTGGGAGCTCTGGGAGTACTGGGTGACTAGTACTGTTGTTCCTCTTGTGGTACTGCAAACCCCTTCAGCTTCTTGGGTCCTTTCTCTAGCTCCCCCATTGGGGACCCTGTGCTCACTTCAATGGCTGGCTGAGAGTGTCCCCCTCTGTATTTGTCATGCACTAGGAGAGCCTCCCAGGTGATAGCTATATCCGGCTCCAGTCAGTCAGCACTTGTGGGCATCCACAATAGTGCCTGGATTTTGTAACTGTATATAGGATGCATTCTTGGGTGGGGTAGTCTCTGGATGATCTTTTCCTCAGACTCTGCTCAAACTTTTGTCTTTGTATCTCCTTCTGTGGGTATTTTTTTCCCTTTCTACAAACGATCCATACTTTGTTCTTCCTACTTCTTGGGCATCATTTGATATGTGAATTGTATCTTCAGTATTACAAGCTTCTAGGCTAATATCCACTAATCAATGAGTGCATACCATAAGTGTTCTTTTGTGATTGGTATCCTCATTCAAGATGATATTCTCCAGTTCCATCCATTTGTCTAAGAATTTCATGAATTCATTGTTTTTAATGGCTGAATAGTACTCCATTGTATATAAATATATATATATATATATATATATATATATATATATATATATATATATATATATATATATATATACACCACATTTTCTGTATCCATTCCTCCATTGAGGGACATCTGGGTTCTTTCCAGCTTCTGGCTATTATAGCTAGGGCTGCTATTCTCTGGACCAAATAACCCTATTAAAAAGGGGTACAGAGCTAAACAAAGATTTTTCACCTGAGGAATATTGAATGGCTGAGAAGCACCTAAAGAAATGTTCAACATCCTAAGTCATCAGGGAAATGCAAATCAAAACAACCCTGGAATTTCATCTCATACCAATCAGAATGGATAAGATCAAAAACTCAGGAGTCAGCAGGTGCTGAAGAGGTTGTGGAGAAAAAGGAACACTGCTCCACTGCTGGTGGGATTGCAAACTGGCACAACCACTCTGGAAATCAGTTTGTCAGTTCCTCAGAAAACTGAGCATAATACAATTTTTTAATAGTTGACAGTGACAGGCCTGAGAAGAGGAACAACCCCAAACTGAACCTGCACCTGCAATCCGCAGGCCTCCAGATGCTTGGAGAGAGAGGTACTGCCTCTCCCTTAACAGACTTAACACTTAACAGACTGTCCAGGAAAAAGAGTGGTCATATTTTATGGCAATTAGAGATATGTTCAGTTAAGGAGAAACAGGATGTTGAATTTCTGAACTTTCAAGAATGAAGACTATTCTAGAAAACAGGCATTTCCTATGCTCAGTAGGAATTCTCAAGAGAATGCAAGCTCTGCATATCTGATCTAATCTTTAATACCCCCTAACTGCGTGTTGCTGATTTTTTTAGCTTATTTTTCCAGCATGCTCTAAATTAAGAAAAGGCTCTACCATGATGACTTACAAAATTAACACTAAGAACACAACAGAAAGGCAACTTATTTTACAATAAAGATTATAATTTATCAGAAATCCCCATACCTCTTGAATAAATGCTAGTATACCATATGCCCCCTCTAGCTCATGTTTGAGTGCAAATTATAAAAAGTCCGTAATCCAAAACACTTCATGCATTTTAATGATCACAGAAGGCTGCCTTGCCTTCCCTTCATGATTAATTTCTTTTGATGGCTCCCTCTAGATCTTAGAAAATAATTAAAACTAATGAACAATCTGAAATGGCAGTAATGCAAGGAGCATATTGTTTCCTGTCTGGATTCCAAGTTTGATCAAAGGTAAGACACAATGAGATGCTATGACATTGATATCTGTACCTTCCTTCCTGGCCACCCACTGAGGCCAAACGACAGCTTCAGGGAAGAATCATGGATTAAGTCGTTTATTATTATTATTATTATTATTATTATTATTGATGACATTGATGTCTGTACCTTTCTTCCTGGTCACCCACTGAGGCCAAATGACAGCTTCAGGGAAGAATCGTGGATTACGTTGCTTATTATTATTATTATTATTATTGTCACTTTATAGGATAGACTTGGAAAAATAGATTTAGTCAGAAAAACCTCTGTTTGCACAACAGAGAAGGCTGCTAAGCTGTACAGGGTTGTGTGTGTGCTTTTGCTTTTTCTTACCACTTTCTAGCATTGCAAGTGAAATAATGTTTTCATTAAATCAGAATGCTTCCTTAAACCCATTATCTAAACCCATCTGATTGCTGGAGGGGGCAAAGGCATTCGTAGATGACCATTTTATCACAGTTTCCATGTTTCATGCTGTGTTGTCAACGGATACTATAAGGAATGTTTTATTCTGAGGTTTCTGCAGTCAAAGCAAAGAAAACACTCAGCTCTGGGTTAAGTCGATAGTTTGGGCAGTATGAAGGCCAAATTGTGAGGTGTTTCTATAATAGTTAGTAGGAATGTGGGATTTTAGAACTGACCATTCAGCTCTCTCTCTCTCTCTCTCTCTCTCTCTCTCTCTCTCTCTCTCTCTCGCTCTCTCTCTCTCTCTCTCTCTCTCTCTCTGTGTGTGTGTGTGTGTGTGTGTGTGTGTCTTTGTCTCTTTCTCTGACTTTCTCTGTGTCTCTGTTTCTGTCTATCTGTCTGTATCTCTTTCTGTCTCTGTCTCTCTCTTTGTCTCTTTCTCTGTCTTTCTCTGTCTCTCTCTCTATCTCTCTATTGGACTTGACAGTCTCTTCAGTTTAACTTGTCTAGTCAAGCCATTGGTACATTGATTGTACCTAATCATAATAGATATTTTTATCCTTTTTAAATTTTTTTCTTCTTCAAATAAAAAAAAAAGAATCACATGCATTGAAGATATAACCCAAATAAATTATCTTTTTACCCTGGCCACATATGAGCGTTAGATGAACATGTTGGGGTGAGGGGTAGGGGGGAGTAAGTCATTTATTAATTGCTCTTATTTTTGATACTTTTAAGGAACCTTGAGAGTTTTTTTTCCCTATTCCATTCTACTTTTTATATTTATTGACTCCAAGTGGAAAGAATTCCAAGATGGTTTACCAGCACTTGGTTACTGATTGGTGGGAGTTTTGAAGAATTCGTAGAGTTCAATCATCCAAGTTTGCTTCAGTTGCTCACTCATGATTGAAAGCCTGAAGTTACGCACAGAACTTTTTGAATTATTATGGGATAAAATGTTGTGCCTAATTCAGCACCATCCTCTCAATGTATGACAAATTCCCATGCTTCGATATTGGTAGGTTTAGTTTTTTGTTGGTTTGTTTGTTTATTTTGGCAGGAGGGGGCACAGGAGTGGAAAGTAATGCAAACCTAAGCCTAGAAAGTTCTTATACAGTTGAGCTTACTCTACTGATCCTGTGTCATCCTCATAAGGTGGACACATGTGAAGTGACAGGTGATAAATTTTGAGTATTTTTGCTTGATAGGACTGAGAAGCACTTAGGACATTCATAAAACATCCCTTGGCTGGGTTGAGGCCAACACAGCGTGGATGAGACAAGACTGTTATATGAGAAATGATACATGCCTTATTTTATGCCACTGAGTTTTATGTGATTTTATTATGTTTTTAAGTGTAGATCCATCTTAGGAAGAAAATGCTGCTTGAACCCTGCAGTATATCAACTTATTTAATTGAAAACCTTCCAACACATTTATAAAACATTTTTCATCAAATTTACCATGCTTTTCTTTTCTTTCAAACTAGATGACCCAGTGTTCCTAACTCCAGTGCTTCATTTTCTTCCCTCTCCCATCCATTGATTCACTTGCATTGAAGGTTTCATTTTTTTTCCCTGAAAACTCTACAGATAACTCTAGAAGATTGAAACAAATACATTGCCTTGACAGTGCAAGTTCTCTTTGGAATTTCTTTAAAACTCATCTGCTATCCAAGGGCACTGCAGGTAGTTTGCATAGCCACAGAGGGTGAAATCCATTTCCAGATGTCCAACACAGTGGGACTCTTGCAGTGTTACAGAAGCAAAGGAATAGAGTTTATAAGAACAGAAAAAAAGCTGACGTCTGAGTATTTCTAAACTGAAGATATTTTCTTCTAAGAAAGAAACAGAAGGAGTCTGATACAGACACAGACACATAAATGTGAACTCACTTCAAAATCAATTCTTCGTAGAAATCCATCTGTTGTTGAGGCTCACATGAAAGAAATGGAAACACTATAGTGTGTCTAAATTGAAAACCAAGATGTTTTTAGCCTTTTGGTCCAGATGTATTCGTGTTCCTAATGGGTCCTGCAATTTGAGATCTGAATACAGTATGCTGACAACTGAAGACTATAGAAAGGAATATTGACTGTTGTAGTGTTATATTCAGACTTCTAGGATGACCCTTTGTTGTTTACTGCCCATGTCTTTGAAGAGATAGGATGCAACACTTGTTAACTGTACTGCATTGAGAATTACTCTATATTAGCTATTTTAAGGTGTGAGTTATCCCTAGAAGTTCTTGTGGTTAAAACATAATCCTGAGTGTAGCTATGTGATGTAAGAGCTTTAAGACATGGTTCTGAATAGAAAGTAATTAGGCTGTGAAGGTAGCAATTCTGATCTCTTTGAGTGTGTCAGATCTCTCTATCATGAAACTGTTCTTGCAAGAGTAGATTGATATAAAGGAAGGCTACCCTACATGTAAAAACAGACGCTTCTGCACATAGCTATTTCTTTCTACTTTCTCTATAACATTGTGTTGCATCCTAGAGAACTCTCACAATAGTGATAATGCTGCTTGGGTTTTCCAATCACTAGAATAATGATCCAAATAAACCTTTTTATGAAGTACACAATCTATTTGTTATAGCAAATATAAATAGACTAAGAACACAGGAATATCTGGCAAGTTACTCAATATTTCCTTACATGAATTTGTGATTGTCATTAAATTAGTTTATAAACAATTATAGTTAAATCATGTAAAATGTTTACAAGAGTGATTGAACACACTAAGAAATAATGCTATCATTATTTCTGTCATTATGGTTATTACTAATAGTTTGATGACAGACTCTAAATGTTTCTAGCAAACTCTTTTTTCATCCTTTAGCTTATTGATATCAGATGTTAGCCTTCCTTTTCAAGTCCATTCTCATTCCTGGCTGAAGGGATCATTGGAGGTTTGGGCATGTGGTCCAGGCTAATGCCATATAATCTTTTGATTTGATGGTTATTTCAGAGACATGTACTTTCCCTTCCACTGTGTATCAGCTCACAAGGAAATAGGCTGTGGCCATTAAAACATGGAATGCCAAGATACAGAAAGCAGATCCAAATGATCACAGTTAATACCAAAGTTCAGGAGCTAGAGAGGCAGCTCAACAGTTAAGAAAGCTTACTGCTCACCCAAATTGGGTGATCAAAATAGCTTGTAACTCTAGCTCCAGGGCATCTTGGAAGGCAACTTGTAGCGTCCGTGAGCACCTGTATACAGGTCATTCCTCCCACGAATACACCTAATTAAAAATAAGAATTAACTAAATATACTCTAAATTCATGTGATACCAAAAATCAGTGTGTGTGTGTGTGTGTGTGTGTGTGTGTATTTGTCTGTGGATATTTAGTGAAAGTGCTTGAACTAGTGCAAGTTGCATTTATCATGCTTTCAGAAAGTTTGACTGAAATTTTAATTCATACCTTGAAAGGTTTAATGGAGAGTTATTGTAGGTCAAATGCGAATGAGCCAATATTATTAATCAAAAATAGTGATCTCACTCAGCAGGAACAGCCAGACACTGTTACCATAAAGGATGTTTTCACTTTTACTTTGTGGGGATAAGAGATACGACAGCTTACAGTGAAAATTATGACTTTATTCTTCTTCCCTCGGTTATGCCTTCGACCAAGGTAAATCACAGCATTTATGAAATATAAAAATAGCAAGTCATAAGATTAATTCTGACAGTTAGCAACTCAATGAAATGAACACTGGAAATCTCTTGTCACAATACTTTAGCTTTCATGGACTGTCAGGTTAGTAGAGTAGGTTAGTCATTTACCAAAGATTGGGAAATTCAGAGGTTAAACTCCTCCCTTCTCAGAAGCAAAGGGAGAAAAGGGTTTCTAAGCACAAGTATCTGTGGGGAAACTTCATCTTGCCTCAGTGAGCTAATCCTCTGGGCAGACTATTTGTCTACATTCTCTTTCTAAGACAATATCCTTCTCCCTCTTGCGCTCCTGTTTCAAAAAGAATCTCCATTAGCTTTTCTGATTGGCTTACTCCCATCTTCATAACACCAAGGGTGTCATTCCTCTCAGACTCAGCTGGTCATCGTTTCGCCTTCTGATCACAGCCATGGTGATTAGTCTAGGCTGAACACATGGGGAATAAAATAAATGATCAAAACTCAGCCACAGAACTGTCTTTTGCAAATGTCTCCTGTAGTGACAGACCTGTTAAGATTGGAGTCCAGATCTGCCTACAGCCACAGTCAGAAACAGATGGGCAGCTATCATAAGGAAACATTGCCATCAAGACAGGAAGAAGTCAACACGCAGGGAAACAGTCTTGGCAGTGTTGACAGCCTTAGTGCTGATAGTTCCAAAGCCTGTTTTGTCTGCCTCCCCATGACTTGTTATGTAAGCAAATAAATATGTTTTTACTTTTTGAGACAGAATTTTGAGATATCATCTGTGACATATAATTGTCTTAGACAATATTCTCCCATCATTAAAATAGAAAAAACTAGACAAACAAAATTAATTGCTTCTTATTTTCCTTCCAATTTTCAAGGATTAAAGTCTTTGGGGATCTATGAGCTTTGCTTATAGGAACCCCATCAGTTGTTTTTTGTTTTGTTTTGTTTTGTTTTCTGTTTGTTTGCTTTATTATGGTAGTCTCAGAAAGATAACTTTCGATGCTCTTGGGGAAAATGAGAAAAGAAGAATTGTAATTTTGTCCAGAGTCTTCTCTATCAAAAAAAAAAAACTTATATTGAGAATTTCTTAGACCCTAATCTAACAGGACATTCCTATTAAAAACATACCTCCTCAAGCTTTCTTTAAATGAATGGGGAAAAGCACTCAGTGGGAGGCAAAAAAATAAATCAATCAATCAATGTGTCATAACATCCAAAAAGAGGAAGAGAATGGAGAGGAAGAAATACTTGTGAAGGCATAACCTCAGGACCACTAAAGAGCTGAGACTTATCCAAATCTTGCAAAAACACTCAATATCTTGCCCTGCGTATGAATAAGATCACTGTGTAGTAGTAATTTATTGGAGCAGAAAAAAATGCATGCTGTATCTTAGGAAATATTCTTAGAGAGAACCAAACCCTAGAGGAGATGTGAAAATAAGGATAATGGAGCGATTTTGAACTTCCTAGGCTTCATGCTAGAGGGACAGCAAACCACTCTGTACTGGCTGGTTTTGTGTGTCAACTTGACACAGTCTGGAGTTATCACAGAGAAAGGAGCTTCAGTTGGGGAAGTGCCTCCATGAGATCCAGCTGTGGGGCATTTTCTCAATTAGTGATCAAGTGGTGAGGGCCCCTTGTGGGTGGTTCCACCTTTGGGCTGGTGCTCTTGGGTTCTATAAGAGAGCAGGCTGAGCAAGCCAGGGGAAGCAAGGCAGTAAGAAACATCCCTCCATGACCTCTGCATCAGCTCCTGCTTCCTGACCTGCTTGCGTCCCAGACCTGACTTCCTTTAGTGATGAACTGCAATGTGGAAGTGTAAGTTCAATAAACCCTTTCCTCCCCAACTTGCTTCTTGGTCATGATGTTTGTGCAGGAATAGAAACTCTGAATAAGACACACTCCTACTTCTGTATATATTACAACACAGCCTCACACTTAAGACGCCTCTTTGCCCTACATGTTTGACTTTAATTAAAAGGCTAAACATCATGAGAAATAAAAAAAAAACACACACACACAAGGATGGGCAGCACATCCTTAGATATGACAGAATTGTAGACATGAGCAGGAAGATATTTGACATAAGATATTAGTCTGACATGGTACCTAACAGGAAAGTGAAGCAATCTAAAGCATGCATGGGAAATATAGATTTTAAAAGCATTTTTAAAAAAAAAGAAAGAAAAATTAAACAATTCAAGTGTTCAGGACACAGTCTAGGAAAGAATATGTGAGTTTAAAGTTCATTCAAAACATTGAAAACTCAAGTAGTTAGATCAAAAAAACAAAAACAAAAACAAACAAACAAACAAAAAAAAACCCTAAATAACCTAATCTAAAAATGGGCTACAGAGCTAAATGAAGAATTCTCAAAGAGGAATGTTAAATGGCCTGGAAGCACTTAAAGAAATGTTGAACATCCTCAGTTGACAGGAAAATGCAAATCAAAATGATGTTGAGATTCTACCTTACAATAATCAGAATGGTTAAGATCAAAAACTCAATTGACAGCACATGCTGCAGAGGATGTGGAGAAAGAGGAACAATCGTCAGTTGCTGGTGGGCTTACAAATTGGCACAACCACTCTGGAAATCAATCTGGAGGTTTTTTAGAAAATTGGAAATAGTTCTGCCTGATGACCCAGCTAGCTCTACCACTCCTGGGCATATACCCAAAAGATCTCCACCATACCACAAGGACATATGCTTCACTATGTTCATAGCAGCCTTATTCACAATACCCAGAATCTGGAAACAACCCAGATGTTTCTCAACTGAAGAATAGATATAGAAAATATGGTTCATTTACACAATGGAATACTATTCAGCTATTTAAAATGAAGACATCGAAGAGGCAAGAGGGGCTTCCGGGCGGCCAGCGGGGAGAAGTCGGTGTGCTCCGGTGAATCCAGCAGGCCCCAGCGGGAGCGTTCAGGTGCCTGCTTTGGGATCTGAACGGCCAGGGCCACAGCGCTCGGTCTCCAGGAAGTGCGGGAGACCCAGTGTGCATCCAGAGGCAGTCTGGGAGCTCACAGCGCGGCTTGCTCCTGTGGCCCAGAGCTTGGGTCCCAATCCTGAGGCCTCTGGCAGGAGCCCTCAGCTCTCTCGGCTTCCGGATCCAGATTAGCCGGGGCAGCAACACTACATCTCCAGGTCCTGCAAGAGGCAAGAGGGGCTTCCGGGCAGCCAGCTGGGAGAAGTCGGTGTGCTCCAGTGAATCCAGCAGGCCCCAGCGGGAGCCTTCGGGTGTCTGCTTCAGGATCTGAACAGCCTGGGCAACAGCACCCTGTCTACAGGCAGTGCAGGAGGTAAACTGTGCACCAGAGGCCACCTGGGAAGGGGCAGCTTGCACTGGTGAGTCCAGCATTGACAGGACCAACTAACACCAGTGGGAACTAGATGGCAAAAGGCAAATGCAGGAACGTCACTAACAGAAATCAAGGCAATATGGCAACATCTGAACCCAATTCTCCTCTACCAGCATGTCCTGGATACCACATCATACCAGTAAAACAAGATTTGGATTTAAAATCACTGGTCATGATGCTGGTACAGGAACACATGAAGGACATACTTAAAGAAATTCAGGAGAAAATGGATCAAAAGTTAGAAGCCCTTGCAAGGGAAACACAAAAATCATTGAAAGAAATCCAGGAGAATACAAAAGCCAATAATGAGAAAACGCAAAAAAACACTTAAAGAAATACAGGAGAACTTTGGTCAACAGGCTGAGGTCATGAAAGAGGAAACACAAAAATCTCTTAAAGAATTACAGGAAAGCACAAACAAGCAAGTGAAGGAGCTAAGCAAAACCATCCAGGATCTAAAATCAAAAGTAGAAACAACTAATAAAACTCAAAGGGAGACAACTTTAGAGATAGAAACCCTTGGGAAGAAATCAGGGGACAGAGATGCAAATATCAACAACAGAATACAAGAGATAGAAGAAAGAATCTCAGATGCTGAAGATTCTATAGAAACCATGGACTCAACAGTTAAAGAAAATGCAAATGCAAAAAGCTTATAACCCAAAATATCCAGGAAATCCAGGACACAATGAGAAGACCAAACCTAAGGATTATAGGCATAGATGAGAGTGAAGATTTACAACTTAAAGGGCCAGCAAATATCTTCAATAAAATTATGGGAGAAAACTTCCCTAACCTAAAGGGAGAGATGCCCATGAATATACAAGAAGCCTACAGAAATCCAAACAGACTGGACCAGAACAGAAATACTTCCCGTCACATAATAATCAAAACACCAAATGTTCTAAGCAAAGAAAGAATATTAAAGGCAATAAGAGAAAAAGGCCAAGTAACATATAAAGGAAGACCTATCAGAATCACAGCAGACTTTTCACCTGAGACTATGAAGGCTAGAAGGTCCTGGGCAGATCTCATGCAGACTCTAAGAGAACACAAATGCCAGCCAAAACTACTATATCCAGCAAAACTTTCAATCACCGTAGATGGAGAAACTAAGATATTTCATGACAAAACCAAGTTTACCCAATATCTATCAACAAACCCAGCCCTACAAAGGATAATAGGAGGAAAACACCAACACAAGGAGGGAAACTTCACCCTGGAAAAAGCAAGATAGTAACCTTTCATCAAACCCAAAAGAAGTTAAGCAATCAAATTTAAAAAATAACGTCAAAAATGACAGGAAGTAGCAATCACTATTCCTTAATATCTCTTAATATCAATGGACTCAATGCCCCAATAAAAAGACACAGACTAACTGACTGGATACGTAAACAGGACCCTACATTTTGCTGCTTACAGGAAACACACCTCAGGGTCAAAGACAAACACTACCTTAGAGTAAAAGGCTGGAAGACAATTTTACAAGCAAATGGTCTCAGGAAACAAGCTGGAGTAGCCATTTTAATATCAGATAAAATTGACTTTCAACCCAAAGTCATCAAAAGAGACTCTGAGGGACACTTCTTGTGGTCAAAGGAAAAATACAACAAGAAGAACTCTCAATCCTGAACATCTATGCTCCAAATGCAAGGGCACCCTCTTTCGTAAAAGAAACTTTATTAAAACTCAAAGCACACATGGCACCTAACACAATAATTGTGGGTGACTTCAACACTGCACTATCCTCAATGGACCGATCAGGAAAACAGAAACTAAACAGGGACACAATGAAACTAATTGAAGCTTTGGACCAATTAGATTTAACAGATATATATAGAACATTCTATCCTAAAGCAAAAGAATATACCTTTTTCTCAGCACCTCATGGTACCTTCTCCAAAATCGACCATATAATTGGTCACAAGACAAACCTCAACAAATATAAGAAGATCGAACTAATCCCATGCCTCCTATCAGATCACTATGGAGTAAAAGTGGTCTTCAATAGCAACAAAAACAACAGAAAACCCACATACACGTGGAAACTGAACAATATTCTACTCGATGATACCTTGGTCAAGGAAGAAATAAAGAAAGAAATTAAAGACGTTTTAGAACACAATGAAAATGAAGACACAACATACCCAAATCTATGGGACACAATGAAAGCAGTGCTAAGAGGAAAACTCATAGCCCTGAGTGCCTCCAAAAAGAAAATGGAGAGAGCATACATTACCAGCTTAATGATACACCTGAAAGCCCTGGAACAAAAAGAAGCTATTTCACCCAGGAGGAGTAGAAGGCAGGAAATCATCAAACTCAGTAATCAAGTAGAAACAAAGAGAACCATACAAAGAATCAACAAAACCAGGAGCTGGTTCTTTGAGAAAATCAACAAGATAGATAAACCCTTAGCCAGACTGACCAAAGCCACAGAGAAAGTATCCAAATTAACAAACTTAGAAATGAAAAGGGAGATATAACAACGGAAACTGAGGAAATTCAAAAAATCATCAGATCCTACTACAAGAGCCTGTACTCAACACAACTGGAGAATCTGGAGGAAATGGAGAATTTCCTTGACAGATACCAAATACCAAAATTAAATCAGGACCAACTAGACCATCTAAATAGTCCTATAATACCTAAATAAATAGAAGGAGTCATAGAAAGTCTTCCAACCAAAACAAGCACAGGACCAGATGGTTTCAGTGCAGAATTCTATCAGACCTTCAAAGAAGATTTAACACCAATACTCTTCAAACTATTCTACAAAACAGAAACAGAAGGAACACTACCCAATTCCTTCTACGAAGCCACAATTACGCTGATACCAAAACCACACAAAGATCCAACAAAGAAAGAGAACTTCAGACCAATTTCCCTTATGAACATCGATGCAAAAATACTCAATAAAATTCTTGCCAACCGAATCCAAGAACACATCAAAACGATCATCCACCATGATCAAGTAGGCTTTATCCCGGGAATGCAGGGTTGGTTCAATATACAGAAATCCATCAATGGAATCCACTACATAAACAAACTCAAAGAAAAAAAACCACATGGTCATTTCATTGGATGCTGAAAAAGCATTTGACAAAATTCAGCATCCTTTCATGCTTAAAGTCTTGGAGAGAACAGGAATTCAAGGCCCATACCTAAACATAGTAAAAGCAATATACAGCAAACCGGTAGCCAGCATCAAACTAAATGGAGAGAAACTTGAAGCAATCCTACTGAAATCAGGGACCAGACAAGGCTGCCCCCTTTCTCCTTATCTTTTCAATATTGTGCTTGAGGTACTAGCTCAGGCAATTCGACAACATAAGGAGGTCAAAGGGATACAAACTGGAAAGGAAGAAGTCAAACTATCATTATTTGCAGACGACATGATAGTCTACCTAAGTGACCCAAAAAACTCCACTAGAGAACTCCTACAGCTGATAACTTCAGCAAAGTGGCAGGTTATAAAATCAACTCAAGCAAATCAGTGGCCTTCCTATACTCAAAGGATAAGCAAGCTGAGAAAGAAATTAGGGAAATGACACCCTTCACAATAGCCACAAACAGTATAAAGTATCTTGGGCTGACTCTTACCTAACATGTGAAAGATCTGTATGACAAGAACTTCAAGACTCTGAACAAGGAAATGGAAGAAGACCTCAAAAAATGGGAAAACCTCCCATGCTCATGGATCGGTAGAATCAATATAGTTAAAATGACCATTTTGCCAAAAGCAATATACAGATTCAATGTAATACCCATCAAAATCCCAACTCAATTCTTCACAGAGTTAGAAAGAGCAATTATCAAATTCATCTGGAATAACAAAAAACCCAGGATAGCTAAAACTATTCTCAGCAACAAAGGAAAATCGGGAAGAATCAGTATCCCTGACCTCAAGCAATACTACAGAGCAATAGTGTTAAAAACTGCATGGTATTGGTACAGTGACAGGCAGGAGGATCAATGGAACAGGATTGAAGATCCAGAAATGAACCCACACACCTATGGCCGCTTGATCCTTGACAAAGAGGCTGAAAACATCCAATGGAAAAAAAGATAGCCTTTTCAACAAATGGTGCTGGTTCAACTGGAGGTCAGCATGCAGAAGAATGGGAATTGATCCATCCTTGTCTCCTTGTACTAAGCTCAAATCCAAATGGATCAAGGACCTCCACATAAAGCCAGACACTCTGAAGCTAATAGAAAAGAAACTGGGGAAGACCCTTGAGGACATCGGTACAAGGAGAAAGTTTCTGAACAGAACACCAATAGCGTATGCTCTAAGAGCAAGAATTGACAAATGGGACCTCATAAAATTACAAAGTTTCTGTAAGGAAAGGACATCATCAAGAGGACAAATCGGCAACCAAAAAATTGGGAAACGATCTTCACCAATCCTACATCAGATAGAGGGCTAATATCCAATATATATAAAGAACTCAAGAAGTTAGACTCCAGAAAACCAAACAACCCTATTAAAAAATGGGGTACAGAGTTAAACAAAGAATTCTCACCTGAAGAGCTTCGGATGGCAGAGAAGCATCTTCAAAAATGCTCAACTTCATTAGTCATTAGGGAAATGCAAATCAAAACAACCCTGAGATTTCATCTTACACCAGTCAGAATGGCTAAGATTAAAAATTCAGGAGACAGCAGGTGTTAGAGAGGGTGTGGAGAAAGAGGAACACTCCTCCACTGCTGGCGGGGTTGCAAATTGGTACAACCACTCTGGAAATCAGTCTGGCGGTTCCTCAGAAAACTGGGCACCTCACTTCCAGAAGATCCTGCTATACCACTCCTGGGCATATACCCAGAGGATTCCCCACCATGTAATAAGTATACATGCTCTACTATGTTCATAGCAGCCCTATTTATAATTGCCAGATGCTGGAAAGAACCCAGGTATCCCTCAACAGAAGAATGGATGCAAAAAATGTGGTATATCTACACAATGGGGTACTATTCAGCCATTAGAAACAATGAATTCATGAAATTCTTAGGCAAATGGATGGAGCTAGAGAACATCATACTAAGTGAGGTAACCCAGACTCATAAGGTGAATCATGGTATGCACTCACTAATAAGTGGATATTAACCTAGAAAACTGGAATACCCAAAACATAATCCACACATCAAATGAGGTACAAGAAGAAAGGAGGAGTGGCCCCTTGTTCTGGAAAGACTCAGTGAAGCAGTATTTGGCAAAACCAGAATGGGGAAGTGGGAAGGGGTGGGTGGAAGGACCAGGGGAGAAAAGTGGGCTTACAGGACTTTCGGGGAGTAGGGGGCTAGAAAAGGGGAAATCATTTGAAATGTAAATAAGAAACTATATCGAATAAAAAAAATAAAATGAAGACATCATGAATTTTGCAGGCAAATGGATGGAAATGAAAACTATCATTCCAAATGAGGCAACCCAGCCCCAAGAGGACATGATGGCATGTCCTCAATGATAAGTGGATATTAGCCAAAAGTACAGAATACCGATGATACACCCCACAGTCCCTAAGAAGTTAAACAAGAGGGAAGGCTGAAGTGAGGCTGTTTTAATCCCACTTAGAACGGAGAACAAAATAATTGTGAAAAGCAGATGGAGGGAGGGATCTGGGTGGGAGGGAGAAGGGGACAGGATTAGGTATGGGCGAGACAGAAAAGAAACCCAGAGGCCAGGAGAATGAATGGAAATACGTAGCTGTAGGGCTGGGGCAGCAGGATGATCCTCTAGAATGGCTCAGAGACCTGGGATGTGAGAAGCTCCCAGGACTCAATGTGGAAGAGCTTAGACAAAATGCCCCAACAGTGGGGGAGATGAAACCCGAAGAGACCACCTTCTGTAGTTAGACAGGGCCCCAAAGAGGGATGAAGACACTGACCCACCTTCAAATTTTTGACCCAGAATTGTTCCTGTCTAAAAGAAATGCAGGGACAAAAAATGGAGCAGAGACCAAATAACATGGATCCTTGGGAGCTACCAGAGACTAAGCCACCAACAAAAGTGCATACACATGCATGGGTTCATCTGAGGTCCCTAGCACTTATGTAGCAGAGGACTGCCTTATCTGACCTCAGTACGCAATGTCTAATCCTGCAGACTTGATGTCCCAGGGAAGGGAGATACCCAGGGTAGGGCACCCTCTCACAGGGGAGGAGGAATGGATGAAGAATTCCAGGAGAGAGGACCAGGAGTGGGGACAATATATGGGATATAAATAATTAAAATGATTAATTAACATCCTAAGTATTGCATAATAGATATCGAGCTTCCCTTTGGGAAGTGAAAATGTTCTAAATGGTTACACAATAATAAAAATGTAGCTAGTTTTCTAAATTTACATATACAATGGTTAAAGTTATAGACTTTATATTATAATATGTATCACATTTTAAAATGCATTTGAACTCCAGAGCAACAGCTAAAAAAACTTTAAGAGAAGTAAAATTTATTTGATGAAAAAGAAAAAGTTATAAAATGCTTAAAATCAGGGAAAACAGAAAAGGAGAGAC
Organism: Apodemus sylvaticus; assembly: GCF_947179515.1. Lineage (NCBI taxonomy): Eukaryota > Metazoa > Chordata > Mammalia > Rodentia > Muridae > Apodemus > Apodemus sylvaticus. The sequence goes on along the minus strand of NC_067473.1, from coordinate 138,378,659 downwards.
AAAATTGCATTAAGTGTGAATGACCTAAATAGATCAAGATAGAAAATATTGTCTGTGAGGGTTAGAAAATAAAACAAAACCAAAATAATGTACAGATATGTTGTTCATAAGTACTCTACTTTAACTATAAAGATGTAAGCAAGCTGCAAATAAAGGAAGGAAAAAGACATATTAACACTGATTAAAAGGAAGTTACAATAGTTTTAGACAAGTTTCAAAGTACAGAAAGGAGCTTTATGAAGGATGAAGAAGTATCATGTAATAACAAAGGATTCAGTGCTTCAAGAAAACATAATCCGTAGATGTATTCTTGACATGGCCTAAGAAGATGTGTTGGGTAGCATTTGTAATTTCAGTATTTGGATAGCTGAGTAGGACAGGTTCAAAGTTGAAGGAAATTCTGTGCTACCTGCTGAACATTTGAAATGTAAATAAAGAATATATATAATAATAATAATATTAATAATATTATTATTATAATAATAATAAAAGGAAAATAAATAAATAAGCAAGCAAAAACTTAATATCTGCCAAAACTCATAAGACATAGACTGCAAGAAATAAGAAAATTTATTATGGTAGTTGGAAACTTTAACACTCCTCTGTCCATAAATCATAAATTAAACAAGCAGAAACTCAGTACCAAAATATGACTGAGTTGACAGCATTAGACTTCATTTAATTAGATCTTAAAGACTACCCAATTTAGGAACAGCAGAATACACAATTTTCTATGTTTTTTTTTATTTGATATATTTTTTATTTACATTTCAAATGATTTCCCCTTTTCTAGCCCCCCCTCCCCGAAAGTCCCGTAAACCCCCTTCTCTCCCCCTGTCCTCCCACCCACCCCTTCCCACTTCCCCGTTCTGGTTTTGCCCTATACTGCTTCACTGAGTCTTTCCAGAACAAGGGGCCACTCCTCCTTTGTTCTTGTACCTCATTTGATGTATGGATTATGTTTGGGGTATTCCAGTTTTCTAGGTTAATATCCACTTATTAGTGAGTGCATACCATGAGTCACCTTTTGAGTCTGGGTTACCTCACTTAGTATGATGTTTTCTAGCTCCATCCATTTGCCTAAGAATTTCATGAATTCATTGTTTCTAATGGCTGAATAGTACTCCATTGTGTAGATATACCACATTTTTTGCATCCACTCTTCTGTTGAGGGATACCTGGGTTCTTTCCAGCATTTGGCAATTATAAATAGGGCTGCTATGAACATAGTAGAGCATGTATCCTTATTACATGGTGGGGAATCCTCTGGGTATATGCCCAGGAGTGGTATAGCAGGATCTTCTGGAAGAGAGGTGCCCAGTTTTCTGAGGAATCGCCAGACTGATTTCCAGAGTGGTTGTACCAATTTGCAACCCCACCAGCAGTGGAGGAGTGTTCCTTTTTCTCCACACCCTCTCCAACACCTGCTGTCTCCTGAATTTTTAATCTTAGCCATTCTGACTGGTGTAAGGTGAAATCTCAGGGTTGTTTTGATTTGCATTTCCCTAATGACTAATGAAGTTGAGCATTTTTTAAGATGCTTCTCAGCCATCCGAAGTTCTTCAGGTGAGAATTCTTTGTTTAACTCTGTACCCCATTTTTAATAGGGTTGTTTGGTTTTCTGGAGTCTAACTTCTGGAGTTCTTTATATGTATTGGATATTAGCCCTCTATCTGATGTGGAGATCTTTTCCCAATTTGTTGGTTGCCGATTTGTCCTTTTGATGGTGTCCTTTGCCTTACAGAAACTTTGTAATTTTATGAGGTCCCATTTGTCAATTCTTGATCTTAGAGCATACGCTATTGGTGTTCTGTTCAGAAATTTTCTCCCTGTACCACTGTCCTCAAGGGTCTTCCCCAGTTTCTTTTCTATTAGCTTCAGAGTGTCTAGCTTTATGTGGAGGTCCTTGATCCATTTAGATTTGAGCTTAGTACAAGGAGACAAGGATGAATCAATTCGCATTCTTCTGCATGCTGACCTCCAGTTGAACCAGCACCATTTGTTGAAAAGGCTATCTTTTTTCCATTGGATGTTTTCAGTCCCTTTGTCGAGGATCAAGTGGCCATAGGTGTGTGGGTTCATTTCTGGATCTTCAATCCTGTTCCATTGATCTGCCTGCCTGTCACTGTACCAATACCATGCAGTTTTTAACACTATTGCTCTGTAGTATTGCTTGAGGTCAGGGATACTGATTCCCCCAGAATTTCTTTTGTTGCTGAGAATAGTTTTAGCTATCCTGGGTTTTTTGTTATTCCAGATGAATTTGTTAATTGCTCTTTCTAACTCTGTGAAGAATTGAGTTGGGATTTTGATGGGTATTGCATTGAATCTGTATATTGCTTTTGGCAAAATGGCCATTTTAACTATATTGATTCTGCCGATCCATGAGCATGGGAGGTTTTCCCATTTTTTGAGGTCTTCTTCCATTTCCTTGTTCAGAGTCTTGAAGTTCTTGTCATAAAGATCTTTCACATGTTTGGTAAGAGTCACTCCAAGATACTTTATACTGTTTGTGGCTATGTTTACAGGGGATTTTTAAGTGAGGCCAGGCACTTTGTTGACCATAAAAGGTACCTGAAAAGAATTGTGCACAACATGTACACCATGTTCTCAAACCACAGAGGGCTTCAGCTGGGAATCAGTAACAACGAGGAAGCTCCCCACTTATCTTAAGATTAAGCAATGTATCTTAAGCCACACATGGATACAAAAGACATGCTCAAATATTCTCAAGTAGGAGCTCATGAGATGGCTTAGTGGCTACAGATTCTTGCAAACAAGCCTCATGACCTGAATTCACATAAAGGTTGACGGTGAAAGCTGACTTAACAAAGTTGCTCCTCTGACTTCTAACCACATGCCAAGGCTCACCATGTGCCCCCGAACACAGATGATCATCATCACACTAATAAGAAAATTTGACTTAATTGAAAGTTTTTAGACCAGGTTTCACTATGTAGTAAATTCACTCTGGAATTTGCAGTGTAGACCAGGGTAATTTCAAAGTGATTCCAAACTAATGAAGATCTGCTTCTGCTTCCCAAGTGCTATGAATCACCATACCCAGTGAAAAATAACCTATATATTAACCTATATCATAATAAATATTATCAGTTTCATGGAGTGCAACATAGCAAGGCTTAGCCAGAATTACATAGCATTTAGCATTCTTTTGAGGAAAGAAGAAATGCATACAACAATCATCTGAACATCTACCCTAGGAAACTAGAAACTCCCCCTCAAATAAGAATAAAGAAGGTACCATGAGGTGCTGAGAAAAAGGTATATTCTTTTGTTTTAGGGTGAAATGTTCTATAAATATCAGTCAAGTGCAATTGGTCCAAAGCTTCAATTAGTTTTATTGTGTCCCTGTTTAGTTTCTGTTTTCCTGATCCGGTCCATTGAGGAGAGTGGAGTGTTGAAGTCACCCACAATTATTGTGTTGGGTGAAATGTGTGCTTTGAGCTTTAGTAAAGTTTCTTTTACGAATGAGGGTATGCTTGCATTTGGTGAAGAGATGTTCAGAAATGAAAGTTCTTCTTGGTGGATTTTTCCTTTGACCAGCAAGAAGTGTCTTTCTGTATCTCTTTTGATGACTTTAGGTTGAAAGTCAATTTACTCTGATATTAAAAGGGCTACTCTGGCTCATTTCCCGAGACCATTGGCTTGTAAAATTGTCTTCCAGCCTTTTACTCTAACGTAGTTTTTGTCTTTGACAATGAGGTGTGTTTCCTGTATGCAGCAAAATGTAGGGTCCTGTTTCCTTATCCAGTATGTTAGTCTATGTCTTTTTTGGGGGGAGTTAAGTCCATTGACGTTAAGAGATGTTAAGGAGTAGTGATTATTACTTCCTGTCATTTTTGATGTTATTTTTATATTTGAGTGGTTATCTTCTTTTGGGTTTGATGAAAGAAGGTAACTATCTTGCTTTTTCCAGGGTGTCGTTTCCCTCCTTGTATTGGAGTTTTCCTCCTATTATTCTTTGTAGAGCTGGGTTTGTAGAAAGATATTGTGTAAATTTGGTTTTGTCATGGAATATCTTGGTTTCTCCATCTATTGTGATTGAGAGTTTTGCTGGGTATAGTAGTCTTGACTGACATTTGTGTTCTCTTAGAGTCTGCATGAGATCTGCCCAGGATCTTCTAGTTTTCATGGTCTCTGATGAGAAGTCTGGTGTGATTCTGATAGGTCTTTCTTTAGATGTTACTTGGCCTTTTTCTCTTACTGCCTTTAATATTCTTTCTTTGTATAGTACATTTGGGGTTTTGATTATTATGTGACAAAAGGTATTTCTGCTCAGGTACAGTCTGGAGTTCTGTAGGCTTCTTGTATATTCTTAGGCATCTCTATAAGTTGGGAAAGTTTTCTTCCATAATTTTGTTGAAGATATTTGCTGGCCCTTTCAGCTGTAAATCTTCACTCTCATCTATACCTATAATCCTTAGGTTTGGTCTTCTCATTGTGTCCTGGATTTCCTGGATGTTCTGGGATACAAGCTTTTTGCATTTTGCATTTTCTTTGACTGTTGAGTCAATGGTTTCTATGGTATCTTCGGCATCTGAGATCCTTTCTTCCATCTCTAGTATTCTGTTGTTGATATTTGCATCTATGACCCCTGATTTCTTCTCAAGGTTTTCTATCTCCAAAGTTGTCTCCCTTTGTGATTTGTTAGTTGTTTCTACTTCTGATTTTAGATCCTGGATGGTTTTGCTTAGCTCCTTCACTTGCTTGTTTGTGTTTTCCTGTAATTCTTTAAGAGATTTTTCTGTTTCCTCTTTTATGACTTCTGCTGTTTGACTCACTTTCTCCTGCATTTCTTTAAGTTTTGTGTGTGTGTGTGTGTGTGTGTGTGTGTGTGTGTGTTTCTTCTTTATTGGCTTCTATCTTTTGAGCCTTATTCTCCTGAATTTCTTTAAGTGATTTTTGTGTTTCCATTATATGGGTTTCTAGTTTATTCATGTTCCCCTGTATTTCTTTAAGAGATTCATTTATGTCCTTTTTGTGTTCTTCTAGCAGCATCATGACCAGTGATTTTACAACGCAATACCCATCAAAATCCCAACACAATTCTTCATAGAGTTAGAAAGAGCAATTCTCAAATTCATCTGGAATAACAAAGAACCCAGGATAGCTAAAACTATTCTCAACAACAAAAGAAATTCTGGGGGAATCAGTATCCCTGACCTCAAGTAATATTACCGAGCAATAGTGTTAAAAACTGCATGGTATTGGCACAGTAACAAGCAGGCGGATCAATGAAACAGGATTGAAGATCCAGAAATGAACCCACACACCTATGGCCACTTGATCCTCAACAAAGGGGCTGAAAACATCCAATGGAAAAAAAAATAGCCTTTTCAACAAATGGTGCTGGCTCAACTGGAGGTCAGCATGCAGAAGAATGCAAATTGATCCATCCTTGTCTCCTTGTACTAAGCTCAACTCCAAATGGATCAAGGACCTCCACATAAAGCCAGATACTCTGAAGCTAATAGAAAAGAAACTGGGGAAGACCCTTGAGGACATCAGTAGAGGGGGAAAGTTCCTGAACAGAACACCAATAACTTATACTCTAAGATCAAGAATTGACAAATGGGACCTCATAAAATTACAAAGTTTCTGTAAAGCAAAGGACACCATAGAAAGGACAAATCGGCAACCAACAAATTGGGAAAAGATCTTCACCAACCCTACATCAGATAGAGGGCTAATATCCAATATATACAAAGAACTCAAGAAGTTAGACCCCAGAAAACCAAATAACCCTATTAAAAATGGGGTACAGAGTTAAAGAATTCTCTCCTGAAGAACTTCGGATGGCAGAGAAACATCTTAAAAAATGCTCAACTTCATTAGTCATCAGGGAAATGCAAATCAAAACAACCCTGAGATTTCTCCTTATACAAGTCAGAATGGCTAAGATTAAAAACTCAGGAGACAGCAGGTGTTGGCAAGGATGTGGAGAAAGAGGAACACTCCTCCACAGCTGTTGGGGTTGCAAATTAGTACAACCACTCTGGAAATCAGTCCGGCGGTTCCTCAGAAAACTGGGCACCTCACTTCTGGAAGATCCTGCTATACCACTCCTGGGCATATACCCAGAGGATCCCCCAGCATGTAATAAGGATATATGCTCCACTATGTTCATAGCAGCCCTATTTATAATAGCCAGAAGCTGGAAAGAACCCAGATATCCCTCAACAGAAGAATGGATGCAAAAAATGTGGTATATATACACAATGGATCAGCCATTAGAATGAATTCATGAAATTCTTAGGCAAATGGATGGAGATGGAGAACATCATACTAAGTGAGATAACCCAGTCTCAAAAGATCAATCATGGTATGCACTCACTAATAAGTGGATCTTAGCCTGGAAAACTGGAATATCCAAAACATAATCCACACATCAAATGTGGTACAAGAAGAATGGAGGAGTGGCCCTGTACTGGCTAGTTTTGTGTGTCAACTTGACACAAGCTGGAGTTATCACAAAGAAAGGAGTTTCAGTTGGGGAAGTGCCTCCATGAGATTCAGTTGTGGGGCATTTTCTCAATTAGTGATCAAGTGGTGAGGGCCCCTTGTGGGTGGTTCCACCTTTGGGCTGGTGCTCTTGGGTTCTATAAGAGAGCAGGCTGAGCAAGCCAGGGGAAGCAAGCCAGTAAGAAACATCCCTCCATGGCCTCTGCATCAGCTCCTGCTTCCTGACCTGCCTGAGTTCCAGTCCTGACTTCCTTTAGTGATGAACTGCAACATGGAAGTGTAAGCTCAATAAACCCTTTCCTCCCCAACTTGCCTCTTGGTCATGATGTTTGTGCAGGAATAGAAACCCTGACTAAGACAGGCCCCTAGTTCTGGAAAGACTCTGTGTAGCAGTATAAGACAAAACCAGAACAGGGAAGGGATGGGTGGGAGAACAGAGGAAGGGAAGGGGGTTTATGTGACTTTCGGGGAGTGGGGGGCCAGAAAAAGGGAAATCATTTGAAATGTAAATAAATATATATCAAATAAAATTTTAAAAAAGAATAAAGAAAACCAGCTGTCTCCATAATTAGATTCCTAGATTTATGCTCATGTTTAATATCACTGTTACTCTATAATCCCAGGCTGGGAATACCATTCAACATGACCTACAATTACTTAATGGTGATGCGTTTCTGACTAAATCTATTCAATACTGGGGTTATATGCAAGACAGAAGGCTGGGCATGTTTAGCTTCGACCCAGCTTCAGCACACATACACATGCACATGCCCACAGCACTCTGCCTCCTAGCCAAGAAGAAGTGCTGTGTATGTTACCACCTTACTTATCATATGGTCCCTTCAGATTCTGAGATTTAGCTCCTAACTCTCAAGGGCTTCTTGTTCCCAGATTCTGCCCAAGGCTGTGAACTTGTTAGAGGTTTCATATGCTTTTCTTATTTATTTACTTTGATATGCAAATGGTAAATCAGATGCTCACTTGTAGAAACCTCTCACAGTCAGTCTTTTTATAGGTAAATCAACTCAGAAAATTGGCTTTCAAATTGGAGGCCCATCTGTTTGGCTTAAATAGTAATCGTAGAAAAGCTAGTGGTGTTAATTAGCAAGTATGCCTCAATAGGAAGAACAAAATGATTTTCATTAAAATAGTCCGTTCCCTAAGCTTCTTGCTCACTTTGCAAGCCAGTAATTCCAGAGTTTCCCTGACTGACAAATTCTTTGTTTTTAATTATTAACAGTAGAGTTTTAAATTAAATATAACAAATTATTCCCTGCTGGGTGGAGTGATAATTGTCAAGATGTGTTAGTAAGTTTACTTTATTTTTGAAATCATGAAACACTCCACTGTCAAGATTGCCTTCCAATAAGCCCACACTGTTTCATGATTATACAATTTATTAAGTATATAAAATGCAAGAAATCTAATCTTCAGGCTTTAATAACAGTAACTGCCACTTATCATTTAGTGCCTACATTTAAGGTGCTGTTTAAATGTTCTGCTTATATTAACGCATAACTTTCACAGCAGTTCTGCAAAATGAGGTACACGTTGTTTTCTCTATTTAATGCAGTATAAATAAAATTTGAAACATTAAGTTCCTTGCATAGGCTAATGAGACAACTCAAATAAGGTGTGTCTGACTTCAAAAGCCATACTGCTCTGAGTATAATAATTCTATTAGAACTTCCAGTTTGATGACTAGATATTTTCTAAATAGCTGGGTGTCAGGCCCTAAATGAAGATACTGCTAGCACTTCAATGCTTCCCATTTAGCACAGTTAAAAAGGTTTTCATTCCTAAGTAACTTGGAAGACTGACAGAAACCAGAGGCTCTGAGAACAATGTGGGGAAGGAGGCTGTTGACCTGAATTGTATCACTTTCTTAATTTACTCTATGTCAGAAGATCTCAACCTTCCTCCAGCTGCGACCCTTTAATACAGTACCTTATGTTGTGGTGAGCCCCAACCAGAAAATTGTTTCCATTGCTCCTTCAGAACTGTAATTCGTCCCTGTTGTAAATTATGATGTAAATGTCTGATAGGCAGGATATCTGATATGCAACCCCCCAGAGGGGTCTCTGCCAACAGGTTGAGAATGGCTGTTCTAGGTGGAAGGGGTTTTGTACATGGCACACAAATTTGAGAGCATTAAATATGAAAAAGGTTAAAACTTCCTTTCCATTTGGTCAGAAATTATACTGCACTCTGGAAGTGGAATGTCATTACACTACTTGTTTCCTTTGATAAGTCTCAGTCCAGTGTGGAATTAATCCTTCACGGATAGACAATGAATTTATAGAATGAACTTATAGACGAGTCCTCACCATCAAGGAGTAAGACAGTTTATATTATGAGATTGTAAAACAAGTCTGGAGATTCTCAGTCTTATAGTAAGGAAAGTGTTCCATCACTAAATTCAAATAATTGCCTGGGTTTTGCCATTTCCAGAAAAATCTAACTTAATGGATAAAGTTTTGATAATTTTAAGCTCTTCTTTGCCAAAACTTTTCAGCTTTTTTTTTTGCCCCTGCTGTGGCTCGTCTGCTGGTGAGAGCTAACTAATAACAAAGTGACTGAGTAGCAAGCAGAAGATAAGGCAAGCATCTGATCACTCAGCTCAAAGGTGTGACTTTCCATGGATGCTGTTTTGCATTTATGATTTTATATTGTGACATAGAATTGAGCCACAGTTTCTGCCTAAAATCGTTCCTAGAATTAACTGTATAAATATTTTATAATGCTTTATGAAGACTATAATAATTTTCAAGTGTTCTGTATGTGTAGGCATTCTCTTTCAAGGCCATGGGCTTCCTCCACAAGGCCTCCTCGGACTACTTTCTTATAGCATCCAAAACCACCAGTCTAGCAGTGTCACTATCCACAGTGATCTGAGCGACCCTAACACACACACACACACACACACTCACACTCAAACAGGCACAGCAATCAACAAAATGTATCACAGGCTTACCAATAGGTCATCCAGTAGAAGCATTTTCTGAACCAAAATTTTCTTTCACAAAATCACTGTATCTTACCTCACATTGACAAAAGTACATCCCCCCAATGGAATTTAATATTTACTAAGTAACTATTGACCCTTTATGTTATTCCCTATTCTGAGAAATATTCTTTTTTAGACATTAGCTTCTGCTGACCTCTAGCAGGACTTCCCTCCCTGAGTTTGTAACACAAAACATTGTTTCTTCACTGTTAGGGAAATCAGTTAATGATGAGTCCAGTCATGATGTCCAACTTTACATTACCCACTGGCGAAGTGAGGGAAGCCTCCACATTAAGGACACTCTAGTACATGAGATGCTAATAACTCAGTCCAGGAGACTAACTGGTCCCCTGTGTTTTTTGTAATTCCTAGATAGTTTATTATTATGGCTATTCTTTTGTTATTATTATTAATCATTCTATTTGTTTATATCTCAAATGATATCCCATTTCCTGGTTATCCCTCCACAAATCTCCCATCCCACATCTTCCCTCTCCTCCCTCCCCTTTGCCTCTTTGAGGGTATTCCCCCAAACATCCACCCTCTCCTACCCCACTGTTCCATCATCTCCCTATGCTAGGGCATCAAACAGGACCAAGGGCCTGCTCTCTCTTTGCAGTCAGGCAAAGCCATCCTCTGCTACCTATGTATCTGGAGCTATGGATCCCTCCTGTACACTCCTTTGTTGGTGGTCTAGTCTCTGAGAGCACTGGGTGGTCTGTCTAGCCAATGTTGTTTTTCCTATGGGGTCTCAATTGCCCTCTGCTCCTCTAGTCCTTCTGCTGGCTCCCCCACCAGGGTCTCAGAGCTCAGTCTGATGAGTAGCCCCAAGCAACCACATACACATGAGTCAGTTGCTGGCAGAACCTTCCAAGGAACATCCACATCAGGTTCCTGTCTGCAAGCACCTCTTGGAAATGGCAACAGTGTCTGTCAGGGTTTGATGTCTGCTAACAGATTGAATCCCCGGGTGAAGCAGTCCCTGCTTGGCCCTTCCCTCAGTCTCTGCTTCATTTTTTGTCCCTGTTCTTCCTTCGGACAGGACCATTTCTGGTTAAAAACTTTGAGATGGGTGGGTGCCCCCATCTCTCAACTGGGGGCCATGCCTCTCTGCTGGAGGTGGTCTTTACAGCTTCTATCTCCCCTTATCTCTGGAACAGCGATTTTTTAAATTATTCTTTTTGGCAGGGACTATTTCCTGAAGATTCCCCTAGTATTTAAGAAATATAAGCCAAAATGACTATTCTTTATTATGTACTGAATAATACTCTGTTCAAGAAATAGCTGTGTTGTTCCAGACCTGGAGATGGATATAAAGAATTTAGCTGAGATGGGCATGAGGTAAGAAATGGTTTAATTGACAATTTATACAAAGGAATAAAACATATTAAATTAATTATAGATCATGATATGATATAAAATACAGTTCAGAAAGTCCCTAAAGGCTATCAGTAAAGATCCATAAATGGATCCACAAATGTGAAGAAAAAGTTAGAGGTATCAATCCCGTGCATGCACTTACTGTGCCTTCTACCCTAGGAAGACTTCCCTCTGTTCTCTTCCCATGCTCACCGTCTTTACTCCATCTACAAAACAAAACACATGTGTATATTGGGGGAAGTGACACATAATTATATATGCCCACATGTGTTTGCATGTACATGTACATGTATGTACACATGCCTGTGGAAGCCAGAAGTCAAAGGCATTTTGCTGGTTATCTTGCTTACTTTTCTCGATCACTCTCGCATCTTTTAAATGGGGTCTTTAGCTAAACATTGCCAATTTAGCTAGATTGTCTAAACAATATGCCTCAAGGATTCTTCGGTCTTTGCCTCCCCATGCTATGATTATAAATGTATGATATCCTGCTTTTTGAAACAAATATAGGTTCTGGATGTTGAACTCAGGTCCTCATGTACACAATGTAAGCAACATACTAACTGGGCCCTATCTTCTAGCTTCATACATTACTACATAGCAATAAATAAAGACATCCCAAAATCTGATACAAGAAGCTCAGACTATGATATTGAATAGCAACTTTCTCCAATATTCACCTTGTCTGCCTCATGGAAGTACCTTCTACTTAATGGGAAATATGGGTGTGGAAAAATCTATCTGTTCAGATGTCATGAGCTGAAAACAGACTACTTCTCCCATGAGTAATGTCTGGGGGCCAAATCTGCTGTTCTGATTTTAGTTACATACTTGTGTTTCAACAAGCCATCATTTTGAGGCAGATATGAGTGAACTAAAACTTGTTCTCCTCTGTTGTGTGCCCAGTCAAGGTATATTGGAATGAGAGCAGGGATGTTATGATCAACAGACCACAAATATTACATACAGAGGCAGATGAGGGGCCCAAAAGGCAGGTAGAATTAGAGTTAGAAGACTGGAATAAAAGTGAAACCCACCTTAGCATCTGTTGGAAGATATTTTCTATCAATTCACATTGAGATGGTGAGAGAGATTGGAGGGGAGAGAGAAGGAGGAGCTAAGGAGAGAGAGAGGCTCAGTGGACCACAGGAGCCTGGCAGAAAGGAGACGCAGATATCCAGATGGCTTCAGACATATTTCTGGTGTTTTGGAGAGGTTAGAAAAATTGGGATAAATCCTTTATCATTGTAAATTGACATTATGTAATTGGGAGTTTTTATATACATAAATATATTTGGTTAACTATTCACATTTAAAAATCACACTTTACAGATACTTGGAAGGAGTGGGTGCTGGGCAAAAGTGTGGGATTCCCACTGTTTACAGAGTCTATAGCAGAGAGGAAACACAGCTGGGATGCTGTGAGAGCTAGCTAGAAGAGATGGCAACAGTGAGAGCTGTCCTGAGTGAGACCTGCTGGGACTTGGTGCAGAGGCTTGGCAGGACAGTACTTTTTAAAATAATTCCCACTACAGCATCAGTTGTATGTTGATATTCTACAACTGGATTCTGGGGAAGGAGCAAACAGAACTTTGTAATGAGTGGGATAGATAGTCAACCAGGACTGCAGTATCATCCTAGGACCCACCATCTTGCTTGTGCCTATATTGCTCTTACATAGCTTTCACTATATCCACTTCTCTATTACTCTCCTATTTTCCTTCTGGAATCATTTGTTATTACAAGAGAATGGCAGACACTTGACGAACTGCAAATGAGGAACATCATCTCTGCCATGGTCCAAGAACAACTAAATTAAGTACCACAATACAGTCCATCAAATATTTAAAATGCTGCAATCAAATGAAAGGTTTATTGTTCCAAGAACACTAATGATACATCCCATACTTGTTGCAAATTGTTGTTTTATGCAGAGGCTTTGGAATACCAGCTGCTGCGTTGTCTGAACTGTTCTTTTATATAATTTTTTTATTCTTTTTTTTTTTTGCCTTCGACCCAGGTATTTCAATCAAAGATTTATTCTATTGTAAATTCCAATGACTTTCCTCCTGCTGAGTTGGCTGGTGAAGCCTCAGAAAGGACATATAGGGACAAAATATGCCTGGGTTGGATTTCTTTGAGACCCAGAAATGTTAATCTGAGCAAAAAGAGAAGTCCTTTGAATTTTCTTCAAGATCCAAGTATTCAAGAAAAAAGCAAGCATTCAGATGAATCTAAACATAAATATTATTAGCTAAATGCAGGGTGGTTCTGTTTTTCTAAGAATGAGCTCAATGGTTTGATTACTAAGGGTAAAATAGTATTGATCCAGGAGCTGGGAATCAAGGAAAATCACAATATAGATAGGCTACATACGGGAGCTGTATGGAAATGGCTTTAGAAGGCCCAGTGTTCTACCTCAGGCTTTGAGAGAGGCCACTGTCTCCAGATGCTGAAAAGATGAAGATTCTGCAGTGCCCAGTTCTCCATAGGCCTTAGTGCATTTGGAAGAAATAAGAATAGTGTTTTGCAGGTTCCAGGCACTGTTGCGGGGATCCACAGGGCTCTGGCCTCGCCAGAGCAGTCAAAGAATTGCAGTTTTCTGAGGGGAAGCCAGAGCAAGGTGTGCTGCTGGGCTTCTGTGAGCATGACTACTCCAGAGTTGGTGCCAAGAGCAGGAAGTGCTGCTGTAGGCTCAACAGCCAGCTGGTTGGGCCAGGTCAAGGTCCAGGGATTTTCAGAAGCTTCAGAAGAGAATTCTCTTCTCTGGAGTGTTACAGCTCAATAAGACAAGCATTCTCAGACGATCTTTAGTGAAATAAGGCATACACTTTATAAACATTTTGGGTAGGTTAGGATCTAAAGGGTAGTTCTGAGATGTTAGGGATGCCTTATCTTCATGTGGAAGGACTTCAGGTTTTGTCCCTACATGACTGATAGTCATTGTACTCTCAATAGGGTGTCATGGTCACATGCTCTAGGACAGGAACCTGGTTGGGAGTAGATTTAAAGGCCGTTTTCAGTTATGAGAATTGCCAGGGTTCCTGAATCTGTTCTACCTTACCAGGTTTTCCATCTGGTGGCATGATCTATTGCCTCACAGTGTTCTATATTACAGAGATTATCTTCCTAATACTAGCAGAAACTTGAATAGTTAAAAACACTAAAAATGCAAGCCTTCAATGGCTTTACAATAAGGCAGGGTGACTAAAACCATGCCCCCATGCTTGAGCAACGCAGAGGTATGCAAGGCCTCTCCAACTCAGTTGAGCAAAAGACTTGGTTGTCCAAGAGAGACATGAGAAGCTCATTCACCAGAGTAGAAAGGGATCATCCCTTGTAGACTCTCCCATACTCTACCTCTAAAACATCCACATGACAATGCAATCCTCTGATTACTAAGAGTAAGACTTACCTACTTATCTTGACTAGCTAGACTCTACAGTACATGTCCCAAGGAAAACCAGCAGTATATCTTCTCCAGAGAAAAAACACAACATAGCCCAGGAAAAACTAAGAGACAGGTACACTCTAGAGTGACTAACTCTTCATCAAGTAGGAAGGTGGGCTCCATCTGGCAAACAGATGGAATCTTCCTCGTTAGCATAACACATAAATTAAATCTCGGTATCTGCCAGAACAGAGTTGACATTGATTTTTGTGGTTTGCTTTCCTTCTTAAAGAAGCCATTTGTTTGTGAGGTAAAACTTCATGACATATCTTTGCTCTGCACTGTGATTATAACACCTAATTTCCTAATTAAAGATGCTAATTGTGAGTAGTTACTTCATGTAACTACAAAGCACAGAAGTATAATTATGTAATAAAAAAGCATTTATGAAAGTTCTGTGGGAAGGGAAGCTGGCAGAGGAGACAGGTGCTTAGTAAAGATGAGTTAGTACCACTGAGGGATCCCACTGGGTCTTTTTCCACACTGAGGCACAATTAGAACTTGGCTGTGAGCTTGTGTTTTCAACTCTTAAGTCTGAACAAAGCTCCTTTTGTAACTAGGTCATAGGGACAGAAACACTGGGTACTGAAGGGGCAGGGAAAGCTTCTTTATGGACCAGAAGGGTCCTACTTACTTCCCAGTTGAAACTCAAATGAGCCAAAACCTTCTACCTGGGAGGTCTTTACCGGCTCTCCCCATCGTCATCCTCTGAAAGAGTCCCAGTGACTCCAATTTCCTGGTCAGTTGTAATATAGAGTCACAAGCAAGAAGCATTCAGGGAGATAATAAGCCAGGAAAGTGAGTTACATATTAAAGAGCTGCCTCAGGGAAGAAACAAGGAAGTGGAAGAGGCATGGCTGAGCCCGGATTTAAGAGCTTGGTGAAATGGTCTGGGAACTGATTGGGAAAGGCAAAGGGAGATTTTAAAGATATGTTCCTGAATAATTTAGATGGGACTCCTTTAATGTTTTCAAGAAGGAAGGACAAGTCCAGGCAATCCTCTAGCACAACTTTTGATGTTAGGATTATTCTAGGTACAATGCACATTTGCATGGATCTAGGATGACATGAGGCCCACATATGTGTTTAAGCTCTGCATTGATCTTATCAACATTTATTCCTGATCTTTTGTTTCCAAAATTTTTTCTTTGCATAACTTATTCATCTTCAGTGTATATATCTACACACCCACAAAATAAAGACATACATAAGCCTGTGCCTATACTAAGTTTTTTTCCCCACAAACCATTATAATCACCATTCCTTTGCAATGTCTGATGTTTTATAAGCCTTCAGACTCAAACACGTCCTCTGATTTTCCTGGTTTTCACTCTCTACTCACCATAAATGTATCTATTAATTGATGGTTCCTGTTTCTAACCAGTAGGCCAAAGTTCAAGAGAAGTTAGACTTAAGCTTCAGTTAATTAAAACAAAAAAGAGAGAGATAAAAATGTTGAACCTTTGCCATGTCAACAAACAGAGTTATTGCCAATGCAATATCTCATAATTATGCTCTCATTATTCCTCTAAGAAACCATGTAACTCTACCATTGAAACATCCTTTTAAAAGATTATTTGTGAGCACAAGCCTACCAAAGCATTACTTTTTATAATCTCATGTTGTATCCATAGCTGAAACTGTAGACCAGAAGCAGATGAATTAAGTCTGGTCACATAGAGATGTCAGAAGAATTCATAGGTGGCATGAGAGACAGAGACACTTTGATGGTACTGTGTCAAGATTCTGCTCCTGGGTGCCACATTCCCTGAGAGGCAGAACATATCTGACCCTGACATTTTCCCAGCATGTTGGCACCATACCCAGGACTTGTTTACTTACCAGGGAACTCACAGGCACTGTGATTTATATTCTTAGAAAGAAATACAGCAAAAACTTCCTTAACCTTCACATAACCAGTAGCACCCAAGATAACACAAAGAAACAAATAAACCACCAAAGGCCTAACAGGCATTGTTGACAGGTCTAGCTGACCAAAAGCAATTTCTTGAGAGAAAATAGATTTATGTCTGGAAAGCTCATTTCAGTTCATATGACAGAATGAAAGAGCATAAAATGAGGGTTATGCAAGGTAGAAGAAAAGATATTTATGATACCACCATTCTTAGCTCACAGTAGGGATCCAGAAAAAAATGGCTAGACGACTATTTTTTAGGCAAATGTCTGTTGGTTAGTGTTTTAAATTTTCTCTCCAGCTTTGAGATTATCATATATTTTTATTTTTTGACTATTTCATGGAAAATTATACAGATAAAATGGTAGGCATAAAAATATTTCTAAGTTGATTGAATGTGGAATTAAAAACATTTTCTGATAAAATTGAAGATCTACATGGAAAATATTTTTGATAAAATTCAAGAAATATATAGAAAATCATGTTAAAACTGAAGATTGTCATAGAAAATAATACAGATAAAATGGTAGACATAAAAAACATTACTAAGCCACACTGTGCCATATCCAAGTTCAGCACAGGAAGTACCTCCCCTACTTCTCACAGAATCACTTCCAGAATCCTCTGGCAGAACCCTTCTGTTTTCTGTCTCCGGCCTGGGATCATCCTCAGCAACAGCACACCATACCCAAGTGGCACAGGGAGGTAACTAAGCATCCAGAAGTAAAAAGAGGATAGTCAGCATGAGTAGAACCGCTCCTACTGTTCAGAGGAAATAGCAGGAGACCCTGAGGACACAAGAGTCTAGGAGCAGCCTGGGACTGGAGTCTTCTGATTTTCTCCTTCACCCAGAGCTGATTGGGGCCACAGAGCTACATACCCAAATACAACCACAAGAGAGCTGGTCTCCCAGGAGAACCTACATGCCTGTGTACACAGAGAGACCAGGTCTCCCAGGAGCACAGATACAAAGGATGCATGACAGATATGC
Organism: Apodemus sylvaticus; assembly: GCF_947179515.1. Classification (NCBI taxonomy): domain Eukaryota; kingdom Metazoa; phylum Chordata; class Mammalia; order Rodentia; family Muridae; genus Apodemus; species Apodemus sylvaticus. The sequence continues at coordinate 138,361,432 of NC_067473.1, read as the reverse complement.
CACAGTCAGAGACAGCAACACCAGCTAACACCAGAGATAAACAGATGACAAAAGGCAAATGCAAAAACATTACCATCAGAAACAAAGGCAACATGGCACCATCTGAACAAATTCTCCCACAACAGTAAGTCTTGGATACCCCAACACACCAGAAAAACAAGATCTGGATTTAAAATCACATCTCATGATGCTGATAGAGGAGTTTCAAGAAGGACATAAATAACTCTCTTAAAAGAATACAGGAGAACATGAGTCAACAGGTAGAAACCCTTAAAAAGGAAACACAAAAATCCCTTAAAGAAATACAGGAGAACTTGGGTCAACAGGCAGAAGCCCTTAAAGAGGAATCACAAAAATCCCTTCAAGAATTACTGGAAAACACAAACAAACAAGTGGAGGATTTGAACAAAACCATCCAGGATCTAAGAATGGAAGTAGAAACAATTAGAAATCACAAAGGTAGACAACTTTGGAAATAGAAAACCTTGGAAAGAAATCAGGAGTCATAGATGGAAATATCAACAACAGAATACAAGAGATAGAAGAATCTCAGGTGATGAAGATACCATGGAAATAATTGACTCAACAGTCAAAGAAAATGGAAAATGCAAAAAGCTTGTAACCCAAAACATCCAGGAAATCCAGGATACAATGAGAAGACCAAACCTAAAGATTATATATATAGAAGAGAGAAAAGATATAAATCTTAAAGGGCCAGCAAATATATTCATCAAAGTTATAGAAGAAAACTTCCCTAACTTAAAGAAGAGATACCGATGAATATACAAGAAACTTACAGAACTCCAAAGAGACTAGACCAGAACAGATATTACTCCCATCACATAATAATCAAAATACCAAATGCACTAAACAAAGGAAGAATATTAAAAACAGTAAGGGGAAAAGGCCAAGTAATATATAAAGGCAGTCCTATCAGAATTACACCAGAATTCTCACCAGAGACCATGAAAGCAAGAAGATCCTGGGAATATGTCATACAGACCCTAAGAGAACACAATTGCCAGCCCAGACTACCACACCCAGCAAAGCTTTCAATCACCATAGATGGAGAAACCAAGGTAGTCTATGATAAAACCAAATTTACACAGTATCTTTCCACAAATCCAGCCCTACAAAGGAAAATAGATGGAAAATGCCAATATAAGGAGAGACACTACACCATAGAAAAAGCAAGATAGTAATTTTCTTTTAATAAACCCAAAAGAAGATCACCACACAAACATAAAAATAACATCTAAAATAACAGGAAGCAACAATCAATTAACAAACAATTTCCTAACATCAATGGACTCAATTCCCCAATAAAAAGAGAGACTACAGTCTAGATAGATAAACAGGACCCAGCATTTTGCTGCATATAGGAAACCCACCTCAGTACCAAAAACAAATACTACCTCAGAGTAAAAGACTAGAAAACAGTTTTCCAAGCAAAGGTTTCAGGAAACAAGCTGGAGTAGCCATTCTAATATTGAATAAATTGAATTTCAACCAAAAGTCATCAAAAAAGACACGGAAGGACACTTTATACTCACCAAAGGAAAAATCTACCAAGAAGAACTCTCAATTCTGAACATCTATGCTCAAAATGCAAGGGCATGATCATTCATAAAAGAAAGTTTACTAAAGCTCAAAGAACACATTGCACCTCACACAATAATTGTGGGTGACTTCAACACCCACTCTCTTCAATGGACAGATCATGGAAACACAAACTAAACAGAGACACAGTGAAACTAACAGAAGTTTTGGACCAAATGGATATAACAGATATCCACAGAACATTTCAACCTAAATCAAAAGAATATACCTTCTTCTCAACATTTCATGGTACCTTCTCCAAAATTCACCATATAATTGGTCATAAAACAGACCTCAACATATATAAGAAGATCGAACTAATCCCATGCCTTCTCTCAGATCACTGTGGAGTGAGGATGGTCTTCAATAGCAACAAAAACAACAGAAATCCCACATACACATGGAAGCTGACCCTAAGAGAACACAATTGCCAGCCCAGACTACCAGAACCAGCAAAACTCTCAATCACCATAGATGGAGAAACCATCTCATGGAAGCTGCACAATGCTCTACTCAATGATACCATGGTCAAGGAAGAAATAAGGAAAGAAATCAAAGACTTTTTAGAATTTAATAAAAATGAAGTTACAACTTACACAATTTTATGGGACACAATGAAAGCAGTGCTAAGAGGAAAGCTCATAGCTCTGAGTGGTTCCAAAAAGAAGGTGGAGGAGCATATACTAGCAGCTTAACAGCACACCTGAAAGCTCTAGAACAGAAAGAAGCTAATGTATCCAAGAGGAGTAGATGCCAGGAAACCCTCAAACACAGGGCTGAAATCAACCAAGTAGAAACAAAAAGGACTACACAAAGAATCAACAAAACCAGGAGCTGATTCTTTGAGAAAATCAACAAGATAGATAAACCCTTAGCCAGACTAATGAGAGGGCAGTGAGACAGTATCCAAATTAACAAAATCAGAAATGAAAAGGGAGATATAACAACAGAAACTGACGAAATTCGAAAAATCATAAGATCCTACTACAAAATCCTATACTAAACACAACTAGAAAATCTGAATGAAATGTACAATTTCCTCGACAGATACCAAATACCAAAGTTAAATCAGAATCAAATAGACCATCTAAACAGTCCAATGACTCCTATAGAAACAGAAGTGGTCATTGGAAGTCTCTCAACTAAAAAAAAGCACAAGTCTAGATGGTTTTAGTGCAGAATTCTATCAGATCTTCAAAGACCTAATGTCAATACTCTTGAAACTATTCCATGGGATGGAAACAGAAGAAACACTACTCAACTCATTCTATGAAGCCGCAATTACACTAATACCAAAATCACACAAAGATCCAACAAAGAGAACTTCAGATCAATTTCCCTTATGAATATCAATGCAAAAATACTCAAAAGTATCATTTGATATGTGAATACACAATTCACATATCAAATGATGCCAAGAAGAAGGAAGGAGTGGCCCCTGGTCCTGGAAAGGCTCAGTGCAGCATTGTAGTGGAATACCAGGGCAGGGAAGTGGGAAGGGATGGATTGGGGAACAGGGGAAGGGAAGAGGACTTATGGGACTTTCAGGGAGGGGGGATCCAGGAAAGGGGAAATCATTTGAAATGTAAATAAAGAATATATCGAATAAAAAAATAAAGGACAAAAAAGGGGAGGGGGGAGTCAGAGGCAGTTGTAGACTTACAAACTGAGTTTGTGACCTTGAGACATTCACAACTATTATGGGGCTTCCTTGGTTTTCTTTTGTGCAAATCAAATTCATTAAGCTAAATCATCACAGAGACTAGTTTTAATCCCAGTATTTTTGTGAATCTAATTACAGGTGGTACAAACCTAAACACAGTCCCTAAAGGTATCTGCAGTCTTAAAAGTGATTAATATCCTCTTTAATTATGCCAATGGAGACTGACTTTTTCCTATGCCATTGCTATTGCTGGTTTCATAAAGACAGGGCAGAGGATATTTCATTATCTTAGTATCCCATAAAAAAATGATCAGCCATGTTAAATATGTCTGGTAATTAATAACCAGATAGGCATTCTCCATTTTATTGTGAGACCCTCAACTTGACAAAATACAAGGACCTTTTGTAGGTTGTATACTGAGTTCTGTGAATATTTTCCAGTTCAATGGAAAGTAGAAATAAATCCCAAAGATGGGTCAAATAACAGTTAACATTCATTACAACCCTTAGTATTCCATTGGTCAGAACTGAAGAACCATTAATGGCCATTTTGTGAACACCTAGCATGTGCCAGGAGTGATATGGAGCGCTTTATACTGATTACATAGCATTTATGAGGAGATGACAACTCCCATTTTTCTTCTCAACTTAGGAAACAGGTTTTGAGAGAGGAAATCTCCAAGTGAAGATTATACAACTTGTGGAAAAAATTGGATCCAAAGGCAATTCCAGTGACTTTTAGAAAATCCCGTTTTCTAGTGGAAGGTCAATTAACACACATGTTCTGTCCCTAATATGGAGTAGCACCCAGTCTGTTGTAAATGGAAGGGATAAAGTCATAAGCACTGAGCTCGGAGGCACTTGTGTGTCTCTCAGTGCTTGCAACAAATATCCTTTATAATAAAAACTGATACCTTGCTCACATTCCCCAGTGCCTGTCTCAAGGCCCCGAGGCTCTGTAGCCTCCCCCATCAGACCCTCCCCTCTCCTTACACTTGCCCTTCACTATTATTTCCTTTTGACTTACCAACAATGGATTGTCAGTGCCTGTCCTGGACCCTTACTCGGGGCTAAGGCTAGAATCCAATGTGGCAGTTTGTTATCCATTTGTTAATGATTGTTTAATTAAAAGAATTGCTCCTACTAAGCAGGGCTACATGTCAATGTTCTGTTGGTGCTTGGGAGCCAGGGTCTGTTTTTGTTTGACAGATAGGGTGGGGATGTTCTGGTTGGAGAAATACTGATGCTCTGTTTCAGTAAAGAAAAAATGAAAACCAACCTGACATTTCAGGGATACCATTCAAAACATTGTTCTCCGATACATGGCATACTGGCAAATCTTCTGTTCCCAGGACCAAGATAGAAAAAAATCCAGGTTGAGTTGGAGAGTTTTGAAATGCTAGGGAGTAAAGAGTTATTCCCAACTTCAAACAAAACAGTGGAGATGCAGTGAAGGCACGAGAGACCACATGGGTAAGTTAGAGAGGCTCCAGTCGGATCTGTCTAGCAAAACAATTAACAGTCATGGTAGGCACTGCTTGATCATCAGCCCTGCAGCAGAATATGTATCTATTAGTTCTAACTGAGACACATAAAATGAAGAAAAGTAGAGTAGTAGGTCCTGGGTTGATTACTCAGTTGGTAAAGTGCTTGTCTTATAAGCAGGGGAACCCAAGTCTGGTCTCTCAGTTTCCACATTTAAAGAAAAAACAATAATCCTAATGCCTCTACATAGTAGCATGCATTTTTAATACCAAGGCTGGTAAAATGGAAGCAGACAGGTCCCTGGGACTCACTGCTAGCCTACTTTACCTACTTGATGGGTTGCAGGCCAATGAGAAAACCTAATCAAAATAATAGCTGGTGTTCCTAGGAACAAGCATTTAGATGGTCTTCTGGTCTCTAAATATACACACGTGAACATGTGCACAGACTCACAGAGAGAAATGTCAATTCTGCTGTAGAGATGATTTCCAATTCATAGTATACGCGTAAGGAGAACAACAGCAAGTCTTATGTAAGAGTACACGAAGCTGCTTGTCACCAGCCAGAAACCCTGATGGATGGGAAAATTTGTGAGTGAAAGTCTAAACTTAAAAGCAGGAGCATTATTTGTATAATTCCAAAAGTTTCCCCCAAATATTCAACATTACAAAGGAATAACAGTGACATTGTAGTGGAGAACCCTGCCAGATACCACCTTAATTAATGGATGTGGCTTCTCTATTATCCTTTCTTATGCTATATCTCATCACCATTTAAGAATAAGCAAACATCTGATAAACACAAATTAGGTACTTTCTATAAAATAGCTTACCATGACAATATTTTCCCTTGTCTTAGCTTAGCTATTTCTGGATTCTAGACAGGCACAGTTCAACAACACATTAAATATAAAATTCTAGAAGTCATAAGATTCATAAGTAATATACTTTATGCTATAGTACTATTAATGTTACATCTCATTTCTTAGGATTGTTGTTACCTCTTAGTATGCCTAATTTAGAAAGTAAACCTTATCATAGATGTGTGTAAGTAAGATGGACATAGATATGCAGACTAGTGACTTCAGACAGACACCCTGGAATGAACTCCCTTAAGTAAGAGGGAATGCTGCGTTCCACATTGTGTGAATGTCATAAAGGAAAGGAAAGAAGAAATTGTCATAAATTGAAAGACTCTAACAAGACATGACAACTAAATCGAAGAACTAATCTTACATCACTGGATCCTGAGGCAGAACAGGAACATTGGCATAAATCTAGAGAAATGTCAGTAAAGAACAGTACATAAGGTCTCTGCTTTAATTCTCATTTGTGGGTCTGCAAAATGTTAACAGAAGAGAAAACTGAGTCAAGGGCATATGAACTGTATTTTGTCAATTTATTCTAAGACAAAAACTGATCTGAAAATAAGAGTTTTTCATTTGTTGTTATTTTTGTTTTTATTTTTTGAAGTGGTGCAAATTGAACTCAGGGCCTTGTGTGTCTTAGACAAGAGCTATATTACTGATCTTAGGCCAGGCCCTTTAAATGGAAAAAAATAAAAAAAGACAAAGACAAAAACAAAGTCAAAAACAAAGAATGCTTCCAGAGGGTTTTCTACATTTAAAGAATCCTAGGAAGCATTTTCAGGGTAGAAGAGATGTCTCAGTCAGTGAACTACTATGCACCAAGAAGTATCTGAGTTCAGATCTCCATTACCAACGTTCAAAAACAAAGCCAAGCACAACAGGGGCATGTACTTGTAATTCTAATACTAGGGAGACAAAAATACAAGGATCCCTGGGGTTTGCAGGTCACCTGGGCTAGGTAAGTCTGATTCTTCTAGGCTAAGTAAGAAACCCTCCCTCAAAAAATAAGTTTATTGAAGAAGACACATGTTGTCAGTCCACAGCCTCTACAAATGCACCCTCCAACATACAGAGAAAGCATCCCCTACACATGTCCGTGAAACATGCAACTATGGCCCTTTGCACTAGGGAGCCAGCTCCACAACCTTCAGTGCACAGACTGAGAGGAGACAATGATCTCCCTGCTGCTTTCACTTCTGAGCTCAGAGGTGAGATCTCCTCCTTTTCTCTGGAGGGGAACAACTAGAGAGCACACCAGAGCATAAGATCAGTGGAGCTGCTGGGACAGGAGTGTTGTCTTCTGGTTGCCATTTGCACCAGGGAGCCAAATGGCTCCTCTGCCTTCTGTGCACAGACCCTGCTAGAAGAGAGTTGGTCTCCCAGGAATACAGACACAGGCTTACAGGCCCACAGGAGGCACAAGCTCCAGCCAGAAACAGCAAGACCAACTAACACCAGAAACAACCAGATGGTGAAAGGCAAACACAAGAATCCTACCAATAGAAAGCTAGGCTACTTGGCAACATCAGAACCCAGTTCTCTCACCACAGCAAGTCCCAGATATCCCAACAAACCAGAAAATCAAGAGTTGGATTTAAAATTGTACCTCATAATACTGATAGAGAACTTCAAGGGCATAAATAACTCCCTTAAAGAAATACAGAAGAACATGGGTCAGCATGTAAAAGCCCTTAAAGAAGAAACACAAAAATCCCTTCAAGAATTATAGGAAAACATAAACAAACAAGTGAAGGAACTGAACAAAACCATCCAGGATTTAAAAATGGAAGTAGAAATAATGATGAAATCACAAAAGGAGACATCTCTGGAAATAGAAAACCTTGGAAAGAAATCAGGAGTCATAGATGGAAATATCGACAAGAGAATTCAAGAGATAGAAGAAGGAATCTCAGGTGCTGAAGATACCATAGAAAGCATTGACTCAACAGTAAAAGAAAATGCAAAATGCAAAAGGCTTATAACACAAAACATCCAGGAAATCCAGAACACAATGAGAAGTTCAAACCTAGGATAATAGGTAGATAAGAGAGCAAAGATTTACAACATAAAGGGCCAGTAAATGTCTTCAACAAAATTATAGAAGAAAATGTCCCTAACTTAAAGAAAGAGGTGCCCATGAACATACAAGAAACCTACAGAACTCCAGACAGACTGGACCAGAATAGAAATTCCTCCCATCACAAAATAATCAAACTGGGCAAGAATAGAAATTACTCCCATCACATAATAATCAAAACACCAAATGCACTAAAAAAAAAAAAAAAAAAAAAAAAAAAAAAAAAAAAAAGAATATTAAAAGCAGTAAGGGAAAAGGGCCAAGTAACTTATAAAGGGAAATTAGTCTGAAGTTCTCTTTGTTGGATCTTTGTGTGGTTTTGGTATCAGCATAATTGTGGCTTCATAGATTGATTTGGGTAGTGTTTCTTCTGTTTCTATTTTGTGGAATAGTTTGAAGAGTATTGGTATTAGGTCTTCTTTGAAGGTCTGATAGAATTCTGCACTAAAACCATCTGGTCCTGTGCTTTTTTTGGTTGGAAGACTTAAATGACCACTTCTATTTTTTTGTAGGGGTTATGGGACTGTTAGGTGATCTATTTGATCCTGATTTAATGTTAGTATTTGGTATCTCTCTAGGAAATTGTCCATTTCATCCAGATTTTCCAGTTGTGTTGAGTATAGTATTTTGTAGTAGGATATGATAATATTTTGAATTTCCTCAGTTTCTGCTGTTATTTCACCCTTTTCTGATTTCTGATTTTGTTAATCTGGATACTGTCTCTGTGCCCTCTCATTAGTCTGGCTAAAGGTTTATCTATCTTGTTGATTTTCACAAAAAATCAGCACCTGGTTTTGTTGATTCTTTGTATAGTTCTTTTTGTTTCAACTTGATTTATTTCAGCCCTGAGTTTGATGATTTCCTGACTTGTACTCCTCTTGGGTGTATTAGCTTCTTTTTGTTCTAAAGCTTTTAGGTGTGTTGTTAAACTGCTAGTGTATGCTCTCTCCAGCCTCTTTTTGGAGGCACTCAGAGCTATGAGTTTTTCTCTTAGCACTGCTTTCATTGTGTCCCATAAATTTGGGTATGTTGTGCATTCATTTTTATTAAATTCTAAAAAGTCTTTGATTTCTTCAATCAATCAATCAATCAAACAAACAAACAAAAACACACTCATGACAGAGTTAAAACAGCTTTTTAGCATCTAGCTTGATATTCAGCTCCATGACTGAAGTGCCCACTGTCTTAAAAATATTTATTTTTTCATCTTATATGTATGATTGTTTTGCCTGCATGTATACCTCTGTGTCATGTAAATGCCTTGTTCAGAAGAGGATGTCTGATACCCTGGAGCTGGAGTCAATGCCTTTGGACACTAGGTGCTCTGCAAGAGTAAGCAAATATTTTAAGCTGTGCAGTCATAATTCCATCCCCAATGACTAGATTTTTTAGCCAGCTTCTAGGTCATACCCAGACATAAGCAGGTTATATAATAAAAAGAAGTCAAGACAAACTAGGGAAACGAAAAAATGAAGAAAGGTGTGTGTACGGGAGGGGGGGGGAGATGGGTGTATGCGTATGTCCTGTGCACTACATTATGCATATCAAGGTCAGAGAACAACCTCAAGTATCAGTACTTTGCATTTTTTAAAGAGAGAGACCTTGGTTTTACCACTGTGTCTGCCAGACTACTTGTCTTGACTGCTTCTGGGGACGCTCACATCTCCAGCTCCCATCTCACTTGAGGAACATCAGGGTCACAGCCTGTTGCAGCTGCTGCATCTGGCTTTACATGGGTTCTGACAACTCAGATCTCCATACTTGTGCATGAAGCACTTAACCCACTGAGTCATTTCCCCAGATACCAGCATGATTCTTAACCATGGTGACAAAGCCCTTTGAACCTTCAGAAACATGGACTTATTTTGTCATCTCCAGTAGCTCTGAGTGGCCATTGGGAGGAGATTAAAGCATTACCTCTAGTTTATGCATCTAAAGTATTGGATCCTTTAGTGGCAATCAAGGAAGCCTTCCTAACAGAAGTGATGTCTGAGCTTGGGGTTGAAAAAAAAATATGATAGACTTTACTCACTGATCCAGATGAGAGAGATAGAGAATCTAAAGGACAGAGGTAACTTGACCAAATCTACTGTTTCTGTTTACTGGATTGCTCCCCAAGGCACTCCCAAGTTGTCCCTTAACTTTGAATGTTAAACTTTTCAAGAAGAAGCACATGCAAGAGACATTTTCAAGGGCTTACCACATGGCTAACGACCAAAGGATAGTATGCATTCTGTGGTTACAACTTTAACTAATAGGCAGAAGGGGAACTCAAATTTTTATCTCCTAGTGACTATAAAACAGCATCACCACACTGTAATGATTAGCATAATCATTAAAAAACAGTTTAGTTAAATTTAAGGAAACCTAGACACATGAAGATACACTGTCTTCATCAAAGCAAGTCAAGTCCAGATAAAACAAGGCTCCTAAATTGACTCCGATGCTTGGAAATAAAATCCTTGGAGCACCAATTACCGCGGACTCTGAAAAGCAATTATTATCAGCCGCTGCTTCCCCACAGTGAATTCTAATTTAATTACATTTTCTAGGTTTAAAATGGAGCTCTGTAGTGGGAGATAGGGAGTGCATGCTCACAGGGAAACAGTGGTTCTTTTTTTAAATATTGAGGGTAATCAGTCATGGTCATTGTGTTTCCAAGAGAGACACATGGTTATGAATTCATCATATTTAAGTGTTATATAGAAGAAAGGAATTTTAGTCTTTGTTTGCAGGAATACGCACCTGGGTCAGAGTAGAAAGAGGAAAGATCTGAGTTTCTGTTTCTCTGCTCCTTGGTGCTTTCCTGGGAGCTTGTTCTGTTCCCACCTAGATCAAGTTTACAGATTTGTTTTATCGATTGTGAATACTTAACCATTATGTTTGGCTTCAGTGCCTGTTGATGAAGCAGCCATTCACACAGCTTCTGGAGACCACTGCACATCTATACCCCTGGAGAACAAAAGAGGATATGTTTGTCCATGGCAGGAAGCCAAGCTGTATTGACTTTTTTTTTTTTTTTTTTTTACAGAAAAGGCCTTTCCTGTCATTCTCACACCAAGACATTTATCTAGCAGCACAAAGATCCCTCCTGTTTCTAAGTATGCTGTCCCTATGGATGGGGCTGACGACTAGCCAAGGCCTGTCCCCGTGGCAAAACATCCTGTGTTCACAGGACTTCTGTCTTATTTTACAAGATGTGAAGGTCCAGAGAAACAATGTCTAAAAGACTCCCTCGGGGTCACTAAGATGTCAGGAAGCACAGGGGTTAGAATTGGGGTCAGCTGCCTTCTACTTCCACAGAGGCAGGGAATATTCCTCGATGCTCCCTGGCAACCAGAGCCATTGCCCTCTGAACTCAGCATTTGCCATTGACATGTAAAATCAGGATTATCTCCATCCCCATAGCATTTATTTATTTATGTATTTATTCATTGTTTATTCATCTGCGTACTTAATGACCTTGGTTAGTCCCTGTTTTTCCAAGTCTCCATAACAATGAATCAAATCCCCTTTGTGAATATTCTTTTCAATTTTTTTTCAAAATTAAAATATTATTTCATAATTTTCTCTCTCACCTTTACCCCCTCCAGCTCCTACATATATCTGCCCTCTTTTTGTTGAATTCATGGACTTTCTCTTTGTTTGTATCCAAGGTCCAGGCTGCCTTTGAGGGCCTTGTCTGCGGGTCTGCGGCAGATAGGAGTCATATTCATGGTCTGTGACGTCACCGGAAATCATGTGTAATCCCATGATCCATTCTCCCTCTGACTATAAAGAGCAACAAAGCTACTTCTGCAGTGATATTGATAAGTACAGGGATAGTTGGGAAAGAGGGACACGGAAGGTGTCTGTAACAACTCCTGTCTTCCACAACAAACCTTACTCTCCCCACTGAAAGGTAACAGCCTAAATAGGAAGCCATCGAAGAGAATTATTATCAAATTATTAATATTATAATTATGATTATTAATATAATATTATATAATTATAATTATTATTAATTATTATTTAATCTTTTTTTTTACAGTCCAGCCATTATCCCATCCACTCCTGATCTGCTCTCTGCTCCTCATCCCATTTCTCCTTCCCCATCACCAAGAGGATGTCTTCTCCCCCCACCCCCACCCCCAGCCCACCATACCTCCCTATTCCCTAGGGTCTCAAATCTCTAGCAAGTTAGGTGCATCACCTCTACTGAGGCCAAAGAGAATTCTTTAAAAGCAGAATAAGGACGCTAAAGTTATGTCTCCACAATTGATGGCCTCTGGTGGGGTGCAGGAGTGGAACGACTCAGTTCTATCTAAAGGGCAGGCTACTGTGAGTTTGAGCATGCTCCAAATTGTTTTATTTTTTATTTTCATTTGGAGGGAGAGATCCCAAAGGTGGGAGTAGACATGGAAGGACTGGGAAATGAATGTGATGGGGTGCATGCTGTGAAATTCTCAAAAAATCAATAAAAATATGTGTGAAAAAATCATGGGCCTTATCCTTACCTCTCCCCCACCCCCAGCATTCCTGAATTGCCTATAATTCTTAGTCTAGGGGTGGGGCCCTGTGATGGGCCCTCCACTTCTGCTCTTCTTTAGGTTGTCATATTGAAAAAGTAGCCTGGGTGAATTGTCCCTGACATTTTTTAGGATACAGTCTTGTAGTAGAATTGGAGAATGTTCTTTGAGATGTGTTTCACTGCTTGTCTTTTGAACTCTACTAAATGTGCTAGATCACTATGTAGCACCTACACTCAGGATTAAAACAGTTACTCTTCCTCAGTAGCACTTCACTAAAGTGAAAGCTAAAGGACACTGGAAGTGTCATCAAGGAATGTTTCTTGAGCTAGAGGAACTTAGTACCCTGGAAAGAGGACAGAGGACTTCAACAGGCATCTCATTGTGAGGAATTGCGTTTCCTGTAGACTCATTGTTCTGAAGACTATTGAGAGTGTGCTAGACATGGTGCTGTATGCCTACGATTCTAGCACAGTGAAGGCAGGTAGATACTGGCTTTGAGGAGGGCCTGGACTACGTAGCACATTACAAAGCATAAAGCAATCCTGTCTCATAACAAAATACAGCAAATACATATACATCATGATAACGATTTTACAACTGAAGTAAAGGGTTTGCATGTACCTATTTTTAGCTGCGTATGCTAAACACAGATCTGATAGAATTATTAAATAAGAAAGAATAGATGAAATTCAGATGGATGATGAGTTCTAAAAAGAAGGACAGAGAAAACTGAGGGACAAGAAATTTGCTCAGTCAGAACACATAGCAATTTCTGAGCTTCTTAAGAGCCAGTGCAAAAGGAAAAATGCAGGATAGTGCAGTGCTCTGCTGAGCTTATGGCTGTGCAGGGGGTAATAAAATACCCCTCCCCCCAGCATTTGCAGACATTTTAATAAGAATGTATATATTAAACAATATTAGAGCTATATCTATCCTTACAGCCTTTGGAAAGATAGAAAAGGTGTGTTTGCATTATGTCAAGTACATAGACAAACGAAGTAAGTTTCTGAGCCCCACATGGTCCTCGGTCTCCTTACAAATCATAAGGAAAAGAACATTGATAGAAAATGACATTTTTGGGGTGGAGTGGCACCTACAGAGGAGCCTGTGTCACATAGATAAGAATTTCCAAGACAGTCAGATGCCAGACTTAGAATTTGGCAGCTGCTGTGCCACAGTTTATGATCTTTCTGGGAATCCTGTCTAGCCCCTTGACATCACCACAGGAGTAGATGGCAGCATGTAGGGCCATCCCTATGAAGGCTCGATAGATGCCCCAGTGTGGGGAAATCAAGGGGGGGGGGGGTGTAGGTAGGAGTGGGTTGGGTGGAGGGGCATCTTCTTGGAGGCAGGGGAAGGGAGGATGTGTTGGGGATTTTCTGGGAGGGGAGAAAAACTAGAAAAGGGTATGACATTTGAAATGTAAATGAAGAATATATTCAATAAAAAAATCAAGTTTTATTTCTTCTTTGTTAAAAATAATATGTCTTGCTAGTGATCCTTTCAAAATATGTCGTGGAATTTTCCTTGAAGCTATAAAACACTAAAAGTGTTTTTGTTGTTGTTGTTGTTGTTTTGCAGGTCAGTACTTCTCTGGAGGCCACAAAAGATAGTTTGGGTTTTGTCATTGATTGTGATGTTTTGTGAGACAGGGTTGCATGTAATCCTATACTCCTCAAAATCTCCACAGATCCACAAAGGAGCTGGAACTTCCAACCCTCTTGCTTGCGTCTCCCAAGTGCTAGAATGTTGGCCTGCACCACCATGTTTTGTGAGTGGGATTCCTCCATGTTAGGCAAGTTCCATTACCTGAGCTCTGATTTCTTATTAGTGTAGAGAAAAAAATGTCTATTAAAAATAGAATCCCCACACTGGGATTCTAAATGCCTTCCTAGAGAACTAGATGCCCTTAATCCCTGTACTAGGGAGGCAGAGGTAAGGGGATCAGGTAAGTTTGAGGCTCACCTAATCTACACAGTGAGTTCTAGGCCATTCAAGGCTACATAGTAAGACTATCTCAAAAATAAATAAATAAATTATATGCTGTGGTCTGTAATCTATCTGACGTTCTTACATTGGTGTAGACTCTAAAAAGCTGTAAAATCCCCTCTCAAAGAAGAAACTTCCTAAATGATGTAAGCAGGGGATTTCTGGGTGCCCCACCCCACCCTGCTAAAATATGCAGCAGATGAACAGCTTGGTCTTCATGAGTGTCCCCCAACAACTGGAGCAGGGGCTATACCTGAATCTGTCAACTCCCTGTGGGTTATTTTCCCATAACTGAGCTGCCTTGTCTGGCCTCAGGGGAAGTGGATACACCTAGATGGGCAGTGACAATGTGACAGAGTGGGGTGATACCCAGTGGGCTCTCCTCTTCTCAGAGATAGATATAGCTCTAATTTTGTTTGACGCATAAATTCTCATTAAAATGTCTGCAAATGCTGGGGGGAGGGATATCTTATTACCCCCTGCACAGCCATAAGCTCAGCAGAGCACTGCACCACACTGCATTTCTCCTTTTGCACTGGCTCTTAAGAAGCTCAGAAATCGCTATGTGTTCTGACTTAGCAAATTTCTTGTCCCTCAGTTTTCCCTGTCATTCTTTAAAAGAGAACTCATTATCCATCTGAAGTTCATCTATTCTTCTTTTCAGAAGAGATGAGGTAATGGGGGAATAGTCCATGTGAGAGGGGCCCTGGAGAAGGGGGGCTGTGATTGGGATGTGAACTGAATGAATAAATAAATCAATAACAAAGAAAGAGAGAGAGGGGTGGGGGATAAGAGAGAAAAAGTTTAAATTCAACAAGACACTAGGTATTACTTAATTTTTATATCACTGGGATTTGCTGTGTGCTTTTAGATTCGATGCTATATCTCAGAGCCTGTCATGACAGACAGAATTAGGTGTTGATAGTATCACTTCCCAAGGTGGAAGCAACCTTAGAAGCAGCTGGCAATTTGTGCTGCCTTGAGCTTGGGAAAAGAGAAACATCAGTCCCTCAGCAAGGGGATTTCACTCTAGCCCATGAATTATGTCGCCCAAAAGCTCCTGAGCCTAATCCGAGGGACAGGCTTGAAATCATCTAAGGCTAAGGGGAGCTCCTAGAGATTATTCCTCTCTTTCAAATTTGATATCTGAGTTAAGAGTATTGTAGCCTCTGTGTTATGGCCAGAGCCATGGTGAGGTTTTCCTCTCCTGTCTTATAGATACATGTATATCTACAAAGATACATGTATATCTTATAGATACATGTATATCTGTTCAAGATACATGCATTTTTAAGGCCCAGCAAGTCCAAACCCTTTCTCATTACCATTCTGTTTCTTTTCTTCTTTTTCTTAGCAATGATGAGGATAGAACCCGGGGCCTGTGTGAGCTGGACAAGCATTCTGCTAACTGAACTCCATGCTCAGCCCTGACCGTTTCTATTTCTATTGATCTTTAGAAACTCATGCCTCTGCTCTTGCATCTCATCCAAAGACTGGAGTTCTCTGTCCATTTCAGCTAAAAAACACTGATGAGGTTTCATTAGAATTCATCAGCACTGGTAGCTAGCACTGAATTCTGCTACTTCACCCGGCACTAGTCTGAACAAAGGGCTGCATGGCTGAATGCAGTATGCTGTCAGATCCTTTTGAGACCTGATGGAAAATAGTATGCTTGTAGCAATGGAAACAAAAATCTCACCTCTATCAACCTTCCCTGGATCCCTGTTAACTTAGCAGTTGCACCATGACCCCCTCCGTGCTTGGTGACATGACTGGACTTCCACCTACAAGTTGGGAGATGGTGTAGCATTATTACAGAAACCTATGTGCAGAGCCAGCACCATCAAATGTAAATAAAGGCACCCTGTGGACACACAGCCTTCTTGTATAAAAATGATTAGAACTTCAAGGTGGCCTTGGCAAAGCATTGAACCAAATGATGGGCACTTCTTAGACTATGGTATTGTTCACTGTGGGTAGGACCAGCCAGAGATTCAGCAGTTTGGTGACCAGAGCCATGGTGAGGGTTTTCTCTCCTGTCTTCTATATTCTCAAAACACATGCACTTTCAGGCTCAGCAAGTACAAACCCATTCTCAGAACCATTCTCCTTTACTGTGTCCTTTCATTATAGTTCCTCCCTCATGGTTTTCATTTGTCACTAGTGTTTTGTGTTTTAACAGGTTTTGCATAGCCTCTGTTGTATAAATTTCCCCCTTGGGAGATGGGAAGCAGTATCTATTCCTTCCAGCTAAGGCATTAATGGTGGGCTAAAGGAATGGCCATATTTACTGTCTAGTTTATTAAACAACTAAGTTGAGTAGAGTTAGGTAAGGAGCCTGGGTGACTCAAAGGCATAAGTGCCACCCTGACATAAGTGACAACTCATGAAAGTAAGATCCCTTGGGCAACATGCAGTCAAGTCAACTGGTCAGAGGCTTCTCCCTTCAGCAACTGTTAATCCTTAAATAACCTCAAGGAGAAGTTTCATAAATCTTGTATGTTCCAGAAGGTTTCTGATACTTGTGAAATTTGTTTACTTCCTATATCTTAAGGAGGTTCCTTCAGTTTAAAGGGGAAAACAATGTAGCCACATCAAAGTTTTTGGGTATGCCTAGCTTCCATATATGAGGCTCTTTTTTCCAAGGCTCATTTTAGTCTTTAATTCCTTATTCTGTAAATAATCTTTTAGTCATTCTGTTTGTGGTATGTGACAAGATTTTTTCCTGAGGGAACAGAACACACGTGTATACTCACACCAAATAGGGTCTCCTTGACCAACCAAAGTACAAACACGACCAAAGTCCAACTTGGTGAATCACAAATTTTATTGGGGTTACTTAGTGGCGAATGGGTGAAGGAATTACTTGAAAGAGCAGAAATGACTCTTAGCTGAGTCGCTAAAGTCCATGGTGACAACTCAAAACTAGGAACCTGGAGCACACTACAAAGCCTTCAAGCAACTTAATATGTCCTTTTCAAGTGCCACAGTAGGTCTTAACAACTTTTGGGAAGCCAATGTGGTTTCTACTTCTTCCAGGCAGTTGTTCTAGTCCTAGATACTTCCTTGCAGTTCAGGTTGTCTGGGTCTTCTTGGTCCCTCATCTTCCTTCCTCTAACGGGAACCTCTAAAGTTCAGGAAAACTCTGAACTTTTATTGTTTAATCAGGCATGGAGGGGCCTAGCAAATCTGGTCAGTTTTAGGAACTTACTAAAGCTGTTCCTCCTCTTTAAGGAGCTTCCTGCAGGATGGAATGTATCAGTCTTGAAGGAAACCATTACACCAAGTTGGGTAATAAGCATGTCTTTGTTTCTCTGATAGTATTGTGTACTAACCAGCTTATAGACTCATCAGCTCTCCCACCCCCTGACCCAATTTATGAGCATTGTACTCCTGAGTAACTGGCATTACTTCTTTAAGACCTAAGAGGTCTTCATTAACAAAGACAGCATTAACAGGGATGATTGCATTGGTCACTTGAGATACATCTATACTTTTCTCACCTGCATTAAACAGACTTCAGTAATGTAAATAGTTACAAAGTTGACATTGTGAAGATACTGAAAGACTAAAAACTCCCAAGATCAGTCTTCCACACACTCCCCTCAATAACATCAAATCTTGGATAGATATAGCCCTAAACACCTCTTGGTTGCACAACTAAGCACACTTTCCATCTTCCCTTTAGCTGACCGGTTCAAACATCATTCATCTTGCTACATTCATTTTGAAATATTAATATCATCTGTCTTTTCTATTGAGCAGGCTGGTAGGAAAGGACAGAAAACACTGGGAATGCAGAACAGGAGTAGGGTTCTTTGCTAAATGTTGCAATCAGAAGGCATGCTTATGTATTTTACTGAAGGTTTCCAAGGCCAATACTATACTTAGCTTTACATGTTAAGACTATTAAATATTCTTTTCTAAAATTAGGACTGAAACTATTCTTACATGTTGCTATATGAAGATGTAAAATCCTGCCTGTCCTGGTTACTTACAAACATTGAATTTATAATGGAAAAAGGTGACTCTATTACAATTACAAGAGTGGGGGAAATACTAAGACACTTAAAATGAGATATGGTCTTATAACTGGGAGGAATCCTTATCACCCTTCTAGCACTTAGGATTCTGTGTCAGTATTTCCTATGTATTTCCACAGAACACTACCACATACACTACTAATATGATGAAAAGACCAGAGATTTGTTGTATCCAAGCATGTTCTGTACACAAATACAATAAACCTACAGTCAAGTAGTGGTGATTTTTACCATATATGAAGTTTTGCAGGCCATTTGTTTGATCCTTTTTATGTCCATAATCATGGATTTGTAGTTTGATAACTTGTCCTATTCACAAATAGCCAGTTGAATATTTCACAGTGGTAGTTCTAGTACTAGCTTTTTTGCATCCTTGATTCTCTCAACTCTGCAGGGCTCTAGGTAATTAAAACCCGTAAATGATGTAGGTGGAGAACAGCCAGTAGCATGCCCATTGGCAAAATTCACCTCAGATCTATCCCTGTAAAAATTAAATGCCAATCTCATTGAATGGGCTAAGTAATTTTATATTCAAAGCTAAAGTGGAGTGTGTCTATGTTCTATATAAGATAAGGACATATCAGGAGGAGCCAGTCCTTCTTGATAAATTGTACAAAGAACTGTTTCCAGTTATTCCAATTCAAGAAATGCTTGCGATCATTCCTCCAGCCTTTCCATATAGAATATACAGCATGTTCAAGAAGGGTGAGTGTACTTCCTCAAAAAGATCAAGAAATAACCCTAATAATTAATAAGCAGAATGCATGATAGAGAAAGGGTTCAGAGACCCCACTCCTCACTACTGAACTATTGCTACTGATAGACTTTGGGCATTGGGGAATCATTGCTTTCACTTCTATACTCTCTGATGATGACTCAAGGTTCCAATGGATATTTACCATCACTGCTCCTAGTTAAACTAAATATGATACAAAACCAAACAGAAAGTCATGAATGTAGGAAATAGACTGGAAATAAGGAGAAAGGGATTTGTAGGTATAGGGAAAAGCCAAGAGAGAATGAGAGCAAATAATAAACAGATTTATTATATATGTTTATGAAATCTTCACAGAACAAGTATAGCAAAACTACTGCACAACAAAGAAAACAATCTTCAGAATAAAGAGGCAGCCTGCAGAATTGGGGAAGAGGAGTCTGTCAACTGTATATCCTTCACTGGATTAATAAATGAAATGAAATCTACCTGCTTTCCCAGTGTCCCCACCAGTACCAGGGATCCAAGCTAAGACCCAACCCCATGACCTACCTATTCCTATCAACTCTCCTTAAAGCACACCTAAGAGCCAAGCCCTGAATGTTAAAAAAAATGACCTTAAATCCAATCTTATGAAGATGGTAAAGGCCTTTAAAGAGGAAATCAATAAATCCCTTCAAGAAATACACACGTGAAAATACAATCAAATAGGTGAAGGAAATGAATAAAACTGTTAAGGACCTGAAAATGAAAATAGCAGCAATAAAGAAAACATAAAATGAGGAATTCCTGGTGATACAAAATCTAGGTAAGCAAACAAAAACTAGAAATACACCATCACCAGCTGACTTTAAGAGAGAGAAGGGAGAATCTCAGGCATAGATATATGATAAAAGAAATTGAAACATCAGTTAAAGGAAATGATAAATCTAAAAATTTGTGGATGTAAAATATTCAGGAAATCTGGGAAAATAAAAAAAGACCAAACCTAAGAGTAAAGAGAATAGAAGAACCTTAGCTCAAAGTCTCAGCAAATTATTTTCAACAAAATCGTAGAAGAAAATTTTCTTTTTTTTTTTTCCTTTGAAGAAAAAAAGTTTTGGTTTTGAGGAACTTGTTACTGCACATTTCAGAGATGAAACACCAAAAACCTCAAATATCCTGTCAATAAATGTGCTAAATGAATGGGAATAGAGGATTCTTACAAGGAAGAAATGTCCTGTATGTTTCTAAAGAATTGTTTAACATTCATAGTGTGATTGGCAATTCTTGGTTGTCACCTTGACTATATCTAGAATTAACCTAGAATGGCTGGACACATGTGTGAGAAAATTTTTTGCTTAACTGGATCGTTTAAAGTAGAAAAATCCATTTGTAATCTTCGTTTTTGAGTTGGAGAGACACATCTTTAACCAAAATATGTTGAGATAAAAAGAATCATCTCTATCTAATCCAGGTGGCACCTTCTGCTGGCAGCCTACAAAAAAGAAATAGAAGAAGGACCTCCTCCTCCAGCTCCTCCTCCTCCTCCTCCTCCTCCTCCTCCTCCTCCTCCTCCTCCTCCTCCTCCTCCTCCTCTAACTCCTTTTCTCTCTCTCTTGTTCTCTCTCTCTCTCCCTTCTTCCTCCTTACCTCCATTCCTCCCTCCTTCCTTACCTCCCTCCCTCCCTCCCTAGCAAATCCATTCCTTCCTTGGCATTAAAGCATACTTTGTTGGGATTCCAATTTAAACTGAAAGACCAACTGAGACACCAAGCCTTGTGGGCTAAAAAATTAGTGATCTGTTGGACATTTCTATTCATAGGCATCCATTGTTTAATTAGCTGCAACACAGCCCATGGGTCTTATAAGTCATTCTAATAAGTCTCCTTTCTACATACAAATATATATTCTTTTTTATAAGATCTATTACTCTAGAAAACCTTGACTAATACAATTAGTTATATGATATGTAAATTAAACTGCTTTAAAAGTCCATGTATCCCATTAAAAATAGATTTGAAGCAGAAATTCTGGATGGAAATGTAAGCTTGTGAAGCCACTATAGAACTAGTATGGAGGCTTCTTTTACAGTCAAAAAACAAAAAAAAATGTAGAGCAATCTTGTTATATATCTCTACCATCATGGATGTATACCAAAAAATGTAAGTCAACAAATCATGAAGTTATTTGCACATCTGTATTTATTACTGCATTATCCACAATAGCCAAGACAAAGAACCAACCTACATGCCCATGATACAGTGAAGGGATAAGTAAAATGTGAAATATACACAATGGAATTTTGTTTAGACATAAAAAATAAAGAAAATATAATATTTGCACAAAAAATGGATGAAGCTGAATAGTATTGCATTAAGTGAAATAATCTAATGCAAAATTTAAAAGACAAATATTACTTGTTTTTATGTGTGTGTGAGTGTTTATATGTGTCATAAAGTAGACAGGAAACTCCGAAAGGAGTAGAAGCAGTCTGAAGGAAGGGAATGGGCAAAATTAAAGAGAAATTTGATGTGTGTGAGATGAAGGGAAGACAATTTGTAGTAAAGCAGAGCAACAGAAAGAGGGGTGAGAAAAACAGGACAAATAAGAACAAATATAATGATCCTTGTATGAAATGTCAAAATTGAAATTATTACTTTGTATGTTATCTAAAAATTAATTAAAATAATATCAAGTAAAAACCCATATAAATCTTCCAAAGCATATTATCTTTTTTCCTTAATTTTTATTCGATGTATTCTTTATTTACATTTCAAATGATTTCCCCTTTTCTTTTTTATTCAATATATTTTTTATTTACATTTCAAATGATTTCCCCTTTTCTAGCCCCCCACTCCACAAAAGTCCCATAAGCCCCCTTACCTCCCCCTGTTCTGCCACCCACCCCTTCCCACTTCCCTATTCTTGTTTTGCCCTATACTGCTTCACTGAGTCTTTCCAGAACAAGGGGCCACTCCTCCGTTCTTCTTGTACCTTATTTGATATGTGGATTATGTTTTGGGTATTTCAGTTTTCTAGGTTAATATCCACTTATTAGTGACTGCATACCATGATTGATCTTTTGAGACTTGGTTACCTCACTGAGTATGATGTTCTCCAGCTCCATCCATTTGCCTAAGAATTTCATGAATTCATTGTTTCTAATGGCTGAATAGTACTCCATTGCGTATATATACCACATTTTTTGCATCCACTCTTCTGTTGAGGGATACCTGGGTTCTTTCCAGCTTCTGGCAATTATAAATAGGGCTGCTATGAACATAGTGGAGCATGTATCCTTATTACATGCTGGGGAATCCTCTGGGTATATGCCCAGGAGAGGTATAGCAGGATCTTCCAGAAGTGAGGTGCCCAGTTTTCTGAGGAACTGCCAGACTGATTTCCAGAGTGGTTGTACCAATTTGCAACCCCACCAGCAGTGGAGGAGTGTTCCTCTTTCTCCTGCCAACACCTGCTGTCTCCTGAATTTTTAATCTTAGCCATTCTGACTGGTGTAAGGTGAAATCTCAGAGTTGTTTTGATTTGCATTTCCCTAATGACTAATGAAGTTGAACATTTTTTAAGATGCTTCTCCACCATCCAAAGTTCTTCAGGTGAAAATTCTTTGTTTAACTCTGTACTCCATTTTTTAATAGGGTTATTTGGTTTTCTGGAGTCTAACTTCTTGAGTTCTTTATATATATTGGATATTAGCCCTCTATCTGATGTAGGGTTGGTGAAGATCTTTTCCCAATTTGTTGGTTGCTGATTTGTCCTTTTGATGGTGTCCTTTGCCTTATAGAAACTTTGTAATTTTATGAGGTCCCATTTGTCAATTCTTGATCTTAGAGCATACGCTATTGGTGAACTGTTCAGAAACTTTCCCCCTGTACCAATGTCCTCAAGGGTCTTCCCCAGTTTCTTTTCTATTAGCTTCAGAGTGTCTGGCTTTATGTGTAGGTCCTTGATCCATTTGGAGTTGAGCTTAGAACAAGGAGCCAAGGATGTATCAATTTGCATTCTTCTGCATGCTGACCTCCAGTTGAACCAGCACCATTTGTTGAAAAGGCTATCTTTTTTCCATTGGATGTTTTCAGCCCCTTTGTCAAGGATCAAGTGGCCATAGGTGTGTGGGTTCATTTCTGGATCTTCAATCCTGTTCCATTTATCCACCTGCCTGTCACTGTACCAATACCATGCAGTTTTTAACACTATTGCTCTATAGTATTGCTTGAGGTCAAGGAAACTGATTCCCCCGGAATTTGTTTTGTTGTTGAGAATAGTTTTAACTATCCTGTGTTTTTTGTTATTCCAGATAAATGTGAGAATTTCTCTTTCTAACTCTGTGAAGAATTGAGTTGGGATTTTGACGGGTAATGCGTTGAATCTGTATATTGCTTTTGACAAAAGGGCCATTTTAACTATATTAATCCTGCTGATCCATGAGCATGAGAGGTTTTTCCATTTTTTGAGGTCTTATTCCATTTCTTTCTTCAGAGTCTTGAAGTTCTTGTCATACAAATCTTCCACATGTTTGGTAAGAGTCACCCCAAGTTACTTTATACTGTTTGTGTCTATTGTGAAGGATGTCATTTCCCTAATTTCTTTCTCAGCCTGCTTATCCTTTGAGTATAGGAAGGCTACAGATTTGCTTGAGTTGATTTTATAACCTGCCACTTTGCTGAAGTTGATTATCAGCTGTAGGAGTTCTCTAGAGGAGTTTTTTGGATCACTTAGGTAGACTATCATATCATCTGCAAATAATGATAGTTTGACTTCTTCCTTTGCAATTTGTATCCCTTTGACCTCCTTATGTTGTCTAATTGCCCAAGCTAGTACCTCAAGTACAATATTGAAAAGATAAGGACAAAGGGGGCAGCACTGTCTAGTCCCTGATTTTAGTGGGATTGCTTCAAGTTTCTCTCCGTTTAGTTTGATTCTGGCTACCGGTTTGCTGTACATTGCTTTTTCCATGTTTAGGTATGGGCCTTGAATTCCTGTTCTTTCCAAGACTTTAAGCATGAAAGGATGCTGAATTTTGTCAAATGCTTTTTCAGCATTCAATGAAATGGCCATGTGGTTTTTTTCTTTTAGTTTGTTTGTGTAGTGGATTGCATTGATGGATTTCCTTATATTGAACCAAACCTGCATCCCTGGAATAAAGCCTACTTGATCATGGTGGATGATCGTTTTTATGTGTTCTTGGATTCGGCTGGCAAGAATTTTATTGAGTTTTTTTGCATCAATGTTCATAAGGGAAATTGGTCTGAAGTTCTCTTTCCTTGTTGGATCTTTGTGTGATTTTGGTATGAGCGTAATTGTGGCTTAGTAGAAGGAACTGCGTAGTGTTCCTTCTGTTTCTCTTTTGTGGAATAGTTTGAAGAGTATTGGTGTTAGGTCTTCTTTGAATGTCTGATAGAATTCTGCACTGAAACCATCTGGTCCTGTGCTTTTTTTGGTTGGAAGACTTTTAATGACCCCTTCTATTTCTTTAGGGGTTATGGGACTGTTTAAATGATCTATTTGGTCCTGACTTAATTTGGTATCTTCGGCATCTGAGATTCTTTCTTCCATCTCTTGTATTCTGTTGTTGATATTTGCATCTATGGCCCCTGATTTCTTCTCAAGGTTTTCTATCTCCAAAGTTGTCTCCCTTTGTGATTTCTTAGTTGTTTCTACTTCTGTTTTTAGATTCAGGATGGTTTTGCTCAGTTCCATCATTTGTTTGTTTGTGTTTTCCTTTAATTCTTTAAGAGATTTTTGTATTTTCTCTTTCATGACTTCTGCCTGTTGACTCAAGTTCTCCTGCATTTCTTTAAGATTTTTTTTGTTTTTTTTATTTGTTTGTTTTTTTGTTTTTGTGTTGTTTTTTGTTTTTTTGTTTTTGTTTTTGTTTTTGTTTTTGTTTTTTTTTGCATTTCTTCTTTATTGGCTTCTGTCTCTTGAGCCTTATTCTCCTGAATGTCTTTAAATGATTTTTGCGTTTCCATTATATGGGTTTCTAGCTTATTCATGTTCCCCTGTATTTCTTTAAGAGATTCATTTGTGTCCTTTTTGTGTTCTTCTAGTAGCATCATGACCTGTGATTTTAAATCCATATCTTGTTTCTCTGGTGTATTGGCATAACCAGGACTTTTTGATGTTGGAGAGTTTGGTTCAAACGCTGCCATATTGCCTAGATTTCTGTTAGTAGTGTTCCTTTGTTTGCCCTTTGCCATCTTGTTCTCTGGAGTTAGTTGGTCTTGTCTCTGGCAGGTGTTTGAGCCTCCTGAGAGGCTCTAGGACTATTTATGCAACACTGGATGGCTGGGTTTCCCCTGTCACAGATTGCTAATGTGCTGTCCTCCTCTTGGGTGCCCTTGCAGCCCTAGTGTGCTTTGCCCCAGATTGTGTCTGTGAACCAGATGGTGCCCATTTGCTCCTTTAGTGAGTGCTGATTGTCTACGCTGCAGGATGTTTTCCGAGTGCTGATCACTCTGCTGGGCAGCTGATCTCCCAACTGGGTTGGTGCACACAAGGCTAGCCTACCTGCTGAGGCCCTGAATCTAGGCAAAAGCCTGGCAGTCCAAGTTCCCGAGCAAAGTTCCCCTTGGGTTATGAGTGTTAACTGGTTCTGTCAGGTGGCCAGGATGGAGGTGTGAGTGTGCTCCCTGAAAGTGCCGAGAGAGTCTGCTGGGCTAACAACCTCCTGGCCGGGTTGGTACATAGATGGCCCACCGAGCAGCCCAGGGCCTGGGGTCAGTCCAGGGCCTGTCGGGGCCTAGACCCCTGCTATGTTAGCCTCGGGCTATGCCTGTTAGCTGGCTTTGCCTGCTAGAACTCTTTGGCATCCCATAGGCAAAATGGTGGCTCGAGCACCAGGTGGGGAAAACAGCCTCCTGGCTGGGTTGGCACACTGATGCCCCCCCTAACAGCCCAGGGCCTGGGTGTAGGCCAACGCCCACTGGGCTTAGACCCCCGAGATGTTGGCCTCGGGTTATGTTTGCATACCTCAGGCTGTCTGATCTCTCTGGTGTCCGAGAACCAAATGGAGGCAGAGTTCTGAAGTGGCTTCTGTGCGGTGAAAGTTGCCATAAATCCACTGCTGCTTGCAGTCCGGCTGGCCAGCGATGGTCAGTGGTCATTGGCGCAGGGTCTGCCTGGACCCTGTCACCTTGGTTCCACTACTAATGGCCCTTCCTCTGGACCAGCCACTGTTGCTGTTGCCGCTGCCACCGCTGCCCTCCTGTAATCCCATCGGTTTCTGATTTCTATTACACCTAGCTGCCTATACTTTGGCTTTTTTGTTTGCTTTGGTTTTGGTGTTGGTTGTGGTTTTCTGTTTGTTTGTCTGTTTGTTTAGTTGGTTGGTTTTTGAAATTGTTTTAGGTTTTGTTTGTTTTTGCTTAACTAATCTCCCCTAAAGCCTGTCTGAGTTGTTCTTACAACTAGTATCAATTCAAAGTCTTTTTCTGTTAGTGCCAGGATAGGCTGAAGTAGTCATTGAGCCTAGGGGCAGGGGTGATTGAGAGTCCATCATACTACCTAGGTGTAGAGTAACAATCATCAATACCACATTAACCAGCCAGGCTACATCAGAAGGATCAATGGAAATGATCCTTCCAACAGGAAGAAATTGTTTGCAGGTGCAAATAAGCACGAAATAGAACTCAGCTAATGAGTTTCCATTACCAGCTAAATGCATAATCAGATTATTTGGGCTTTTCTATAGCAGTGACAAATCAATTATTAGTGATAAATCCTATCATATACATGGATCATTTTAAATTGTCTGACTCTGTCTGTAATGAGTAAATAAAATTGATTTTGCTAAAAGTGCATAATTATTAGGTATTGAAAAAATAAAAATAGCTGGATGCTTCTGCAGTGATGAGATCCAAGGCAGCTAAGACATATTTCTTCAAGAATGTTCAATAAAAAGAAAGAAAGAAAGAAAGAAAGAAAGAAAGAAAGAAAGAAAGAAAGAAAGAAAGAAAGAATAGGTAATTATGAATAGTGGAATATATATGTACACAAACGTTTTTTAATTGGGTTGTAAATGAAGCATAAACTAAAAACTTTGAAATTCCTGGAAGAAAATAAAAAATTTCTGGATAAATTGGATTTTTTCTAGGACATAAAAGTCACAATTTATAAGTGGTAGCTAAAGTTGAAATGTTCTCTCCAAATGATTATTTAGGAACAAAAGTCATAAACTTGAAAAAATTATTTGAAAAAATACATATCTAATAAAGGACCCCAGTGTAAAACAGAAAGACTTCTCAAGTCTTATAATAAGAGAACACATTTTAACACTATTATTTTATTTCACTTATTTCATGTGTATACATGAACACAAGCATTCTCTAATGCCAGAAAAGGATGTTGGGTCTCTTGGAGCTGGAATTACAGGCAATTGTGAGCCATCTGTTGTGTGTACTGATAATAAAACCAGGAGCTCTGTAAGAGCAGCAAGCACTCTTAACCATTGAGCCATCTCTCCAGTCTCCCCTGAAAGCATAATTTTAAATGGGTTATAGATCTGAACAACTGTATCAAATACAAAAGAGATATAAAATGGCAAAGAAAAGTACATAAAAAAGATACTGAGCATAATCATTAATTAGAAAATTACAGTTTAAAAACATAGAACGCTTCTCCTGCATACCCAATAGAATGGCTATGTTTGTTTTGTTTGACAACGCTCTGTGTTTAGGATATTATAGGCTACGGTAGATAGAGGTTCATATCTTAATCTCCAGAATGGTTTACTGTGTTGTGTTTCTCACAAAGGGAGTAAGATTGTCAATGGAAACAAATTTGATAATCATCTATTTTAAAAGATTATCTTTTATTACCAGAGTAGCTACAATGGTAAGTAAGACAGGGGCAAAAGAGACAATGTGCTGGCTAGTTTTTTATTAATTTGACAAGAGATAGAGACATTTGAAAGAATGGAACCTCAGTTGAGAAAATGACTCCATGAAATCCAGTTGTAAGACAGTCTTGCCTCCCCTTGTTCCCCAATCAACCCACTCCTGTTTCCCTGTCCTGGTATTTTCCTACACTGCAGCATTGAGCCTTCCCAGGACCAAGGGCCTCTCCTCTCTTTGATGTCCAACAAGGCCATCCTCTGCTGCCTACTTGTCTGGAGCCATGGGTAATTCCATGTGTACTCTTTGGTTGATGGTTTAGTCCCTGGGAACTCTGGAGGTACTGGGTGACTCATATTGTTGTTCCTCCTATGCTACTGCAAACCCCTTCAACTCCTTGGGTCCTTTCCCTAGCTCCTCCATTGAGGACCCTGTGCTCAGTTCAATGGCTGGCTAAGATTGTGCCCCTCTGTATTTGTCATGCACTAGCAAAACCTCCCAGATTACAGCTATATCAGGCTCCAGTCAACAAGCACTTGTGGGCATCCACAATAGTGTTGGGTTTTTGTAACTATATATGGGATAGATCCCAAGGTGGGGCAGTCTCTGGATGGTCTTTCCTTCAGAATCAGCTCCACACTTTATCTCTGTATCTCCTTCTGTGGGTTCCCACTTCTAAGAAGGATCAGAGTATCCATACTTTGTTCTTCCTTTTTCTTAAGCTTCATTTAATCTATAAATTGTGTCTCAGGTATTCCAATCTTCTGGGCTAATATCCACTTATCAGTGAGTGCATACCGTGTGTTCTTTTGTGATTGGGTCACCTCACTCAGGATGATATTTTCCAGTTCCACCCATCTGCCTAAGAAGTTCATGAATTCATTGATTTTAATAGCTGAGTAGTATTCCATTGTGTAAATATACCACATTTTCTATATCCATTCCTGTGTTGAGGGTCATCTGGTTTCTTTCCAGCTTCTGGATACTACAAATAGGGTTGCTATGAACATAGTGGAGCATGTATCTTTATTACATTTTGGAGCATTTTCTGGGTATATGCCAAGGATTGGTATAGCTGGGTCCTCAGGCAGTACTATGTCCAATTTTCTGAGAAATCTCCAAACTGATTTCCAGAGTGGTTTTATTAGCTTGCAATCCCACCAGCAGTGGAGGAGTGTTCCTTTGTCTCTACATCCACATCAGCACCTGCTGTTTCCTGAGTTTTGATCTTAGCCATTTTGACTGGTGAGAGGTAAAATCTCAGGGTTGTTTTGATTTGCATTTCCCTGATGACTAAGGATGTTGAAGATTTCTTTAGGTGCTTCTCAGCCATTTGATATTCCTCAGTTGAAAATTCTTCATTTAGCTCTGTACCCCATTTTAATAGGGTTATTTGGTTCTCTGGAGTCTAGCTTCTTTATATATATGTATATATATTATTTTCTATATTCTTTGTTTACATTCCAAATGATTTCCCCTTTCCCAGATCCCCCCTCCCCATATGTCTCATAAACCTTCTTCTCTCCACTCATTCTCCAATCACCTCTCTCCTTTTTCTCTGTCCTGATACTCCCCTCCAAAGCTAGATCAATCCTTTCCAGGATCAGGACCCTCTCCATACTTCTTCATGGGAGTCATTTGTTATGCTATTTGTGCCTTGGGTATTCAGAGCTTCTGGGCTAATTAATATCCACTTATCAGAGATTGCATTCCATGTACATTCTTTTGTGATTGGGTTACCTCACTTAGGATGATATTTTCCAGATCAAACCATTTGCCTAAAAATTTTGTGAATTCATTGTTTCTAATTGCTGAGTAGTATTTCATTGTGTAAATATAGTCTAGCTTCTTGAGTTCTTCGTATATATTGGATATTAGCCCTCTGTTGGATGTAGGGTTGGTAAAGATCTTTCCCCAATTTGTTGATTGCCATTTTGTCCTGTTGATTGTGTCCTTTATCTTATACAAAATTTGTAATTTTATGAGGTACCATTTTTCAATTCTTGATCTTAGAGCATAAGCTATTTGTTCTGTTCAGGAAATATTCCCCTGTGTCCATGTGCTCAAGACTCTTCCCGTTTCTTTTCTATTAGTTTCAGTGTGTCTGGTTTTATGTGGAAGTCCTGGATCCACTTGGACTTGAGCTTTTTGCAGGTAGATAAGAATGGATTGATTTGCATTCTTCTGCATGCTGACCTCCAGTTGAACCATCACCATTTGTTGAAAAGGCTATCTTTTTTCCACTGGATGGTTTTAGCTCCTTTGTCAAAGATCAAGTGACCATAAGTGTGTAGGTTCATTTCTGGGTCTTGAATTATATTCCATTGATCTACCTGCCTGTCACTGTAGCAATACCTCGCAGGTTTTTTTTTTTTTTTAAATTGAATATAATCCTCATTAACATTTTTTCTTTATTTGATATATTTTTTATTTACATTTCAAATGATTTCCCCTTTTCTGCCTCCCCACTCCCCGAAAGTCCCATAAGCCCTGTTCCCTCCCCGTATTCTCCTATTCACCCCTTCCCACTCCCCTGTTCAGCTATTCCCCTATACTGCTGCACTGAGTCTTTTCCAGAACCAGGGGCCACTCCTCTGTTGCTCTTGGACATCATTTAATATGTGGATTATGTCTTAGGTATTCCAAGTTTCTAGGCTAATATCCACTTATCAGTGAGTGAGTGCATACCATGATTGATCTTTTGAGACTGGGTTCCCTCACTTAGTATGATGTTCTCCAGTTCCATCCATTTGTTTAAGAATTTCATGAATTCATTGTTTCTAATGGCTGAATAGTACTCTATCGTGTAAATATACCACATTTTTGTATCCATTCCTCCGTTGATGGACACCTGGGTTCTTTCCAGCTTCTAGCTATTACAAACAAGGCTGCTATGAACATAATGGAGCATGTGTTCTTGTTGCATGCCAGGGAATCCTCTGGATATATACCCAGGAGTGGTATAGCAGGGTCCTCCAGAAGTGTCATGTCCAGATTTCTGAGGAACCGCCAGACTGATTTCCAAAGTGGTTGTACCATCTTGCAGTTCCACCAGCAGTGGAGGAGTGTTCCTCTTTCTCCACATCCTCGCCAACACCTGCTGTCTCCTGAGTTTTTAACTTTAGCCATTCTGACTGGTGTGAGGTGAAATCTCAGGGTTGTTTTGATTTGCATTTCCCTAATGACTAATGATGTTAAACATTTCTTAAGGTGCTTCTTAGCCATCCGAAGTTCTTCATGTGAAAATTCTTTGTTTAGCTCTGTACCCCACTTTTTAATAGGGTTATTTGGTTCTCTGGGGTCTACCTTCTTGAGTTCTTTGTATATATTAGATATTAGCCCTCTGTCAGATTTAGGGTTGGAGAATGTCCTTTCCCAATCTGTTAGTTGACGTTTTGTCCTTTTGACAGTGTCCTTTGCCTTACAGAAACTTTGTAATTTTATGAGGTCCCATTTGTCAATTCTTGATCTTAGAGCATAAGCTATTAGTGTTCTGTTCAGGAACTTTTCCCCTGTGCCCATGTCCTCAAGGGTCTTCCCCAGTTTCTTTTCTATTAGTTTCAGTGTGTCTGGTTTTATGTGGAGATCCTTGATCCACTTGGAGTTGAGCTTAGTACAAGGAGATAAGAATGGATCAATTCGCATTCTTCTGCATGCTGACCTCCAATTGAACCAGCACCATTTCTTGAAAAGGCTATCTTTTTTCCATTGGATGTTTTCAGCTCCTTTGTCAAAGATTAAGTGACCATTGGTGTGTGGGTTCATTTCTGGGTCTTCAAACCTATTCCATTTATCCACTTGCCTGACACTATACCAATACCATACAGTTTTTATCACTATTGCTCTGTAGTAATGTTTGAGGTCTGGTATACTGATTTCCCCCCAGAAGTTCTTTTACTGTTGAGAATAGTTTTAGCTATCCTGTTTTTTTTTTTTATTATTCCAGATGAATTTGAGAATTGCTCTTTCTAACTCTATGAAGAACTGAGTTGGGATTTTGATGGGGATTGCATTGAATCTGTAGATTGCTTTTGGCAAGATGGCCATTTTAACTATATTAATCCTGCCAATCCATGAGCATGAAAGATTTTTCCATTTTCTGAGGTCTTCTTCGATTACCTTCTTCAGAGATCTGATTTTAGTGGGATTGTTTCAAGTTTCTCTCCATTTAGTTTGATGTTGGCTACCGGTTTGCTGTATAGTGCTTTAACTATGTTTAGGTATGGGCTTTAAATTCCTATTCTTTCCAAGACTTTTAGCATGAAAGGAAGCTGAATATTGTCAAATGTTTTTTCAGCATCTAATGAAATGACCATGTGGTTTTTTTCTTTGAGTTAGTTTATGTAGTGGATAGCATTGATGGATTTCCATATATTGAACCAACCCTGCATCCCTGGGAACCAAAGCACCCCCACATCAGTCCTCCTCCTTCTTGAGCTTCCTGTGGTCTGTGAATTGTAACTTACTTATTTAGAGCTTTCAGGCTAACATTCACTTATCAATGAGTGCATCCCATCTGTGTCCTTTTATGATTGGGTTACCTCAATTGGTCAGAATGGCTAAGATGAAAAAACTCATGGGACAGCAGATGCTGGAGAGGATGTAGGGAAAGTGGAACACTTCTCCATTGTTGGTAGGATTGCAAGGTGGTAAAAACACTCTGGAAATCACTTTGGTGATTCCTCAGAAAATTAGACATAATACTACCTGAGGAACCAGCTATACCACTCCTAGGCGTATACCCAGAAGATGCTCCAACATGCATTAAGAATACATGCTCCATTGTGTTCATAGCAGCCTTATTTATAATAACCAGAAGCTGCAAAGGACCCAGATATCCCTCAGTGGAGGAATGGATAAAGAAAATGTGGTATATGTACACAATGGAGTACTATTCAACTATTAAAAACAATGAATTCATGAAATTCTTAGGCAAATGGATGGTACCAATGCAGTTTTTACCAATATTGCTCTGTAGTACTGCTTGGGGTCCAGGAGTTTTAGCTATCTTGGGGTTTTTGTTATTCCAGATGAATTTGAGAATTGCTCTTTCTAATTCTATGAATAATTGAGTTGGAATTTAGATGGGGAATGCCTTGAATCTGTAGCTTGCTTTTGGCAAGATAGCCATTTGTACTATATTAATCCTGCCAATCCACGAGCATGGGAGATCTTTCCATATTCTGAGAAATTTCTTCAATTTCTTTCTTCAGAGACTTGAAGTTCTTGTCTTACAGATATTTCACTTGTTTGGTTAGAGTCACACCAAGATACTTTATATAGTTTGTGACTATTGTGAAGGGTGTCATTTCCCTAATTTCTTTCTCAGCCTGTTTATCCTTTGAGTAGAGTAAGGCTACTGATTTGTTTGAGTTAATTTTATATCCAGACACTTTTCTGAAGTTGTTTATCAGCTGTAGGAATTCTCTGGTGGAGTTTTTTGGGTGGCTTAGATATATTATCATATCATCTGCAAATAATGATAGTTTGACTTCTTCCTTTCCAATTCCTATCCCTTTGACCTCCTTTTGTTGTCTAATTGCTCTAGCTAGAACTTCAAGTACTATATTGATTAGATTTGGAGAGAGAGAGCAGTCTTGTCTAGTCCCTGATTTTAGTGGTATTGCTTCAAGTTTCACTCCATTTAGTTTGATGTTGGCTACTGGCTTGCTGTATATTGCTTTTACTATGTTTAGGTATGGGTCTTGAATTTGTGATCTTTCCAAGACTCTTAACATGAAAGGAGGCTGAATTTTGTCAAATGCTTTTTTCAGGATCTACTAAAATGACTGTATGGTTTTTTCTTTGAGTTTGCTTAAGTAATGGATTATATTGATGGATTTCCATATATTGAACCATCCCTACATCCCTGGGATGAAGCCTACTTGATCATGGTGAATGATCATTTTGATATGTTCTTGGATTTGTTTGGCAAGAATTTTATTGAATATTTTTATATCGACATTCATTAGGGAAATTGGTCTGAAGTTCTCTTTCTTTGTTGGATCTTTCTGTGGTTTTGGTATCAGTGTAATGGTGGCTTCCTCAAATGAGTTGGGTAGGGTTCCATCTGTTTCTATTTTGTGGAATAGTTTGAAGAGTATTGGTGTTAGGTCTTCTTTGAAGGTCTGATAGAATTCTGCACTAAAATCTTCTGGTCCTGGACTTTTTTTGGTTGGGAGACTTTCAATGCCATCCAGGAAATTTGGGACACAATGAAAAGACTAAACCTAAGAATAATAAGAATTGAAAAGGTAAAGACTCCAAGTTCGAAGTACCAAAATACAACTTCAACAGTATAAAAGAAGGAAATGTCTCTAACTTAAAGAAAGAAATATCCATAAACATACAAGAAGCCTACAGAACACCAAATAGATTGGTTCAGAAAAGAAAATCCTCCCAACACATAATAAGCAGAACATTAAATGTACAAAGCAAGTAAACAAGAATATTAAGAGCTGTAAAGGAAAACTGCCATGTAACATATAAATGCAAACCTATCAGAATTATGCCTGACTTCTCAACAGAGATGAAAGCCAAAGATCCTAGTCAAGTGTCATGCAGACACTAAGAGACCACCAATCCCAGCCCAGACTACTGTACCAAGCAAACCCTCAACTACCATAGATAGATAAATCAAGATATTCTTCCATGCCAAAACCAAACTTATCTTTCTAATTAAACAATATCTTTCTACAAATCTAGCCCTACAAAGGATACTATGAGGAAAAGTTCAACAGAAGGAGAAAAATACACCCAAGAAAACACAAGTAATTAATCATCTCACAATACACACATGAATAGAATCACAAACACATAATATCACTTCCAACAATAAAATAACAGGAACTAGTAATCATTGGACACTAATATCTCTCAACATCAATGGACTCAGTTCCCTAATAAAAAAGACACAGCCTAATGGGCTGTGTGTGCAAACAGGATCCATAATTTTGCTGCATATAAGAAACACACCTTAGAAAAATAGGCAGATAGTACCTCAGAGGAAAGCGCTGGAAAAAAAAGATTTTCAAGCAAACCATCCAAAGAAACAAGCAGGCTGCTGGGTGTGGTGGCGCACGCCTGTAATCCCAGCACTTGGGAAGCAGAGGCAGGCCAATTTCTGAGTTCGAGGCCAGCCTGGTCTACAGAGTGAACTCCAGGACAGCCAGGGTTACACAGAGAAATCCTGTCTCTAAAAACAACAACAATAAAAACAAACAAAATAACAAAAAACAAACAAAAACAAGCAAGAATAGCCATTCTAATATCCAATAACATAGAGTTTCAACCAAAAATTATCAAAAACAGATGGGGAAGAACATTTCATATACATCAAATGAAAAATCTACCAAGATAAAGTTTCAATTCTGAATATACACAAATGCAAGGGTACCCACATTTGTAAAAGAAAGCTCAAAACACATTTTGAACCTAACAGAATAATAGAACCTTAATCCCACCAAGGACAGGACATTAAAAACAGAAACTAAACAGAGTCACAGTGAAACTAACACAAGTTATGAGCCAAATGGACAAAACATTTCACCCCTCACTCCAAGACAAAAGAATATATATTGCTCTAAGCACCTTATGAAACTTTCTCCAAAACTGAGCATATAAATGGGCACAAAACAAGCAGCAACAGATACAAAAAGATTGAAATAATCCCATGAATTCTATCAGATCACCACAGAGTAAGCCTTGACCTCAGCAATAACAAAAACAACAGAAAGCCCACATACTCATGGAAACTGAACAACTCTCTACTCAATGAAAACGTGGACAGGGAAGAAATAAAATAAGAAATTAAAGACTTTCTAGAATTCAATTAAAATAAAGGCACAGCATACCTAAATTCATGGGACTTAATAAAAGCAGTGTTGAGAAGAAAATCCATAGCACTAAGTGCCTTCATAAAGAAATTGGAGAGATCCAATAATAACAACTTAACAGCACGCCGGATAGCTCTAGAACAAAAGATGCAAACACATACAAGAGGAGTAGATGACGGAAAAATAGTCAAATTTAATGCTGAAATTAACCAATTGGAAACAAACAAACAAAAAAAATACAAAGAATCAACAAAACCAAAAGCTGGTTCTTTGAGTAAATCAACAAGATAGATAAACCCTTAGCCAAACTAACTAAAAGATACAGAGACATTATCCAATTTAAGAAAACTGAAAATGAAAAGGAAGACGCAACAATAGAAACTGAGGAAATTAAAAAAAATAAATCAGATCCTGCTACAAAAGCCTACTTGACAAAACTGGAAAATCTAGACAAATGGATGATTTTTCTAGACAGATACCACATACTAAAGTTTAATCAATATAATGTAAATTATCTAAACAGTCCCATAATCCCTGCAGAAATAGATGTAGTCAAAAACCTCTGAAAAAAAAATCCAGGGTCAGATGATTTTAGTGCCAAATTCTACCAGACCTTCAAAGAACAGGTACTACCACAAATACTATTCAAATTGTTCCACAAAATAGAAATAGAAGGAAAACTACCTAATTCATTCCATGATGCCATATTTACTTTGATACCTAAACCACACAAAGAACCAACAAAGAAAGAGAACTGCAGACCAAATTTGCTCATTAATATTGACTCAAAAATATTCAGTAAAACCCTCATAAACTGAATCCAAGAACTTATTAAAACATCACTCACCATGATCAAGTGGTCTTCATGACAGGGATGCATGGATGGCTCAGTATAACAAATCCACTGTATAAACAAATTCAAAGAAGTCACATGACCATTGCATTAGCTGCTGAAAATCCTTTGAAAAACATCAACACCACTTCATGTTAAAGGTCTTGGAGAGATTAGGAATTCATGGCATATACCTAAACATGTCAAAAGCAAACCAACAGCCAACATCAAATTAAATGGGGAGAAACTTGAAGCAATCACATTAAAATCAAGGACAATAGAAGGCTGTCCACTCTCTCATTCTAGTCAATATAGTGCTTGAAGTTCTAGCTAGAGCAATAAGACAGAAAAAGATCAAGGGAATAAAAATTGGAAAGGAAGAAGTTAAGTTATCACTGTTTATGGACGATGTGATAATATACATATGTGAGCCCCCCCCCAAATTCCACCAGAGAACTCTGACAGCTGATAAACAACTTCAGCAATGTGGATGGATCTAAAACTAACTCAACCAAAGCAGTAGCCTTCCAGTCTACAAATGATAAATGGGTTAAGAAAGATATTAGGGAAATAACACACTTCACAATAGCCATAAATAATATAAAATTATAGGGGCAGTTTTTGATGCTAAAGTCCTGTTCTCCAATTGGCTCTTGATCTGTCAATTTAAAAAAAGCCATGGGTAAAGGAGATAATTCCGGGTTCCTGGAGGAAAAGGGATATACAAGGAAGAAGAGAAGGAGTTTTTCCATGCTTTGGAGGGAGAAGAACTGAGCTGCCAGGTGAGGTCTCAGGAGGAGCTGAGGCCTGTGGCCACTACTATAGTTGGGTGGTCAGGGATGTTTGGCAGAGGCTAGGTAGGACTAGCCACTAAAGTTTAGGGCAGGTTGGAAATTCAGAGCTGAGTATTGATAAGGCCATGCTTTTGCAGGAGCGAGATAGTGCACAACAATTGTGCCAAGAAGACAAGTTGAAAATAAACAACTGTGTATGTGTGTGTTTTATTCACAGGTTCAAGAGAAGCTGAGAGCAGGCTGGTAGGAAAGCACTTCTCAGACCAAAGGCAGGTAATGCAAAACTACATGATAAAAAAGTGAAAGATCTGTATGACAAGAACTTCAAGTCTCTGAAGAAAGAAATCAAAGAAGACCTTAGATGATGAAAAAAAAAAAAAACTCCCATGCTCATGGATTGGTAGGATCAGCAAAGAGAAAATGACCATCTTACCAAAGCAATCTACAGATTCAACACGATCCCCATCAAAATTCCAACATAATTCTTCACAGACATGAAAAGAGCAATTCTCAACTTCATATGGAAAAACATCCAGTATAGTCAAAACATTTCTTATCAACAAAAGAACCCCTGGAGGAATAACCATCCATGGCCTCAAGCTGTAATACAGATCAATACTGATAAAACCATATGATATTGGTACAGAGACAGACAGGTAGATCAATGGAATAGAACTGAAGATCCAGAAATAAACCCACACCTATGGACACTTGATCTTTGACAAAGAAGACAAAGCCATACAGTGGAAAAGAGAAAGCATCTTCAAAATACAGTGCTGATCTCACTGGCAGTTGGCATTTAGAAGAAATTGATTCATATTCATCACCCTGCACTGAATTCAAGTCCAAATGGATCAAGGACCTTCACACAGAACCAGATACACTGAATCTAATAGAAGAAAGTGAGGGAAATATCCCCATACACATTGGCACAGGGGAAATTTTCCTGAACAGAACACCAATGGCTTAGGCTCTAAGATCAACAATTCACAAATGGGGCCTTTTGAAACTGAAAAACTTCTGTAAGTCAAAGGACACGGTCAATTGGACAAATCAGCAACCTACAGATTGAGAAAAGATCTTCACTAACCCTACATCTAATAGAGGACTAATATCCAAAATATTTAAAGAACTCAAGAATTCAGATTCCAAAAGAAGCAAAACTCACAATTCAAAATCGGGACACAGAACTAAACAGAGAATTCTCAACAGAGGAATCTTGAATGGCTGAGAAGCACTTAAAGAAATGTTCAGCATCTTTAGTAATTAGGAAAGCACAAATCAAACTATCCCTGAGATGATTCCACCTTACACCAATCAGAATGGCTAATATATATATAAACTAAGCAACAGCACATATTGGGGGAGGATGTGGGGAGGGAGCACTACTCCATGGCTGGTGGGGTTGTAAGCTGGTACAACCATTCAGGATATCAGTCTAGCATTTTCTCCAAAAATTTGGCTCCTGGGTACATACCTAAAAATCGTTCCACCATATGACAAGGACGTATGCTCCACTGTGCTCATATCAGCCTTATTCCTAATAGCTAGAAACTGGAAGTAACCTAGATGTCTCTCAAACAAACAATGGATACAGAAAATGTTGTTCATTTACATAATAGAATAATATTGAGCCGTTAAAAACAAGGACATCATTAATTTTACAGGCAAATGGATTGAAATGGAAAATAACATCCTGAGTGAAGTAACCCATACCCAAATGGACATGCATGGCAGGAGCCTAGCATGGCTATCCTCTGAGAGATTCTACCAGCTGTGGACTGAGACAGATGCAGATACATACAGTCAACCATTGGACTGAGGTCAGGATCCTCTATGGAAGAATTAGGGGAAGGATTAAAGGAGCTGAAGGGGATGGCAACCCCATACGAAGATCAACAGTGTCAACTAGTCTGGATCTCTGAGTGCTTCCAGAGACTAAGCCACCAACTAAAGACTGGTCTTAGCCCCCGAGCACATATCTAACAGAAGACTGTTCTATGGCCTCAGTGGGAAAGGATGTGCCTAATCCTGTAGAGACTCATTGCCCCAGAGAAAGGGAATGCCTCAGGAAAGGGGGAAAGCACCTTCTCAGAGGCAAAAGGGAGGATGGGGTGAAGAACTCTGGGATGGGGCACTGGGAGGAGGGCAATGTTTGGGATGTAAATAAATAAAAGGATTAATTTAAAAAGTAGCAACATAACTTTACTTCTCTGCTATGACTTTATATTATGCCTACACAGTGAAAAATTCGAAATCCACAGAATCAACTGATTTTGTGAAGGTGACAATGTTGGATAGTGATTGAGGCTTCTCTTCTGACTCCTGTCAAAAGTGTGGTCTCAACACAAGGACAAATATCAGACTGCAACCCCATTGACCAGCATTTCTTCACAAGTCTTTTCTCAATCCATTTAAGACATAATTTAATAAAAAATATTATATATTACACAGGTTTAAATCTCTTTGTGCCCTACTTTATAACTTTTAATATAAAGATTATGAAATTCAAAAACTAGTGGTACATAGTGGTACAAATTCGCAATTTCAGCACTTGGGGGCCGAAGGAGGAGGACTAGTAATTTGAAATCAACCTGTGCTATTATAGCAAGAAAGCAAGTAATAACAATGATAATATAAACAAAAAGTAAAAATGGCAGGAGGCCAATAATTAATATTCTTCTTCTCAGGAATGAGAGATGGCTCAGCATTTAAGAGTACATGCTGTTCTTGCACCATACTCATTTGGTTTCCAGTACCCACATTGGTGGCTGGTGTCTGACTACAACTCTAACTCCCAGAGATCCAGTGTCGTCTTCTGGATCTGTTGGTACCAGTACTCAGAACACACATTCTCCTATACAGACATGCACATAAATATAATTTAAAATAAAGAAAAATACTGACTATAAAGCATTTATTTGACCATCTATGGAGTTTTGGCCATCTAGTGCCCATTGGATCCCTACATTTTTAAAATACAGTGTCTCACTATGGATTATTGGCTCTTCTGGAACTCACTTTGTAGGCCAGGCTGCCCTTGAATTCACAGATATCTGCCTGCCTGAGCCTCTGAGTGCTAGGATTAAAGGCATGAACACCATGCCCAGCAAGATCCTAACTTTTTAACAGTATTTATTACTTGTTTTATAAGTTATGCCCCATAATCAAATCCTGAAAAAGCCTAATATGACACAGACAACATTTTCTTGCCCTTCCCATCACTTCTCTGACATAGACCTCTGTTTCCTTTCAGTTTGTATTGGACCCATGCATCTCAGCTCATCTGAGAGCTGTGTGTCAGACTCAGGTAAAAACAAAGATCTCGCCAATCTTTCTCCGTGGAACTCATGAAAACACTATATAAAAGTAAGACAGAATCACTTAGACGTCTATGGAATAAGTTTTCAAATATGTGTGGTGCGGAATTCATCATAAATAGTCTCACAGTAGACAGGAGCAAATGATCTTATGACTGTGTCAATAAGAGACTATGGGGAAGGCTTGGTGGCTTTAAAAAAGCTTTCAGTAGAAGGTGAGGACAAAATGGCTTCTATTTGTTGATGACAGGTCTGGTTCTCTTAGCTATGGTACTTCTCAGTCCACGTTGGTAGGTTGTTCACTAAGCACAGAATATGCCGTACATGAGTGTTCCCTTCATCATCTGACTCAATTGTTTTCATCTCTTAGCCTATATTTTCCTATATAACAATCCTGAAATGGTCATCATTGTTGTTCTGACTTTTACCTTTTTATTTATAAATTATGTGTTTGTGGGCACAAGAGTACAAATGCCCAAAAGTACTGGTGTCCATGGGAACTAAAGGTGTTAAAACTCCCTGCTTCTGGAGTTACAGGCAGCAACATGGATGCTGAGAACTGGACTTGTATCCTTTACAAGAGTAGAATACAGTCTTAACTACTGAGCCATCCCTCCAGCTATTTGCCATTTTGATTTGAAAGGTGCTGAAGGCATTAAGTTATACAAGCTCAGATGTCTCTTAGAATCTGAATTTAAATGCAAAACTCTTAGGTTCTGTATCACTTGTTTCTTTCTCATGAACACATTTATTGTCAGAGGGTTGGGTAATGCTGACAAGAATACTACCTTTGCCACCCTACCCTGAACTTTTCATTCAAATTCAAGTTCAAGGTTGTCTCAAATGTGCACTTTTGATGGACATGACATTAAAGATTCATTAACATCCAAACATTTATCAGGGAGAGCTTAGAGACTATCTGGTTTATCTTTTATTTTGTGGATTCATTGCTTATTCAATACATGCTTTCTACAAACCTGCTATGTGCTGGGTAACTGAGAATATTCAAACCTCTGTGCCTTCAGACTTCACTATAGTGCAGTAAATGATAAAAATACAGATCATTAAAGTCATAACTATATGAGAGCTAAGATGTTAATAGATCTTAATGGAATCTAATGACAAGTCACTCCATTCAGATGTAAGAAATAGGTGAAATCATTATTTCTTAGGAAGATTCTAATGAAATAGTAAATAGTAGCTCAAAAAGAGAATTGAGTCTTGGGTGACTAGGGAATGATTTGCATTATATATGTCCAAAATATGTGTCTGGCTTGAATCTAAACTCTCCTCCTCAGTTCCATTGAGGCCTTAAATCTATGCAGGCAATACACCAGGCCAAGGACATAATTATCGCATAAAAAGGATACACATAAGCAGATGCCTTTTGGTGGGTGCTATTGTAGGTTTTATAAATTCCTCTAATTACTATAGGAATTCATAGAAATAGACAAACAAACAGTGACAAAAATTGGCCTTTGGGGAGGCTATATAAACTTTTAGTGATGGCTGGAAAGAAGGCAGGCACTACAGCCCAAGGAATCCTTAATCTTTTAGAGCCCCTCACTAGGGTAAAATTGGCTTTTTAGCTTTGTAGCAGGAAAGGATTTCAGGACAAACCACAAAGATGCACATTTGTAGTTTATTAAAAACAACAGCATTTAAACAGACATATGGCACAAAGATTTATAGAGAGAATATATTTGGGAAGAAAGTAAAACATATGAGAAAGCATAGGTTGGACTTTTCAAAGGAGAGTCCCACTTCAGTGACCTTACAGAAGTCACATTGCCGGCATCTTTTAATGTATTAACTTTCATAGGATTGCTAAGGAATTTGAATGAGATCATAAAGTGGCTTCTAAGCTACATCTAGATAACAGGTTATCAGATGTTATACTATCTCCATTGTAAATAAAGTTAATAGTCTTGTCTGTGAGTGGCCCATTGAGTATCCATAAGAGTGCCTCCTTGAAGGCCATATAGGCACAGGTTTAAGCCTGGTCCTTCCTATTTTGCATAGAATCCCTCTATTAAAAATGAAACACTGCACCTGTGTAAGTAGTTTTCACAGCAAGTATTAACTCTGATGGAATTCTTGATTTTCAGTTGGCAAGAGCCTTCAACCAGACTCTGGGGTAAGGGTTTCCTTTTCTTTCCCTTGTTCCCATAATGTACCCTTTCTCTCTATTCTGACTAAAACCCATCTATACTTTGTGCTAGTTAACTTTTGTCAACTTGTCACAAGTTGGAGTTATTTAGGAAAAGGAACTTCAATTGAGAGAATGCTTCCTACAGACTGTCTGTAGGCAAGTCTGTAGGGCATTTTTTTAATTAATGATGGATGTGGGTAGGTGCTAACCAGAAAGAACACTATGTAATTCACCATAAAGCACTCTAACTGGCCTAAAATTTTATTTTAATTTTTAGTTTTAATATTTTGAAATTTTAAGCAGATATCTTTATTATATTCATTTATTTTTATTTATTTATTTCACTTTTTACTTCTTTTTTT
Source organism: Apodemus sylvaticus (assembly GCF_947179515.1). Taxonomy (NCBI): domain Eukaryota; kingdom Metazoa; phylum Chordata; class Mammalia; order Rodentia; family Muridae; genus Apodemus; species Apodemus sylvaticus. Next base: position 138,318,353 of record NC_067473.1, on the reverse strand, counting down.
TCCTATTTTTATTTTCTTTTTTTTATTTGATATATTTTTTATTTACATTTCAAATGATTTCCCCTTTTCTAGACCTCCCACTCCCTGAAAGTCCCATCAGCCCTCTTCCCTCCCCCTGTTTTCCGACCCAACCCTTCCCACTTCCCTGTTCTGGTTTTACCCTATACTGCTTCATTGAGTCTTTCCAGAACAAGGGGCCACTCCTCCATTCTTCTTGTACATCATTTGATGTGTAGATTATGTTTTGGGTATTCCAGTTTTCTAGGTTAATACCCACTTATTAGTGAGTGCATACCATGATTCATCTTTTGAGTCTGGGTTACCTCACTTAGTATGATGTTCTCCAGCTCCATCCTTTTGCCTAAGAATTTCATGAATTCATTGTTTCTAATGGCTGAATAGTACGCCATTGTGTATATATACCACATTTTTTTGCATCCACTCTTCTGTTGAGGGATATCTGGGTTCTTTCCAGCTTCTGACAATTATAAATAGGACTGCTATGAGCATAGTGGAACATGTATCCTTATCACATGCTGGGGAATCTTCTGGTTACATGCCCAGGAGTGGTATAGCAGGATCTTCTGGAAGTGAGGTGCCCAGTTTTTGGAGGAACCGCCAGACTGATTTCCAGAGTGGTTGTACCAATTTGCAACCCCACCAGCAGTGGAGGAGTGTTCCTCTTTATCCACATACTTGCCAACATCTGCTGTCTCCTGAATTTTTAATCTTAGCCATTCTGACTGGTGTAAGGTGAAATCTCAGGGTTGTTTTGATTTGCATTTCCCTAATGACTAATGAAGTTGAGCATTTTTTAAGATGCTTCTCTGCCATCCGAAGTTCTTCAGGTGAAAATTCTTTGTTTAACTCTGTACTCCATTTTTTAATAGGGTTATTTGGTTTTCTGGAGTCTAACTTCTTGAGTTCTTTATATATATTGGATATTAGCCCTCTATCCGATGTAGGGTTGGTGAAGATCTTTTCCCAATTTGTTGGTTGCCGATTTGCCCCTTTGATGGTATCCTTTGCCTTACAGAAACTTCGTTATTTTATGAGGTCCCATTTGTCAATTCTTGATCTTAGAGCATAAATTATTGGTGTTCTGTTCAGGAACTTTCCCCCTGTACCGATGTCCTCAAGGGTCTTCCCCAGTTTCTTTTCTATTAGCTTCAGAGTGTCTGGCTTTATGTGGAGGTCCTTGATCCATTTGGAGTTGAGCTTAGTACAAGGAGACAAGGATGGATCAATTCACATTCTTCTGCATGCTGACCTCCAATTGAGCCAGCACCATTTGTTGAAAAGGCTATCTTTTTTCTATTGGATGTTTTCCACCACTTTGTCGAGGATCATGTGGCCATAGGTGTGTGGGTTCATTTCTGGATCTTCAATCCTGTTCCATTGATCTGCCTGCCTGTCATTTTACCAATACCACGCAGTTTTTAACACTATTGCTCTGTAGTATTGCTTGAGGTCAGGGATACTGATTCCCCCAGAATTTCTTTTATTGTTGAGAATAGAAATCACAAAGGGAGACAACTTTGGAGATAGAAAACCTTGAGAAGAAATCAGGGGCCATAGATGCAAATATAAACAACAGAATACAAGAGATGGAAGAAAGAATCTCAGATGCCGAAGATACCATAGAAACCATTGACTCAACTGTCAAAGAAAATGCAAAATGCAAAAAGCTTGTATCCCAGAACATCCAGGAAATCCAGGATACAATGAGAAGACCAAACCTAAGGATTATAGGTATAGATGAGAGTGAAGATTTATAACTGAAAGGGCCAGCAAATATCTTCAACAAAATTATGGAAGAAAACTTTCCCAACTTAAAGAGAGAGATGCCCATGAATACACAAGAAGCCTACAGAACTCCAAACAGACTGGATCTGAGCAGAAATACCTCTCGCCACATAATAATTAAAACCCCAAATGCACTAAACAAAGAAAGAATATTAAAGGCAGTAAGAGAAAAAGGGCAAGTAACATATAAAGGAAGACCTATCAGAATCATAACAGACTTCTCACCAGAGACCATGAAAGCTAGAAGATCCTGGGCAGATCTCATGCAGACTCTAAGAGAACACAAATGTCAGCCAAGACTACTATACCCAGCAAAACTCTCAACCACAATAGATGGAGAAACCAAGACATTCCATGACAAAACCAAATTTATACAATATCTTTCCACAAACCCAGCTATTTTTATTTTATATGTAAGTGCCTCCTGTGACGTGTATGCACATGCTCCATATTCATGCATTATATGTACCATGTTCATGCAATGCACATAAAGGCCAGAAGGCAGCATCACAACTCTGACAACTGGAGTTCCAGGAAGTTTCATGTTGCCAAATAGTGCAGGAACTGAATCCAGGTCGTCTGCAAGAGCTCTTAAAGACTGAGACATTTCTTCTGTCCCATAAGTTTACATTGTGTGCAATGTCTTCAGAACACACTTGTGTTCAATCTGATGGTACTTAAATCCCAAATCTGGATGCTATGAGAAGTTGTGGTGGCAGGATTCAGATGTGTGTATTTCCCTTTATTATCTCGATACCTGCAGTAGGAACACAATTGAAAACTCGGTGTCTGTCTGTGAGTCTATACTCTCTCCTTGCTAACTCTCCTATCTATCTCACAGTACTTTTCTCTCACATTTGCAGGAAAAGCTTTTGGAATGGCTTGTTGAGTTTACTTCAAGGAATTTTTAAACACAAGAAGAAGTGTAAAAATCAAATAGAGGTGGCTTTCTGAAGCTCGCTCATGAAACACATGTGAACGCAGAGCTAAATCGAATAGCACCTGATACATTATGAATTGAGAAGTAGCAAAGATAATTAGAAATAATAAAAAAAAATAAAAGAATCAACAGACATCTCTCGAAGAGGTTAGTAATATTCATCAAAAAAGTCTGATTTTGTGGCAGCTTTGAAGCTGGTTATAATTCACGAGCACCAAAGCAGATGGTTCCATGCAACATTCAGCTTAATGTGTAGGAAAAGCAATCGTTATGGAGTGAATCAGTTTCCTAAACTGTAATTGAGGGAATGTACAGCATTTTATTAAATATAAAATTACATTTAGTTTTATGGCTACTGTTGACCCACTAAATGTAACTGACATTTTCATACCATCGTTTAAAAATTCCTTGCCTCCAGATTAGTTGTTAAGAAAAAAATAGACTGAAGTACAAAGACACATTTAATATTATCATTTTTGGTGTTTTAAATAAGAATGGTCCCCATAAGCTCACATATTTGAAGGCATGATCAACAAAGAGTGGTACTATTTGAAAAGACTAAGAGGTGAGACCTTATTGGAGGAAGTGGGTCACTGTGGATGGGCTATAAAGTTTCAGAATCACAAGCTAAGGCAAGTGGCTTTCTCTCTTACTGCTGCCTGCAGATCCAGACACTTCTCAGAAACTTCTCCAGCACCATGGCTGCATGCCACCATACTCTCCAACATGACAACTGTTGCCACTCTGTTTGGTTGCATGAACTAGAAGAGAGCGGGGCCTAAAAATAAGGTAGACTAAAGTCTCATGCAACAGCCAACTTTATTAAGGGTACCAGGTAATTTATATTTTGAGAGCATTCTCAAGGTTAAGCAAGGTCATGTGAGCAAAACTCATTTGAGTTCAATCTGCACACGGGCATAAGGGCGACGTTACATGAGTTTAGATTGTATATGGTCATCAGGGTAAACCATTCTTAGAAATGTCATTCAGAATAATTATGTCTAACAGGATGGGTAATGTGAAGTAAACCCTTGCCCATTTACTACCCCTTGTAGGGGCACAAAAGCACGTTCCCAGAACATATCCATGATATGGAGGGACAGAGGTCACAAGACTCTTGTCTTGTTTAGTTGGAGTTTTCTCACAAACTCTCAGAAACCTCTTCACACAACTATATTCACGGAACATGTTCCAACAGATGACAATGGGCTGAACCTCTGAAACTGTAGGCAAGTCCCAGTGAAAAGCTTTCCTTTTTAAGAGTTGCAATGGTCATGGTGTCTCTTCACAGCAATGAAAATGGTCAATCTATTCATTGCTGATTTTGAAGACTGAAGACTGGGTCATTCTGAAGTCTGGACTAGGCAAGGAAACACATTCTCTCCAGAGCCTCTTGAGGAGATGCAGTCCTGAGAAGGAACCTACTGTTATCACAGTGAAACACATTTCTAACTTCCAGATTAATGGCTTAATCTTATTTTAAGCCATTAAACTGGTGATAGCATGTTATAAGAGCAGAAAAAAGTAAAAGATCTTAGAAAATTTTTCATCATTTGCCTTATTTTGTAAATACAAAATTTCTATTTTATAAATAGAAGATTTCTTTCTAGTATTGCTAAAGCCCCTTAGGGTAAATGAAATTGTCCTGTATGGATTGTATTCTAATGTATACATGCTGGAAGTATAATTCTCAGAGGTTATCTACCACTTATTGCTATGCATGGCATAGCACTTATACATTTCATTTCTCTGGATAACAAACAGCTCTTAGAGAGATTAAGTAACTTGTCAAAGGCTGTAAGTGCTATGAGTAAGTGCTTCTGTGGCACAGGACAGACAGCATGTGCATACAGAAATGTCCACATAGAAGAATGGCATGCTATAAGCCATACTCCAAACACTCTGGTAAATCTCACTCCAAAAAATTTTAGCAAAGCTAAACTCATAATAAAATACTGTCTAAAAGATTTATTTTTAGTTTGTAAATATGTGTATAGATATGTGTCTGTGCACATGAGTGCAGGTGCCCACATATTCCAGAAGAGGATGTTGAATCCACTGGAATTAGTTCTACAGGCAATTGTGTGCTACCCAGCATGGGTGCTGGGAACTGAAGTTGGTCCTCTGTAACAATAGTAAACATGTCTACTGCTGAGCCCTAAGACAACACTCCACAAAACATATAAAATATGTATTCATACTTGTTCAGGTAAAACAGATATATTTTAGACTCATATGCTTCTTTGGCTTCAAAATGGGCCAAAAAAAAGGCAGGTTGAAGCAATCTTACCAAATAGCTTAATTTCTATCACCAGGATGGCTATGTAAAGTAAGTACAACAAGAAAGCAAAACAATTTAAGTACTTAACTAAAGTTTTCTTCACTATACATGTAATAATTACATTTTACAGACAATTCATTACTTTATTTTCCATAAACTTACTTCATTCAAGGAACTATTAAGATCTTGTCATTTAGGACTACAGAAATTTTTACCTTTGTAAAACGGAAAGGTAGCCTGCTCATGCTGGCCAGAAGAATGTGGGATGATGTATGGACTTCCTAACGTGAAGCTCAGTGCTCATTTCACAAAGGGGATACATAACCTTAAATAGGAAAGTTTCTGCTTACCACAACTGTATCTTTGGGAATGTCTGCACTGCTTCATCTAAGAGGATTCAGCATTTCTTCCATATCTGTCTGTCTGTCTGTCTCAGAGGTGATGGTGGAGCCTTGAAACAGGTCTAGTGTATAAATGCCCTCAAGGAACTGTTCTACTGAAGCAAAATCCAAAAATGATTCTTGTTAAACTTCAGTGATTATTGGAAACACACACACACACACACACACACACACACACTCACTCACTCAAATTTAGCTCTTCAAAAATCCAAAGCCTACAAAAATATCAATGTGAATTTCTTAAGGAAAGGAAGACAGACATGAAGCCTCCTGTCTCATGTTTCCCTTGTAGGAGATGGAGCCCCTCTCTGTGCGCTGAGAGCCTAAGGGTGAATGAAAGACAACACTGCTTAAGCTTCGTGTGCACCTTTGGGTCCATCGAGCTCATCTTTGTGCTACGCTAGGTTTCTTGAGATAAAGAAGAAGCCTGGATGATTACATCCGCTTTAACACCCCTGCCACCTTCTCAAGATCAGTATGCATTAAAATACCTCGCACACTCCCCTCTGCAACCCCTGGACGTTAGCCAGAGGATGAACTTTATCTTAGTCACTCTGAGCCAAGTTCTAGCATCTGCTCAGGGAAGATTATGCCAGAGCAGGTATGTTCTGCAGGAAGCTGTGAGTGCTGGGATACAGCATGGGACTTAGACCCACCCGGAAGACAGGACCTGGCAGGAGACAAGCTGCAAATACACGGTGAATGCCAAAAGAAGACAGAGGACACAAGCTGAGGTATATATTCAAAATTCAGAGCACAGTGCAAGGTCAACTAGGCCAGGCAGGAAGACAGACAGACAGACAGACAGACAGACAGACAGACAGAAACAGAGAGAGACAGAGACAGAGAGACAGAGAGACAGAGAGACAGACAGAGAGAGAGAGAGAGAGAGAGAGAGAGAGAGAGAGCAAGGAGAGGAGAAATCAGTACAGAAACTACCCTCTCTTTATATAAGGTGTCATTAGCCAGGCATTGGCATCAAATGCTGAGCATAACAAGGCAATAAGGATGTAAATTTACCAGAAATATGAATTCCATTTGCAACTTAATTGGATTAAAGCTCTTCTAAATCATAGTTCCATCACTAATCAACTGTGTGACTTTAGTCACATGCCTTATCTTTGTTTCACCTTCCTCATTTGTCAAATGAAGAGGATAACAGTACTTTGGCTCTCAAGGATGTTGTGAATATTAAATGAGTTAATATATGTAAAACAGTAGCACAGTGCCTAGAATTTATTACTCACTATGGTAGGCTAACAGACCCTCCCAAAAGATATTAGAATTTAATCCCTATGAAGTGCTTACTTTTGTGTGTCAATTTGTCTGGGCCACAATGTGCAGATATGTGATGAAACAGTTTTCTAGATATTTTTCTGCAGGTGTTATTTTGGATGAGGTTAACATTTAAATGTATGGGTACTGAGTAAAGCAAATTACATGTCATACTAAGGGTGAACACCATCCTATCCTGTTGAAGCAAGAAAGAATGTGCTAGAAGGTAGGCTTTGCATGTGATATAAAGATCTTCCCAGTGATGTAAAGATCTTCCCACTAGCCTGATGACCTTCTTTATGTATTAGACTGTTTCAATCTCTACTTCCATAAGCCAACTCCTTAACATGGGTTAATTTCACCACCACCCATAGCTCCCTTATCTTCCTCTGCTTCCTTCACTTTCTCTGATTGCATTTCATCAAATCTCCTTCTGCCTGCTTCTTGGTAAGAACTATGCAATATTGCTATGGCCATCCTTATGACAGATTAACCTCAACTTACTAAATAAGCTACCTTATTTTTGTTCTGTGAGAGAACATAAAATCTTGGGATTGGAGTGTTAGCAGCTTTGGACAGTGGTTAACATAGACATATTCCTGTCCAAAGGAAAGGCAGGGGAAAAAATTGCAACAGAGAAATTGGAGCAATTTCTATTATACAGAAATTGACCATCCTGGGACTACTTCCCCTGGGGATACATCCTGTCTGCAGACACTGTTGCCATTGCCAAGAGGTGCTTGCAGACAGGAACCTGGTGTGGATGTTCCTTGGAAGGTTCTGCCAGCAACTGACCAATACATATGTGGTTGCTTTGGACCAACCATCAGACTTAGCTCTGGGACCCCATGGGGGTGCTGGCAGAAGGACTTTAGGAGCAGAAGGGGATTGCAACCCCATAGGAAGGGGGACCGGACCACCCAGTGATCCCAGTGACTAGACTACCAACCAAGGAGTGTACAGGAAGGGATGCATGGCTCCAGATACATATTTAGCAGAGGATGGCCTTGTCTGACATCGATGTGAGGGAAGGTCCTTGGTCTTGTAGAGGCTTGATGCCCTAGCATAAGGGGATGCTGGAGCAGTGGGAGTGGGTGGGTGGGTTGGGAGCACCCTCATAGAGGCAAAGGAGAGGGGGGAGAGGGCAAATGAGAGATGGGGGGGGTGTGACAGGGTAACAAAGAAAGGGGAATATCATTTAAGATGTAAATGAATCGAATGATTAATTTTTAAAACTAATGCTACAATTTATCCCACATATAATTCATAATAAGGAGAAACCAGATCTTGAGTTCAGACTCCATCTTAGAGAACCTGACCTAAGGTTGAACTTGAGTTAACTACAAGCCTGCCCCTGACACTTCGCTAACAACCACCAATCAGGAGAAAAGCAGAAGTTAAGTTTATGGTTTGGCTCCCAGTACCAGCCAATTGTGTTAAAGGCCATAATGCCCCACCCCATCAAATGTATACCAGGCTAGATACCTCCTTCTTGCCTCCATAAATAAATACCTGCTTAAATTGAGCCCGGGTCTGCTCCCTCCTGTTCTGCTGCAACAGAAATGGTGACAGTGTGACCCAAGCTTGTACATAAAGAACCTAATGTGATTACATTGGAATCAGCTCCTGGTTGGTCTTTTGGGTCTCACCAACCTATCCTGACACAACAATAATATGGCAGTTCATGAACTTTATCCATGTCAAGAACTCAATTCAGACTCCATTTTTCTTAAGTCTTGGTGTTATAATAAGCTCAGTTCTCTTTGTCCTATATAGCCTACAGCCAGTGAGAAATAGCTAATCGTCATAGGCATAGGAAACAACTGGAAATTTTAGAACTCCTTCTGCACATATTCTTTTATACAGAAATTGGTTACATTTCTATCTTTTTTCCCAGCTGGAAGTAGACACAGGAGGAATAAAGAGGAGAGGGGGGGAGGGAAGGAGGAAGGGAGGCAGGAAAGGAGGGAAGGAAGAAAGGAAAGGAGGAAAAGAAGGAAGGAAGGAAGGAAGGAAGGAAGGAAGGAAGGAAGGAAGGAAGGAAGGAAGGAAGGAAGGAAGGAAAAAGCACTCTGAAAAGGGAACTAAAATATGCTTCTACTTAATTTCCTGAAGACCTGTAAGGAAAAGAACAATGTCTAGCAAAGACCTTAAAATTTGATATCACTGCCTTCATCTGTGATTTAAGAAGTCAGAATGTGGAGTGAGACTTATTCCCTGAAGATCTGAGAATTACTACACAATTTTCCAGACTACATTGTGGGACCAGGGAAGAGACCTACCTACATCTTGTGCAAATAGAACCATTCTTCAGTTTTCTAGGGACTAAGAAATGCCCAGAAGATTCATTTTTCTTGCCAAAGTGAAGAAATACTAGCAATGTCATTTTAAATAAAGAAAACATTTTTCTCCTTTATTTTCTTTAATTACTTATAGTTGTCTCCTTGTATCTGTGGGGATGTTTCTAGGACCCAGACTCTGATATACAGAAGTTAAGTCTTTCCTGCTATATTTTATGAAACTTACACACATCTTTCTATATACTTTAATACAGCCTGAGTTACTCATAACACCCCATGTAATGTAAATGCTAAATAAATATTCTTTTATAATTACTTTTCAAAGTAAGGATGGTAACAAAAGTCTATATGTGCCAATAGAAAACATTCTTTAAAATATTTTTCCTACCCCCCCCCCCAAAAAAATTCCCAGCAGACTTGGAATCAGAATCTAAAACCTAGCTTGATGTCCAGGGATACAAGGTATGAAGGTTCGATAGATGCCCCAGTATAGGGGAATCTAGGGCAGGGCGGTGGGAATGGGTGGGTGGGTGGAGGAACAACCACTGGGAAAGAGGATAACATTTGAAATGTAAATAAAGAAAATATACATTTAAAAAGAAAGGAAAAAAGAGACAAAAAGGAAACAATATTATCTTTAAACATAATCTAAAATAGACATATTTTCAAAGTATCGAGATTTTCCTTTTTGGTTAGCATATTCAGTGCCCTGTTTAAGAAATTGTTGTCTATATTGTGACAGGAAAATACTCTTTTATGCTAATTTCTGCAAATTTTATTGGTTCATTTTGATTTTTGTTTATGTAAAATAAAGGACTTGATTTATTTTTCTCCTGAAAAAAAAAAAAAAAGAAATTTGAAGGGTGAAAATCTGAAATTTTACCTCAAAGGTTGGACCGAGAGTGTCTTCAGAATGCTTAGAGAACCTTCCAAAATCAAAGTAGGCTTTCTAGTCCTTCCCTCCCCTCATCACAAATCCTCTCTGCACTCGTAGAGGCATTCTTCCTATTCTTTTCCAATTTGTTTTAGATGAGGTTGGAGTATCAGGTTGTCCTTTCTCTGTGTTTTGGGAATAGCAAAACTACACTTGAATGCAAAATTGCCGCGAAGTTCTTTCTGAGTTACCTGGTGAAATGAAACAATAGCTTGGTGAGGAAAGGAACAAGTCAGCATTTCTCAGGAAAATAAAACTTCAGCCTAGGTTATAAATTTTAAAGCCTTGTGCAAACAGCATCATGAGGAAATTTTCTACACCATCATTTCCTATTGTTCTAAAATAGCCATGCAAGTAGTCGGTAGCCATGAGTCCACTGGCAGGAGAAATTCTGGTGCCTGATTGAATTCATGCAGTTGATTTAGTGAAATTGGTGCACCTGAGAGGCTCCTCTATTTTACATTTTGTTTATGTGACTTTCAAGGGACTTTGAAGATTTTAAGACTCAGAACCTATCTTAACCTGAGAATAAATCAGCACAGGATGAAATGCTTACTCTTACAAATAAAACTCTTCTATCTCTAGGCTTGCAGCATCTGGTTTGAATGACTAGGGGTCACTTAACAGAATGACAGTGCCAACTGCCAAACTAAGTAAACTAAATGAGACTACTAATTATGAAGCCCTACTGCAGAATTTATTTTTTTTTCCTGGCCAGTGTAATGGTCTATACCTATAATTCTAATACCCAGGAAGTAGAACTAGGAGACAAATTTCCAAAGCCAGGCTGGGCCGCATAGGGAGCTTAAGACCAATATGGGATGAATAACAACACCTTGTCTCAAACCAGGAGGTGGGAGGACAGCTGGAGATATGGCTCAGAGGCTAAGAGTGACTGATGTTCTTCAGATTCAGTGTGCAATGCCCAGATCACGATGCTCACAATGTTCATGACTCCAACTTCTAGGGAATTCAACATCCTCTTCTGGGTTCCATAAGTACTGAATAAACCACACACAGAAACACACATGTGATAAAAATAAAATATTTTTAAAATAAAACAAAATCACTTTCTACTGAGTGGAGGCTGTGATGTATAAATGAATTACTAGATACATACACTATACTCTCTTTGTAAATCTCATTGGGTAACTTTTTTTCCCCTTTTTGTTGCAACTTCTTCTTCTTCCTGTGTGTGTGTGTGTGTCTGTGTGTCTGTGTGTGTGTGTGTGTGTGTGTGTGTGTGTGTGTGTGTGTGAAATGACTATCCTTTCTTCCTGGTTTGAGACTGTAGTGTACTCTAGAATAGGTGGCCTGTAAGTTTCCAAGGACGCTCCTATCTCCATCATAGGCTACATAGGCTCACAGTTACACATAACTGAATCCTGCTTTACAGGAGGTCTGCAGATCTGAATTTAGGTCCTCTAACTTGTTCTGCTAAGTGACCATTTTTACTTGTTTCAGGTTTTAAAATGAGCCTCAAGCAAGGGGGGCTGATTGGTGGCTTTTCAGGGACATCATTTTTAGTTTGAAAAGGAGCTAAAAACCATCATCCTCTGTGATTTTTATGTTAAGTAATTCTAATTAGTATCACTCAAATAATGATGAATCAAGTGTGACTATTATTGTTCAACAGAAATGAAGGAATACTTATTGTTTTTCATCCTAGAATCACTTGAGCGTACTCAGAGACTGTCCCTATTTTGGGCAGTACCTCACGGGTTCCATGTTTGTAGGTTCTATGCTTTCTTAATGTAAGACTGTGTAAGTGTTGGCATACAAATGCAAGATTTTATAAAGCCTGTGAAAGAGGAAGAAAACTGGTCTGGTTCAACACAAGTTTCTTGTCACAGAATCTAGTAGAGTCAGATGATTAACAATTGGAAGAAAAATAGACAGGGATGATTATAAGGTAAACACCTCAGAAGAGAAAGGTTTGAATACAAAAGATGAGGAGAGGCACTTTGGGAAACTGATTCAGCCTTCAAAGATTTCTCTGCCGCAATGTCCATCTTGATTACCACACGAAGAAATTCAAACATTCAATAAAGGGTAGGGTGTCCTGTACCAGTCCAATTAGTCAGAAGAAAATTATGCTTGCCTCCAAATCAATCGATGCTTGGCTTCTGCTGAGTTCATTCTTACATTCTATGCCCAGGAACATTTATAACTCAAGTGTTGATAACTTTGGAATAAAAGTTTATAATTTTAGACTCATTTTCTTTCAAGGTAATTCTCCCATCACACATTTCTCTGCTTGCTATGGATTCTTGTTCCCTATTTTCATTGTGTTTATTTTGAATTTTTTCCAGTGCTCCCACCACTTTCTATAATAGGACATCTATCTCTTCCAGTAATGTTTTGGAAGAAATTTCAGAAGCCATCAAATTCATCACATTTTCCCAAGTAAGAAAATAAAGACCAAATGAGATCATTACCTGTTCTGAGGTTACAAACTATGCATAACATTTTAGTGGTGCTTAAACTCACTCTGTGGCCAAACAAAAAGGACGATTCTTCTGAAGTACTCTAATGGTGCTTCTGAATTTGAAAGCACTTCTTCACAGAAGCTAAGCGCAGTAAGTTTCACAGTCTTGGCCACAGTGCTGCAGCCATGTGCTCATGTTCTCAGGGAGAGGATGTGAGAAGCGGGATTCTGAATTCCTCATCTACCACTTCCTCCAGACTGTCCTTCTCTGTGGCTCCCACAGATCTCTTCCAGCTCAGTGTTTGCTTTGATTTTCTCTTTCACTTACTGTAATCTGTGGTGGATCAGTGTGTAATTAATTCAAATTGCCAACATATCATTATTATAATCTTTCCAAGTGCCCTGAAGGGGCTCTGATTTGACACATTCACTGTGGGTGACACAGGAAACTGTCTGACTGCATCTGCTTTCTTCGAGCTTTATGGATGATAAAATGAGCCGAGCTCCTGCAGTTCCTCCTCCCTCCCACTTTGATTCCTGTCACTCAATGCAGAGTTTCAACCTTTCCATTTGGCCTACACTGGAGAGCCAGACAAGGACTATAAAGTCTTCTTTCCAAACATGTGATTTTTTAAAAAATTTAAATTATTGCCCACTCAAAAATGAGTTATTTACTTATAAAGCTAGATTTCTAGCTTTTCTTGAAGTAAAGGGAGGAATGAGAGGGTTGGTTGGTGAGGTGTCTCGGTGGTGAGTGCTTGTTTCCCAAGTGTTAAGAATGGAGTTCAGATACCAATGTAAGGGACATGTAGGCATGAAGAAACGCTTATAATATTCTCTAGGCAGAGACAGGGTGCTCCCACAGCAACCTGACCAGGTAGATAACTTGAAACAACTAACTCAGGGCCCATTTGAGAGACCCTGTTTCAGTGAGTAAGGTGGAAAATAATTGAGGAAATCTGCCTTTAGCTTTGGGTCTGCACACACACACAGACACACACACACACACATACATATACATACATATACACACAAACATATACATACACAATCACACACACACACACACATATATATATATATATACATATACACATATTCACAAACATACACATACATACACACACATACACACATACACACAGAGACACATATACACACAGGGGGGTACCTACATGTATGCATTTATAAATGTAAACATTTATATATGCAATCACACATATAGACTCATGAGAAAGGAAGGAAGGAAGGAAGGAAGGAAGGAAGGAAGGAAGGAAGGAAGGAAGGAAGCAAGGAAGCAAGGAAGGAAAGAAGGAAGGAAACAAAGAAACAAAGAAACAAAGAAGCAAAGAAGCAAACAAAGAAAAGGAAAAAGAAAAGAAAGAGAAAGAAAGATCTCACTATTGCTTTTCCACCTCTGCCATCCAGCTAAGGCTTAGCAACAACCATGCACTTTTTTATCCAGTGTCTAGTCTGAAGTTTTCCCCAGTTTCACAAAGCCTATAATTAATTATTAATTAATGATGTTTATCATTTGCTGCTTCATATTTGTTCTGGTCTCTTTCTTGCTGTGCTGTAGAGAGCCTTTTTGGGGTTTGGTGCTGCCTGGCAGGAACTTGACCTTGACCAAGGACAAGAGCTTCAACCAGGAATCTGACCTTAGGGCATAACAGGGAAGTAGGTTAAGGCTGGAATTTTAATCTTAGGGTGGACGGACAGAAGCAGGCTTCAGGCAAGATTTTGGACTTGGACAAGGAAGTAGGCTTAGGTTTTTTGGTCTTTCTGACAAGCCCTTGGAAACAACTGTTACAGGACTTTGTTTATTGCCTTGACAATTTTATGTTTACTGTCTTGCTTATTCCTCATTGTACTACTATTGATCTTAATACCTGCATTTAATTAAATTGGTATAAAGTAGAGTGGAAATTATTAAACCTGCCTTCAGTTTCAGAATTGACTGAGGTCATGCTGCAGTTTTGTCTAATTGTCTCTTTCATTTTAATCCTCACTCCTGTGCTGGAGAACCTGTTGACAGAGTGGCCTTGGTCACTATGCAGTTCAGATGAAATGATTCTTATATGCATGTTTCTAGAGAAAGTACAAATGAAAAAAATAAAAATGGCCACTTGTCGCTCAGGAAATGGGGCAGTGCTTTGCATGCTTGTTTGTTTCAGCAATTCGCTCAAAGCACCTGACACTACATTTGTTGACACCTGACTCAGCATATTGTTCCAACTCCATGTAGGGTTGGTACTTTTTAGGGTTCACTGAGAAACAGAACCATCAGAGATTGAGTCCCTGGAAAAGGAAGGATTAAAGGAAAGTCTGGGGAGATTTATAGTAAGTGATTGGTTCCTGGGAATGTCAAATCTAAGAAATCCCAATACCTGCCACCTAGAAACAAATGTCATAGTCCCAACCTGAGTCCTATGATGTGAGAATTGAATAACTAATGTCACAAGGTCAAGTCTCAGCCTCAGCCTTATGACCTGACAGCTTAAGGTATTGAGGACAGGCAAAAAGTGATATTCTAACAATTGCAGTCAAGAAGCAACAGAGAATAAGTCCACTTGTTTCTTCTTTATTTTTTTTGTGTGTTCTCACGGGATTATGTCCACCCATATCAATGGCAGCCATGTGCTCTAGTCACTATATCATAAAATGCTAACTTTTTCTAAATATACCTTACCAAACACTCCCAGAAATGATGTCTAATTAACTAACTGGACATCCTATGGCTTAGTCCAGGTGATTCATAAAATTAAATACAACTATATTCTCATACAAGTGACAGAAATTATTAATCCTAGAATGAATTTATATAGAAGAAATTTGTGTATGTTTTCTATATTAAAATAATATATTGAAAGATATGTTATAAACCATATTTGTTAAGTAGACATACACATCAATATTCCTAAAAACCAAGATTCTTGTACTGAAGGTATATATATATGTGTGTGTGTGTGTGTATGTATGTGTGTGTACTGAATGTATATATATGTGTGTGTGTGTGTGTGTGTGTGTGTGTTTGTCACATTCTACACACACACACACACACACACACACATACACATGCATACACACCACAGCTTGTGCCTTTTTAACACAGGGAAGTTTTGGATCTGCGAAAATGTACAGGAAACCTGTACAATACAATAATCTCTCGTATATTTTATGTCTAAAAATTATCCTAGAAAGCTACGGCTGTATCACATATGCACATGAACACATACATGTAGGTATACACATGTTTATTTGATTATGCATACTTCAGCTTTCCTCCTTCCTTTCTATGCTTCACATGCACATCCCAAGGAGCTGCCAAGCCTTCTTAAACTGATTTAATCTTAATAGAAATGTTTTGCCCACTTTATCTTGATAAGAGAACCCTAATGCATTTTTCCTCTTCTAGAAAAAAAAATCTGCAGAATGTGTTAGTGCATTGATTGCTGACCCTGTTCAAATGTTGATTTTGGGTTTTGTTTTCTCTCTCTCTCTCTCTCTTTTTTTTTTTTAATATTCTACCTCAGGCTTATATTGAGAATCCCAAAGGTCAAGTCCTGCATCTAGGATCTTGTAAAATAATTTTTTTTTCAAAAGCCAGTAACCACCAGAGCAACAATCACAGCAAGAGGGTTAAAAGCTTTTCGGCATGTTTATCGCTGACCTTCATCTATTAACTTCAAGAAAAGGTAATGAAACTTAAGCTCCAGAGAGATGATATTATCTGCTTCTTGATAAATCTGCTTAATGAATAAGTAATGAGCAAAATTCTTAAAGAAAATGAAACTCCAGGGGAGTCTTAGGGAAAAATTTGAACATTGCAATTTGGGGATTTGTTTACCTCATAACTAGGAGAATGATAATTATCCCACCCTTTCTGAGCTCAGAGGTTTCTTTCATTACTAAATAATTTACTACAAAGAAAAACTCTCACCATGGAAGTCTGCAATGACCAGTATGAATTTTGAAAATCTTGGTTGTGGTGATTTGAATAAGAATGCCCACATAGGCTCATTGTGTGAATGCTTGGTTCACTAGGAACTCTTAAGAAAGGATTAGGAGGTATGACCTTGTTGGAAAAGGTATATTACTAGGGGTGGGCTTTAAAATTCCAAAGTACTAGCCATTCCTAGTTAACTCTCCCTGTCTTCTGCCTGTGAATGAAATGTATTGCTCCAACACCATGTGTGTCTACCTGCTGCCATCTACCATGCTATGATGGTCATGGACTCTGACCCTCTGAAACCATGAACACCATAATAAATGCTTTCTTCTGTAAGTTACCTTGATCATGGTGTTTTAACATGGCAATAGAAAAGCAATTAAGATGCTCCCCTTACCTGGCCATTATCATACTCTTGACACAATATCAAACATAAAGAACACACTAGGAAAGAAGGATATAATAGAAAGGAACCAATTAGGAGTGATAGACATCTCTTTATTCCAAATGATCGGTAGGATGATGAGAGGTTTAGATGACATTATCTACAGATAGATAATGAAAGATTCTACTTTGTATGCATGTACCTGTTTACACTTGGAAAGAACAGAAATTCAATGAGAGAGCTGATTAACTTTGCGGTAAACTTTATTAAAATGCTTTGTCTCTGCCTCTAACGACTGCTTACTCAGAAAATGTGGAATTTTTTTATGATTACTTGTGTCTTATTACTGTGTATATGTATATGTGTGACTGCCTGTCCACGTGACAGTGTCTGTGGGAAGTGAAATCTGTGTTAGGAGCATAGGTCAGTGTGTGATACGGAAGAGGTAGATATACATCAGAGTAAAGGGAAGACAGACTGAAGTTGTGTGGCTGTGATTTTCCTCCATGGTTCCTGCTGTCAGCTCGTTCGTTCATCATTGGGATCTCTACTAGAATAAAGCTAGTCTATGTAAGCAGGGTCCCTATGTGGTCATCCAACAATGCATAGGCAACCTCCTATGTGCAGGAACACATAATAGACTTTGATGTAATTGACCTTTCGTGCCTTGTTATTTCTGTGTACCATTCTGATGAAAGATCAAATTATATTAAAAGTAAGGCTGGGTTGGAGAGATGACTCAGCGGTTAAGAGCACTGGCTGCTCTTCCAGAGGTCCTGAGTTCAATTCCCAGCAACCACATGGTGGCTCACAACCATCTGTAACGGGATCTGATGCCCTCTTCTGGTGTGTCTGAAGACAACTACATAGTACTCATATACATAACATAAGTAAATATTTTTTAAAAATCAAAATAAAAGTAAGGCCACTGGACTGCTAGTGTTTGAAGGGATGGCATACTCTGAACCTCATATTCTCTAAAGTGAGGACATTAGCACTCTCACTCCCCTGGTTTCTGGGCTCAGAAACCATGAAACTAATTCTCACTGTGATCTTTGCTTATAATCTAGGGTCTTTATTTTTCTCTACCCCATAGCTGCTAAAAAAGTAGATGTGAGATATCTGTCTATATCTAGTCATCTTGTTTCAGCTCATAATCTTCTTTTGGGGTTATCTATGGTTGAGATTTTCATAGCTGGACATTTAAGTCTTCAAGAGAGGTCCTAATAAGGCTGGGGACATTGCTAGTTACAATGGGAATTGCTCCTGGATTCTCCATCTAGAACTTGACATAACCATATCTGTGTTGCTATAACAGAGCACTTGAGGCTGAGTAATGTATAAAGAAAAGAAGCGTATTTTATATTATAGATCTGAAGACAGGGAAGGCCATAAATGAGGGTGCATCTAGCAAGGCATCATCTTGCATTATAGCATGGCAGGTGACCATATTGAAGACAATGCATAGCAGAGAGATCCCACACCCATAGAAGAGGGAACAGATGTCAGAGCTGGCCTGATTTACTACAGCCTGCTCATATTCAGTCAAGACTAGCTACTCTAGTCTCCCCAAAACACATGGCTCTTCTTTAAAACCTCATGGCTCTACACACTGCATCAAATATCAAGAATGGGACAAACCACATCCAAATTATAGAATCTGTGGTCTCACAGTCTGAGGATGAATTACACAGACATGACAGTTGCTCAGAATGTGTGACTTCCAAGGCCAACTGGAATTGTTCCCACATTCTACAGTGACCTCTATCTTGGGACAGTAATGGGCCAGTGAGAGCCCTAATATACAGAAGCAGTAGAGATTTATTATGCAATAGCATGAATGTATCTAACACTATCATCATGTACCCTTAAAATAACTAGGGTGGGAACTAGAAGGTGGCTCAGTGGGTAGGAACATTTGCTACCCAAGTATGAGAATCCGACCTCATGTTATAGCACTGTGGTGATTTAAATAAGAATGACTCCCATCGGCTCATTTGTTTGAATGCTTAATCATCAGGGAGTAGAGTAGTCAAGAAGGAATAGGAGGTGGGGTCTTGTTGGAGAAGGTGTAGGCTTGTTAGGGGGAAGTGTGTCACTGAGGGTGGGTTTTAAGGATTTTGGGGGGGGGAAAAAGCCCAAGCCACCAAGTCCAGGGACTCTTTCATCCTGCTGCCTCTGGACTTGGATGTAGACCTCTCAGCGGCCTCTACAGTGACATGCCACCATGTCCCCAACTTTGATGAAAATGGACTAAATCTCTGAAACTTAAGCAAGCCTGAATTAAATGCTTTATTTTGTCAGCGTTACTGTGGTCATGATGTCTCATCACAACAATAGAACACCGCCTAAGATAAGCAGCAATATGGACATGAGTGTGCTTATAACCCTAGATATGAAAAGGTGCAGATGGGAGAAAGGCTGGGCCTAGCTCCAGGTTCAGTAAAAGACTCTGTCTCAGAGAAGTAAACTGGAGAGAGATAGAACAGAATATGCACTGCACATACATACAACACACACACACACACACACACACACACACACACATACACATACACACATACCACAAACAAACATACAGCTATTAATGTGATCCAGATATAACAGCAAATACCTGAAATCCCAGTGACTGGAAGACTGAGGCAGGAACATCGTGAATTTGAGGCCAGCCTGGGATACACAGAAATTTTGAGATCATCTTTATAGCAAGACTCTGTTTCAGGAAACCATAGGGTAAATAATAATAAATTTAATACTATGTGCATTGCGTCATAATTTTTAATGCTTGTGTATTATTTAGAGGTTCATGGATCTCTTCAAATCTCTAATCTCCCTCTACACACACACACCAAAAATGTACTCTAGGAGCTTTATAAGCTTCACAACCTATAAAGAGTGTGGGGTTCAGGTTGAAAGGAAAAAACTATCTCCGTTCCTTTTCAAATCTCACACTCTATGATTTACCTGGATAGATCTGAGGGGGTAAGGGTATTTGCAGTGGAGAGGAGATAGAACCTAAGAGCTCTATGCTCTGAAAACCTGTCCCCCTGGGCTGTCAGCTTCTGCTTTTCATCAGCAATAAAACTTGCCCACAGACATTTTTATCATGTCCTGCTGGAACAGATCAAAAACGTATATATCAGGTGGATTTATTTCCATATATTTTCAATGACTTGGCAGTCTCTTCTTAACTGAAATATGGCTGGAGTGATTTCATCACGTTTGTAATGCAGCCCTCTTTGTGCATCCGGATGATAAATGGCTGATCCACAGGTTGGTAAATAAGGAAACAGACGTCTGCCGTGCCATATAGTTCACATGAATCAGTTTTATGTGATGTGCCATGCTTCCTGGAGCTTGGAAAGAGGTTCCAGTGCATCTTGGTTACACCGCTGGCTCCTGCAAGTATGTGAGCTCTTGTGCTGCCTGCTATGAGTTTGTCTATTAGGAAAACCAGTCTCGGGGCTTTGTGTTAAACAGTCTCAGGATACTCAGACATCTGGCTCCATTCCCCCAAGGGAGTACTTAAGAAGGCAAGGGTGAGCATTGTATCTGTGTGCATATCTGAGATCACTACTTCAAACATGAAGTTATGATATGTGAGATGGGTTTGGTGGACTCCTTATGGGCCAGATTCAGCGTCTCCTTAGTGCTGAAATTTAAAATGTTAAAGGCTCTGTCCACCTTCAGTGCTTTCACTTTTGAGGATTTGTGTGTCCTCTCAAAGAGACAAAGTAGATTGAGCATTGGTTTCAGTCATAATTAGCTCTACTTGTCAATTTGACACACCTGGGAAGAAGAAACATCAAGGGAAGAATTACCTCCATCAGACTGGCCTGTCACAGCTCTTGTGGGGACATTTTATTCATTGATATCTGATTTAGGAGTGTCCAACCCACTAAGGGCAGTGTCATCCCAAGGCATAAAAACGTGAGATGAATATAAGCCTGGACACAGGCCAGTCCTCCTCGGTCCTTACTTCAATTCCTACCTTATTGTTTCTGCCTTGAGTTCTTGCCATGACTTCCTGCATGATGGACTACCACCTCTAAGCCAAAAAACCATCTCTTTCATCCAAAGATTGTTTTGCTCAATATTAAAATATGTATCATAGTATTACTTAGTAGTACACAGAGGTCACATTTCTTAATCTGACAAATGAACAAAGCCTATAGCAAGCTCTCCTCTGGAAATCTCAAAACAAACAAACAAACAAACAAACAAGCAAACAAACAGAAACAAATAAACTTATAAAGACCTGGGACATATGGAAAAACCAAGATTTGTTCCTCAAAATGTCCGCCATTACCTCAGGTTTTCCTATAAGTTGAATTAGATTATGGTCATGACTTTGACTGAGTGTTATCTGGATTGGTTGTCTATTTGGCCAGAAGGAGAAAAATGAAACTGAGTCAAACGGCCTTAGGTGCTATGTCTCTTACGGTTGCTATTCTTGGTCGAGTCTAAGATACATCCATCTTTTTATTCAAGGTTCACTGTGGGATCCTTTCCATATGCACTAGTATTTAAAGATCCATGTGTATATTGCAAACTGTCGTTAGATCAGGTCCTAAAGGTGGGCATTAATAAAAGATCTAACAGGTCATTCTAGTCTCCATCATGGCTCTTTCAGAACACAAACTCATTAAACAGTACAGTCTATAGAATTGCAGATAGTATAGTCTATTGTATATAGATTTAAAAATAGTTTGTTGATACTTCTTATCATTTGCTAAATACACCTTTTTAAAGCTTTCCTTTGATTTGGTTCAAAGAGACATATTTCAGGTTGGGCACAGCTGCTATAAAGGGGAAGTCCTATGTAAGAAGCTGATGTTGATTCAGTGGGAGAATAGAAGTTGAATAGGGCCTGGAGGACGGTGATGTTTAAATAGTCAAAGACTGAAAGACTTCTCTGCCAAAGGAAAGGACCACAAAAAGCTTGCAGGTGGCTACAAGTGGCTCACATTAAAGTACCACTACACAGCTTATCTGTAGGCAAAGGTCCAAATGTTTGGAACCTGTAATTGCAAAGCTAAAAGCCCACACTGGGGAGTTTTAATTGTTTTTGAAGAGAATGAATGGAACTTCAAGTGAAAGACAAAGGAAGAACACCGAAATCTGAAGAGTATTAGAAATAGCAAGTCAGGAAGCTGATAGACAAGACGCCCAGATCTGAGATCACCAAGATGTAGGAGTTGAAGGTGGAACCGAGCTTCCAAGTTAAAAAGTGACTTTTTCTGCTCCCTGCGCCCACATCAGGCAGCTCATGAGTCTGTAAGTCCAGCTCCAAGGAATGTGACGCTCGTTCATCAGTTCCGAGGGCAACTACACTCATGTGGTACACATTCCCACACACGCACTTACATATAAATAAAAATAAATGTGGAAAGGAAAGGCAAAGAGGAAAAGATATTCTGTGTCTTTACCACCACAAATTTATCAATGAGCTTCACACCAGGATGAGGAGCTAACGAAGAATGAAAGACAATTTAGGTTGTGTGTGTTTGTCTCTCCAGATTAATTTTTGTGTCCCCAGAGAGGAGAGACTGTGCATTTCTGTCTCATCAAGTGTCATTGGGCTCCTTGGATCAAATCAGAAGGTAAACAAATGTCAGGGCTGTATCTACCCACCCCACCCAAACCTTAATTTTCTGTCTGTGACTAGAAACTGGCTTTTTCAGATGTGGGAAGACTATAAGTCAGCATGACCAAGGAACTGAAGATTTTTTCTTTCTGGGTCATATTAACATGGATGACCAGCTAAACAGAAAAATGGAGAAGGGCATTGCTAGCAGACTGGAAAATTGGTTTGCTGTATAGGTAGCAGCTTGAAGGATTTCTATGCTTTGCTCTGCTTGGTCATTGCCTTTTAGTGGTTTAAAAAACAGAAAGCAAAAAGTGATCCTTTGATCCATCTTTTTAATATTGTGAGACTCCATGATGCTGTGGCTAGATTTTCAGGATCTTTCCTTATGGCTTTCTGAGGTCGGGATCCCTGCTCTGACATGATTTGACTTTCTCACTGTTTAAAACTTCAGTAGCTGTTAGCTTTCTCTGTGTTTTCTGTGTCACAGAAACACACACACAAAGAGAGAGAGAGAGAGAGAGAGAGAGAGAGAGAGAGAGAGAGAGAGAGAGACTTCCCACTGTACAGAGCCATATTGGGGCAGTCATGCACATGATTTGAGTTTGACTTTGGTCAAGGACAATCCCTGGCTTCAGGCGGGAATCTGCCTTTAGGACATAATATGGAAGTAGGTTAAAGCAGGATTTTTTAATCCTAGGGTGGAGAAGCTCAGTGAAGGTTAAATTCATTGTTCCTCCAAGGTCTAGGAATTCCTAAATTAAGCAGGTGACCCACACAGCTGCCAGAGCAGTCAAGACAAGGACCTCCAAGAGAAGCTAGACAACTTCCACCAGAACTCAGCCCTGAGTCTGGGGAGGAAGGGTTTGCCCAAACTGTTAAAAGGTCTAGCACTATTAAAGTTTCCAGCCTTGATCAGTGAATATTGTCTTGGCCCTTCTTCTTTTTGCCCCTTCCTCATCCATCCCTCAGCTTCTGTTCCAGCAACCCAGTTCGTAATAGCTGCAGGCAGCTAAGGAATATAACATCCCACTACCATCTTCTTAGGTTTATGAGCCTTTGAAAACCTTAAGTTATTTTTTAAAAAAAAATCAAATGGAAGCTATTTGAAAGCATGTTGGGAGATTTGGTTAACATGTTACCCAAGTGTACTAGGAATCACACTAAGGTTAAATCCAAGCCTAATTAGAGACGAGAACACTTCCATTTCTTTACATGCATTCTTTCTTTCATTCATCCATCCTTTTCTTTCTGAGAAAGCCTCTAGATAGATATCCCAGGCTAGCCCAAAAACTTGCAATTCTCCAGCCTCCGCTTCTAGAGCACTAGAATTATAAGCAATTCAGTATTATGCTTGGCTGTGACACAAAAAAAAAAAAAAAAAAAAAAAAATTGAGCTTAAATTTTATGTTTGTTGTTGCTATCCTCAGTCACCAGGGCAATCCACATAGCAAAAGAGACAAGGGAGAGTCAAGTGTCATTTCATGCTTTGGTGCTTCTTGGTTTATCGTGTTGCTGATTAACTCAGCTTGGTATTATTTGACAATCTGCATTTTACTTATCACTGGAGTCATCTGGGGATTAGGTGATAACATTAAAAATAACAGATATATTCTGAAACATTTAGCTGAAGCAGTAGGAAGGGAACAATTATAAAAAGCCACATTATAAATCTATCACTTCATGAAAGATAACTCCAGGTCCCATTGACATCCCCAGCATCCTTGCACAGATGATAGGGAACAAGAAACAGAAAACTTTCAACAGTCCTGAGTTCACTTCTAACACTAGATCCTCAGATGGAAAGTGCAGTGTTACGCCATCTCATGCAGTAAAGATATGAGATTGTCCACCATATTTCTTTTCCCTAACATGAGGAAGTTACTCTCCTCCACAGTGGAGTCAGGTGTTACTTCTCTAAGGCTTTCTTTGTTGGTCCATGCTTTCTCAGATCAGTCAAATAACCAGCTATTGGGAATATGAACATAATTAAGCATGGTCTTAGAGAGGCCACAGTACCCATATTGTCAAGTTTCCTAGATTTCTTGTCCTCGATCAGTACTCTCTAAAGATCCTGGTTTATCACAGTCCCTGTCAAAATAGGGTACTTGGTATCAAGCTAGCATTAGTGTTAACTAATGAAATGGGGACACCTGGTATGAGCTAAACACTGTGCTCTTATTAACAGAATCAGAGAATGTGTTGGCTTTCATGAGCATACGCTAACCACATATCCTAGACCACACATCCATGGTATATTTGTGCAGTTTTATCATTTGGACTTCAATGAGAGTCTGTAGATAAATTTCCAGGTAATTTTATTTTGGTGCTAAAAAAAACTCCTTAATGTTTTCTAGCTTGTTAACAGCAAAATTGTATGTAAAATTCTAAAGACAATACAGTACCTAGCACAAAGTTCTAGGTTCAATATCTGAATCTCTACTATTGTGATAAAAAGTCCTTTTCAGATGCCAGACACAAGCTTCTAATCAGAGGACGATCCTTACCAGCCTGACTGATATTTGTTCAACCCTGTAAGAAAGCACCTGATGTCACCATTGAGAGACTTTGGAAAAGCAGAAATGAGTCCAGCATGAACAGAACACCTGACCAGTATCTCCCTTCATTGTGAAAGGGATGGAATTTCACATCAGGCATTTAAATGTGGCCATCCAGAACAGTCTAAAGATATAAATCTAAAGTCTGCCTAATAGCATGTCCTGATTGGCTTAATACCTGGTAGAACTGGCTCATGGGTTGCACTTCTTTGTGACTGCTGTGGATGTACATCCCCTGAAGGGACCAGCATTTCCATAAACTCATTCAAGGAATTTAGTGCTCCAGAAGTGCTTGTATTTTTCAAGCTTCCAAACTTGCCCCTGAGGTGCCATAAAAGATTAAGCTTGCCTCATTCGCAGGAAGTAGATTTCTTTTAAAATTCTCATTTCAAATGTATGTAATAAAGCATTCTGATCTGCCCCATGTGTAAAAGAGAAACAAAGAGAATAGAAATCATGAAACGAAAAATATTTTTTTAAAATGCTTCTTCTCTAGTGTTGGGGGGAGAGTGTTCCATTGTGTAATAATTATGTTTTCTTCATGTTCCCATAGTAAGTAGCCTGGCTCTTGCAAGACTTCAATATTTTAGCAGCATAATGGTTGCTTTGGAAGGAATGAGCACCCATTATAACCAAAGAAGGAAGATCTCAGAAAAATGAAATTCAGAAAATGCAAGGAGAATGTATTTTCCATTGCTAATTTGTTTCATAGCTGTCTTTGTAAAAAGAAAAAGGAGAGTTTCCAGCAAAAAAAAAAAAGAAAAGAAAAGAAGAAAAAAAAAGAAAATGAGTTAATTTAGAAGCATCCTAAGATGTAAATCTCTCAAGTTCTGAACCTGTACTTGAGGTCTCCCACAGTTCCCTGGGGCTGGATGCATCTCTGTACCTGTGCCTGTAAAGTGTGTGCCAAAGCACACAAGCTGTGCATCACATTAATAAATGCTGTCTGTCTTTTAAATGTTCTTTTGGCAAGTAAATATATAAAATGTACTAAATTAAATATTAACCAATGTTTAATACTATAAAGCCACTCCTGCATATGCTAATTAGCCAAAAAAAATTTTCTAAAGCCACATAAGGAGTAAGGAAGGTAGTTCAGTCCATAAAGTCATAAAGTGGTTTCTTCAATTATGAAGACCCAGAACCTGTGTTTAAGAAAGAAAGAAAAATGCCGGGCGGTGGTGGCACATGCCTTAAATCCCAGCACTTGGGAGGCAGAGGCAGGTGGATTTCTGAGTTCAAGGCCAGCCTGGTCTACAGAGTGAGTTCCAGGACAGCCAGAGCTACACAGAGAAACCCTGTCTTGAGAAACAAACCAAAAAAAGAAAGAAAGAAAGAAAGAAAGAAAGAAAGAAAGAAAGAAAGAAAGAAAGAAAGAAAGAAAGAACGAAAGACAGACGCAGGACATATTGGTGTACTTGTAATCCAAGGGCTGGGAAGCTGGGAAGGTGGAGACAGTTGTTTCTCTGAGGCTGTGAGGTCATCCAGACCAGCTGAGACAACAAGTTCCAAGCTAGTGAGACACCCTATCTTTTAAAAAAGATGCCTTTGGGGCTGGAAATATAGTTCGTTGGTTAAGAGCACTGACTGCTTTTACAGAGTTCCTGAGTTCAATACCCAGGAACCACATGGTGGTTCATAACCATCTGTAATGGGGTCTAATGCCCTCTTCTTGTATGTCTGAAGACAGGTATAGAGTACTCATATAAATAAAATAAAATTTAAAAGAAAAAAAAGCTTAAAAGAAAAGATGACAGAGAATTGACAGTTGAGGCTATCCTCTGGCCTTTTCTCATCACACACACACACACACACACACACACACACCAGGAGGTAGCAGGGAGGCCACAAATACTTTGAAAACAAGAACCTGGTTCTCATGTCAACTCATTGAGGAATGGGTCTTCTAAAGATACTTTCTAAGATACCCTGGTTATATCAGCCCCTAATGTTAGAATCCTGTAGCTCAGGAGAAAGTTTCTTCCATTCTCCTATGTCATCCCCATGTTGTTGTAATAGGAATAAAATTGCAGATGTCCTGGTGTAGTTTTCTCCATCCTTGTACATGCTCACTGCCTACTTGTTTTGTAGAGTCTCCTGTGATAATGGCACCTTTGAAAAATTCTGTTGTTTTAAATATTCTGGAAATTGTCTATGAGTCCCAAGAAGTATGTAATACCCTAATTTTTGCTTTCCATCTCCTGTATGAATATTATATTATTTGCATACTTATTTACTTACAGACATCAATACATCCCCATTTAGTATGATTCAACTCAATTATTTTGCTGTCTTAGTAAGGTAATATGCATTCGGTAGATACTAGAGATGAAATGTTGAATTTTGACCTTTTCTTAGGCTAGTTATATGTGGTTAATACTCTCTTGAGAATGCTGGGCAGTAGCAGTCAGCCCTCACACCCAGTAAACTAAGTGAGGGTTCAACTGATGATATGCAGTGCAGTGTGCTTCAAGCTCCTTGTTGCTAAACCTGGATACTGAGTAGAATGGGTATTTCGAACAAATTGGTTTTATGAGAGATTTTTGATGTCTAATGAGTTTAGTGGGAAACAACTCCCTGATAAGTTAAATGAACTAGACCTGTATAAATAAATGTGAACCCATTGTAATAGAGCAATCCCGACTGCTTCAAAGATCAGAAGTAAATGCAAAAAAAACCAAAACAAAACAAAAAAAACATTATGTTTTGCTATAGTTTCATGAAAACCTGGGTTCTTTATTACTAGTTCTGTTTTTTTTTTTAAAAAAATACAATCATTAAGTTTAAACTTTGGCGAGGGGTTTAGATTAAAATATAAGATCTCCTATAAAATACACCTATGGGCAGAATGTAGCCTACTGAGAGTCCATCTGTCACTGCTTAGTGTTTAAAAATTGGATTGATTTTCTTTATTTACTCCATGAGTCACAATGATGAGAAGACTCCACATTCTTCAGGACAGTCAGATATTTAAGAGACCAGGACTTAACTTCACAGGGACTTGTAAAACTGCCTTCTAACATGGCTGTTCCAGTAGTAATGGATAAACTTTCTAGCTCTGTTATCAATGGGTATGATCTCACCAAGTGACTTGGTACAGGAAATGCTAATATCAGAGCTCTGAGACACAGAATACCCAAAGACATGTATTTGGCTAATTTCCAGAACTCCATATCACAAGGTAAAGAAGCTTCTCACAGGAGTTTGGCAGGGGACAACAGACCTTCATGAACAATCTGTTCTCATTTAGTTAGACAGAAATTCATTTCCTCACCACTATCTCTGGAGAAAGCTCAGCAGCATAGACTGTTAAAGATTTCCCCTTCCAGCTTTAAAACAGCTCAGAGTTCAATCTCTAGTGTTAGCATAGGAAAATTGATCCAAGTTCCGATTCAGATAGAACTAGAAGATTCTAAAACCTAGAAGGTACAAACTTTACTTTTTAACCTTTGTAGCCATCTTCATATATAGCTGAATTGTGATTTGATCATGCACTTGAGGTCAGCCTGGGCTATATTATAAGACACAGTTTCAAAAATGGATGATGAGAGGACAGGAGACCTTATTGTCACCATTATACCATGTGGATGGAATCTTGATCAGATTTGAAAATTTGTCAGGATCACTCTCACATAGTCACAAAATCTCCTCAGAACTCAGACCCCAAGCAACTACATTTTACTGAATTGACAATAAGCAGACCTTACTTTCTTACATGGTTCCAGAATTCACAGCCCTTATGATGGCTTGAATATGTTTGGCCCAGTGAATGGCACTATTAGAGGGTGTGGCCTTATTGGTGTAGGTGTGTTACTGTGGACAAGGGCTTTACAACCCTCATCCTAGCTGCCTGGAAGCAAGTCTTCTCTTTGTGCCTTCAGATGATGACATAGGACTCTCTGATCTTCCTGCACCATGCCTGCCTGTGTGCTGCCATGCTCCCCCTTGAGGATAATGGACTGAACCCCTGAATCTGTAAGCCAACCCCAGTTAAATGTTGTCCTTGTAAGAGTTGCCTTGCTCATGGTGTCTATTCACAGCAGCAAAACCCTAACTAAGACAGTACTGCTTTAAGCTTTCTTTAGATTTTTTTTTTTTTTTTGATATCTACAGAGACACGGAGCTCTGTAGGGCTTCTTTGTCCCTTGATCCCCACCAGTTTGACTGCAGGGCCTATAAGATGTAAGGACAGAACAAACTCCAGAAAACTGTCTTCTAACCAACACACACACACATACACACACACACACACACACACACACACACACACACACACGACAGACAGAATATCTGTTCTATACCTCATCTTTCTGTTAATAAATATGATTAAACATTGATCTCTTAATTTTGGTACCTTAATATAGTCCAAATCACATATGGTCTCTAAACTTAAGTTTCTTTGTTGCTAAATGCATGAAACATCATGGGTTTTTCATAAGTTGATATCAATAATAAATCAATGTAAGCAGTCACAAGATAACCTCTCTTTCGCTCATTCTCCTAGCTGAACTGTCATGTGTTGACCAACTCTGTATCCCAGGTGCTATGAATCAGTAGACTGTTGCTAATGTCACCATTAAGGAACTAAGTCAACCATCAAAGGGAAGAGAGGCCCCGGGTCCTGGAAAGGCTCGATGCAGCAGTGTAGGGGAATACCAGGCAGGGAAGCAGGAGGGGGTTGATTGGGGGACAGGGGGAGGGGAGTTGGCTTATAGGACTTTGGGGGTGAGGGGAACCAGGAAAGGGGAAATTGTTTGAAATGTAAATAAAGAATATATCTAATTTAAAAAGGGGGGAGGGAAGGAACTAAGTCAACTCCAGTATTTCTTCCAGGTATCTTATTATTGGAATCAAATTTATTACACATGTGTGATTTCTACTGGTCAATATTAAGAAACAACTATGGCATCCCTTCCAGGAAATACTCTCTCAGATGGGCATGTTCAGTGTCTTTTCTAGTATAGCCCAATGTCCACACCAATTAGTGAGAAGGTTTGTATTCAATTTTATTTCTTATTTATTTATTTATTTATTTATTTATTTATTTATTTATTTGAGTTTCCAATCCACACTTGCATTGAAATCCATCTATAGATGAAGATAATCTCGAATCTCTGACCTCCCTGCCTCCATATCCCAAGCATTAGGTTTAAAGGCATGGACCATCACACCTGGTTTAGGTGGTGGTGCTGGCAATCAGGGAGTGGTACTTACAAGGACTCCATCAACTCAGCCACAATGCAGACTTAAGCATTAAATTTCATGTTTTTACATCTATGTGGCTACCCTTAATGGCTATCATATGGGTCCACACAGAGCTCCTAGAGCCTAAAAAGAAGGTAGCACTGGCAGAAAAAAGAAATATAGGCCCTGAAGGCTTATTGAAGAGATGTCTTTGCAATTTGGTACCAGCATGTTTCGGACTATGGGTTTTTTTTAATTGCCTTTCTGTAGTTAACCTTGGAATCTGGTGATTCCTGGCTAAGCTACCAAAAAGCTCTTTCCTAAACTGAAGTGAGAAATAGTCTCAGAGGCCTTGGTTCTTCAGAGTAGAATTATTTGTGATTTGCAAACAATGAAATTCGAAGATTTGTTAGACATATTTTGTTCATTGGTGCTTTATTTATTTATTTATTTATTTGAGTTTCCAATCTACACCTCCATTGAAATCCATCTATAGATGAAGATAATCTTGAATCTCTGACCTCCCTGCCTCCATATCCCAAGCATTAGGTTTAAAGGCATGGACCATCACACCTGGTTTAGGTGGTGGTGCTGGCAATCAGGGAGTGGTACTTACAAGGACTCCATCAACTCAGCCACAATGCAGACGTAAGCATATTTTCTATATTCTTTGTTTACATTCCAAATGATTTCCTCTTTCCCAGATCCCCCCTCCCCATATGTCCCATAAACCTTCTTATCTCCATCCATTCTCCAATCATCTCCCTCCTTTTTCTCTGTCCTTATATTCCCCTCCAATGCTAGATCAATCCTTTCCAGGATCAGGACCCTCTCCATACTTCTTCATGGGAATCATTTGTTATGCGATTTGTGCCTTGGGTATTGAGGGCTTCTGGGCTAATTAATATCCACTTATCAGAGATTGCGTTCCATGTGTATTCTTTTGTGATTGGGTTACCGCACTTAGGATGATATTTTCCAGATCAAACTATTTGCCTAAAAATTTCGTGAATTCATTGTTTCTAATTGCTGAGTAGTATTCCACTGTGTAAATATACCACATTTTCTGTATCCATTCCTCCTTTGAGGGGCATCTGGGTTCTTTCCAGCTTCTGGCTATTATAATAAGGCTGCTATGAACATAATGGAGCATGTGTCTTTATTGCATGCTGGGGAATCCTTTGGGTATATGCCCAGGAGAGGTATAGCAGGGACCTCTGGAAGTGTCATGTCCAGTTTTCTGAGGAACCACCAGACTGATTTCCAAAGTGGTTGTTGTTGGGGTTTTGTCTAAGCTCCACCCCACACCTACCTGGCAATAGCCAGGTATGCCCCGCCCCAGAGATCTGGCCCACTACAAAAGGGGCTACTTGCTCCTCTCCCTCTTTGCTCTCTGATCTCCCTCTCTCTCACCTCTCTGCCCCCTTGGGCTCTTCCCCCCTCTATGTGGTCATGGCCGGCCTCCACTCCACTCTCTCTATTCTCTCTCTCTCTCTCTCTCTCTCTCTCTCTCTCTCTCTCTCTCTCTCTCCCACTAACTCCCATCCCCTACTCTGAATAAACTCTATTCTATACCATGCCTGGGTGTGTGTGTGGTCCCTCAGGGGCAGAGCTGCCTGGATACCTTCCCCCATGCCACCTAGCCACACTCACCTAACCCCCTATACTCTCCCCTTTTAAGCCCTTTCAGTTGTACCATCTTACAGCCCCACCAGCAGTGGAGGAATGTTCCTCTTTCTCCACATCCTCGCCAACACCTGCTGTCTCCTGAGTTTTTGACCTTAGCCATTCGGTGCTTCAATTTTTTAGTGTGTGTGTGTGTGTATGTGTGTGTGTGTGTGTGTGTGTGTGTGTGTGTGTGAGTGTGTGTGTGTGTGTGTGTGTGCGCGCGCATGTATGTATGTAAATATCTGTGCCATGAGACACACATGTGAGAGTCAAAGGACAATGTGTGGGAGTCAGTTCTTTCTTTCTATGATATGGGGCCCAGGGATCAAACTCATGTGGTCAAGCTTGGGTAGCAGATGCCTTTCCCACTTTGTTTCCTTGCAGCCACAAATTGGTTTTTAAAATGGTTAAAAACTTAATATTACATGAAAACAAATGTATTTCCTTCCAAGTGCTTCACTGATGGGCTGTAATAGTGAGTTATTGGGAAAGAATGGGTTTGGTGCCTTAACACAAAGTTCTCTACAGCACAATTTGCTGAATGGAGCTATCGAAAGCCGTTCAGGGCCTAGGCCTGGTGTTTTCAAGTTCTTGGCCTCTTATTCAAGAATAAAATAAAAGCCCACACAAATTGCAAGGCATTAATGAACTTTATTCAAAGTAAAACAATAAAAAAAGATCAGAATACACTGCAAGAAAATAGTGTCCCCCATGAGGGAAGATGCTCAAGAGCTCTGATGCTTCTTTTGGACTTCATTTTGTGCAGGTTAAAAGAATGGGAGGAGTTTGGTTATTAAGAGGTTTGGTTTGAAGGTGTCTTTATTTTGATTAACACATTAGGATATATATATACATATAATCTCTCCCCTTCTGGGAACATTCCTTCCTGTATGCATCTGAATTTTGAATATATGTCTGCCTAGTGATGTCTATTCATAGAGTGGTAAATAGGGGATTCTTCCTAGTTTACTTTAGGACATGATTTTAGCTTACTGAGCATGTCTTCAAAACTAGATTAGGCCAGATTGACCTTTCCATTTTTTGTACTCAGACAGAAATAGAATATGACTAAATAGAATCTGTTTGAGTTTCGTTGTTGTTGAAGGCAAGAGAAATTGAGTGCATTGTTCTGAGTGGAGTGTGTGTGTGTGTAGCTCAGTACAGGTGCTGCCACCTGTATATATGTGTGCATCCTGTTACAGATGCGACCATCTGTACATGTATGTGCAGACAAGCAGGGAATCATACTACTGTGAGTATTGTTAGAACAGGCATGTGTATAGCTCAAGCAAAGTAGAATCTAAGGTTGCTATTCCCTCTGCACCCTGCCTCAGAAAGTCAGCCCACCTTCCTGAAAACTCACACTCTGAAAAGCCCAGTATAACTAAATGGGCTCAGAACTTCACAGACACTCTTATGCCAATCCAGAGCAACTTTGACCGTTCAGGAAAATGGTGAAATTTCTCTCCTATTAAAATGAAGAGGCTTGTATAAAAGAGGCCAGCATGCTTAAGATGTCTACCCAGAAATGAAGCCTGGTTTACAGTTTTCCTGTGTGCCTTTGGGCAAATGCTACTCTGCCTTAGTTTCTTCACTGTCTCACTGCCCTTGCATCATTGTGCACATTTACATAGATAACGTGTACACAACTTTCCAAAAGTAGGGGCTTACAACATGCTACCTAATGCATTCTGACAGAAAGTAAAAACACAAATGAAAACAAGTACAATTCAGTGGAAGATTATAGACTGTGTGTTTTCCACTAGCTTAGAGTAACCAAGCAGTTTCAGGACTTCTCTAGGGTGCTAATGAAAAGGTTTGAGCGCATCCTAGCAACTCAATGGAAAGAAGCTTAAAGAGGCAGGGAAATAGGGAAAACTTGAATATACGTGTTCAATCCTCAGAGGCAGGAAAACTGATTCTGCCCCCCAGCTTCTTGCAGTTTCTCCCAGATTCCTGCATTCCTTGGCTTGTGGTCCCATTTTCACATCACATCAACCATGTTCTGTTGAAGCTTCTCCTTTATTCAGACAAACAACCTTACTGTGGTTTTAGGAAGCACTTGTGATTATATTGACCCACACGTGGAGTCCCCAATATTTTCCATTTCAGGATACTTACTTTAAAGACATCTGCAAAGTTTCCAATTTTCCATAAAAAGCACACACAGGGTTTGAAGGCTGAGCTGTGTGGAGCCACCGCTCTACCACTGAATGATCAGAGATTAACAAATAGTGGTGTAGGGCATTGGCTCAGTCCTGCCTGCTTCATTCAGAGTGGAGGTTCTCACAGAAGAAGCAATTCCGGATAAGCATCATTTGGTAAGTACTCAAGCTTGAAGGTACGGAATGGGAGCTAGCCTTGGCAACAGTACCAATGTACAGCTCCAGGGTAAAAGTCAGAAGCTGGGGAAAGTGGGGTGCACAGAGACCCGTTCCTGCTCTTAGGAGCAGCTGACTTGCATTTATTCTTTGTCCAAGAGAAATGTCACTAGGAGACCTACCCGTTCTGTGAAGGTTAAATTATCATTTTTAATATCACTCTGTATTTAACTTGTGTGGTCTTACCGTTCTTCAAAATGGGACTTAAAGGATGACTTGCAAAAGTCACTATGCCATATAAACAGGATTGAAAAGATAAGGTGTTTGTCCTAATTTTGTTATCCCTAAGTAACTTTTGCAGAAGAGGGGAGGAATGTGTGGAAGGGGGAACTAAAGGGCTCATCCCTAGCAAGCTATCCAGTCACCTGCCACTTCACCTCTAGCACACAAGAGCAGTACACATTAGGTAGAAGTTAACAAAAAGCCAGGCACATGTCTTTAATCCCAACACTCAGGGGGTGGAGACAAGGCAGATCGGGATCTCTGAGAGTTTAAGGCAAGCCTGGTCTACGTGGTTAAGTTCCAGGAAAGCCAAGCTACACAGAGCAACCCTATCTTGAAACCAAAAAAACAAACAAAAGTCAACAAAAAGTATATAGGACCTATATGGGAAGAGACTGTGCAAAGTACCTATCACCTAGTTACGGACTTATAAAATGTTAAAAGCATTCTGTCTAAGGGAAGGCACCACAGCTTTCAGTTTCCAGAGGACTCAAGAGATCCTGGAAGGTCACCAAAAGATCCCATAGGAAAAATCGCAATCGAGACGGGTGGCCATATTCCAGAGTATACGCTAGTCAGGTGAACTGCAACATGCCAAGTAGAAAGTATGGGCTGTTCAGGACCCTAAATCAAGAATCCTGGCAGCAGAAAGTTTCCACAGTGTGAGGAGAATCAGTTAGCAAAATGTGAAGATTGAGTTATTCACTCTGCTGCCCGGGTGGAATGGAACTGAAATGTACAATTTACATGAGGTACATCCAGGGCAGGGTGACAAGGTCAGCTCCAAACCTTTGGAAAATTCCACCAGGCACCTCTCTCTCTCTGAAAGAGAGAGGTCATGAATCACATAGCTCCTAGCACCGCTCCCCTCCTGAAGGGAGGGGAGACTGACCGTTGGCCACCCACAGAGACCCATCAGTTTAAAAGTCACACTGTTCTGCCAATCATATTGTGCCTAGTTGTTGATGCTTTATTTTGCCCCTGGAAACTCTATAAAAACTCACAGAACAGCTCCCCTCCTCCCGGGGTCGTATCCTTTGGATGCAGGACTACCCCAGCGAGCTGGAATAATCAATCCCTCTTGCTTTTACATCAATCAATCCTCAGCCTCTGTGAGTCTCACTCAGAGGGTCCCTGGTAGGGTCCCTGGTAGATATAGCTCGAGAGTCTTACAAAGGGAAACTGTGAGACGTCCGTGTAGCTCCGTAGAGATGACAACCTGCTGGAAGACAAGATCACAAAAGAAAGAAAGAAAAAGAAAGAAAGAGAAAGGGAGAGAGAACGAGAAGAGAAAGAATTCAGGGAGGGAGGGAGGGAGGAAGACCAGCAGTGGCAGTAAGTGTTAAGAAGCCAATGGTTAGAGCAGGGCTGTGTTAGGTGTATTGGGAGAAAGAGAAGCCCCACAAAGGGACTGGTTGAGAAACAGTGAATAAATCTGTATGCTAAATTCTAAACACAAGCCTAAAGTTTCCAGAGAGTTACCTGCAGAAATACAGAAAGAGCAGTGTCAAGGGCAACCAGTTAGAGTGAAGAGCAGAGCAGGCATCTCATTCCATTAGCGAAAGGCGACAGTGAGATTGTCTCAGCAGGAAACTGTGTCACAATACTGGGGAAGGGGAGCCTGTAAGGGGCTGAAGTCAAAGGCACAGATTTGTCATATTTTGACCCATAAAAAGGTATACTCCAAAGGGCAAGGCCACTGAGAAAAGCACAAGCTATTTTCGCTGTTCTGCTTGTTTGTTTGTGAAATACTTAATAATCTTCATTAAAGAGAAAGGAAAAGGATGTACTCGTGGCAAATGTGTTTTAGAAAAAGAGGAATTCATGTTATTGATATCATTTCAGAAAGTCAAATTTTCTAGTAGAAATCGCATACACAATTAACATTGGTTTTCATGTACAAGTTTGGGGATGTTTTCCTTTTTAAATTTCCAGTTGAGTATTTTTAAAGAGGAATTCATTTTCTTGTATACTTTGATTTTCTTCTTTACTGAAAGAAATAAGAAAGAGGAGGGAGGAAGGGAGGGAGAAAAAGACAGAGATCACAGTTCTCAAAATGTTACCAACAACACACACAGATACAACAGACACACACACCTCTTTCTGTGTAAATATCAACCACGCCATCTTGTGGCTTGTATGTCTATGCAATCCTGATTTAAGTCTCAGTTTGAACTGTGCACACACTAAAATTTCCCATTACCTTCTATCATTAAATAAAATATGAATTCTGATATGATGAGCATTGACTCTTGTGCACTGTTAATGAACTAGATTCATATTATAAAATATTTATTGTGAAATGAAGGGCAATTCCAAAGATAGCAGATACAAAACCCTTACCAGACGTTTATGCCTTCATACAGGCTTAGGAACTTGGAAGCAATTGTTTTACGTTTGGCCTAAAGCCATGTCCCTTCATGTTCTCTGCATTGTCTCCTCTGTTTCTCCGTGATTATTTCTTATGCATTTTTATTATTTCATTTTCTCCTCTGGTCTGTATTAGAACTTAATAAACTCCTTGTGATGAGAGATTTTTATTTCAGTGTTTCACCATTACATACCCAATGCCTAACACTGTCCTTAACACACAGCAGGCACTCAACAAGTATGTGTCAAATTATGGTAACTAATAAAGAAAGCTGAATAACTAAAACTTACCTTTCAAATAAGATTAATGAGAGCACTTTAAAGGAAAGCATAAATTAGAAAAATCACTGTGGCTCATGTGAATTTTGCTGATGTTTGCTCAAAGAATTCAGTAAAACTGGTTTAAATCCATACCTCTAGTACCTTCAAAAGATGCAGCAACTCAGGTCATGTTGCAGAAAGCAAGACTGTTAGGATCAAACATCCATTATTCAGTGACGTGTCATCAGTCATGAAACGCCCTCTTCCAGAAGCTGTGGTCTTTACTAATGAACTTACTCTTTGAATCAACAGTCAAGTCAGAACATCTGGGAAATTCACATTTTGATGTTTGCCAAAGTCTATGGGGTTATAAAGTGACATTTGGTTAACCGATTTAAGCCCTGACTTTAGGAGTCTCGTTACTTGCTAACTGAGCCCTTTTCCATGCATGGAAAGAAAATGCTAGGGTCTGTCTTCATGAATATGAAGTTAAGTCACTTCAAACATGCCTTTAATGGCATCCGATTTATACTCTGGATTCTGATTAGTGCTATTTGCACGCGCACATACACACAAACACGAGTGAGAAACAGAGACAGAGGCAGAGGCAGAGGCAGAGACAGAGACAAAGACAGAGAGGTGGGATCATAAAATGAATCTATTTGTGAGCAAGAGGACATAATAGAAAAGTATCAAAGGGAGAGGAGGCCCTTGGTCCTGTGGAAGCTTAATGCCCCAGCATAGGGAGATGATGTTAGGGCAGTGAGGCAGGAGTAGGTGAGGGGGTGGGGGAACACCCTCATAGGAGGGAGGATGGGATAGAGGGTTTGTGGAGGGGAAACTGGAAAGGAAACAACATTTGTAATGTAAATAAATAAAATAACCAATTGAAAAAAGTAAAGTAAAAACAGAATTGTACATAGGTTTGAATTTGATATTGCATAGAATTTCAGCTTAGTGGACTTTACTTCACTTAGCATGTTTACAAGTTCCCAGATGTTTGTTAAGGGAAATGTTCACTTCATTAGATATAGACAGTCTTCCCAAAGAAAATAAAGCACAGACAGTTGGAATGAATCACTAGAATATTAGGTTTGCCCTAATTTGCCATTTGCCCCACTCCCTATCCTCTCTCAACTCTTGTTCAGGATCCCACAGAACTGTGCAGAGCACAGAAATGTGGCATCTACCAGTCAAATTCAGTCTCTTTGTCACTTAACTCTAAAACAGTATATTAATATTACCTTGAGAGCTTGCTGAATTGCACAGGTCAAGGATGTTTCTTTCCATTTCTATAGATGCGTAAGTACAAGGGATCTGACATTCCTGGTGTCCTGGTGTAGGTGAGATGCAGGACACACTTTTGAGTACTTTGGTGAATTTCTATAAATCATGTAAGAGCCTGCACTGTCTTTGGTCCATTCATATATCACAGGTTCTCCTGACACACAGTCTATGTGGGTGAGTCCCTTGTAGGTGTAGATGATGGATGAAAGTTACATATTCACACACTTGAAGAATGGACAAGAGCAGAAGGCAGAACCTTAAATGTTCCAAGGTCCAAAGATCCTTGGGACTTCTTGAGTTTCTGATAAATCATATTTTGGTGCCCCAATTTTGTGTGACTTTTTCTTATATATACCATGTCTCTTTGGCAACTGAGTAATTTTGTCACTTGGGATTAAAAATGGTTCTTTTGTAAAATGGCAAACCATCTTGACATTTCGTCATCAAACCTTTAACAAATTTCTGTTTTCATAGAAAAGTATTCTTCTAGGAGAACAGAGATGTCTATCTGTAGTTTCATAGAAGAAAACACATTTTTATCGTGAGTGCCCAATCAGAGGAGCCACAGAAGAGGAAGCCTTGTCAAAAAGCTTGGGTGCCTGTGTGGCTTGCTGAGCAACACTGAATAAGACATGCACTTCTCTGGGTCCTACTTTCCACTTTTGAAGAAGGTCGTCCCATAGCTCTTCGGGCTCTGCATATTTTTTATCCCTAAAGTTTTAAATTTTCCTCCCACTCCTCTCCTTCTGATGTAAAAAGAAGGTATTCCTACAGACCTCCACTAATGGTCAAAGTTTACCCAAAGGTATCTACATTCTAATTCTCAGAACCATAAATGCCTTGCCTTACATAGGGAACATGACTTACTTAATAAGGTCAATCCTCATCACATCTAACTACAAAACCAGTGAACTGTTCTCAGCTGCAGCCCGAGGGAGAGGAACACAGGGGGATGGAGGAAGGGTCAAGGAGAGGTAACCTTGTACATGCAGAAAGGCGACTATAGTCCAAGGAACGTGAACAGCCTCTCAGAGCTATAAAAGACAAGGTCTTTTATTACAGTTCCAGAATAGAAAACTACCAACACTTTTATTAAAATCCATTTAGGCTCTAAGATTATAAATATGCAGTGTTTAAGCTTATAAATCATGGTTATTTATTATGACAATATTAAAAAAACTAATAAACATCTACTAAAATTAAAAGAAATTGGCAGGAGTCCAGTACTGTGTACCACTTACTGGGCAAGCCAGGACCTATTATAAATGTATCAACAGTATTATTTGTCCTGAGCCTCATACCTATGATGGTTCCAAAATTTAGAAATTTAGTACTAATTTTTTACTATTTAATTAATACTAATTAATTTACTATAAATTAATACTAATTAATTTACAAATAATTGATTTAAAACATGTATATATATAAATTGTGTACATAGAAATACAAGCATATACATACTTGTGTATGTATTTATGCATTTGTACATGACTTCAGTCCCCAGATCCTCACATTTAATAAAATATGGACATTGTAGTATATATTTATAATCCCAGCACTAGAGAAGTAGAGACAAGTGTATTCTTGAGACCTGATGACCAGCTAGCATAGCCTACGAGAGCACCCCAGGCCAATAGTAGACATTGTCGACAAAAAAGTGTAGAGGGTAAGTGCATCTTTAGGAAAGACAACTGAGGGTGA
Organism: Apodemus sylvaticus; assembly: GCF_947179515.1. NCBI lineage: Eukaryota > Metazoa > Chordata > Mammalia > Rodentia > Muridae > Apodemus > Apodemus sylvaticus. The sequence goes on along the minus strand of NC_067473.1, from coordinate 138,278,435 downwards.
CTTCTGATTTACATATACTTACACACACACACACACACACAATCAAAAATAGAGAGAACAGAAAGAGAGCTTGGAAATATCTCATGACTCTGACTTCATTACAGAGACTCTGAGGGTCAAGGGATACTCCAAACCACACTCAAAGTATTCTTACAGCTACAGGAGTTCTTATCATTCAAAGAGAAGTAGGATTGAAAAGTAAGCTTATGTCAAAAGTACTTAAGAATTTGAATTATTTGAGCTTGTCTTAAAAAGCAACTAGCATATCAGCTTTCGCAGACTTTTTAACCAAACCAAGAAGTTAATCCTGATTTTGAGTACATCAAATGGAAGAGAAGTAATTTTTTCTATTGCTATAACAAAATACCAAGACCAAGGCAACTTATAAAAGAAAGTTTAATTGGGTTAATGCTTTCACAAGCTTAGTCCATTATGGTAGGACACAGGCATAACAGCAAAATTCTGGCAAGAATCAAAAAGCAACCTAAGAATAACTCAAGTGTTTTGAAACCTCAAAGCTGGCTCCTTAGTGACACACCTCCCCCATCAAGGATACACTTCCTAATTGAAGCATATTGAATCAGAATGGCCCCCATAGGCTAATGTATGGAGTCCTTCTAATCCTATCAAAGAATTTTAAACTCCTTTTTGGTTTTGTTTAAAAACCAAAAAGCAGATTATACACTTCCAATATACAATGGCACAGAATATACATTACCATTCCAAAAGGAAGGAACCTAGGCATAGTGTGAAAATAATATACCAACAAGTTTTAAATTCTTTCAAAGGAGTAGAAGGATTAGGTAGTATGACCTTGATGGAGAAAGCATGTCATCGAGTGTGGGCTCTGAGGTTTCCAAAGCTCATGCCAGGATCAGTCTTGCTTTCTCTCTGACTATGGATCAGGATGTAGATTTCAATTACCTCTCCAACATCAGACCTGCCATATTTGGCATGAAGTTCCCTGCTATGATGATAATGGACTAAAGCACTGAAACTGTACACAAGCTCCAAGTTAAATGCTCTTTTATAAGATCTGCTATGGTCATGATAACTCTTCATAGCAATAGTGTCGTGTCCAAGGCGGTAATTCTTCCCCAAAAGTTCCACCTACTTGGGACCAAGTATTCAAACATATGAGTTAATGGGGTCGTTCTCATTCAAACTACCACATTCCTTTCCATGCCTCCCATAGGCTTATGGCCATACCATAATGCAAAATTCATTTAGCCCAACTTCAAAAGTCCCTGTAGTTTTTCATAGTCCCAAAGCTGTTTTTGTTCTTTCTTTGTGCTCTTTCTTTTTTATTAAATATTTTCTTTATTTACATTTCAAACGTTATCCCCTTCCTGGTTTCCCCTCCAAAAACATGCTATCCCATCCCCCTCTTGCCCTGCTCACCAACCCACCCACTCCCGTTTCCCTGTCCTGGTATTCCCCTATACTAGGGCATTGAGCCTTCTCGGGGACAAGGGCCTTTCTTTCCTTTGATGTCCAACAAGGCCATCCTCTGCTACATATGCAGCTGGATCCATGGGTCCCTCCATGTGTACTCTTTGGTTGGCGGTTTAGTCCCTGAGATCTCTGTGGGTACTGGATGGTTCCTCCTATGGGGCTGGAAGCTCCTTCAGCTCCTGTGTCATTTCTCTAGCTCCTCTATTGAAGACCTTATGCTCATACCAATTGTTAGCTTAGAGCACCCACCTCTGTGTTTGTCAGGTACTGGCAGAGCCTCTTAAGAGACAGCTATATCAGGCTCCTGTCAGCAAGCACTTGTTGGCATCCACATTAGTGTCTGGGTTTGGTGATAGTAGTCCAAAGTCTCCACTGAGATACAAGGTAATCTCATAACTGTAACACCCTGAAAAAAACAAAAAGCATATTATATACTTTTAATATACATTGGCACAAAATATACATTACCATTCCAAAAGGGGCATGGTGAGAAAATAATATACCAAAGAAAGACCAAAAGCTCCAAGGAAGACTCCAAATTCTGTAGCTCTATGTCTGATAGCAGAGCTAGGCTTTGTCCTAGCTTTGGTGCCTACAACATTCTCTCTCTTAAAATGATTCCACTTCCTATATGCAGTTCTCCTTGGAAGATATCCCAAAGATCTGTCACCTCTGAAACCTTAGAGATTTAGCAAAGCTCTGGCTTCATTTTCATAGTTTCACAAAATGAACTCTCAGGGCTTTTACATAGGGACTCTTCTTCCACTTGCCAGGCCTGAGCACCCCTCCTCATCCATGGAGGAAGACTTCAGAATCTCTTTACTTATGTATCCTTTATGACTCTAAATTCAATAATTACACAGACAGCACTGTCAAGCTTAGTTGAATGCTTGGGATGGAATTTGCCCCCTTTTTATTTGTCTTTTCTTGCTAAGATTTGAACTTTTCTTAGGCCATTTCCTTTCACAGAGGGAAGCTTAGGTGGATGGGTACTTGCTCTGAATGTATCCCTGCATCCTGATGTTGATTAAGTCTCATCTTAATTTTCTTATATCTTTCAGCATTAGCTTTGCTGATATTAAATTTTCTAATGTTCTTTATCTCTCCAAAATCTACATGTTGTATTTCTTCCTCTCCCACATATTCTTTTTTATTGTAGAGCTGTATAAAAGTGATTACTAATAATCACATGAGAGAGTCATATTGGGCTATCTTGAAATCTCATCTGCCAAAGAATTTAGCCCATTACTTTTAAATTTACCATCAAAAAAGTTCTTAAACACATACTTTGCCAAAATATCGTATTATTTCTCATAGTTTTCTCTTCTGAAACGTCTCAAGCTAGCTCTCCATCCACATAGCCCTTAGCACTGTCTTAAAGCTCCTACTAAGGTGGCCTATTAGACTCAGATTACAGCATCCAACAGCTTTTCTTGTCCAAAGCTTTAAGCTTCCACACCCCTCGCCTGAATCACTTGGTCAGGTCTGTCAGAGCGATAGCCCACTCCCTGGGCTATCTTAGGTACTTTTTTATTTTTGTAATAAAACTCCATGACCAAGGAAACTTACAAAGAAAGAGCTTAACTTTTTGAAACTTATGGTGGTGGAATGAGGGCATGATGACAGAAATAGTTGAAAGCTCCCAAGAGTGTCCTGAGTCTTTTGAAAGCTGAAAGCCTACCGCCAGTGACATACTTCCTCCAACAAGTCCATACCTCTTAATCCTTCCCAAACAGTTCCACAAATGGAGGATCAAGTATTCAAACATATGAACTGATGACGGCCAGTCTCATTCACACTACCACAAGAAAGCCACAAATCCTAATCTAAACCACAAGGTCATGCCTCCTAGAACAGAGGAAGGTACTCTCCTCACAAAAATAAGAGGTACAGACTCCTTTAAAATATTTATCTTAATAAGTTTAACTTTTATTGTTATTATATATAAAAATATATATCATAAATATATACATAATTATATAATATATAAGCAAATATATAATATATAGATATATTATATAATTGCTTGCATGTTTATGTACCACTTGTTTGCCTATTATCTACAGAGAACAGAAGAGGGTGACATATTCTCCTGAAACTGGAGTTACAGATAGTTGTTAGCCACCATGCGAGTGCTGGGAATCAAACCCAGGCTCTCTGCAAGAGCCACCAGTAGTCTTAACCACTAAGCCATCTCTTCAGACACCTCCTTTAAAGCATTTACAGTTCACTCCATCTTAAATTATTTGGATAATTTTTGTTATCTCTGATGTGCTTGTTTACATACTGAACATTTATTGGCTTCTATGATGTTAGACTGATAGAAACATGGGTTACCTCATTTTTCTCCAAAATCATACAAATGGAAACATCACACAAGGTTAAAAGTTGGTCTTAATAATACAGCCAGAATTTCATATGTGTTTGTTAATTCTCAGTCCTGGGATCAAATTCACTCTGATTTAGATGGTGCCTTTACAATAATATCTTAAAAGTTTCATAAACTGCTTTTATAATTCAGCGCCATGAACAGCCATTTTCTAACAGCCAATCTGAAAGTGTGCTCACTCAGTGAGGATGCATGGCCCCAAAGAGGAGAAATGATCTCATCCCTCAACTCTTGAGTGAATAAATGAAAGGCAATCCCCTTTCTTCAGGAAGAAGGAAATGGAAGTCCCTAACTATTTGCTGGTGCTTTTATAATCTCCTCACCCACACTCTATTTGAAAACTATGGATTTCTAATTTTCTTCTCATCTACAATATAATAACATATTATCAAGTTGTCAGCAATTACTCAGACACTCAGGGTAATATACTTAATATTGAATAAAGTTGGTGATTCTGAGCTATTTTCATATTAAACTTAATACAAATATATCATTAAAACACTTGAGCCCCCAAGACCTTTGCTGGGGCAGTTTCCTAGATCTTTGTTCCTGATTTCTATAAATTCAGTCCTTGAAAGAAGAAGCAAACCAAATTTCTACCTGTCAAGTGATACCATTGTAATAAAAATCATTTCACTATTGATACTTCAGGGACAATGGGATTTCAGATTGAAGGCATTTGCATTCCATGGGGACACTTGTTATTTGTCCCTGTGCTAACGCTAAATCTCATTCTGGAAATGAAATGTGTAACTAAGAAGAATTGTGTTAAATGATTTCTACACATTCAATAATCACTTGCAAAGACTGATCATTTAATAAACTAACCTGAAAATGTGAAAAATACAGTGTAATTTTTCTTTGATGATTCTGAATGTACTGGAAATCTGTGCAGAACCTCGAAGTCAACATAGGAGATAGAACTTTGGAATTGAAAGGGCATTTTTTGGGTTATATCATTCATTCATGGTAGACAACCAAGATTTGCCAACTTATTTCTCTCCAGCTATAATTCATTGTGTGACTCTTGTGTACTAAGCTGAGTGATCTAATGTGATATTTGGACCTGGTAGAAAAGCATGATGTTATTGGCTAGTGTTGTCTACCATCGGTAGAGATTGGCGAGCTGGTATAGAAGTTACTGACTTTCCTTCACCGTTCCAGACCCAGCCAATTTAAGGCTGAGTATCCTAAAGTATTTGCCAGAATAAACCAGCTGATCTGTGATCAGCTGTGACCTAGCAACTAGTATCATTATCATAGCATTCAAGTTCTGAAGTTATCAATAAAAGCATCCTGAAAATAGAAAAATAACTTTATTTTCTTAGATATCTAAAAACATTTGCAGGGAAAAATAATTTAAGCAGAAAATTTATTTGGAAAGTAACATACATTACCTAGAAAACTGGTGACAGTTCACAGCCTGGTAAAAAAGAATGTGAAGTCAGTTTTCCTGTGAGACACCATGTAGCTTAAAATGTAATTACGATTTCAGAACTCATTTTCAAATACTCAACAAATATGTTTGAATGTCTTCACTATACAAGGTACTAACTATATTAAGGTGGTAAGAAAAGTAATGAGATATTTTAGGCAAATATTCCCTAAACTTCACTCAACAGACATTTATTGAGCATTTTCTGTAGCCAGGCAATGCCTTGAGCCATGGAAATTCAAAACCAACTAAAATCCCTCAATAATAAATCTGTAGGCTTGCTTGGCAATATGTAACACATAACTAATGAATTAAGCACACTGTGTTTCATGACTTAGGCCTGTAGGAAGCTGGAAGAAACTAAAGACAAGTCTCACATTCTAAAGAAAACCCAAGCATAGTAAGGGAGCAACTTTCAAAATAAATTTTCAAAATAAGTTCTGAATGAAGTTCAGAAATGTCAGGCTTTAAATACTTTAAAAACCTTTTATTGAGTTTGACACAAACATAAATCAAAATTTTAAAAGTCAATGAATTATCACATAATGAATGGAATTATTACATCTATGAATATCAATCACGCCTAGAAAAAGGATCTTATTAACACCGATGATCCCTTTTCTTCTCTCACTAGTGCCCCTTATACTAGGTCAACGTTAACTACAATGTTGATTTTCAACACTGGATTCATTTTTGTTTTCCTTTATCCTTCCCTCATAAAAAATACATCCTGACCACAGCTTCCACTCCTTCTACAACTCCCAGTAACATATACTTTCCTTCTCTCCCAGATCCACTGTTCCTCTGTTTCCCTTTATAAAAGAGCAGTGCCCCCCCCCCCAGAGATTTCAACTGAACATGGCATAACAAGATACAATAAGACTAGGCACAAACCCTGATACCAAAGCAGAATAAGGCAACAGTCCCAGGAGCAGGAGAAAGAGTCACAGATACCTCTGCTCCAACTGTTAGGAGTTCTCCAAACACCCCAAGATAGACAACCACATAACCACAACCATAAATGCAACCACAGCATGTATTCAGAGTATCTAACAAAGATGACTGTTGACTCCATAATTGCCACTTGAGTCTTTGTGAGCCACTATGAGTCCTGCTTAGTTGATTTTGTGGGATGTGTTATCCTGGTGTCCTCAACTCCTCTACCTCCTATAGTCCTTTCTCCTCCTCTTTCATAGGGTTCCCCAAGAACTGACTAAATGTTCCAGCATGGGTCTCTGTCAGATTCCTTTTCTACTTTTTAAGTTTCTTTTGGTCAGATTTATATGTACTGTTCAATAGCTGGTTTCTTTTAATCAACACTATTTTGTCCATTACCTACACTATGAGTACTTATAGTTTGTCTAGGGTTTTTGTCATCTAATGTCAAGATGTATATGGATACTGACTCAGGATTTCAGTGAGTCTGAAATAACATTTTTCATATTACTAAGGAAGTTAAATATCCACTCATATTTGGGGAACATTTAAGCATCATCTCTTATAAGCCTTTGACTCAGTTTTCAAGTCTCTCACTCAGCTTTCTGTATTATTTCTGTCTTATTTCCCTTAACTGTTTTTTGTTGGGTGATATTCAAAGTAAGAACTTATCCTTAGGAAGCATACACATACAAAATCCAAATCAATCAGGATACAGACTCAAAACATGTGTGCTATCCCTGATATATGAAAAGAGAGGTTGCAACATGAAGAGTGGCTAGATGTATGCAGATTTTGGGGTAAGTCAAAACCAAGATGAAAACAGTAAGACATACTGGAAGAATCATGTTCCAAGAACTGGCTGCCACTAAGGGAACTAAAATAATGTTACAAAAATCAGAAAGTTCAAATAGATGTGAGTTGAGTTGAATTTTGGGCCTTAGAAGAATTGCCACTGTTCAACTAGTGTTAAATCCTTGAGGGAGTGCAAGTCAACTTTTGGGAATGATGGAAATGGTTGCTAAGAAAGCACACTGGCACCATTGGGAAGCACATGAGGAATTAGACTGGGATCTCCACATGCCAGATGAGGAAAAGAAGGTTGGTGTTTTTTCCAAGTTCCACTCTAGCACCTCATAGTAGCTTCCAATGTCACAAAATAGAATGGGGGGTTAGAGCAGATAGACCACAGCTTATTTAGTGGTAAGAAAACCATAGACTGCCGGGCGGTGGTGGTGCACGCCTTTAATCCTAGCACTTGGGAGGCAGAGGTAGGTGGATTTCTGAGTTCAAGGCCAGCCTGGTCTACAGAGTGTGCTCCAGGACATCCAGGGCTACAAAGAGAAACCCTGTCTCAAAAAAAACAAACAAACAAACAAACAAAAAAAAACAAAAAAAGAAAAAAGAAAGAAAGAAAACCACAGAGAAAAGCAAGGAAATAAAAGAAGTATTCATTCAACAGGGAAAATACCATCTTGACAGGACTGTTGTTTAGCAGTTGCTAATATCTAAACTTTGATGGTACCTATGTTGTTCTTCTCCACATTATCACAAGCATGCCACAAGTATCCTGGAAGGTATGAACTATCAGGAATTGGGATAATTCAGCAACCCAATGTGAGAGCCCACCATAAACCAGCCTTCCTCCATCTTAAGCTTAAAAGCCATGTTTGTCTTTATTATAATTAAATCTCTGCTTTTCAAGGAAAGGGCTATGTTCCCCCTGTAATCTTATCTACAAATTGTTCTGTACTGCCTGTTCCTGGAAATGACAACCATACTTCTGTTTCAAAATATTGTTATGATTACCTGTTGTTATGACAACCTTGCAAGCATGTCTTTGTTTCAGGTTGTTGTTATGACCAACTTGTTATGCTTATGCTGATTCTGTAACCCTACCTGTCTGCCAGCCAAATTGGAAACACCACCACCACTACCCCTTCCGCGCACACACATACATGCACATATACTCCTGACCAATAAAAACACTTATCTTATTCGTGTCCAATGCTGATCTCTTAAACTCTTCCTTTAAGGGAGAGACAGACTATCTATGTGAATACAATAGATTTCCTTAATCAATTCTTTGCTTTAACTAACTTAGCCATGATAATTTGCATCAGTGGTCTTTCTCCTCACATTTATGGGGTTAATAATGCTTAGCATGCACAAGGCATTGTGTCCCATCCCTAACACTCCCTACCCTAAATCTCAAATATAATCTCTACTGAAAAAATTTGATGAGGAACAAAGGCCAGGGGTTTAAGCAGCTTATCCAAGGACATGCAGCCCAGAAGGGTCAGATACAGCAGATAACATCTGAGATAAATTTCATTCACTTTTATCTTCATGCTCATATTCAAAAATAATGGTGATTTACTATTTTTACACTGAGCATTAAAATATTTGTTAAATGAGAAACAAATTTAACAACAGGTTTCCTGACTTAAGGGAATTTTACAGTATGAGTTCATAAAGACTTGTTCAATGACATCAACATCTTTCATCTTTTACTGCCTATATAGTCTTTATCAGCTTTTACTTGGTATTTTAGGAATGAATCTCTGACACTGACATGAGAATAACCACAGACTGTTGATGTAGATTATGCTTCCAGACAAATTTTCTTTTTTTTTTACTTGACTGTTGCAGACAATAGTCATCTTTGAGGGAGAATTTTTCTGTGCTCTAGAATAAAAATTTAAGCCCAGTCTGCTCCCAGTGCATGAACCAGGACTTTTTCCAACCCCCATGTGTGATAGCTTGACCACAACTTATCTGAGTTCAGGCATACTCATAGTTTTCCCCCAAGCCCCTTTTTTAACCCATGATTACTTTATTGTTACCTCTTTTTTTGTTTTCCCTTTGGCTTAACCTGTGGATAATGATTAATGAATATATGAAAAAACTCATTTGCTCCTTTGTGCTTTCTCTGTAGAATAAGATGAGGTAAGACATCTCTTAAAAAGACCTCTTTTAAAAGTCCCATTAGTGTGGGACGTTGAATCATGGACAATGAGAGAATTCAGCCAAGTCAATATTTCAGTAGAGAAAGTCATGTTTTTGAGCACACTGTAAGAGAACAATAGGAAAGTCAATGTCAAAAGAACTATCTGCTCCAAGAATGTGAGGCTATAGGTTTTTATCTGGGAGCTACATGCATTTTGGATTGAGTTCTCACGACCTAATTCCTCTCAATATACAAAGCAGGATTGGTCAATATTTTCTTCTTGGCAGAGGCAGAATTTATAGTTAATGTTCATAGTCACGATTTCTCTGCTTGTAGTTTGGCTGGAAAACAAATCATGTTTTTTTCCATTATGGAAAGGATAGCTCAAATATCTGGAAGCTTTTGAGAAACACTCCTTGACTTGCAACCCTTGGCTCCTGATGGCTCACATCTCTGAACCTCTGCTTCTACCATCACATCATTTTTGGACTCTTTTCCTGCATCCTTTTTATAAGGATCCATCAGAGTACGTTGAGCTCACCTGGATACCAACTCAAAATTTCCAGTTTGGCACATTTGCAAGTCCCCCTTTGCCATGGAAACTAGCATAGTTATAGGCAGACATCTCCAGAAGGCCGATGCCCAGCTAAATACATGCTGTAACTCACACTTCTTTTTCCTTTTATACAACTTCCATGGAAGAAATACTTTTTCCTACTCTGCCTGTTTTTCCTATATTAATCCCCTTCACTATGCTTAGTGGTTGTGTGCTGCTTCTCTTTGGAAATAGCATGGCCTAGATTTGCTTTCTAAGCTCTGCTTATTCAGCTGTGCCACCCTAGTCATGGTATATCAGCTCTCTGGTACATCTAAGTTCACTTATAGATGCTTACCTTCTGGACTACTGAGATTATTAAGTAATATTATGGGAAGAAGTTTCTCCTAAGGCTTGACAAACAGAGAGCATTTTGTAGATACAGGTTATTACAGCCTTTGCTTTCAGTGTCTCTTTTGTTGTGTCCTGGCTTGGAATCTGTAGATCCATACAGACCTGAAAGATGATCCCTTTCTGAAAGAGCCATCCCTTTCTATCTTGAATTAAATTCAACCATCTCTTATCAACATCCTATTTATTCTTTACTATTCACCAAACATAAAAAGATGAATAAATTGTGATCTCTACCCTCAATGCCCATTCCACAGAGCAAGACAAATAGAAGAGAAGAATAAAATTGCATCTGGCATGGAGGTTACAGTCTTTAAGTTCAGCATTCAGAAACTCTAGCCAGAAGATCATAAATCTGATCATAAATCTGGGGTTTGGAGTCAACTCAAGTGTAGCCTGGACTATATAGTAAAATCTTGTCTCATAAAACAAAAGAAAAAAGGAAGAAAGATATAGAAGAAGGATGGAGGAAGAAAAGAAAAAAGGGCTTCAACATTATGTAGGGAATATCTTTCTTTCTTGAAAAATATCAGAAAAGATTTCCAGCTAAAAGTCTATTGATCTAACTGAGGCAGAAAGTAACTTTTTTGGAAAAGGGTTAAATAATAAGCATTTTGAATTTCTTGTATTCATTGATTATATCCTATCTGAGGCATTGAGCCAATTCCTGCATTCAGCAAGATTTATATGTCAATTTATATGTTTCAAAATAATGTGACTTTCATCACAGTTTTTTTCCCCAACCCAAGTCTAGCAAGGAGAAGGATTGTGAATGGGAATGGTGACTTGCAGGATGCAATGTTTTGTTGTGGTGAAGAGATACCATGACCAGAGCAAGTATTATAAAGGAAAACATTTAATTGGGCTGGGTTATAGTTACTGAGGCATAGTTGTGGTAAAAAACCATGGCAGCATGCAGGCAGACATGATGTTGGACAAGGAGGTGAGAGTTCTACATCTGGATCTACAGGCAGCAGAAGGTGCCTGGGTGGCACACTGGGTTCAGCTTGAGCATAGGAAACCTCAAAGCCTGCCCCACAATGACCCACTTTCTCTGTCAAGTCCACACCTACTCCAACAAGATCATACCTCCAAGGTCACTCTGTATGGGCCAAGGATTCAAATACATGAGTCTGTGGGGGTCATTCTTATTCAAACTACCACAGGCAGCATGGTATAAAGTAAAATCAGCATAGATTGTGTATAGGATAGAATATGATGACTTCTCAAGCACCTTGAGCAAACCCCAGGAGATGGCAGATGACAAGAAAATGGCCATATGGCAAAGCTCAAAAGACATCAGGCTGGGCTGCAAATTCTGACACTCTCATTCTCTAGACCTTGACGTAGGACAACAAAGCAGTGGATCTAATTCATCCTATGCTGTGCACACTTGCTCTATAAAGCAAAGGATCTTTAGAAGATGACAGACAGGATAAGTGCAGCATAGTCTCTAAAAGTCATCCCCACAATAACCAACCCAAGCAAATCTTTGCACATTTTCAGCAGCATCCAACAAGAGCACTAAATCTAAGCCATCTTAAGACCCTGCCTATGCTGAAGAACTAAGAAGTGCCAAAGTAGTGCTCCCTTCCAAAAAGTGTTGGGAATCTCTCTGCTTCATGTTTGTACATTCTCGGTAGAAGACTTACCAAAACATTGGGTGGCTGCCAGACTTTTTGACAGACTAGAAAATCAAAGTCTGTAGCAAATTTTAATAGAGCCCCAATTTTATTTTGTAAAAAACAAACCGTAATCCTCTCCATTTTTACATTTCACTAGCAAGTAGTCTTTCATTAAACATCAAAATGATAACCTATGAGGTCATGTCTACGGATTGGTTACTTTGGCTATGGTAGTCATACAGTATCTCATAAGCATAGCAAAGGAAGGAAGAGTTTATTTTCTCTTACAGTTTGAGGATACAGCCCTTTATGATGGGAAAGTCATGGAAACAGGATCATGAAGCAGTTGTTCACATTGTATCATTGCAAGATGAATGCTAGTGCCCAACAGAACTCTAGCCAATCGAATGGTGCCATCTATAGTTAAAGTAGGTGTTCCCACCTCTGTTAATTAGAAACTCACAGACATATTTAGAAATCATCTCTTAGGTGACTCTATATCCTGTCAACCTGATGATCAGTATGTTAACCATCAAAGTGTACAGTCTTCAAATGAAGGCTGACAGTTGACTCATGGCCTATGGTGGTTTGGCTACACACACACACACACACACACACACACACACCACACACACCATACACACACACACACACACACACACACACACACACACACACCAGTGTGTTTTGACTCTCACTCCCCGAGGAGTAGTGTGGTTTGGGAGATTTTCTAAGCTTTGGAAAATAGAGTCTAACTGGAAGAAGTAGATCACCGGTGGCAGGCTCTGAGCTCCCATGTTTTCTGATTCCCATCTCTCCTCCCCAGTCCACATAGATAAGATCAAGCAGCTCCACTTGCCCCTGATGCTGCAGCTGAGAGATAGTCTCGCCATGTCTTCTCTGTCATGATGGATTGTATTCTCAAACCACGAACAATAACAATAACCCCCTCCTCTGACCCCAAGGGACTTCTTGTGTCACAGCAATGAGAAAACTGACTAATAGTTGAGACTTAAAAAAAAGCAAAACAAAACATACAACAGTGATTTCAGTGACACCAACTTTTGGGTAGTATCCAGGACAAGGATAAGGATAAGATGACAAGAAGCAAGAATATGGCCAACAGATGCATGGTAAGAGGAGGACTGTGAGGGGGTTGATCTAGGCAGTTGAGCATGGTCTAGTAGGATACGACAAAAGTTAGAAACAACAGTGAACAAAGATGTAAGGAGGCTTAGGAAGACACAGCTGCAGAGACTTGGACACTGACTGAGATGTTGAAAATCCTTCAAGCTGACCATCTTTCATACATGAAAACTGACTTGTGATTAAATGTGTTGGGACAGGTTGAGAACAGACTTCTCAAAAATGCCATAAATTCAAAGAAGCATACCACATGCAAAGTCCACATGTCAATCTTGAATAAGAGTTAAGTGTTTAACAAACACTTGCTCACCCATGAGTGACAGACCAGGAGTAACTCTTCTGATTTAGAATCAGGTGCCTGCCAGGTGGCCAGGAATCCCAACCAAGTACAGGCCTGCTGGACTGCTTTTCTTAGTTTGACTCATTGAGGTGTGCTGCAGCTAAAGAACTACTGCCACCTAGTGATGTTGCAATGTCATAGCACAATACATTGGTCTCAACAACAGGACATGTCCCTTAAAACCAGTGTGCTGTCAGTCAATTGTTACATCTCTAATAGTCAATTATTGTATTATGTATTACTAGTTTATATATTTACTGTAATATATATTAATGGATATTTTAGAGGGTATTTATTTACTTGCTTTTTTAAAGTTAAATTTAAACAGCTCCAGGCGGGTCCTTCTCAAAGAATTCTAGCAAAGACTTTGTGATCACAGGAGGTCACATTTCAAATAGTATAGTCCCAAGGCCCCTTCAATGGGACATGATACAGAAGTGGAGTACAGTGGTGGTATGCCTGACCCCGTATAAGCATCAGCTAATGTGTGTGTGTGTGTGTGTCTCTGTGTGTGTGTTTCTTAGTTTTAACCAAAAGAAAATAAGCTTAGAAAATTTTCATATGTATTTTAAAATATAAAAGTAAATTATAAAATCCCAACTTTAAAAAACAGTGTATGGTGATACGATGTGTTTTTGTTTTTAGATGCACGTCAAAACATTTAAAAAAAATAGCTCATAAAGTAAACAGGTTTCAATGTGCTAACCTTTAATCCTGTAGCAAATAGCTTGTATCAATTTAGAATAATTCTGTGTATATTGTGCTTACCAAGTCTACAGAGCTGTACACAAGCTTGCTTGCCTTCCTGTGCATTCATCACTCTCTCCCCAACTCACCCAGAATAATCTCTAAGTGCTGGAAACTTCACTCAGGATGTTGGCCTTGCATGGTGTGCCAGTTCTCATCCTTGGGGTTATAGCCTCACTATGGTTAGATCCAAAAGTCCTTAACATGTACTACAGTGCCTATGAAATTCGGGGCAGCAACACACTGTGGAAGGTTTATCTTAGGAGTAATGGACTAGGCCATGTAGCCAAGACTGTGTGTGTGTGTGTGTGTGTGTGTGTGTGTGACTCAGGTTTGTATAATACTTGTGTGTGTGTGTGTGTGTGTCTCCCCATACATGAAAACCACTTTAGTCCCACTCTGAAGCAAATGTTTCTGATATGACCAAAGTCCACTTTTCTGATGAATATTATTCGTTCACTGCAACTTAGATGGAGCCATAGGTTTCACTTTGGCCAAGTAAATGTGAGTAGAGGTGGTTAGGCTTCGCTCTGAAGTGAAGGCTTTTAAATGACAGTGATTCCGTCCCCAAGCCATTGCCTTCTTCTGTCAGCTAGTGATTGGAAAACAGAGTTCCAGTGGGGGGGGGGGGGAGAGGTGCTGCAATTGCGAAGTAGCCTGATGATCCATCCACAGAGAAGAGTCCTAGAGAGCCCCCATCTCCACCTTATTTGAACAAAAAGTCAACTTCTGTTGCATGGAGCTGCAGGTATTGGGTCACTGTAGCAAGATATCGAATCACTTGGATACAGTCAACTGTTAGAGCAACACCGAGAAAACAGAACCAGGGGAAAGATGGAGCCATTAGGATCTAAAAAGTGAGGAAGAAGGTGGAATCTAGAGTCCCTTCCCGTTTTGTGCTCAACTCCCTGCAGTGATCCTCAGCTGTGGTAGAAGGGTCACATGCCATTGGAAATATCCAGGTGAGTCATGAAAACAATTTTGTACAAAAGTCTAAGAACCATAAATTGCCCAACATTTTACCATCTTGCAAAATCTTCTCTACATCACCTGTCGAGTCGGAGACAGATGCGGTAGTAGGAGGTCGCAGTAAATTGCAGCTCTAAGTATTGTCCCAAACAATCATTTCTCACAAATAACTCAACCTCTACGGAGCCTCCATACACCCTGGAGGACCAGAAAATATTACAGCAGCTGTGAAAGCTGCATACAGCAATTTCTCCAAACCCTGTATTATTCTACATATAACTGAAATATGAGAGTCATTAATAAAATTGTTGACACTGAGGAGGCCATGAATGATGCTCTGCCTCTGATTATATTCCAGCTTACCAAGCAGGTTTTCCCCTTTCCTCCCCTCTAGACCTGTGCAGAGCAGACAATATCTATCATTTATCCACCTGTAACTGGGATTTACAGCATGAGGTGCTGAAGTACACATCTCATAGCAGTAACTGCCAGACCCAGCATTTGACAGAGTGCACTAAAGAAAAGATGTTTTCCTACCTGGGTTACTATATGTGCATGCATGCACGCACATAAACACACACACACACACACACACACACACGCACACGCACGCACGCACACGTGCACGCACATGCACGTACATATGTGCACATGCATGTGCATACCAGCATATGGTCATGGTTCTTATTTACTTTCAGAGCGTAGGCCTTTAATACAGGAAGCATGCTTACTTAGGTACTTTTTTTTCCCAATGACATGTCTGGTGATCCTTACTGAAAGGTGAAGCTGTAGATAGATGGGTCCACACTAGAGGCATGACATGAAGAAGGAAAAGAACTAGACAACGAATGTGAAGGGAGAAGATATAAAAGAAAACTGTGAAAGACATACTAATGGGAGCTCTGATGACACCAGAGCATATCTAAAATGAGAGGGGAGAGGAGAGAATAGAAGAGGAGAGGAGAGGAGAGGAGAGGAGAGGAGAGGAGAGGAGAGGAGAGGAGAGGAGAGGAGAGGAGAGGAGAGGAGAGGATAAAGGGAAGAAGAGAGGAGAGGAGAGGAGAGGAGAGGAGAGGAGAGGAGAAAGGGAAGAGGGGAGGAGAGGAGAAAGGGAAGAGGAGAGGAGAGGAGAACGGGAAGAGGAGAGGAGAAGAGAGGAGAGAGGAGAGGAGACTTTTGTAGGATTCCAATGGTTCTATCCCAGACAATTCTTGAGTGACTGACTGACTGACTGACTGACTGACTGACTCAGAGTTCAGATAAGTGAAGGGCACTTTTGAGAGAAGCCCAGCAAAGTCAGAGCTTCCTTATTCAGAAACTAACTACTTAGGGTTAGGGAGGTGGCTTGGTTGGTAAGGTGTTTGTTTTACAAGCATGAAGTCCTGAGTTCAATCTCAAGAATCTAAATTAAAACATACGTTTTAATCTAGTTGTGGTGGTAAACTTCACCTGTAATCCCATCCAACACAACAGAGGCAGAGACACTGGATCCCTGGAGCTCACTGGGGAGGCATCCTAGACTGATGGTTTAGTCCAGGGAAAGACACTGCCACAATAAACTAGGTGTATTACTCCTAAGTAGTAAAACTCTAGCTTGATAATTTGGCCTCCACACTCACTGACACACTTGTTTCCATGTGAACCAAAAAGTGTGAATACACACATGCACAGACAGACTTATAAAATAGAAATCAGATGCTTGCTAAACAATTTATCGAAATTCTTTGAACTGTATTTAAATTGATCCAGCGACAACAAAAATACATAATATGGGTGTACAGATATGCACATTCACACATTACTTGGCTGAGCTTTTTGTTTTTTCTTTAATAGTAGCTATCTATGCCCCATGCTCACTGGTGGGGTAGAACAGAATCTTCCTCTCACTAGCTAGAAAATACCTTAATACCTCTAGCTCATCACAATGGCTTGTACAGCTGCAGCTGTTTTTAACTTGATCATAAAAGGCATCAATATTGTATACGTTATTCAAAAGGACACATCTGGGACATTTTCATTCTGGTTTTGACATTGGGTATGGAGAGGTCAGCTCAGGACCTTTGGAAAATTCCACGGCACCTCCCCTCCTGGAAGAGAAAGGTCGTGGAGCTCGTAGGCACCCCTCCCCTCTGGAAGGGAAAGGCTAATTACATTCCTCAGAAAGACCACAAAGGGTACTGACCACCAGCCCCTTGCAGGTAAGGGAAGCCCAGAGCACTGTAAACCCATTCCTCGGGGTGGACCGACCTTTGACCACCCACAGACCTCATTCCCTAAGGACCAATCAGTTTAAAATTAACACTGTTCTGCCAATCAAAATTTTTCCAATGGCCTTCACTCTATTCTACCCCTGAAAGCTGTATAAAAACTGGCCAAATGGGCCGCCGGTGGTCACTGCCTCTCCTTTGGGTGCAGGACGACCCCAGTGCTCAGGAACAATAAATTTCTCTTGCTTTTGTATCGATCCTTGGCTCCCAAGTTATTCACTTGGGGTTCCTGGTAGCTAAGGCTCATGAGAGTCTTACAAGTAAACTGAGTCCTGAGGAGATAAAAATGGCTTAGCCAAGGCCAGAGTGACTGAGGGACAGAAGGCAGAGTGACTCGGAATTGATCGTGTTAAGCTGGAACCTCTGCTCATCCCCGGCACATGTGAGGAAACCCAATCTACCCTCCTTCCCATATCCCCACCCACAGAGTGAAAACCACCCGGGCTAGCAGGTCAGCGGTTCCTGGAACCCACAGAAGAGTGGCTTCCCAGGGGCTCCGTTTTTGACCAGGTATGGGCACAATCCCATCTCCTAACTGACAAGTAGTCATTCCTCACGGAAACTCCTTAAAATCACGTTGCTTTAGCCTAGATGTTTGACTTCACTGACCTCCGCCTGTGAGATCGGTGAATTCACCCTTACATTGCCTCCTAATAAACACGCCTTTACTTTTGATCTGGTCTAGTCTGGCCTATGTGTTGGTCACCGGGGGAGAGCCTATCAGATCAAGCTTCCATTCCAAAATATTTTCAGGTTGTGATTTTTTTAATGCATCAAGTTTTTCTTGGGGTAAAATGTCTTAAAACCTTGCATTCATTAGTTTACTGTTTTCCCTTCCTTTTAGTTTCTGTCTACCACACTACTTCCTTCTTTATATATCTTCCATCACTCTTATTATTTTTCCAATTTTCTTTCTTCAGTGAAAACACGTTGGAAATATATTGTATACACTCTTGAAAATAGAAAAAAAAAAACTATGATCCCAGTGCTAGAACAATTCTTTCTTTAGCACATTGTAGTTGTTTCACCATGCATTGATACATTTTTTCTCTTAGTGGAACCATCATAATTGGTCTAGTTTATATACTGACAGTTTTATTTTCCGGGTCATTATCAGTCTTTTTCTGTTCTTGCAAATCTTTGCTTTATATTGATACATGTTAATTTGGGGCGATATACGAGGGCTACTGAAATTATTTTAAAAATCAGCTGTGTTCCAATGGCCCCTGGAACAGTCCTTACTTCCAGACAAAAGAGGATGCTGTATAAGGACGTGTGTTTGCTCCAAGTGGACACTAAAAAGCACAGACTTGGGTTTCCCACCTGTAAAAACGTCTTTGTGGCTGGAAAGAGAAGGGAGCTTGTGTAGGGGCCGTGGGTCATGAATGGCGTTGGGTCCCACGTCCTGCTTAGACGTGGTCAGGCGGCTTCGGATTGCTGACTGTGCAGCTCTCCGCTCGCCTAGCTGGAGCCGCCAGGGGGCGCTGTGGCCCGGGAGCGTGGCGGCAGCGAAGCGCAGATCCTCCCACTGCGTCCCGGCACCGCCCTTTCCCAGGCTCCTTTGCGGGTAAACAGACATGGCCGGCGAGGGAGATAACCAGGACGCTGCGCACAACATGGGAAACCACCTGCCGCTTCTACCTGGTAACCTCCGGGACGGGCGCCTGGCCATGGGTGGAGAGCGAGGCCCGGGACCGATCCCGCAGGGAGGACGGGGACAGCTGCTGGGTGCAGCGGGCAGTGGGAAAGCCTCTCGTGTGCCTCGCCCTGCGCTTTCCTCCCGGCCTGTTTCCTGGGCTGTCGGGGATGTTGAGGCGACCGACTTTCGTTTCCCAGAGCAGGGACCCCATTCCTTTCCATCTTTCTCACAAGCAGGCCTCCCTGAAAATGTCCTGGGGCTAGGCGAAGTTGGGAACCTGGTCACATTAGCAGCCGTTACTTTTCCTGCTTGTCTGCCTTTTAATAAGACTGACAGCAAACGTGTTGTTGGCACTTGCACGTCATGGGCCCCCGCAGTGAATGCTTTGCATGCATTTCTGCTTTTATTATTACACCAATCATCTGTCCAGAGCCTTGCTTGTAGAGGAGAAACTTATCGACGGATTGTTAAATGCGTACCGTTCAGTGATGTGGAAGGTCACACAGTTGCAGACACAGGGCTCCTCGGTGTGCTGATCTGCCACCACAGCTCATCTCTCAACTATCTCTCTGTGGAGGCAGTTATTTGGTGGTTTTTCTCAGGTTTGAACATAATATACCTATTTTTAAGAGACTCAAGAGATCTGTATTACCAATTTCTCCTGCTTTATGCTTTTATGGTTTATAAGAACTTATGTCGCAGTACTGAACACGAAAAGGGCATGAACTACTGGTACATACTGTTTTTAAAATGCTGTAGACAACACAGACTGTTGCCAGAGCTTTTTGGTTGTGGTTAGAAACCACGCATTGTGTTAACCTCCGTTTGTGTGAAAACTGTCATTCTGCTACTTTTAGGAGTTTCACAGTTAGGATAAGACTGTTGAGAATAATTACAATCACAGGTGCATTTCATTTAGAGCCATTTATGCAACTGCTGTTAGGGGGTTTTTGGTTTGTATTTCTTTGCTGGATTGGATACCAGGTACTCCCAAATCCTCTGAGCTGTCTCCAGCTCCTCCTGTGATTCTTCATGGGGAGGGATTATTCTGGGATTTGAAAATCTTGTGATGGAGATTTACATTGGATTCAATTATGGACTAGGTTAGTCCTAAGTTGTTGAAAACTTGCATCCTTAGTCATTCAAGTTAGGAACTTTTTTTGTGGGATTGAAGAAATAATTTCAGGTTTCAGTTAGTTGCCTCAGAAAAGCTGTGCTTCGGCCATGAATGTGTTCCTTAGTAGTAGTGTACACAGAAGGAGAGAAACACTGGATGCAGGACCAGTGCATAGAGAGCACCTTTTCTGAGTTACTGATTATTAAGCTGTACTCGATTAAGTCCATAAAGGTGGTCGTCTTTCAACAGAGGAGATTTCAGACACAGCTCCACTGTGAATGAACCTAACATTAAGGAGAGTACTGGAGCAGGAGTCTGTTGGCATTCGCCAAGTGCTCCTGTGTGAGTCATGAGGAGCTCTGAAAAGTCTGTATTTTCTCAATTTAAAATATTAGAAGGAAGAGGTTCACAGATGTTGTAGATGTAGATGGATGGTTTCCCAAATTATAAGAGTTTTATTTCTGCAGAAACTTTGACTTGTCCCCTGAATTTATGTAGTATAACTTGCTTTGAAAAGTGATCAACCTTAAGAGCTAAGGTAAGGAAATTACTTAACCTTTTATGTGGGAAGAATCTATATTGGACAAATTAAGTGCTCAAAGATAAACATCACTAAGTCGGAGAAGTTAATTTTAGCCTTGTTTATGAGAATTGCCACCATTACATTTTTTTTTCTTAGTTTCATTAACAGATCTTTCTTGCCTGCTTGTTTCTTCCTTTTTTTCTTTTTCACAGAGAAACTCTTTGTGGCTAAAGTCTGAAAGAAGCTCAGAGATTATTTTGTTCACGCCTTCAGTTTTTTTTTCAGATGAAGCAGCTAAGCTTTAATCAATTGGAATTAATTATGTCAGGTGTCAAAATTAGTAGTGATAGAGAAGATAAAAATCATCCATACAGGAGATTGATGTCGTTTAGCTGTATCTCTTGTTAGGCTGGACCTAGTAATCCACTTTCTAACAGTGTGGTGTAAATGTGTGTGTGTGGGGGGGGTGGGGGGTGCGGTTTATAGTGAAGGAAGCTGGTGGCTGTTTCTGACCAGAAGTCAAGGGGAACTGGCACTGTTCTCAGCAGAACTATGAGAAAAGAGCCATGGCACCCAAATATAATGTGATGTCCTGGAGGGGTAACAGGAAATGGAGAATAGCTGAAAATCTAAGGCAGTCAAAATAAGATAAGGAATTTAGTTAACAGTAATGTGCCAATATAGATAAGAATACCAGGGGTATGTACCGTGCTAACTACAGGTGGAGATAGTCTTGGCATGCTAGAATTCTGTTCTTCCAACATTCCTATAAATCTTAAAACTGTCCTAAAATAGCTGATTATTAAAAACAGAAGAAAGGAATGGAATGGAAAGGAGGGGAGGAGAGGGGAGGGGAGAGGAGAGGGCACCATGACAGAAAGAGCTCAGATCCAGCTTCTGCCGCGTCTCTGCACAGCTTTCTTTTTAAGAGTTCTTTCCTCAGTTTGGGGTGTGTGAATGGGAACAGAGCTCCCTTTCTTTCTTTTTTCTTTCTTTTCTATTTTTTTTAGATGAATCTCAATTTTCCCCTCTATTATTCTCCTTCAGCAGACAGTGAAGATGAAGATGATGAAATTGAAATGGAAGTTGAAGACCAGGATAGTAAAGAAGCCAGAAAACCAAATATCATAAACTTTGACACCAGTCTGCCAACCTCACATACAGTATGTAATTTAACCATTGAGCAAATACAGTAGGTGGACCTTTATGTATAGCTGGGATTTCCTAAGTGTGGGGTGCAGGTGACTGATGATTAGAGGACTCCTGCATATAAGTTGATCCTAGAATTTGTAGATAAGAGCAAAGTTATTTTCCAGTTCATAAACATGTAATTTTAAAAATGGAAGCAATGTCACACTATATCCTCATGTGATTCTTGACTATTTTCTAATATGTAAACATACAACTTTAATGTTATCATGGGTATGACTCAGAGGAATTGTCTTCCTCTGAATGGTTCTGCTAGTAACTGAGCCATTAATGTCATTTCAGAACTGTTGGGATGTGGGGCAGTATTCTAGGTACTAAAATTCTGCCCTATGCTTTGTCGATTTTGGACATAGAGGAGTTTTGGTTAAAATATTTTGAACTACAAAGTACAGATCGAGTCTTCATAAAAATTCAGGGTTCTAATAGGAAATACTAGATCAAAAATTAGTTTAGTTTGATGGAGGCATGTTTATATAACCAAGATTATTTAAATAAACGTGCGCTCTGCCTAGTGTTTTCCTCTGCTTTCTTCTTTAGTGGGTTGAGGTGTAGTAAGTGTGATTTGACTGTGTTCTTGAGTAGTACCTGGGAGCTGATATGGAAGAGTTTCACGGGAGGACTTTGCACGACGACGACAGCTGTCAGGTGATTCCAGTCCTTCCTGAGGTGATGATGATCCTGATTCCTGGGCAGACCTTACCACTACAGCTTTCTCACCCGCAAGAAGTCAGTATGGTGCGGAACTTAATCCAGAAAGACAGAACCTTTGCGGTTCTTGCATACAGGTAAGAGATTAAACAGATCTGCTTAGTGCCCTGCCAAGGTCAGTGTGGCAGCCAAAGCCAGCTGGGAATTTGCAGCTGCTGGGCAGGAGTGTGAAGCAAACAGGCTAGTTCCACACTTCCAGTGTTTCACTGCGTTCACAGTTTAGCTCCTGAAAAACTTCCACTCATTCAATGGAAAACCTGCCTGGAATCTGAGTTCAGAACTGTCTTTACTTAAAAATAGCTAAGCTTTTAAATTTTCATATAAAGGTTACTTTGCCCTTTCAAAACTCACAAGCTGTACAGGTATAAAACCACGGTTAACATCGCTGCTCTTCAGATAGGGCAAATGAGGGAAGCGGGGAGGCAGGAAATGGGCACAGGAAGCCTCCCATCACTCCGGCCCCTCCCATCACTCCCGCCCTTCCCCTCCCCTCCCCCCATATGCATAGTCCTGCTAATTAACAGAAACCTTCTTTGTCCACCAGAGTGAAATACTTTGTGAAATAACAGTTGAAAACTCCTTAGCCCTGGGTTATTTCATTGCCACCTGAAAATCTGCCTTTAGTCTAAAATGCAGTATTTGCCTTCTGGAGCCTTGTGTGTTCACTTGACAGTGAGGGTTGGCTTGCTGTAAATTGTCACATTGTTGGCCCCATCTGTGTTGCTTTTGCCAGTTTTGCATAATTATGGGCCAAAGTTGAAAACCATCCATTTTTGTCTTGGAAGTAATGTTCAAGAAAGGGAAGCACAGTTTGGAACGACAGCGGAGATCTATGCCTACCGAGAGGAGCAGGAGTTTGGAATTGAAGTAGTGAAAGTGAAAGCGATCGGACGGCAGAGGTTCAAGGTCCTTGAGCTTCGAACCCAGTCAGACGGGTGAGGAACATTGAACGGCTTACAGGGAGATGATCTTTGCTAACCTACTATTTATAATTTACTAGTTTATGACTTCCTTAGTTCTCTTTGCTTTCTAAGGTGAAAGCCCATACGTAGTTCCAGTGCTGATGTTTAGCAGTCACCTGTTAGGTGTAAAACTGTGGAGGCTTCATCTTCACCTCAGTCCGGAGTGTGACTTTCTGTGGGGTGAGGCTGTTGCATTGTTTAAAGATATTTCTAGGTGGTTGTAATGCCACTCCAGGTTTGAGAACAGTAAGGCAAACCCCAAAGGTAGGAATGCTATAGTGTGAGTTGTATATCACCCCAAGATGTCCTTTATATGAGCAATGAAGAAATGCTGTTGTCTGCACCGTGTGAAGCTTAGAAGTTCCCTGGGGATAGTAACATAGTTAACGTTAACATAGCTTTTCATATGATCAGGAAATACGGTGTCTGTTTATCTTTTTCCCATTAAATTCTGCTTAGTCCATCTTAAAAAGGAAATGACTCAGAAGCAAGCATTTGTCTTACCCGGTGTCATGTCTTGTCTCTGGCACACAGAAAACACCTGTTATGTCTTAGGAGACAGCCTCTGGGTTCTACCTGTTTCTGGGGAATTGTTCACCAGTGTATGGTCAGACTTCTACTTCTTTTTGTTTTGTTTTGTTTTGTTTTGTTTTTCGAGACAGGGTTTCTCTGTATAGCTATGGCTATCCTGGCACTCACTCTGTAGACCAGGCCAGCCTCCACCCGCTTCTGCCTCCCAAGTGCTGGGATTAAAGGCCTGCCCTACCACCACCCGGCCAGACTTTTTTATTTCCTGTGGTGTCTGAGCACAGGAAGGTTTGAAGATTTTAGGAATCAACCAGAATGAGCAGCCTGAGGACGGGATTTACTCTTTGTAATGCTCCAGCTGTAAGTAGTAAGTAACAGAAGTATACAAGTCCGGCAGCAATTTGGGACAAGAAATTGGGTAGAATATGCAGCCCTGAGTGGCTTGGTTTTCTCCCGATCCTTCTCTAGAACATTTTATTATACAAATTCAAAATCTTTCTAAAACTCTATGCCTGAGTCCCCTCATCAGAGAAGTGACTGAAATTTTTGTGGTCTATATTTGAAATAGCATTATGTGAATAAGAAGAGATGTGATCTGAGAATCTATATTGTAGTAACTGGCTGGTTGTTTTGTTACTGTGGATTTCCTTGACACTAACAAATTTTAATTTACTTCCTGTACACATCTTGATACAGATTGGTTATCTTTGACTATTTCTAGAAGCGACAAAAGAAACTGACTGGTGAGATAGTATATTTCTGTATGTGACTTCAGTAACTAGTTGTGCACAACTCTAAAACATAAGCTGGAAGTAGTCTCTGTCAGAAAGTAGAACATGAAGCATGGTTAGAATCTAGTGAATATTAACACCACACGACAGGTAGACAGACCTTGGAAAGGAGAATTGTTTCTGGTCTTCCATCTTCTACCATGTATTCAGGTCTCTCAGAAAGATGTGTCTCAGCTTTAAAGAATAAGATTTCTTTACCTCCTTCTTTTCCTCGCTGGTCCACCGTCACTTAAGAGTCAAGTGATAGAAACCACGAAGAAGTCTAGGACAGTCTCTGCTTTTGGCAAGTGAATAAGCTTAAGAATCAAAGAGATTAGTTGCCTAAAATTATACAAGTAAATAAGAAACATTCTGACTTTCCAACTAGCTTCTGACCATTATACCAGAATTTCTTCTTTGCACATTGGAAACTTAACCCTGTGAAATCTGTAGTTTAGGATTCAATTTTTGTTTTTGTTTTTAACCTAAATTATACTTCACATATGAAAAGCACAGTGTTATCTTCTAGTCTTTCCTGTTAAAAATCTGTTTTTCAAGTATATATACATGTATTTGAATATATATGTGTGTGTGTATATATTTTAAAAAGTAACACGTAGAAGGGTGTATTTGACTCAGAGAGGGACTGTTCAGAAACTGTTTCTTAGAAGTATACAGAAAAAGATAAGTTCATATCCTACTAGAATTATAAGATTTCTTATCTCATACCTGAGACAAGTAATTTGTAGTTAAAAGAATTTGAACTATATGTCACAAACACTTTAGGTGAAAATTAAAATAGTGTAACATTTGGTTTTGAAGAGACATGTTGTTTTCTTTGAACTGCGTTTGCACATCCACTGGGATGTAGGTAGATGCTCTGGGGCATCTTTACACATTAACCACCTACACTTGCTGTTCCTTGTTGCAAGCTTTATAAAAATAGTCCCTAGTCAGTGTGAATGCAAAATCCTAAAATTTTCAGATTTTCCTCAATTTCATGTGCTTTTATAACTTTTGTTATAAAATGATGTTACTATAATCATAAACACATTAGGGAAAACCAGCACACACACTCACGCACACATGCATGTATGCTCACACCCACAGACATTGAATAGAGACCATGAAGGCTCACCTCATCTCCAGTTTTGTAAGCAGGTGCTGCAAAGAAAGGCCAGTATGATAAAGGGGACGTTGGATCCAGTGTCTTTGGTACAATAAACTTTTGTTTAGGAACTAGGTGTGTGGGGGATGTGTTTGTAATGCTTTCGTCTTACTGTCCAGTTTGTTTGTGTGGGTTTTGTCCGTTCTTTACCTGTTTTTGCTCTCTGAATAGTAATAACAAAGAGTATGTGAGGCCTATAGTCTAGAGATTAGGGGATAGAAAGTTGTATTAGATGAGTCAAGATAATCTGTAGCCTATATGATGAGTTTTTAAAAAATAATTTTTGCTTCATTTGTGCCTGCATATTTATCTGAAATGTATAATCTCTTGATTCTAAGACTGAAATCCATATCTAAGTTATTTCATACTTTATATTAAGATTTATTAAAATTGTGTTGAGAATTTCTTGAGTATATTTATATATTACCATTTGGTCAACTTGCTTAATAGGGGGAACTTGGGAAAAAAAATCTTAATATTTAAAATTATCCTATGTCAAGAAACTTATAGTTTTACTTAGTGTATCTTAAAAATGAACAACATACTTGATTCTCTTTATTTTAGAATCCAGCAAGCTAAAGTGCAAATTTTGCCAGAGTGTGTGTTGCCGTCAACCATGTCTGCAGTTCAGTTAGAATCACTCAATAAGTGCCAGATATTTCCTTCAAAACCCATCTCTTGGGAAGACCAGTATTCATGTAAATGGTGGCAGAAATACCAGAAGGTGAGATGCTAATTTCTTATGTGTCTTCTAGAACTGAAGACAGATTGCTTTTTAAAAGTCACAACTCTCATGGCATTCTCTAGACACTGTAGCTCCCTTGATCATAGATGAATTTAAAAATAATTCACTGGTCATTATTTATGAAAAGTAGCTTGCAGTAGTGGTGAAATGTTGCACAATTGTAAGACATTCTTGATTTTATACCTGTCATGCATGTATTAATGGCCTGAGGGTCTTCGTTTCCATAGGAACCAGAGTTCCATAGGAACTCTGATCCCATAGTTGGCTTTGAGTTAAGTGCTGCATTGAAGAAGGGTCAGCATCGTTTGGGCCAGCATTCAGTGGCAGGGGAAAGGAGTGCTGTCCTGGGACTTCTCTCGTGTATTTCTTCTTTGCTGTTGGAATGTTGCTCGGTGGCTGAGGTCTTACCCAGCATGTTCAAGGCCCTGCCTTTGATCCCAGCTGAGGAAACCCACTATGTTTGCTTGGGCATTGTGTCTTGGCTAAATGATTTCACCTCTTAGGACCAAAGTGAAAGCTGTTCTGCCTCATCTCACTATAGGTGTACATGTAAATACAGCTTTAGGTACAAAACGCATTTCCTAAATTCATGGTTTTCCCAATGTACGCATTTGTAAGTTTAGAATAAATTGGGGTTTTTTCTTAGTACTTTGTAAAAGTACAAAAGTATAATTTCCTTTATAAACATAAAAATCCTGTGAAATCATTTCCTCTTTATGTTAGAGTATGGAGGCTTTACATTTTGATGTAAGTAGAATAGTATCCTAAGCTGATATGAATAATATATAATTTCTGTGGCAAGTATCTCATTTTCTTTTCACTATTCAATCACATTTAGTGTTTAGTTTCTAGAGATGTTGTGTTTGATGGTGTCATAACTGTAGGGTATACAGTTAATTTTTCTTCTTGTTCTCCATTCTGTTAGCCATTCATGAATAGTACGGTATGCTTTAGTTAGTGTTTCTAAGAAGTATCATTAGACTTCTTAAACACATGCAAAAAGGAAAATGAAAGTAATATATTTTGAAGCTTTGGCATTGTTTTTGCCTTATGTTGCAGGCAGCTTTTGGTCTACCTATAAAGTACTTCCTTTTCCAAACTGGGCATAGAGATTTTCAATGTATCTACCCCTACTTATCAATACAACAGGGAATCATGTTCACAGTGCTTTTGAAAATAAATTCTTAAAGTATGTCAAAAGATAACTCTACAAAGGAGGTTTTATTTTTCTTTTTAAATTAAGCTATTTACTGCTTAATTCTATATCTGCCGCTTATTTCCTAGTGGTTCTGTGGACAATTCTTCTTGTCAAGATGCTTGCTTCCTACGTGTCATGCCTGTATTTAGTTGTCCATTCAATGGCTCAGTAGTTTCGCAGTAGAACTTATATTGAGATTTATAATTCAAACTGGGATGGTAATGGGAATCCTTAATTATATCTATTTTCTAAGCTCCTCTTTGAAAAGTTCTAAGTGTATAATGGGACTGTAGTTTATAACTGACTTTTTGGCCCTGTATAGCAAATCCTCTCCAGCCTACAGGATCCTGATATTCTAAACTTGAAATTCAGTTCATGTTCATAACACAACTTCTGAATGTTAGCATTTGTGTATTGGTTAATTCTTCACATTCTATGGCTAAGTCCCTCAGCACATTTACATTGAACACTGATTTTTTTTTTCCTTTGCAACTGGATTGCACACTGGCTCAGAGAGCAAGGACTGCTCTCTGCTTGTCTGGGGACAGGTTCCTGACATTACCGCGTGGTCTGCTCTGTCATCCCAGACTTGCCCACAGGAGCCCTTTGCTGATTGTCACAGAGTCACCAAGGCCTCAACAGAAGGAAATAGGGAATGAGGGAGGGGTGCACAGGAGTTTTTTAAGAGAGTAAGAAAAAGAATCCTTCAGCTTTTGAATTTTTCAGATTGTTTCAAAAGTTTCCTTGTTCAGGTCAAAAAAAAATAAAAACTTTTTTTAGAAAATGTATATTGTACTCAGTGACTTGTAAACTCTGTTGTACCTCTTAGACCCATTCTGTGTCTAAAAACTATAGACTCTAAAACAGGAGCGCTCTAGGGATAGTTGGTCGGCTCCTCCTGTTAAGTCTGCATACTGTGCTTTTAAGTGGATATTTGATTACTTTGAAAAGGGGCATGCATTGCTTGGGTTCAGACAAACCTAGCATCAGTTCAGTCTTCTTCAAATATTTAGTCACACTCACTTGTACATCCTACCATGAAACAGAGTGTAAAGCATGCGTCCCTTTTCCATGACTGAGCAGCAGTTAAGATGGTACGATTGAGAGACTGCTAGCATGATTTGAAGGCAGTTGTCATGCCTCTAATAGGGAAGATAAAGGATCCTGGAGAATATGGCCTTCCTGGGATATAGTTAAACCTTCAACATATATAAACTACTCCCAGATCACCTCAAATAGTGTTGAAGCTTCCTTAAGGGTTCTGTGCAGTGTCCTATTGTGACAAGTTGCAGTAGAGACCTGATAAGACAAACACACACTTTGACATGGTAGATGTTTAGTAAGGAAAAGCATTAGCCAAGTTATCCGAGAAACACTTCAAACCCATTCTACATAGAGAATTGATCTCCTGATATTTGGGCTTTGAAACTGGCATTTACTCTTCTCTTTTTTTCTTTTTTACTCTTAAATTATGGCACTTTTCTAAACTGATTGGAAGAGATTGTGTCAGATGACAAACTTGAATTTACCTTTGTCCACGCTTATCCATATATAAAATTTATCGTGTTAATTACCAGAGTTGACTGAACTATGAAGTGCAATATTGAATGCTCTACAATGTTGAATGCTCTACAGGGTGCATAGGTAGTTCCTATGCACCCTGTAGAGCAGGTGTAGCATGCACTAATGTGCAAAGGCAAGGCCCTCAAATATGCTCCCAAAGGCTTTTAGTCCTCTTGAGTTTATAAAGATAGGCAAAAGCATTTTTTCTTATACATTATGTAAAAGGGTAGCCACTATCCTTCTCTTTGCTAACAGTGTCTTTCAGGAAACTTTTCTGTATCCTTTGACAGACACATTCTTCCTTTTTATAAACTGTAGCAGGCTGCTGTGTGGTTACATTGTAACAACACACCAAGTCCTCCTTGAGATCTGCACTGTTCTTTTTGCACATAGATACATCTGCTCAACCTTGGCAATGAGGGGACTTGACAACAAGGGCTTGGAGTTGATTTTAACAGCCCCTTATAAAAGAGGCTCATACTGTTTATTCCTTGTTCCCTTGTTTCACAGTACACAGCCACAGTTGTTTAGCTGATGTGTGGCTTATGAATTTAACTTAACTTGCATAATTACTTTTAGCATTTTACTTAAGGGCCTTGTTTGTTTGTTTATATTTTTTTTCCTACCAGCTTACTGGCTTCTAAGAACTCATGATTTTGGTCATACTCATTTCCTCTCGCTTTCGGCTGTCATCAGCTAGTTTTGGTGTGCTATTTTACAGGGAGTTTTTGATTTTATGTAAGTATAGTTTAGTGTGCTACCTTAGTATTCTAAATTGTAACTAGTAACTTCCTATGGAAGGGTGTGCACATAATTTTCTCTTGTAAACAAGAGTGCATGTTTATCCTGGCATGAGTATCACTATCCCCAGATGGCTCATACTTGCCCCATAACAGTTGCCAAGAGTTTGCCATTCCTCAGTGATTTGAATGCTCACCTGGGACCAGATAGGTCTAAACTTGTACTCTACTGTTACTGTCTGCACTGCAGCAGCTTTCTCAAGTCTGTAAACACTGAATACAAACAAACAGGGTCTCTGGCCTCCTCACTGCTACTTTTTAGTGAAATTTTCTAAGTATTCAGCTATTGACACAGAAAGACTTGATTTTTCCCCTTGCACACATATTATACATATATATTTGTACTACCAGCTTATAAAACACTAGAATAGTGAAGATCAAACCAGTTGTCAGTACCAGAAGAAATTTGATGAAATTCAAAAATTGTTAACTTCCAACTCATTTAAATAAGTTTTATCATTTACTTTGATCACTGTAATAGGAGATCAAACCAAAAATATCTCTGGACCCATGTAAAGGAAGTCAGTAGGATGATTACTTTTCTCGCAGTTTCATTTTAAGGGCCTTCATGTGTGCTATCATCTGTAAAATCTGTTTCCTGAATGACTGCAACTTCTGTGAAGACAGTGCTTAGCCCCTTTAAGTATGTCAACTTTCTGGCTAGTATTACAGATTTATTAAAGGATAACCCTTTTACAAAGTAAACCTTTAGGAACTCCTGTGAACTACTGGAAGTTATCACCAGCATTGACACAAAAGCGAGGCCACCCCAGTGCTGGAAAGCCAAGAGGACAAGTGTTGAGTTCAAGCGGTTGCTCTGTAAGACTAACAGTTCTCCCATTTGTGTGATAACTGTTAAAGCATATTAAACACATTTCTTTGTACAGAATAAAGATTTTAGAAATCCTTTGCTTCAAAGGGAATTGAGACACCAGCTTGTTTATGTCAGGGCCATGTGGCATCATTCAATGCATTCCTGCTACTATGTTAAGATGCCATTTATCTTTTGCTTATGATTATGTAAATAAATGCATTGGGCTTCTCTTTATCTTGTCAGTTACACTTTTGCACTATGTTCTATAATGCCTAGATGTTACATAAGTATTCATTTTATATGACTACA
The DNA here is from genome assembly GCF_947179515.1 of Apodemus sylvaticus. NCBI lineage: Eukaryota > Metazoa > Chordata > Mammalia > Rodentia > Muridae > Apodemus > Apodemus sylvaticus. Next base: position 138,247,177 of record NC_067473.1, on the reverse strand, counting down.
CTGTAGTTGTCTTCAGACACACCAGAAGAGGGGTCAGATCACATTACAGATGGTAGTGAGCCACCATGTGGTTGTTGGGAATTGAACTCAGAACCTTTGGAAGAGCAGTAAGCGCTCTTAACCCCTGAGCCACCTCTCCAGCCCCAAGTATTCATTTTAATATGAAAGTATGTTTTACTACCTAGTTGAACATGTGTCAGCCAACTTCCTCAAGAGAAACTTTTTCTTGGTTTCCTGTTAATTTGTAATTTAAAGAATTTCTAATTTTAGGAAGTAGACTTCTTTTCCAAAAGTGTAAGCCTCATGGGATGTGATTTCCTTCTTAATGTTATTTATATTATTGATGTATAATATCCCCCAAACACAAAAATGATCAACACATTGAATAAACACTGGTTAAATCCTAGCTACTTAATTATGAAATCTGTGACCTGTGCCTGGTTTTACCTTTAAAATGGAGATACTTCTAATAGCCATCTGGTATTATAATAAATGAAATTCTTGCCATAGTATTAACATTTTTCATGATAATTACTCCTTAGTCGTGTGTTGTTATTGATCGCACATTTTTTAAAAATATCTGTAACAACTATGACAGTAACACTTGGCCTAAGGAAGATGGTCTTAGAATCAAAGCACAGCCTACTGGAGAGGACCTAAATCTTTTGCTCCGGCTCATGCTCCTGAGCTGAGCATGAGTAGGAAGCCATCCAGATCATTATTAGGTAGGCTGAAACAGATGTATATGCCAAGTTATAATTTTTTTCTTTCAAGTATCTACTTTGAACTGTAGCCCGGTGGGTGCTTCAGACTCTCTATCATGTGGTAATTCCTAAAATATGTGCCATCAAGAATTGTATCCCCTTGAAATACACCTCTAATCTCTCTACTTGAATTTATCTTGGGTAAGATTACTGAAGAAAATAATTTACATATTTAATATATATTACAGTCTGTAGCAATATTTAGACAGTAATAGTCTAGGTCACCTTATTCCTTCTTGCCCACCAGGACAGTAATTCTGCATACTCCATCCATAGTAAAGATCCCACATCAGCGTAACACTTACTCTTTTATACTTGTTAGAGCTTAGTTCATAGTACAGTATCGTGTTTCAGTTGCCTACCATACTCAGGACATACGCATGTGAGCTTGTAGCCCAGGAGCGACAGGATGTGCCCTGTAACGTAGGTGGAGAGTTTCCCCACTCAGGTAGTGTTAAGTGCACTTTGTGAGCAGATTTCTCAGAGTGGATCTTTGTCATTAAGGAACTGAAGTATTTACATCTTTATTCCAGATCTAGTAAGTATTTCAAAAGCATTAAAGTGTAATTGTCAAACATTTCAGATAATCTACCTTCCATGAGATTATGAATACATTTCAGATAATAATCTGTTGGTGATTATCTTTTTAAAATTAGAATTGTTTTCAGATATTACTATTCGTATTATTAGAATCATTCCCTTGAATTTAATAAGTGACACTTTTTGTTTCAGAGAAAGTTTCACTGTGCCAATCTGACATCATGGCCTCGCTGGCTGTATTCATTATATGACGCTGTAAGTAACTTGACTGAAACTTGGATGTTATTTCAGTACTTGTAATTTATTAAAGTAAAACAGGAAAGTGTTACTGGGAAATTATCTTTTATAGAGTTTTTATAGTCCTGTAATTTATAGTCCTTCTAACTTAGCAAAATATGATGACAAACTTTGGTTACTAAAATTATAAAGAGTCATGTGAAAGTAGTTTATTTTCCACACAAGTATATTCTTGCATCTCTGGATCATTAGCAAGCAGGTGCATCTGCAAAGGCTTGTGCTTGTCAGGTTCAAGAGTACACTGCCCCTGCTTACAACCCACTAAGAAACAATGCTAGGGCGAGGAATCGTGATTGGAACAAATAGACTGCCTCCAAAGCCCAATGCAGTTACACTGGTTTGGACACATAGCATTAAACACATGCATTTCTTAGGGAATCCCTGCTGAGAAACATTAAACACAGAATGTGAGCATGCATGCTGTGTGTGCCAGTGAAGGGACATGGAGCTGACCCCGGCCTTTCAGCAGCGTTTGAGTCACTGGAGGCTCAAATGCAGTCTGAAAGTGTGCTAATGCCTGGGGAAAGACACAGCACTTTCTATAAAAACTAGTTGTCAAGTGAAATGTGTAGATAGCAGATGTTACTACAGGAGCACACTGCCATTTGCACTAAGTCAGAAAAGGATTTGACAAAGGTTAGAAGGAAGGGACCAGTTGAAGCAGCAGCCTGAAGAGCATCCATCCACAGACATTCAGACTCATGCTCCTTGGAGTAAACAACCTAAAGGCGAGCAGCCTGGGAGTCTGAAGCCTAGTTCAGTTCAACCAGTTTCACATTTAAAATGCAGGCATTATACCTGGTCTCAGGTTTAGTACCAGTGTATGTTTTTAAGAGCTGAACATTATGACTTTTGTTTTAAACCAGGAAACATTAATGGATAGAATTAAGAAACAGCTACGTGAATGGGATGAAAATCTCAAAGATGACTCTCTTCCTGCAAATCCAATAGGTATGGCAAGTACTTGCTATCTCTGGCATATTGTTGATAAAGGGGAAAAAGGCCTAAATATTATTCAGTTTAAACCAATCTTTGAAATCTAAAAGGGCATTCACATTTCTTTTACTTTGAACTTTTTTTTAAAATTAATATTGCAAACTGCAGTGGAATCCTCTTAATGTTAATTTTCTAACTTAAGTTTAATTGCAGAAGAGACTCTTCTGTAGATACATCCTGTTCTCTATAGAGCCTTTACAAGTGAAGCTGGATCCAAGACTTAGCGATATCTCATCTGTCACTTTATAAGTCACTTCAAGTATATGTTTGACATACAGGAAAATTTAACTTAGGTATGTGTTAATGATTCCTAAGTTTAAAGCCTGCAAATCTCACTCTGTCTTTTAAGATTTTTCCTACAGAGTAGCTGCTTGTCTTCCTATTGATGATGTATTGAGAATTCAGCTTCTTAAAATTGGCAGTGCTATTCAACGGCTTCGCTGTGAGTTAGACATCATGAGCAAAGTGAGTATAGCCTCCCTGTCATCATTTAGATTGTCAGGCTACATAAAACTGTTACACTTTGCATTAAAAACATCTCTAATTTGAAATGCTCTGTAACTTAGACCGTTTCAGATTTGGTAGATTAGGAATAACTATAAAGTCTTGTCCAGTGTGAAAAATTTGAACCATTTCAAATTATTTTTGCAGTCCATAATGTAAATTTGTCTGCTTGGAAGTGTGGTCTACAACCCAAGACATTAGTACCCTAGAGACGTTTACTCATCATCTGGGTAACATGTCTATTTTTCCCTTTAACCTTTTTAGTGTACTTCACTTTGCTGTAAACAATGTCAAGAAACAGAAATAACAACAAAGAATGAAATATTTAGGTAAGATCTTTATTACATTTCTAATCTATTTCTCAATATACTTCCATATTCCCTTTCAGAGTTCTGTGGTTCCACTTCCCATCTTTCCTTCAGTGCCTAAAAATATACAGTAAAGAACATAGACACAGGAAAGGCTATCTTCTAGCCTGGAAACATCTGTAATTTTTGTTTAGAGACCTCCGATCCTAATTTTACACTTCAGCTAGCTCTGCTACACAGGACCAAAGTTGGCTGGGTCTCTGAATATGTGCTGATGTTGTTCAACATAACACTCTGATGAATTCATTAGCTGGGCAACATGACCTCACTAGGCTTTGTAAACACTGATATATTTCCCTTTGAGTCATCAAAGAACATTTTCAAGCCAGTAGAATATCTGCCAACCTCCTGTATACTGGTCTTACATTTTACACAAAGTACTGTATAATATCTAAAATTCAAAGGTGTAAAAGCATAACTTATATCCCAAATAAGTAAAAAACTGGAATTATTATTTTTTTCATTGTCTTATTCTTCACATTGTTGCTCTGTTTGCAGTTTATCCTTATGTGGTCCAATGGCAGCATATGTGAACCCTCATGGATATGTGCATGAAACACTGACTGTGTATAAAGCTTCCAACCTGAATCTGATAGGCCGGCCTTCTACAGTGCACAGCTGGTTTCCCGGGTAAGATGGCTGTTTTCTTTTTTTGACTCTTCATTCAGTCTTAAATGAAGCTTCTAGAAAGGATACAAAACAAATAGGACAGGAAAAGTTTAATCATTTCATTATAGGTTAAGAGCAGGGACATATGAAATGTAGAAACCTGTAATTCCTGCTTTTTCTAGCTTGCTTTAACCTTGGTCTGCCTTTTATTTTGGAAGAGGCAGAAGAATTAGGGATTAGTGACTGATTATCCTTGCACTTGAAGAAAATCCTCTTATTTGGCATATTCTTAAGGACTGTAAAGCTAACATTAATATGCTAATGTTAAGTACTATATACAGAATCCTCTACCTGGAATTCTGGAGAGCAGAAGTGTCTTGTTTTCAAGGGGTTCCTGCTCTCCTGCATGTCGGACAGAAGTGTAGAAGAAAGCAGTGAGGTTAAAGCTGGAGCAGAGTGCAGTAATAAATTATCAGATTATAACAAGGTGGTTTTGTAAATTTGAGGTTTAAGAGAAATTTCATGACAAGCCTAGACCAAAGGTTAAAAAATAATTTTTCTTAGCTTACATCTTTCCGTCATTTTGCAGGTATGCATGGACCATAGCCCAGTGCAAGATTTGTGCAAGCCATATTGGATGGAAATTTACAGCCACAAAAAAAGACATGTCACCTCAAAAATTTTGGGGCTTAACTCGCTCTGCTCTGTTACCCACAATTCCAGAGACTGAAGATGAAATAAGTCCAGACAAAGTAATACTTTGTTTATAAGTGCACCTGTAGGAGTGACTTCCTGACAGATACTATCTCATGTCAGACCTGCTCAGACATCACTGCCTCTGATATGTGTATAGTGGGTTACAGCATTTGGCTACCAAGTTCAAGAGCAACTTATTTAGGGAATGAGAAACAAGGATAGGACACAAGGCTGGTTTCACAAGTATTTGCTTTTAGTAGCTTGGTGCCATTAATGATCCTGTTGAATCTATGTCGTGAAAACACAGTTGAAATAATGGCTTTGGAACAGGCTAGGTCACCACAGCTCTAAATGGAAAATATTCCAGAAGCTGGGATGGTAAGCACAAGGCAGAGGCAAGGCAGTGTAATTTTAAAAGGACTTTACTCCTTTCAGTTTTCTTTAGCTTGTCTGAGATACTGATTTGTAAATTTTGAAAATATTAAAGAGTAAAATAAGCAGTTTGAGCAGAAATAATAGCATTTGGTGTATTTGCACTATTTATTTGATGAGCCTGTGATGTGCTAGATCCCTTTAATGTATATGTCCATTTTGCATTTCATTTGCAAATGAAAGTGAACAGTATATATTTCTAGGAATATAGCATTTAGGAAATAAAGTTAAAGCAACTGAAGGGCATCTTTACATAAACCCGGCCAACTACACTAATACCTATATCCAAATCTATTCTATTTAGTTGAATTATGTCAAAGTAATCAAGTAAAAAACTTTAAAGTGTAAGTACAGTAATAAAATGTAACTCAAGAATAGGCTACTCCTCAATGTCATTTTTTTAAACAGGTTCTCCTGTTTCATTCAAGCTGCAGTAATGAAGAGGGGAAATTATGCCTTTACTGCTGGAGTATAATCTGATGATCCATATACTACTGTTTACCATTACTTTCAGATAGTACTGTTTAAAGGAATCTTACACAACATAGAAGCTTTGATGTCATTCCAACTGTGCACATGACAACAGCATGAACTCCACAGTTTAAAATTCAGGCATTTACTGACCTGGGTGAAATAGAATTTGACACTCCCTTTTATACAACATAACCCTATTTGACTTGCAAGAAAATCCAAAAGCTGTTGTTTGCTTGTCAGTACACAGATATCTATGAACAGCTATGCAGTAGAATTAATTACAAAATATCAAAAACCTAAGCCATATCCATCTAATTAGTAAAATAAATAATGTTCACTATCTGTGACACCTATATCTGTGGTACCTGATTTAAAGGCAAGAGTCTCAACACAAGCCCTTCTGTTATTCTTGCAACTTTCTGAAATCAGAAACAATCCTGTTATAAATAGATGCCATTGTGGGCTAATTCAGGAAACGGCTAAGACAACATAACTAAGTTATTTTAGCACACACAGTTTTGCTCCAATGGTTACATTTTAAAGTCAATAGCCAGTGTAAATAAGTAACAGCTATGACTTCTCTTACCTGGCACTGCTCCAAAAGAGTTGGAAAATTCAGGGTTAAATTGTATTAAGAGGAGATAGACTTGAGCTGTGGTTTTCTACATACACTCATGCTATTTCTGAGGATTTCAGTAAGACACAGAAGGAAAGAAAAATAGTCTTACCAAGACTTTCCATTGTTTCATACGGAGCTCATTTTTTTAGGTCTTCTTTATGTAACTTAGTAGTTCATCTTTTTCCATTTGGTAACCACTTTTCTTCCACTGTTCACGCAACTGCTGTAGCAAAGCCCCAATTTCCTTCCCTGAAGAAATGCCCACTTTCCTGATGTCGTGTCCGCTCACAGGGAATGGCGGGACAGACCACTGCTGCATCTCCTTGAGAAGTCCATGCTCTCCTTGGTACTTCAGCAGCTCACAAACTCGGGCAGTTGCATCTGGTTCCCTAGACTTAGGTGACACAGTTTTATCATATACTACACACTCACAAGTTCATTCTACTATTTAAATACTTATATCAAGTCTACAATTTGAAAAAGCTACTTCTTTCCAGTTAGTAAGAACTATTTTCTGATCAAACTTAATACATACTTACATCTATAACAAAGTCTTGATATGGTTTCAATGGTTCTGAACTATCTGTTGCTTTAACCAAGTCTCTCCTGTTTTTTACTAAAAATAAACCCAGGTTTTTCTCCTCTTTTGAAATTTTCAATCTCAAATCCAGTTTTGTGACATCATCTTGTACTTTGAATAAAGAGACCAAAAGAGTCATTGGTTTCGGTGAAAAGCCTTCAACGTTTTTACTGACTTTGTTAAATTCTTCTAAATTTGCATTAGCAGGTAAACCTGTATAAACAAAAGAGAAAAGTCATTTTTTTTTTTTTTTGGTAACTATAAAACCCTCACTCATCTCTTAACTATGCAGATTTTAAAGGATGTGGAGTGTTTCTTATGCACTGCTTATCAGCCCACTTGTCACTCCCTTAGCTCCTAGAGGAAATCTATCATCATGTTCTTGTTTCCTGTATCAAGATGTATCGCGAAGCCCAGGAGCTGTGATCACATCAGAAATACAACATAGGCCTTCTTAGTCATAGTCCTGTCTGAACCTGTTACCTACTCAGCAATTTTATGTTCTTGTGAAACAGAGTCAAAGTTACTGTTTAGAATATATTGGCTCTAATTATTACTTTCCTTTCTATATATTAAGTATTCTTGTGAAAAAGTTTACTATACATTAACTTACTGCTTCCTCCTACTTTCTATGAAGTAACTTTTATTTTGAATCCTTTGTGATTATAAACCAACCCAACCTGCAAAACCAGTAAGTGGCAGATTCAGCAAATTCAGGTGTTCTCTCTGCACTATTCTTTACCCATAAATAAGCTATTTCCATCCTTAATTCCCAAGGTTTATCTCAGAATTTCACTTTACTACTTTGACACAATAGTTTACCTCACGTCTTTTATACTAAGTATTTTGTTGCTAAAAATTCACACCTGTATAGCCTGTTCTCACCTATGTGAGGAGCCACATCGAGATCATAGATCAAGTGGATCAAATGGTTTACATGGTCACCAGTAAGAATTTTCTTCAGTTCTACCCAAATCCTCTCTCCTGATATTCCAGCCAAACCTTTGGCATTTTCTGCGATTGCTTCTAGAGTCTCGCGGTCATGGTCACCCGGTTTGTCGACAATTCTGCCATAAAACCTGTAAGATATTTGATGTGTGACCCTTTTTTGTTAAGTTTATTACAAGAGAAAAGAGAAATACCCTCAGAGTTTTGTTACCTCTGTATATGCCTGGATCACCACTTACAATATTTTCCATTTTTACTAGGGTTGTACCGTCTACATCTAGGTGACGGATCAACCAAACACAGACAATGCTTTTAAGTCTTGATGTTTGGTCTGTAACAGACTGTTTGCATAGACTCAAGTTTAAAAAACTTGGATTTATTGACAAAATACACTGTGCTACACAGTACTCTGAGTGATCTCAACCAGTGAACAATGTTACAAGATGTACACTTGCCAGGTATGGAGTTCGTTTTGTTGTGTTTTTTCTTAGAGGTTAGAATTTGGATTTTGTATTTAAATTACTGATAAGAAATTATATATAACCTACAAAATGAAATGGTGCACCTGATGAGGCATTATTTAGATTATCAAAAAAACTCAAATGCACATGAAATTACAGGATCTGATTCCAGTAAGATTAACTGTTACCAAGTGCGACAGAACTCATACAAGTTTACCCACTTGTAAAGCTAACCAGAAATAAACTAGTAGAGGGCCTGTGAAAGCTGGGGCGGTTTCTCTGAAGCCTAAAGAGATGCACCCTAGAGTTTATACAGCCAAAGGCAGTCAAGTCAGGGTCAGGAGGTGAGCCTGGCTCTCCTGTGTTCACTGTGGCTCACTTTTGATAATAAACAGCCAAGAAATGAAAATGGACTGATGATCCACTGACAGAAAATGGAGCACACCAAAAATGTGGTACAGTGACTTCAAACTCAGTGTGCAGCCAAGGCTGGTATTAAACTCATGACCTTCCTGTCTTAGGATCCCTCGGTGTTAGGATTATAGACATATCCACTCTTGAAGCAATATTCTTTCATTTATAACAATTAAGTTAGAGGTAAGAACTAAATAATCTGGAAACAAAAAGCCAAGTAATGCATAATACACGTATAACCAAACTAGGGTAAGCTCAAAAGCTGAGGACTAGGGTATGTTAGCTGACTTACCCATGAGGACTAAGGTACTAGGACACACACAGATGACATTCTCATCACTGCTGCAAAGTAGAGGGACTACAGATAACCAAAAAGTTCAGAAGGGGATTGAATGTTTTTGTACTAAACATGATAGTTTTGAGAGAAGAGGTGTGTTTACCTTCAATTCCAGTGTGTGAGGACTTTACATATACATGTACAACTACATGCATACTATACATGCAACTATACATATACATGCACTAGTTAAACATCTACAAAATTAAAATCTCTAATACCCACATAACTACTGATACATTTCACACTTAGCAAGTTTATCCAACTTTTAAGTATCTTAATACTCTGATCTGTTGTACCACTTAATAGCATTCTCTTTTTGTTTAATTTTTTTGGTGAGGCACCAGATATGTCCCAGAGCATCTTGACCCTTAAGTCCATGAGGGCAGACACTTTTAAATCATTTCTCTGTAATCAGAGCACCTAGCACAATACCTTGCCTGTGGTAAGGATTTAAACTACAGGATCAATGAAGGAAAAATACATTAATAATTTAAAGCTTTTATATAGAACATACCACAACGAATGGTTTAACTATGCATACTTCAGAATAAAAGCCAAAGGGTGCTACTCAGCAGGTACTTGGAGTGCCTCAAGGGGTGATATGAAAAACTGAAATTTTCTTTTGTTGAAATTTGTTCTTACCTGAAATACCTTAAAATTCGAAGATAATCTTCCTGAATTCTCTGTTTTGCATGTCCAACAAATCGAACCTTTTTATTTTTTAAATCTGCATAACCATTAAAGTAATCAAACAGTGTACCATCAAAACCTATTCAGCAGCAAAGAGGGAAGAAAAATCATTACCAAGGATTTAGTGGAAATAAAAATCATCTGAAAACCACCACAGATAGTAAAGTTTAATAAGAGTAAGAGTGAAGCCGGGCGGTGGTGGCGCACACTTTTAATCCCAGCACTTGGGAGGCAGAGGCAGGTGGATTTCTGAGTTCCAGGCCAGCCTGGTCTACAAAGTGAGTTCCAGGACAGCCAGGGCTACACAGAGAAACCCTGTCTCAAAAAACAACAACAAAGAGTTAAAAATAAAAACCTAGGTTGTAACAGTATTCATATATCTACTCTCTACATGACAGACAGAACCTTCAAGAATAAACAAAATTAATGTATCACACTTGTGTAAAGTAGGATGGAGGGGAAGATACCAGATAGAACATCAGAAAGACACAGAACAGAAACAGCGATAGATAGTCTTCTAAATGTAAGACTTAATATTTCTAAAATAAGAACGGGAGAGACCTAAAGAGCATTAGATAATCTTCTAAACATAAGACTTAATATTACAAAAATAAGAATAGCAGGAGAGACCCTGCCTCAAAGGAACAGGTGGAAAGTAATGCAGAACAGTCAATACCTTTCCCAATCTCTGTGCACATACTACATACATTCAAAAACAGGAAAATCTTAAAAAACAGTGGCAGCCATAGCAGTAAAAACACCTGCCCCATCATGAAAAGCTGGAGTATAGAGGCTGGTTCTATATAACCAAGGCCGCAGGATCTCTATGACCCAGGCTAACAACAGGATCCCCAAGATGAGTCCCAGTGAGGGTTCAGTATTGATGGTGTAGCACAAGCCAGAGGCCATGTACCAGACCAAGGAATCATTGTAATGAAGATTTGCAAGCAAAGAAGTGTGGACAAAATGGTATACTGTACTACACACCGACACGATAGCTTCTACAGAGAGGTTTTTTTCTCTGTGGGGAGGTTGCAAGGTGGAGGCCTAACGGGGGTGGGGGGGTGGGGAGGTTAGGCTGGAGTGCATGATGTTCAATTTACAAAAAGAATCAATCAAAAGTTTTCATTTTCTAGAAAATATAAATAAGCTTATTGGCAAAAAAAAAAAAAAAATGGAAATTACAAGCTTGAGTAAAATTCTGGGAAAAATATCTTCGTACCAAATACTAATGGCTAATATCCCTAATATGTAAAAGCTGTTTTGAAATAAACAGACCAAGATTATATTAGCTCAGCATTCAAGATACTGAGAAGAGTTTCTAAGATGATCTAAACACACACTCAAAATTCAAAATCAAAAGCAGACCATATAAATAAATTAAAAAAATTAAAATCCAGAAATCTTAAAAAATAACATTTTAGCCTTATGTCACAAAACAAGTTTTTGAAAAGCTTTTCAAGTTTCCCTCAGACTGGGTGAGACCTGTCTGGTAACAGGTGTAACAAAGCAGGCCCTCTGGGCTCCTCTGGACTCTGTGAGCTTATTCCTCCCTCCCTTCCCTCTCTCATTAAGCACTGACAGTTACTTCCCAATCTTCACTACAGTACTAAAATGGAAACTGACAAAAACATTCCAGTTTACAGGTAGTGATGTTAACTTCAGCCAACAGATGCTGATAAGTTCAACTTATATGTTCGATAACATTTCTATAGCACAGGCCTAACACAGAAAGGAGGCTCTCAGACAGACGTATCTTCTTAAGAGATTACCTAGAAACATAGAATTTATAGTGAGATCTCTTCGTTCAGCATCTTTCTGCCAGTCAGTTGTGAATTCTACCTCTGCATGTCTTCCATCAGTGGTAACATCAATCCGAAGCGTAGTAACTTCAAAATTTTCTTCATGAATCTGCAATTAAACACAAGTTTTTGTTGTCATTGCTTGAACCTTTAGCATAAGTATACATGTGTTTTCCACGGCCAAGGCCTACTTGCCCAACTTTGTTGTCTCCTTCCACTATTGGGGCTCTGGGGACAAAATTCAAGTTGTCAGGTTTGGGAGCGGGTACCTTTCCCTACTAAGCCATGACACTGGCCCCACAAACTTTTCACTAGTTTCTGTATTTACCACACTATATTTTTTATAGTTATTTTAATGTATATCATGTCACTCACTTAACAATGGAGATATAGTCTTCATTTGTTCAAAATTTCTTCAAATTTTCAAGAAATTTGTTCCTAGGCAATTTCATTAACATTTAACACTTTTTACAATAACTTTTGAAACTTAAGATACAATTATAAAAATAGTTTATGTCCTGTTGTAAATCATGATCCCTCTTTTGGAAAGAACTGTTTTGTTAATCAAACTCAGATGAGTTTAACTGTCTGGAAGGAGCGTGTAGAGAGCAGCAGTGCCGTTCCACCCTCCCCCACATTCTGGCCCACTGGGAAGGTTTTATGGAGTTACACAGATGGAGTTGGTCTTTCCCAGGAAAGAGCAGTACCTTGTGGAACAGTCCAGAAGACCTGCCTGAATACAACATATTTCTAGAATGCAGCTATAAATAACAGTCATAAATGTAAACCCCGACCCTGAATTAGTGAAAAGCTATAGTTTCAATACCCTAGAAAGACAGGCAAAGGAAGATTATATGGGCTTGCTGTGGACAGAGGGATGGCAAGGAAGCTATATCACAGGAATGAAAAGCATCTTCAAACCTACAGATATCTAAAGCAGGGGTTTTACTTGGTTTTACCTCAGAAAATGTAAAAGTAAGAAAAGTATCAAACCTATACAAATAGCTCCAATGGCAGAGTATGGAAGATTCCAGAGGGTAGGTAGCACGGACAATTCTATTGAGACTTTAGATATTGGACAAAGATTTTACCCTTCAATTGATCACAGGCTGCCATAGCCAGTTCGGTCAGCTGCACTCACCCTTGCAGTGATAGTTCCGTGCTTCTCTCCTTTGTTGTTGATCATGCGAATGCCAGCCGACTGGAACATCTCCTTCATCTGAGTAGGGGTGGCAGTGGTGGCGAAATCCACATCTTGAGGCTTCACCCCATTTAGTAAATCCCTCACTGCCCCTCCTGCTATTCTTAATTCATGATTTTCTTTAGCAAATAATTCTGAGGAAAAACAGATTTGTCTGGTTTTTGTTGTTTTTTTAAAGCACAGTGTATGATTAAAGATTAAGAATCATATAAGCACAAGGTCTTGTCATATATTACAGACAGTAGAGATCACTGAACTGAGAATGAAAGCAAGTCCTATCCTCAGAAATGGGTCTCCTACTGTAGACTGCCCCTTAGAACTGCAGCAGAGATCTTTGAAAATGTCTTTCTTATCCAGAAGATAGTTCAAAATTCCAAGATGACTTGGAATCATCACTATAAATATGACTATCACTAACAGAAAAGCAAGCAATAAACCACTGTGCTTGCTTCTCCATGGTGTATGTGCGTACTTTAGAATGGAACTCTTCTAGTTCTCTTTGGGACAAATGTAGATACAGTATGCTTGCTTATACAGGAATCCTATGAAAAATACTATAGCAAAGAACCCTTAAAAATGAAACTGTATGTATACATGTATGTGTATATATATCTGCATGTGTGCTCCACACAGTATGACCACTATCCAAGACATGCCTTGTACAGCTCATCAAGGATTACCATGGCTTTCCAGTCAGTTTTAATCTGAGTTCTAGCCATCTAATACAAATTAAAGAGCCTACCAAGCAACCAGCTTCCATCAACCCAAAAGCTAAGAATGCCATCAGATAGCAACTTAGTCCTAGAAAAAGAACAGCTTCCCTCATTTCATTGTACCTTCCTCTGATGTACACCCATGTGTGTATTTAAAACTTGCATTTATTTATGACTTTCTCTGTTCTGTAAAACTATAAAAGTTCTTAAACATGCTTCCATGTTAGAACATGGAATTTGAGGTAACCTACATCTGTTTTCCTAGGATATGGACACTCAAATGGCTCCTCTTTAGAAGAGAGTTGTGTATTGTAAATTGATAACCAAAGATAACGTCTAAAAGGGAGGAAACAGAGAAATAGGAAAACTAGGGGCTGGGAGAAGATATGCAAAAAAATAAAAAATAAAAAATAAAAAAAAATAAAAAAAGGAACAGGTTCATTTAGTCCAAATTGGAGCTATTATATCTGCAGTGTTTACTCAGCATTTGAAATGTGTGAGTCTGATAGATATGTTATATGTGTTAGATATATTCTACATACACTATTAATTTCACTGATTTCATTTTAGTTTTCTATTGGACAGAGAATATCTGGCATTTTTCACTGATTAAATCAGTGTAAAGAGAATCATAAACTTACACTGAAACTTCTACATCACCTAAAGAACTTGAAATGTCCTCGGTAGGTACCTAAATACCATCATCTCTTTCCAAGATTAGAAAAGTAGCCTTGCGTATATCATAATCTTAGAGCACTATTTCCCATAGTTTCCACAACATAATATTTGGAGTAAAAACAAAGCAAATAGATGTTAGTCCTTCTGAAAGTCAGTGGAATCCCAGCATTTGTTTTAAAAGTACTTTAAGGGCCTAGGAGATGTCTGAGTGAGTAAAAGTCTTTGTCACCAAGGCGGATAACCTGAGTTACATTCCTGGAACACACACAGAAGACTATTGACTCCTACAAGTAGTCTTCTAAGCTCAACACAGAACATGTACCCTGCTCACCGCAGCATTAAAAAGGCACCTCAAATGCACGTCAGTCTCTGAGGTGGTTTACACAACCACACACTATATTCCTAGAAGCCATTTTTCACATACCAGCAGACTATAAATTGCAGCTTTGTATTTAAATCTACAAGCTTTCTAGGTACACATACAGAAAAAGGAAAAAAATTCTATTTCCTTCTGTTCTCAGAGAGCAATAAAACAAAGGAAAACATAGCTTCAGTGTTAACAAACCAGATGACATCAGACTCTGTAAATTAAAATCCAACTCCTTCAATTAGTTATTTGGTAAATAGACAAGCACTTCACTTCCTAAGCATGCTTTTCCTCTTCCATTCAGGTGAACACATATCTAAAGGTGTTGGGTCTCATTATATAATGTTTGATAAATGGACTTTCGGGGGTGGGGGGGGGCACAGAAAAATTGTGCTTCATACTGCAGTCAACTTTCCACCATATATTTTCAATCTACCCCAAGTAGGCCTGCCTTTCATTGGCGCCACAAAAATATCTCAACATTGGCAGAAAGATGTCTGCCTTGTACTTTTCTTCAGTTAACAATTCCAAAGCCCAGAAGGCAACCTTAACTTCTCACCTGTCAGGCTCTTCAGTCCTTCTGTGAAAAGTGACTGGAATTCTGGAGACTGCAACTTCATTGTGAACAGGTGTCGCTTTAGAAGGCACAATCGACTCCAACTACAGCTCAGGACCTGCCTGTGCCAAGGATACAGGAAGCTCTGCATCTGGAGACAGGTCACCAACTACACCTCTACAAAGTAAACACACAGGCACGCGAATTAAACTTCAAAAGGAGGGCAAACACTGTCAGACAGCTCAACTAGCAAACTCATCTCTCCGGATAAAAATATAAAAGTGGTCCTTTAAGGAGCACTAAACTACTTCAGCGGCACTTATACAAGTACTCTTATTATGTTTACTATATGGAAGCAGGAGGGACTTAGAGTGCAAGAAAATAAAAATATTAAATTGGCAGCAACAGAAGGTTTCCAGAACACATCAGTTAACACGTGCTCATCACCCTCCTCCCCTACCCAGGGTCGGCCCCAAGGTTACTCCCTCCAAAGTTGGAACTGTGCGGGGTTGTCTCGGCAATTATCACCGTCTGCTCTATCTCGAAGAGGTGGGAGCTCTTAAAGGATCCCAAGAAAAATAGCGCGACCTGAAGACAGCTACGCTCAAGCAGGTCGCCTATCTGAAACACCTGCTTTCTCTCCTAACTCTAGAAAACTGCGAGGAACCGGCCCTGAGATACGACCGCTGCCCAAGGCTCAATGAAGAGAAAACGGGCGTTACCTAGAGTGGGGAGCAGCCTCCACCTCCCGCCATATCCCAAGGGCGCGTTCGGACGCACGCTGCACAGCGGGTTCGTGAAGGTCCCTTAGAAACGTGGCGTTCCAACTCGCAGGACCCGATTACCCGCCCGCTGCCCCGGCCGCACGCGCACTTCCGGGTCGCGGCGCAGTGACGTCCACACGCACTGAAGATCTGCAGCAAATGAGAAGCCACTACAGGTCCCTCCCACTTCCTCCGGGCGGGACTTTTACTAAGTGGCCTCAGTTCCTCCTGCGCTTGCGCGCAAGATGAGCAGTGTTTTCCTGGGCTTTAAATAGAGAAAACAAACAAGGTTCTTCTGGTGCTTGAGACCGGATCAACAAGCAGTATCATAGCAGTTAACAGCTTTGCGTAACCTTTGCAACCGGCAACGTGAAGAACTTTGATTTTATTCAGTCCTATGCAGAGTGGAGAGACTAGCAGAGAGTGAGAAAACAAACCGGTGACTTAACCTTCCTTAATCTTCCTAGTTTTCCGTGAAAAATGTATACACCATAGTTTTTTTGTGTTTCACGGATATCTAATTTTTGAAACGACAGTCTGTCCCATTCGAGATTCACAAACACACTGATGACAGAGTCCAAAGTCTGAAAGGAAACTAAGCTAAGATCCCTTAGCCCTGTACGTTTAAGTAGATATGTGGATAAATTCTATAAAAAAGAGATAGTTGCACTGGCTTAAGATAAAATGCTTAACAATCTCCAACTAATATCAACAAATAACAAAAATAAAATATTAGCAAATTGAATCGCACGACAACCAGAGGATTTGTCCATTAGTTTGATAATAAATGTAAGGAATTCAAGTTGGAGTTAAAGTTCAGAAACCAGTTGAGGTAACTCACCATACCAACACACCCTAAAGAAGAGCCATTAAGTCTTCCTAGAGTCACAAAAGAACTCTTTTATTTTATTTTATACATTCACTCAGAAAATTAAGATTAAAAAAGACTTCCACCATAAAGTAAACCCAGGTAAAAACCTACAGCTTACATCAGATTAGCAAAAAATTTGGATCATGATTCCCATAATATTTGAAATCTAGCAGTTATTCAGTATATGTTGTATTTTATAAAAATAAAGAGAGAAGGAATATGGTTAGTGGATGTATAGTCAGGTGTGGGGGAACAGGGTGCCTCTGCACACCCATGCTGAGGCAGCCCTTCCCCCTGAGGGACCAGTCACAGTATAGAATAGAGTTTATTCATAGAGGAGTAAAGACTGGCCATGAGCACTTGGACAGAGAGGGGGAGAGGAATGGCAAGAGGGGAAAGGGACAAGAGGATAGAGCAAGAAGGCAAGAGAGAGAGGAGGAGCCAAGCATCTCCTTTCATAGTTAGTCAGGCAGGCCTGGCTCTTGCCAGGTAACTGCAGGGCAGAGCCCAGACAAAATGCTAACAGTATAAGCATTGATTTCCAACATGTTCATTCCCCATAGTAACTGAAAGAAAAACTTTGAGTGCAACACTATAGAAGACATCTTAATTGTTTTGTCATATGATAGGGAGAAATCGGTTCTATAATTATATACAAGAGACCTTAAAAATTTCGTTAGGAAACTCTTACAACTGATAAATTCTTTCAGCAAACTGAAAGAATACTGAATTAATATTTAAAAAATATGTCTCTATATACCCATAATGAACACAGAGAAGAAATTATGAAATCAAACTCATTCGAAATGTCCTCTAAAAACACCTAGACTAAACCTAACCTAGGAAGAGAATGGCAATATAATGAGAACATTAGAACAATCAAGAAAGATATGGGAGAAGACACTAGAAGACGGAAAGATCTCCAAGCTTTTGGGGTTGGCAGAATCAACATTGTGAAGAATGGCCATTTTACTAAAAATAATGCATAGATTTAGTGCAAACCCCATCAAGATACCAGCACATTTTTCACAGATATAGGTTAAACAAACTGAAAATATGTTTGAAAACACAAAAGAACTGATAGCCAAAGGAAACTTCAGCAAGAAGAACGATGCTAGAGGCTTCACCATACCTGATGTCAAGTTATACTACAGAGACAAGTATAAAAACAGCATGATACTAGCTCAAAAATAGACATGCTTGTTAAGTTTTAAACCTGGGACAAAGGATGTGGTGTCTAACTATGAAAGTGGACCTGGCCTCTAGGTTCTCCCAGAATCCCTCATTCTGCCTGTAAAGGGTAGGGCTGAAATACCAGAACTCTCCAGCCCAGGGGCTGGGCTGTCCTTCCCTGTATAATCCAGACATTTTGGCTACCCTCCCCTTTTTGTATCTTTGGCCTCCTGGATGCTGGTCCTGGTTCCCTCTCTCTCCTCCCCCCTCTCCCCCCACTCTCCCCACATGGCTCAGGGGGCTACCTGCTCCAGGTGCTCCCAGATGTCTTTACTTGGCTATGCTCTCCCACATATCTATAATAAACTTTCTCCTTGAACAGACCTAGGAGAAGTCCTGGCCTTTCCCTTTTATTTGATTTTTCATAGATCAGAATGGAATGTAGGACAGAAGGAAGACTCAAGCATGAACAATCACAGCTACAAATGTGTTAGTTTTTTAAAAAAGTGTTGGTACTACTAACTGGATGAAAGACAGGCTCTTTAGCAAACGGTGCTGGAAAAACTGGATATCCACAAGTAGAAAAATGAAACTAGATGGTTACCTCTCACCTTGCACAAAAAAGTTGACTGTGAAAGTATGATCAGGTAAGTTAAGACCTGAAACTGAAAATTGAGGAAGAGGAGGTGAGAAGGGGTAGGAGGCTAGCTACCATGGTCTGAAATGTGGAACCAGGACTGGTGACACTGAGGGAACCTAGAGGCCTGCAAGTACTTTGGTATGCTACTAAGTACCTTAAGTATCCGTTTGTCACTTCTGCCAGAGATGATTTTTGGTATGGGAAAACTGGCCCCCCAGGTTTCGGAAGAATGCTGGGTTTTATCTCACCAGTAGAAATCCTCCTATAGTTTAGGTTGATCCAATTTCTGGACATTTGGACTGCCTTTTGGAGTTTGGGGAACTGGAATCTTCTTTGAACCTACTACTGGCCAGGCTGTCTTATCACAACAACAAAAGAGAAACTAATGAAAGGTCTTTCATCGTTTCACTACTTATGTAAAAAGGAAAAAAAAGTAAATTATAGAAAACAACAAAAAGTAATAAGTTAGAAAGGTTTCAGGATACAAGATAGCCTCATAAGTATTATAATGGTACAATCTAGCAGCAAAACATATACAATGAAAGCATCCATAGTTTTATATAAATAAAATGTGTAGGGATAAATATATAGTTAAGATGCAGAAATATTCAATATCATCAAAGTGCTAGGGAAATAAAAATCACTCAGAGTCACTATTAAAACTCTATATGATGTTAAAACGGAAAAACCTGACATTATTATGCACTGGTAAGGATTTGAAGTGAGCAGAATTTTCATACATTGTTGAAACAATTGGTTTATTACTTTGGAAGAAAGCTTAGTATTGTATCATAACTTATAACCCAGTAGCTGTGCCCCCAAAATATTAAAATGTGCAACATATGTTCATACTTAAAATAATTTTTCAATGGTTATAGTTTTATCTATAATTCCTAAACCAAGTATCCTAAATTTCCTTCAACATATGAATAAATGTGCAAGCTTTATTATGTCCTTAATGAAATCCTACTTGGCAATGAAGAACATTCTACTAATACACACAGTAGTACATTTCACTATTAAGTGAAGACAACCTGTTGCAGGATATTGAATCACACTATGAACTGTGAGATTGTATTATTTACTAGAAACAAACTTGTTTCTATATGTGGAGTGGCTTAGCCTTAGCTCATAACTTTAATCCAAGAATCTTCTGTTTATCGTAAACAACAACAACAACGACAAAAACATTAAATACAGTGAAACATAGGTCAAGAGGCAGAGCAAACAACCAGTTGACATGCATGGAGTGAACATAGGATAAAACCATAGAAAGTAAAAGAAACTCAGAAGGGATGGATAGAGGAATGCACAGGAAAAGGAGGAATATTCAATTTGAGAGTTTTTTGAGACAGGGTGGAGAGGAGAACTTCCTTTTCCTTTGGGGACTTCTGTTGAGGAAGAAGGTCAATTAGGTGTTTTCTCTTCTTCTCTGAGCTAGCAGGCTTTCACCCCAGCATCTGGCTCCTGGGTATGTATTGGTAAAAGTGTGCTTTTGTGATTTGTTGAGATTTTGTGTTGTTTTGTTAAAAACAACAGCAGCCAGATCCAGGAGGTTACATATGATTCTATTTTTATGGCTTGTAAAGACCAGGTTAGATATAGAAACAAACCATTTGTTAGCCAAGGTTGAATATAGAAAAGGAGTTTACTACAAAAAAAGAGAGAAAAATTAGAGAGAGGGAAAGGAAAGCACTGTCAGAGGGATTGACATGGCTTGTGACTATATAACTGTATGCTTGTCAACACACATGAGTACACTAAAAACTGTTTTTGAAAAAACGTAATTTGGGGGTACATGATCATACATCAAATAACTCCCCAAATGACTTTTTATGTACTAGAAAAATAATTAGAACATAAACATATAATTGAAAACAAAGGCTTGTATTTAGATTGAAATATATACAAAAGCAAGATCAAGAACTTTGAGGCTATTTAATTAAAAGAAACCTTTATGCATAGAATGTGCAACTGAACTACCAGGATGCTATGAGGACCTTTGAAGGTCCAATATTCTCTCTTTCCCACAAGATGTTTATTATGATCTTTTATTACAAACCAACCTTAAAGGAAATGGAAACTCAATGTCTGAAAGAACTGGCATTCAACACAGAAACAGCCCAGGAAGAATTCTCTCTGAGTTATGTGCTTTATACTCTGAGATGAGTATAGAGAGTATAGAGTACAGTCTGTAAGGATCTGGTATGGTTTTACTATTCTAAACACAAACCACAGTCAAGACTACTATTCATCAGCTAGAAGACAATATGTGATTAAGAAAGAAATGTCAGGAAAGTAAAATGAAAGCAATCTAGACTTAAATGTATATACATGTGTCTATCATATACAATGTGTGTATATACATATATATATACATATCTATGTACACAGATATATTCATACACACACACACACACACACACACACACACACACACACATATATATATATATATATATATATATATATATATATATATATATATGGAATTTACTTGCAGGCTATGGTTCAGTTAATCCAACAATGTCTACCAATGAATAGTCTAAGAATCCAGTGCTTCATCAAAACGATCATCCACCATGATCAAGTAGGCTTTATCCCAGGGATGCAGGGTTGGTTCAATATACGGAAATCTATCAGTGCAGTACACTACAAAGAAAACTCAAAGAAAAAAACCAATGGTCATTTCATTGGATGCTGAAAAAGCATTTGACAGAATTCAGCATCTTTTCATGCTTAAAGTCTTGGAAAGAGCAGAAATTCAAGGCCTATACGTAAACATCATTAAAGCAGTATGCAGCAAACTGGTGGCCAGCATCAAACTGGATGGAGAGAAGCTTGGAGCAATCCCACTGAAATGAGGGACTAGACAGGGCTGCCCACTTTCTCCTTATCTTTTCAATATTGTACTTGAGGTACTAGCTCGGGCAATTAGACAACATGGGGAGGTCAAGGGGATACAAATTGGAAAGGAAGAAGTCAAACTATCATTATTTGCAGATGATATGATAGTCTACCTAAGTGACCCAAAGAACTCCACTAGAGAACTCCTACAGCTGATAAACAACTTCAGCAAAGTGGCATGTTATAAAATCAACTCAAGCAAATCAGTAGCCTTCCTATACTCAAAGGATAAGCAGGCTGAGAAAGAAATTAGGGAAATGACCCCCTTCACAATAGCCACAAACAGTATAAAGTACCTTGGGGTGACTCTTACCAAACATGTGAAAGATCTGTGTGACAAGAACTTCAAGTCTATGAAGAAGGAAATGGAAGAAGACCTCAAAAAATGGAAAAACCTTTCATGCTCATGGATCGGCAGGATTAATATAGTTAAAATGGCAATTTTGCCAAAAGCAATATACAGATTCAACGCAATACCCATCAAAATCCCAACTCAATTCTTCACAGAGTTAGAAAGAGTAATCCTCAAATTCATCTGGAATAACAAAAAGCCCAGGATAGCTAAAACTATTGTCAACAATAAAAGAAATTCTGGGGGAATCAGTATCCCTGACCTCAAGCAATACTACAGAGCAATAGTGTTAAAAACTGCATGGTATTGGTACAGTGACAGGCAGGCAGATCAATGGAACAGGATTGAAGATCCAGAAATGAACCCACACACCTATGGCCACTTGATCCTTGACAAAGGGGCGGAAAATATCCAATGGAAAAAGGATAGCCTTTTCAACAAATGGTGCTGGGTCAACTGGAGGTCAGCATGCAGAAGAATGGGAATTGATCTATCCTTGTCTCCTTGTACTAAGCTCAACTCCAAATGGATCAAGGACCTCCACATAAAGCCAGACACTCTGAAGCTAATAGAAAAGAAACTGGGGAAGACCCTTGAGGACATCGGTACAAGGGGAAAGTTCCTGAACAGATCACCAATAGCTTATGCTCTAAGTTCAAGAATTTACAAATGGGACCTCATAAAATTACAAAGTTTCTGTAAGCAAAGGACACCATCAAAAGGGCAAATCGGCAACGAACAAATTGGGAAAAGATCTTCACCAACCCTACATCAGATAGAGGGCTAATATCCAATATATATATATATATATATATATATATATATATATATATATATATATATATATATTTATAAAGAACTCAAGAAGTTAGACTCCAGAAAACCAAATAACCCTATTAAAAAATGGAGTACAGAGTTAAAGAAAGAATTTTCACCTGAAGAACTTCGGATGGCAGAGAAGCATCTTAAAAAATGTTCAACTTCATTAGTCATTAGGGAAATGCAGATCAAAACAACCCTGAGATTTCACCTTACACCAGTCAGAATGGCTAAGATTAAAAATTCAGGAGACAGCAGATGTTGGCAAGGATGTGGAGAAAGAGGAACACTCCTCCACTGCTGGTGGGGTTGCAAATTGGTACAACCACTCTGGAAATCAGTCTGGCGGTTCCTCCGAAAACTGGGCACCTCACTTCCAGAAGATCCTGCTATACCACTCCTGGCCATATATCCAGAAGATTCCCCAGCATGTAATGAGGATACATGTTCCACTATGTTCATAGCAGCCCTGTTTGTAATTGCCAGAAGCTGGAAAGAACCCAGATATCCCTCAACAGAAGAGTGGATGCAAAAAATGTGGTATATATATATACAATGGAGTACTATTCAGCTATTAGAAACAATGAATTCATGAAATTCTTAGGCAAATGGATGGAGCTGGAGAACATCATACTAAGCGAGGTAACCCAGACTCAAAAGATGAATCATGGTATTCACTCACTAATAAGTGGGTGTTAACCTAGAAAACTGGAATACCCAAAACATATTCCACACATCAAATGGGGTACAAGAACAGAGAAGTGCCCCCTTGTTCTGGAAAGACTCAGTGAAGCAGTATAGGGAAAAACCAGAACAGGGAAGTGGGAAGGGTTGGGTGGGAAAACAGCGGGAGGGAAGGGGGTTGATGGGACTTTCGGGAGTGGGGGTCCAGAAAAGGGGAAATCATTTGAAATGTAAATAAAAATATATCAATTAAAAAAAAAGAATCCAGTGCTTGTTCAGTTCATGAAGCTGTATATCTGTATATGCCAGCTGGTCTTGAGTATATGGGAATCCCAAATACATAGGCTCTATTGCCAGTGAAGAAATGTACTTTCCAACTATAGAGACAGCAAGCAGAAAAAGCAAGCAAGCTTCCTTTTGTGTCCTTTATATAGGCTATAAGCAGATGGTGGGACCCAGATCTTTCCACCTCAAAAGATCTAGATTAAAACTCATCTTTCTACCTCTAAAGATCCAGATTAAGAAAGAGTTTTACCACTTCAAATGATTTAATTAATAAAAATCCTCTGTAGCCCCTAGGGTTTCAGTTACTTCCAGATATAATCAAATTGACAACCAAGAATAGTTTGGTTGTCACAGGCTTCAAGTGCAATTTTGGATTCAAGCATTCTGATTCAGAACTATTGACCCCATGGGGGGGAGGGGGACACAGAGATCTGATCAGAGAGGGTGACACTGTGCATCATGACACTGGACCTATGTTTAACTTTAATAGGAAGGAGTTGATGGTTTTGCTGAAGTGGGGGTTTCTATAAACCCATTTGTGTTTTCCCAAGGGTGATCAGTGGAGCATAAGGGGCCAGGGAGGAGGCCAAAGCTGCTGTCCTTATGTGCATGGGCCATGTTGGTGGCACTGGGGGGGGGGGGGGGAAATGAACAATGAATGGTAACTCTAAGAAAACTAAGAAAAGTTAAAGATGAATCAAGGAGTAGAAATGACTGACAACCCACCACATTAGCTCCCTGTGGCTGCTGTAACCAACTACTCAAAATGAAAGACTGAAATCACGTAAATATATCATCTCTCATTTCTGGAAGTCTGCATTAGCTACTTTTCATCTGCTGTGATAAAGCACCTTGACCAAAAGGAGTTTATGGAAGAGGGAGTTTATTTTAACTTATGGTTTCAGAAAGAGAAGTCCCCATCATTGTGGAGAAGCATAGCAATAAGAGGCAAGAAAGGAAAGCAAACTCTAAGTGGAGTGATGTTACCAAGTCTCAGTGCTGGTCCCCAGTGATGTACTTCCTCCAGCAAGGACACACCTTCTAAATTTCCTCCTACAGCCCTACCAACTGCAGACCAAGGATGCAAGTGCCTGTGCCTCTGGGAGACTTTTCTAATTCCAACCACCTCAAAGTCAAAACTCTAAAATAAGCCCATTGAGTGGTGTTCCTTCTGAATACTCTGGAAGAGTCTGATTTTTCTAGCTCCAAGAGAATTTCTTTATCTTCAAAGCCCAGAACTCAGTGTTCTTCCTTCCTACTTCTTCCTGCCACCAGGTCATGAGGACATTAACTACTGGATTTGCTTTTCTAGATATCTTAAGATCAATCTACAGAAAATTCTTACCTTAACTGTATGTTTCATAGAAGTAGATGGGTCTCTGGGTTCTGTTATTTAGCCTGCCATATCTTTAGTGGCTAGGCAAATGGGAGGACAAGAACACCATGGAAAGATCCACAAAGGCACCATTAGCCACCTCGGATAACACTGAATACTTTCCTGAGTTCCCCCTTTAGGCAGGTTGTGTAATTTTCATTACAAATTTGGCTGAAGAAGTTGGAAAATAGCTTAGTTGGTAATATGGTTGATGTCTGAACATGGGGAACTAAGTTCAGTACCCAGAACGCATGCAAAATGCAGCCAGGCATGATGACACACATCATGCCTTGTAGAACCAGAACTGGGGAAACAGAAGTAGGTAAATACTGTTGGCTTACTGATCACCAATCAGGGAAGCTTGAACTGACAGGTGCCAGGCTAGTGAGAGACACTATCCCCCCAGATATCCTACACAAACATACACACACACAAACACACACACACACACACACACACACAGAGAGAGAGAGAGAGAGAGAGAGAGAGAGAGAGAGAGATCCCTACATGCAGCCTTACATAAGGACAGACTGACAGGTAGATACACACACACACACACACACACACACACACACAATTACCCTTACATAAGGACATATGCACACACACAGTAAAACAAAAACAACTATAAGCAGGAGTCTCTACTGACTGTTCACTCAGGGACACGCCCCTTGTGCTCCCACCCCACTTCACTTTGTGCTCCTTGCTAGAAGCATCCATATTCTCAAACACTACAGAGAAGGCAGAAGGACTCTCCTCACTGTGTGGGGAGATAACATTGTCATCCACTTGAGGAATGCATTTTAGGCAATATTTAAATAAGTCGTGAAAAAAAGATTGTGACCTTATGTGACAGTCTGCAGTTCTGGAGTTCTGCCAGTCTTCTCCCCTACCCCTTCCCACCTTGGGCCTTTTCTTTGTAAGTGGCACACCCTAATTTGTTGGGAGCAGGGAGAACGTTCTGTTTCAGGCATGTGTACTCTTCTGTGAAACAACAAAACATACCTGCTTGAAGAAAAAAGTCATTCTCTAGTTTTGTTCTCATAAAAGTTTAATAGAAGCCAACTAAAGTTTAAGATCTCCCAGAGGACAAATAAAGATATTTCTCGGCAAATGTAGAATCGCAGTTTCCATTGGTGCTGGGGGATTTTACACACAAATGCAATTTTATTTTACATTTAAAAGAGGTAAGTAAATAGACAAATCAATTTTAGCTGCTCTGAAATTTCATACCGGGTCATTAATTTTAAAAGATAGGACTTCAATAACAGTTAAGAGAACAGAGGCCCAAGGGTAAAGACTGAAAATAATCACCTTCAAAATTCCAAGTTTTCAGCAGCCTCAGATCAGAGTAAGGAAGAATCTAAAATGAGTTTCTTATAGCATCGTTCCTTACTGCATTGTTTAGCTCTAAGTGCAGGTTCACATGAAACAATTTACTGCCATAGCAGAACCCACTTCCCTCCTTGCAGCTCCCAAACCTGCTTTGTGTGCCAGCTTCCGGCAAAGATTCTGAAACACCAAGGCTGGAGTAAAACAACCATGTGTTCTCTGATCTACTCAGGGGTTCAGATTTGAGACTGAATGCACCAGCAGCCATCACTGCAGTGGAGACAGAAGTGCATACAACACTCTCAATTCAGTAATAGTACAAAATAGAAATGTACAAGCAGCAGGTCAGTGAGGAGAAGAAAAACAAGAGAGGACTTCATGGACCAGAGGACATTTAGACTGAATTATGAATTAGTCAGAGGGTTCTCAGGAAGACTTACTCACCAGCCATTACTAACTAAATATTCCTTCCAAGTCAAAACATTTATCATCTTCTAGAACAACCCCAATATTTGTAGAATGAGCAATTCTGCCACTCTAGGCAATGTGAATTTGGAAGACAAAGAAGCTATGCTGTGTAAATCTCTAAGCCTCAGTTTACTCACCTGGAAAATGGGTTTATGGGGCTATAGTGATACATGTGCAGCAGTGGACAGCTTCACATACACAAGAACTTCTTCACTGGAACAAAATGTTACATTTTTGTTAATAGAGTGTTTAACTGTACAGCTTTGTTAAATTTTTCCTTTCTTTGTATGATTGTGTCCATTATATGTGCATATGTGTTGGGCAGGCCAGAGAAGAGTGTTGGATATCCTCCTCTGTCCTTAAGATCTCTCCCTAAGACTCACATTTTTTTTTCAGCTAGGCTGGCAGCCAGCAAGTCCCAGCAATTCTCCTGTCTCTGACATCTGCAACAGGGGTTTACAGGCACATGGAAGACCTCACTCAGCCTCTGAGATAGGTACAGGTGTCTGAATTCAAGCCATCACAGCTGCACAGGGAACACACATGCCCTTGCCTTGTGAGTTCTCTCTCCTACCCCTTTGTTGGCTTTAAAACAATTTGGCTGATTTCCTGTCTGACTTGCAAAGCCCTGGCAGCTGGAGAAAAGAACTTGGTAGTCTTCGGCTGCTGGGAGTCTCTGCTGAATGAAGACGATCTTTGGATTTCTGTGAATCACAGGGAGCCCGCACACACACGCTAAGCTTACACTGTACAGATTTCCTAAATAACTGCCTGTGCTTTTGATAAAATTGTGTTAGGGAGATCTTGCTTGTGTCTTTCTCACAGTTGCACTGGCACATATTTCATGTCATAAAATTCATGGAAAGTATCTAACTCAATGAGTTTAGAAGATCGGTTGAGTTCTATCTATCGCCGCACACAGTATAAAATGTTTTCGTTACCCCAAGACTGACTCTATTGCGGTTACTGCTCGGCTGCTCAGGCTCTCCAGACTCTTCCCCACTGTGTCTCCTCCACAGCTGAACTCTCTACCATTAGCTGATTTTCCTCTCTGTATATTATTACCTTGTTCTGGACACTTCACATTAAAAATGGAACCAAGGCATTGGTCCTCTCTGACTAGCCTGACTTAGCTTGCTATTTTTAAGGTTCATCTATTTTATAGCATGGATTAGTAGTTCCTTTTTATTACTTATCAGTATGTCATTGATGCTCATACTGTATATCCTTCCCCCTCCTCCCTCTTTCTCTCTCTCTCTCTCTCTCTCTCTCTCTCTCTCTCTCTCTCTCTCTCTCTTCTTTCTCTCTCTCTCTCTCTCTCTCTCTCTCTCTCTCTCTCTCTCTCTCTCTCTCTCTCTGTATGTGTGTGTGTGTGTGTGTTTTGGAGAAGGGAGAGGACTGAGATACATGTACCACTGTAAGCTTGTGTAAGGTAGAGAGTAATCTCAAGTAGCAGTCCTCACTTTCTACCTTGTTCCAATCAGCATCACTTTTGTTGTTTCTTTGCTGTATATCCCAGCATGGTAAATTGAAAGTACTCTCCTAGGATTATAGACACTCACCATGCATTCAGCTTATTTAAGAGGGTCTGAATTCAGGTCCTCATGCTTGTGTGGTAAACATTTTTGCCTACTGAGTCATCTAAGCTCTTTAGCACATGTATATTCATCAGTTGATGGATCCTTGGGTTATTCCCATTTCTTGGCTATTACAGGTAATGCTGTGCATATTCACGTAAACATTAGTATGTGTTAGTTCTTTGAGATTTTCATGCATGAAGACAGTGCATTATTATTCCCTTTTTCCTTTTAACTCTTCCAAGATTCACTTGCATGACCCCACCCAACCTTGCATCTCCGTTTTTTAGTGACCTTTGAGACCAATTTGTGCTGCTGCCTATAGTGGGTATATGGCCATCCTCTGGAACACAGATGATGTGCAAGAGTCTACACCCTAAGGAAATGGAGTTTCCTCCCAAAAGCTCCATCAAGAGTCACTAGCTCCTCATTTATGGGTTGGAGTTCATGAGCTATCCCTCAGTCTATACTGGACTGTTGCCTTGCCTGATTTTGAAGGTCTTATGCAAGATCACAGTTCCTGTGAGTTCATCAGTGGAGGGTCTGTTCATGTTCAGAAGATACTACTTTGACCTATTCTTCCCCCGGCATCTGGTTTTTGAAATCTTTTCACAGTGCTCTTCCATGATGGTCCCTGAGCTTTGGGGATAAAGGGATTGATACAGATGGCCCATTTATGGCTTCACATGCCATGGACACCTTCTCTGCACTGTAGCTAGTTGTGAGTTTCTGCATTAGCCACTATCTACAAAAGAAAGGGAGTGTGTATAAGAGAGACAGAGAAAGAGACAGAGACAGAGAGAAAGAGGGGGAAGGAAGGAAGGAAGGAAGGAAGGAAGGAAGAAAGAAAGAAAGAAAGAAAGAAAGAAAGAAAGAAAGAAAGAAAGAAAGAAAGAAAGAAAGAAAGAAAGAAAGAAAGATAGAAAGAAAGAAAGAAAATGTTCTCTGATGAAATTTGAGAGCTTGGCTGTTCTACAACATATAAATCTTTGACTTTATACTTTCTATTTTCTGGGTAGGTTGGGTAGGTATCTGCCTTGGAACAGTGAATAAAATGGCAGCTGATATTTTCTTTGTGAGGAACTGTTAGGCTAGCTTCCAAAAGAGTGGGTGGCACTATTTTCAATCTCAAGAAAGACATTGGAAGATTTTCATCCATAGTTGTCACAATCTTTATCGTAGCCATCATAGTGGGTGTAAAGAGGTTGTGTCACTGTGGTTTGATTTGAGTATTCCCCATAGCTAATGATCTGAGAGGACTGTTTTTTCATATGCACATTGACTGTTGGTATACTTTCTTTAAATATATATATATATATATATATATATATATATATATATATATATATTCAAATTCTTTAATAAGTTTAAACTTTGGTGATTTTCTTTTTATTGATGAGTTTAATATATACTTTAAAATTGTAAATATGAATTCTTTATCCTTTAAAAATTCTTGGTGAGTCTTTTCTAAACACAAACCCTTTTAAATTTGAAATCTCAGAAAACCTTTCCCTGTTTTGTTGGTTGTAGTTTAAAGACAGACATAAAACAAATAAACATTGTATCATTCAAGCTCATGGTACTTGTCATGGTTTTATTGCTACAAAGAAACACTATGACCAATACAGATCTGATAAAACAAAATAATTAATTAGTAAGGGACTTGCTTACAGTTTCTTAGATTTAGTCATTATCATCATAGCAGGAAGGAAGCTGGCATGCAGATAGGCACTGAAACAGTAGATGGGGACAAAAAAGTAAAAAGATGTACATCCTGATCCATAGGCCAAGAGGGGGAGAAAAAAGAGGGAAAGAGGGAGGGGAGGGGAGGGGAGGGGAAAGGGGAAGGGTGGGAGATGGGAGGGGGAAGGGGAAGGGTGGGAGAGGGGAGGGGGAAGGGGAAGGATAGGAGAAGGAGGGGGAGGGGGAGGGGGATGAGAAAGGGAAGGGTGGGAGAGGGGAGGGGAAGGGAAAGGGGGAGGGGGTAAGGGAAGGGAAAGGGGGAGGGGTAAGGGGAAGGGAGAAGGGGAAGGGGAAGGGTGGGAGAGGGAAGAGAAAGGGGAAGGGGAAGGGTGGGAGAGGGAAAGGGAGGGAGAGGGAAGGGGAAGGGGAAGGGTGGGAGAGGGAAAGGGAGGGAGAGGGAGAAGGAGAGACTACAGAGAGCAGAGAGACATTGGGCTTGTCATGGGCATTTGAAAACTAAAAGCCCCCTCCCCCCCAGGGATACGCTATGCTTCTTCCAACAAGGCCACGCCTCCAAATCCTTTGCAAATAGCACCACTTCTTAATGATTAAGCATTCAAATAGTTGAGTTTATTGGAGCAATTCTTATTCAACCCACCAAACTCTTGAAGACTTATGCTTCTTTTCTTCTCAGTATTTTATACATTTCCCTCTTTTATTAGTCACGGTTCTCTAGAACAACAGAACGGTTAGAATAGATAGATAGATAGATAGATAGATAGATAGATAGATAGATAGATAGATAGATAAAGGAGATTTATTATTTCAAAAGATGAAAAGAGTGAGTCTTAAAGGTGAGTCTTCCTGGGAGGCAGAGACAGGCAGATCTCTTTGAACTAGAGGCCAATCTAGTCTACTGAGGGAATTCTAGGACAGCCTAATGCTACACAGTAAATCCTTGTCTTAAGATAACAAAAAAAGAACAAAAAAAAGGAAGGAAGGAAGGAAGGAAGGAAGGAAGGAAGGAAGGAAGGAAGGAAGGACAGAAGGAAGGAAGAAAGGAAGGACAGAAGGAAGGAAGGAAGGAAGGAAGGACAGAAGGAAGGAAACAATCTCTTATAGGTATAGCCAGTGCTTGGGGTTTAATTCCACAGGTTGTCAAGGTGATGAGAATAACTATCACACCTCTTATGCTTATGTGTTTTATTTCTATTAAGTGGATTTTTGTATATGTTGTAAAATAAGTTCAATATAATTTTCTGCATGTGTATGTGTGCTACTCATAGAAAGAACTAGTCATTCCTGAATGAGTTGTATTAGTTTCCTTCTCAAAAAACCACTTCATTATGCAGGGGAGACAGCTCTGTATATAAAGTACTTCTTGTGCAAACAAGTGGACCAGAATTTGGAGGATTGGAATTTGGATCCCCAAAAACCTACAAAAAGGCTGTGGGCACTTGTGGCAGCCACCTGCAGGCTGGTAGACTAAGGCAGACAGAGAGCCCCAGGGTAGGCAGGCTAGCTAGTCAAATGAGCTCATTGTTGAGTTATAAACTTACTGGAGAGACACTATCTCAATAAATAGAAATTAATCAAAGACAACACCA
The DNA here is from genome assembly GCF_947179515.1 of Apodemus sylvaticus. NCBI lineage: Eukaryota > Metazoa > Chordata > Mammalia > Rodentia > Muridae > Apodemus > Apodemus sylvaticus. The sequence goes on along the minus strand of NC_067473.1, from coordinate 138,215,591 downwards.
AATGTCACTTCTGAAGTTACACACACAGACGCACACACATGGTCACCCACAAATACAACCATGTGAATCATATCCAAAAAATATTAATTGATCATGTCTCTAAGAGTTTACTTCCAAAGTATTAATTTTATTCTTCTGATCATTAGCTTTTCAACATTTTTAAGTTGATCATTGTGTTGTCAATATTTTAAGTCATTTTTGTTCATGTATTTGTATTATATGTATTATATGAGAAACATAGGAGTGAAGTAAAAGAAATATTAATCTTGCTGTATTAGAAGGAATTACTTTACTCCAAGTTTTTCACTGACCTGCACATCCATCCTTTTTTAACCTTGGCCTGACAGGTGTGGATGACAGAGTACACTTTAGGGATGAGACTTTTGATTCTGGTTTTTATCCTGCTGTATGCTCTGAGCCTTAGAATTGAGCAGATAATCACCATGAGCTTAAATGGTTGGTTTTACCCTCTGGCACTTCTGCTATCATTGTAAAAACAATATGCCTTGGGAAGTCCTCTTTCCAAACGTCCTGCAGATGCCTGACCCAAACCTGAACCCATTATATGATTTGGAACTCAATGTAAAATAAACCAGACTCCAGTGAAAAATCAGACAGGTAGGTCAGAAGAAGATTCCTTTCAGTGATAACCACTGCTAAGCTATCATGTCTGTTCTGTGTAAATAGCTAAGACACCTACAACTTATATATAACCTCCTAACACAGACATACATAACCTACAACTTAGACATAACCTCATTCTTCATCTGACTAAATGACATTATAAAAGTGTGTGTGTGTGTATACTTTCTAATTGTTTTTCCCATAATAGCAACTTATCAAAAGTCCTTGATAATAATGGGAAGAGTGGTACATACTTGTAATCCCAGAACACAGAAGGAAGAGGCAGGAGGATCACAAATTCAAGATCATCCCTGGCTACACAGATAGTCTGAGGCCAGTCCGGGTTACATAAGACTGTAGAGAGGGGCATAAAAACTCTTACCACAATCACCCATTGTATTATCCATACAAGATTCAAGATTGAGAATCTGTATCTTTTACCCATCCCTATATTTCTTTTCCTATTGCAGAGAAACCTGCAATGAGTTTTAGTTTCTTCTGTATAAGCCTTGCTCAACAGATCACACTTTAATAAGCTGATTTAGCCAGAGTTCAAGGAGAATCCAGTGAATTTTGCTTCCTATGTAATTACAATTCAGATTTCACCTATACTGTTTGGCTAGATCCTCACTATTTTCCTTCTGAAGGAAAGAAGTGAATTAAAAAAAACAAATTTTGTGAATTCTTTTAGAATATTCCACTATGTCTTTGGACACTTATATTTTATCTTAAAGAATGAAACTGATGTCATAAAATATCACCTATGTAAATTCCTGCTGTTGTTTATGTCTTTTGAATTCACAGGAAAACATGGGAGAATTATAAGCATGTTATTTGTTTTTTATTGGTATAGTAAGTTAAAATATTAAACCATAGCCTTGGGAAACTGGTAATCAGAGGCAGAGCCAGAATAATTGTCTGAAAGTCTTCAGTAGGTCTGGCATTGTGCATATCTGAAATCTGTAAATACATTTTGAATAAACATGTTTAAGGAACACAGCAAATGTTAAAGGTAGCCTTTCAGAAAGATACAACGGTCTGTGCTCATGATGAGTAATAAGTATTTCTAGTGTTCTTTAGTAATGGATGTGCTGCATCTAAACTAGGACATAAAGAACTCTGAAGAGTAGACCAGATGGCTGAAACTCTGTCTAAACTTTCCTGGACAGCTCTCAGCAAAGAGCAGGAGTGTTTTCTGCTTCTTGTTTCACTTCTTCTTTCCCCAAGGATGATCACATTGTTCGGGTCATCAAACTACAATTGATCTGGTTTCATTTTGGCATCTCTTTCAAATGGTTACCTTGGGAACCCTGGGTACACACACAGTCCTGTACTCACAGCATGAGGACACTGAGCCATGCGGCAACTTTTTCAGGGGGCTCACCGTTTATCATCTCACAATCAGTAGCAACATTACAGTTAGGAAGTAGCAAGGAAATAATTTTGTGGTTGGGGTTAGAACCATTGCTCTAAGTCATAATTAAAAGGAAAAATATCTGCTCTGCTAGTCACTCAGTGTGAAATTCCCCAGACTGAAACACCCAGAGAAAAGCAAAGAGACTCGAAGTGCATCTGTATCAACTGGAGAACAACACAGAGGCCAGGGTGCTACACTGCACTGCAAGATGACTCAGGGGAAGCATGCAGAGTGTGTCTTGGAGACTGTCACTGTCAGGGCTGATGAAGGATGAGCTGGGTCAGGCTAGATAGACCCTAGCAATTTATTACAGCCAAACTCCTGGGCACTCCTCTTGCTATGCGTTCACTTAAGGGCTCAGAACTTCATAACAAAGCAGAAGTCGGAGGGCTTAAGAAACGCTGCACACGTGTCAGGCCCTGTGACCTATCAACTCACGAATCTACTGTTGGGATAGTGACCAGACACACTACCTCTGCTACACACATGCGTGTGTGCACTGGTGCACAGACACACACACACACACACACACACACACACATACATACTAGACTTAAGTTTGCAGAGTTCTCAGATCATGGTATCTGGAGGAGGAAAGCCTTTGTCAGTAAACAGTGTGATCACTAAGACTCCAATGTGGGCCCTCTTTAATGGGCTGCTCTCTTGGGAAACTTCCTGCAAAGAGCAGTTGTGTGGTCTTTCCATTGTAAGAGAAACTGCAGGTGTCTTCTTAACCATGACTGTTCTGATGATGAAAGAGTAAAGACCCCGCCTTAAAGTCAAACACCAGTGCACCCAGAGGAGGTACACAGCTGCTGGCTTACATCGTGGCAGCCACTGTACTTCTCAGTAACCAGGAATCAAACGCTTGACTCACTGTGGGCTTGGTGGGGCAGATAAATACCTTTTTCTATGACTAGGCTGGAGACACACCCAGGACCCCCACCAAAAGGAAGGACAGGAAAAGAGAAATAATTGGTAAATACAGAAAAGGTTCCAATAGAGAAAAGAGGAAACAGAAAACTTTGTCGCCCTGTTATCAACAGAGACAGAGCTAACACTGGGGGACACCACACTAGAAGAAGCTCACCGGACAGGTTCGGGTATGTGGTTCTATTGGTGGAGGTTCTGTATCTAATGTGTTCATTTGTAGTAAGGTAAGTCCCATTAAAGTAATGTATTGTGTTTTGTCAAAGCCCCTGGAAATAGAAGACATGTGTTTCCTGCTACTGTCGACACGTTACAAAAATTAAAAGATGTATATATCTAATGATAAGACTTATTCAAAAAATATGAGCTTAGAAAATAGGCTATAGATCTAGTTAGATATAGTCAGAAAAAGTTTCAGAGTTAATTTCAAGAGTTACAAATTCAGAGACAAACAGCAATAAGGTAATGATGTCAACATATAACTGAAGTTATTTTGTTTGTGGCTTCTGCTGAAATTTCTTTGGTATCTGTGATTTTTATTTCATCTAAAATGTACAGAAAACTTGTGAGATGTCTCACTTGGCTTTATGCTCACTAGTTAGGAGCATAAAGCATGGACAGAAAGGAACATAAATAAATAAATAAATAGGCAGAAAAAGAGAGGAGAGGCAGGAAAAATTATAATTCAATGAATTATAATTTTGAGCATTTCATTACCTGTTATTTCTGCATGTTCATATGCTCTCTTCAATAGTTGTCTGGTGATAAATCTACATAGTTGATTATTAAACATTTATATTTTGAAATATAATCAAGTTTTGGAAATCAAACTGTCCCATTTGTTTAACATTACTTAACATGCATTGCGGGAAATTTTTAAGTAATACATTCAAGAAGCCAGGTTTGCCAGGCATTCCCCACACAGTCCCACGGCTGATCTAAGCCATCTCTTTGTTGATGTTGAACAGACTTGCCTTGCCTCATCAGGGATGAGTAATGAGTTGTCCCCATTCTTCACTGTACCAAGCCTAATAGGCATGTGCCCTGGACCTGATAGAGTGATACGCGCTGGAGCTGTAATGGAAAGCCAGATACAACAGGCAGCGGTGGTTCTTGACTTGTAATGTTGAGAACCCGTGGGACTGAAGGGATCATCCATAGCCAGGTATGTCCACCAGTGAGGGAGCATCTATGTGGATACTACTTTGTGCCAAATGAGATTGGTGGAATGCAGTTAAGTATTGAGATACTGGTAGCATACACTCTGTCTATTCGTAATACTGAGGGTGGCAACTCTTTGCATCTGGTTTTATGGAGCCTTCTGTGTTTGTGGCCACAACTTGAACATAATGGAGGTATTTTTAGGCTATTTTTGAAAATTATTCAGAAGTCAAGTGGTGAGAGAAATAAAGAGTTGTGTGGGTCATCCTCTTGGTCATTTATATTTTATGAGTATGTCCAGTTTTTTACTGTGGGAGTGACATGGTATACCTAGCTAAACATATCCACTGCTTTATACCCCATCACCCTCACTAAAGAACTGTGTTTTATGGCTGATTAAGCTGTACAGGGTTAAAACGGGGAAGCAAATTCTCTCCTTGTAATACTCTAAAAGAGCGTGAATCCTCGTAGCGGATTTTCAATTTCTGCCATTCGGGTTGTGCTCGGAATCAGATGTCACCACAAGTCACTCACAAAGGCTCTAAAAACTGGGCTGCCAATATAATTTTGGTTGTAAAATGAACACTCCAGGCATAAAAAAATAATTTGAAAGGGAAAAGTGTATTTCTGAATTTCGGCAGAATTTGACCGATTCTCAGGAACATTGGGGAAGTCCATCATTAATGGTTAGAGCCTGACTCAACTTAATTTCTAGAAACATCTGTCATGGAAGAGATCACATTCCTTTGTTTTGCTAAATGTCAAGGAGGGCTCTCAAGAAATTTAAGATTACTCACAGAAATGTTACGTGAACAATCACTCCCAAAGACAGAGCATGTATTTCTGGTGGTAGGTAGTCAATCTTTATTTACTTTATTCTTCTTAATTTATACCTCAGTTTAATAATGTAATGGATTGGGATTTCACTTTAATAGGTAGCCAAGAGAAAAATGACTTAAGTATTATTGTCATCTTGAGAGTGTACAAATAAATCAAGTCACTGGATTAACTATATTTTAATATGATGACTTATAGCTCATTTGATAATAGTGTAAAACTTTGAATGTATGAATACCTGACTCTTTTTTTCCATAACTAAAGATAATGTCTCCTGCCAAAAGCTCCTTTAAGCAGACACAAAGACACCAAGCCTAAAGTAGTTTGGGAAAACAGAGTCAGCTAATCACAGGAAACAAAGAGTAAAATACCGAAGCGCCAGTAATATCCAACCTTTGCTGAAATTTATCTGCTCAGTTTTGAGATATTTGTGGCCTATTTGAACATCTTTAGCTGTCCAATATCTCAATGGCATTGCCTATGGCATAAAAAAGTCATGAGATACAAAAAATCATGTTGCCATTAATGGCTAAAACTTCGTTTTAAAAAAATATTTGAGTGATCAAACTTGAAAGAGAATTCTATTTTCAGGCACTGTAAAGTCAGAATACAAGGTAAATTCTAGGGGAGAGTGGTTACTAATATAAAATATTCAATTACTTCCCCACTGAGATATTCAGCAGAGTCATTACTTACTTCAACAATTTAATTGCGAAGGATAAACAGATGTTTGTTATTTTTACAAGCACTGTGTTAAGACACTTCCTGTTTTACCAGTCAGTAAAAGTCACGACAGGGTATTAATGTGAAGTGTTTGTTTTTTTTTTTTTTTCCTGACCTAGAACTCCTCTGTTAATGAAAACCAGGGAAGGTAGGACATAGAATATCATGCCAGGAAATGCTGACATCTAAAGATGCAGCTTTCATAATTTTTGAAGCAGCAGTTATCTTTGTTGTTACGAAGGATATGTTAACTGAGCTTCTCAGACTTATTGCGTTAGCAATGCTTCCCTTTAGCATGAAATGTCTGAGTTGTTGAAAATTTAGAAGACGAACGCAGTGACTGCTTTCATGGGCATGACTATGATGAGTATAAAAATCCACTTATATAGCGAGGAAAGGTCACAGAAAAAGAAATGGGATTGTTTTGATAAAAACTGGCACAAGTCTGGTACGTTTACTTGAAAAAAGAAAGGAAGAAAGAACTGAATGTGTTCTACATGCTGTGTCCGTTTACAGCTGTTGTGTTATTCCACTAACTGGAGCAGTAATAGCAATATGTTAAGTAAGACGTGGTAAGATAAGATAAAATAATGAAGCAAGAGTATCTGGTATTAATATTCAGAAATTATCCATTTAATGAAGGTCTTTCCCTTGGCTGCACTGGAGAAAGACTTTCAGAATGTCTAGGCACTTAAGCAATTTTATAAAGAAAAGCTTCATCTTTTTGATTGATTTAAAACAAATTATTTCTTGTGGAAATGCTAAGGATCTAACCAGGGTCTTCCCTGGTCTAAGCAAGCTTCTCCCACTGAGCTACATGGAGCCCAGTAAGTCATCTTAATTACTATCAAGATGCAAAAAGCATATATTTACTTTGTCTGAAGACCTGAGGTATGTCTTTATACATACTCACAGGCCCACATAAACACAAACACACTCCCAAAATAATAAATAAATAGTGTGTGTTTTTAAACTGAGGAGGCACATGGGGTCAGGCGGAAGCGACACACACTGCTCTTCCTTAAACTAAGCTTGAGAAAGTTTCTGGGGGAATCTCCAGGTCTCTGATCTGCAGGTCACAGTAGGAATCGTTGCATGCCCCTGTTGGATTCCAGGGCTGAGATTGCTTTACCTCATTCTCTGAAACTATCATTCTACTCCCCTTCTGTTGTATTGTCAGGCTGTTTATTGGAAGAAGAAATACTTGCCCATTTCCCAGGTGTGTGACAATGCTTCTTTGTCCTCCCCTAGCCTGTTCTCATCTGGGTGCTTCAGACACTAAATCATGTTCTCCAAAACTCAAAGCACCACAGATTTGATCCTGAAATTTTAAAGGCACTATGTTTTTCACATTACAAATTGTTATCAATGTAAATTTCTTGTCACATTGACTTTTGAAAGAAGAGGAGTGGAGATAGGACCTAGAACTTCTGACATAATGTTCTCCCACCAAGCCCCTAATTTAAACACACATGAATGTAAGTGGTAGTGTTTGTGTTTGTTATTAATTGCTTAGAACTTTTCCCATCCTGAAGACTGCTCCTATGTCCTGGATACTGATCCTCTCTTCCTTTTCTTCTAGCTCTACATATTGGCTCACTGGAGTCTAGCAGGAAGATCCATCTCTCCTTGTGTGTATTGTAACCTTTAGTTCCTCCTTTGTGAGTCAAATAAGAAGTTTTTACAAATTGTGCCCCCAAACACACACTAGGGGCATGCTCTCAATTAATGGTTGATTTAATGTCTTCTGTCCCCAAAAGACTGTGAACTTACAGCCCAAGAGCTCCATATGTTAGTATTCCCAGCATGCAAGAGAGATCATACGCCTTCGCTGAATGAGCAACACTCTGATTCTATGTTGGAAAGTAGTTGCCCACTTTCCTTACAAATGATAAAACAATGACTTGAATTTTTGCCTTCCATGTTTCTGACAGTATTCGACTACCATGGTGCCTGTGTTATTAATTCTTATGGGAGCTTTGGCAACACTGCAAGCTGACTTACTTTCTCACCAAAAGTGTAAGCATCTTCTATTCAATAATGTTTGGTTTTGTTAAAGTACATTATGAAATAAGTAATAGGGTTTTCTCTTAAATAAGCATTCTACTGGGAAAGTTTTATAAAACACTGTAAACTCTTGAGATTTAAGAAGGTCGTGTGGGCAGAAATGTAAATTCTGTACTTCAATGGGAAATTCAATTCTAAGAGTACAAATGGGCATTGTGGAAGAAAGCAGCCTCTGGAGGCTATATTTAGGACTTCTACCTCCACAGGGAACTTTACAACAGGCTTCAAAAGAAGCAAAAACAAGTGCCTGCCATTTCTCTTTTCTCTGCTCCCCCACCCAACAACAACAACAACAACAACAACAACAAAACCTTGTTGATCTAAGGTTTTGCCATGATAATAGAGGTTAAGAGAGGAAACCTCTGATGGCACCAGCCCAGCTCTTTCTAGAGCAATGAACTTTGGAGTTTAGTTAGCTAATTCAGATGTGAAAAGCCACAGTAGCCAGTGGCTGCTGGAATAAAGGTGAACTACACAGAGAGCCCTGGAAACCCTTGCGTGTCAAATGCAGGTGCAGAGTCATGAAGGCCTTCAAAGATCAGTGGAAAGCACTGATAGTTTAGTAAATGAATAAATTAAAGGCTGTCATATGTGTATTACAATGTATAATATTACCCTAGTTTGGTTGAAAAGTTTTAAGAAGTTGTTTAAGCATATGCCCAGAAAAAAATATAACAAAATGCGATGCATATTGAAGTTGTTTTACTTTCCTCTCTTTGCTCCTTGTGTTTTACGGCATCTCTACAATGCTGCTCTACAATCAGTGGGCACTGATTCTTTAATGAAATGAAATATTTTATTTTGAAAGCGAATTCTTTTTTCTACTCAAATAGTTTTGGCTGTGGCTCATGATGAGAAATACATGCATTGTACATTGTGAATTACTGGTTTTATAAGTAGGTACTTTTCTGCAACGGAAACCAGATGTCTATGAGACAACTGTTGTCATATTTGATATAACCCCCATCCCTGGTGTTTTCTACTTATCTTCTATACTGCTATAAAAAAAGGGGGGTAGGGAATAGACCATCAGAAGTTATCTCAACCATTTCACTGGTTATGATGTTTATTTTGAAACTATAGCTTCAATAACAATGTGGCGGGCTGTTCATATTCAAGAAAAACATGTAAAAGTTGCACCTGAATGATGAACTAGCAATAATTTTTAAGGAAACTTTTGCAAAATTGTTTCAGTATTATATATCCTAATAAGCCACAGCAAATCAATACGTTATTTAATAGAATAATTAAAATATGTTCAGAAGCAGGAATATAGCTCAGTGGTAATATGCTTGCTCCACATTCACTGATCCTGAGCTACATCCCCAGCACAGTACACAAAAAATGCTCCTTATAGACAACTGTGCATTGTATCATTGGTGTCCTTTTGTTTTTAATCAATAGTTTTACTTCTACCACCTGTCAATTTTACCATTGAAGCCACTGGAATAGCTCAAGTTCTTTTACACTGGGACCCAAATCCTGAGCAAGAGGAAAGGCACTCGGATCTAGAGTATCACGTGAAAGTAAATGCCCCACAAGAAGATGAAGTAAGTGTCAGGGCTGATGATGCTCATTTACCGAGAGGGAATATTCATTTTTAAACCGCATTTTTCCTCATGAAGTGAAATTCTTGATAAAAAATATCCGATTACTAAAGATCATCTTCTTGTGTTATTAGGATCTGTAAACTGAATTAGACCAATGCTTATTGTTCAGTAACATAGAAAGCCTTATCTTAAGGAAAACTTTTTCCTTCAAGAAAGAATACTCCTTACTGCCCCTCTCTTTTTCCCCCCTCTTTTCCTTCCTCTTCCCCCTCCCACCCTGTGTGTGTGTGTGTGTGTGTGTGAGAGAGAGAGAGAGAGAGAGAGAGAGAGAGAGAGAGAGAGCAAGGGAGAACATTGTTTGTTATGTACTTGTTAGTATGGGTGTGTGCACATGTGCAGGTGGGTGTGCATACAGAAGTGCAAAGCCCACAGATTGACACTTTCCTAAATCACTCTCCAAGACCTTTTATTTTTTGAGAGAAGGCTCTCCAAAAGTTGTGCAGTCCTCATTTTTGCTAGGCTGATGAGCCAATGACATTTGGGGATTCACTTGTCTCTGCCTTATCCTCAGTGCTGAGGTTATAGGTGCCTGCTGCCATATGACTCGAATTTTACATTTCTTATAAAATTTATTGACTGAGTAATCTCCACATCCTGTTTACCAACTTTTGAAGAATAATGTATTTGATAGTACTGTTTACATACTTCCTAAACTTTCAATAAAACCAGAAGAAAGTTGTGAGCAAAATGGTACAAGAGTCAGCAAAGCCAAAGTCATGCACTATGTTATGGGTCTTAAGGTGATTTCTTGGAATCTCTGATGTATGATAGGGATGTAGTAACATGACTGCCATATATTACATTTGTAGTAAGGTAAAAGAAAGGGAGGTGTGATTTGTATTAACCATTTTGCAGTAAATATGAAAATTTTAAGTATTTCATGTCAAGAAGTTGTTCCTGGAGAGGAGACTGGCATCAAAGACGAGAATGAAAGACAACATGGAAGGCAGAGACAGGTGGATCTTTGAGTCTGAGGCTAGCCTGAACTACAGGGTGTTTTTAAGGAGAGCCAGGGCTACCCAGAGAATCCCTGTCTTGAAAAACTAAGAAAAAGAAAAAAAGAAGAATATGTTCATGTGTCACTGAGAAACTGTTAATTTTACAATGGCTCCTTTTCTTAGAAGATTATTTTACCATTTTACTTATGCATCATTTTCAAAGTGGAATCAGGGGCCTATTTGATTAATGTTTTTTTTTTCCCTTACATGTCATGATTGGTGGGTTTTATTTTAGTATGATACCAAAAAGACTGAAAGCAAATGTGTGGCCCCCCTTCATGAAGGCTTTGCAGCAAGTGTGAGGACCATTCTGAAAAGCAGCCATCCACCCCTGACCAGCAGTTGGGTTTCTGCTGAACTCAAAGCACCACCAGGTAAAGGACATGGGGCATCTAAGTTTTGTATCTTACACCCCTCAAATCAGGAAAGAAAAGCCACCTTTTGTTAACCCAGCACCATGCCTTCCAATCCCCTTCCACAGCATCCACATTCCAACCATGTCTTGTCATAGGCTTTCCGCTGACACACCCCTGCAAGTCACTCCTGAATTTATACAGGACTCTGGTGGAAGCTGGGGCTTCTCATACATATAAGCAGAGGTAGCTCTGATTAAACATTTGAACACAGACAAATATAGACACAAGATTGGAAAAAAGAAATAGACCATCTGATCCTAGGATAAACCACATTCCTAAGTCATATATATCTTCGCCAACATCTATTGCTGTTTTTCAAGTCTTTCTCCTTCTTATTCACTTAATCAGAGAAGAAGATTGCACCTGTATTATTAATTAGCTTTCTTTGTACTATAACAAATATGTAAGATAATTCACCTGTTTTGGTTTCTAGTTTCAGTGGGGGTTTCCACCCATGACCTTGCAGCGCATCAGTTTTTCAGCCATGTGTAACACAGCGAATTATACCAGAAGCAGGTGGAAAATGTCTAAAGCTAGGAAGCAAAACCAGAGGCAGTACAAGGACAAGGGTCCAACTCTTTTTAAAGATGTATCCCCAAACACCTTCCAGAAGTCCCCAACTCAGCAAGGGGACTTTTGCCACTTCTTAATAACACCAAGAACTGCAGAACAAAATCTTTAAAAAAATAAACCCTGGGAACTCACTTAGCCAAAAGCCCCAGACTGTGTTGGTGACAACATAGATGCTTGCATTAACTCATAATTCTTCAAAGAGTTGCCAACAGGCTTAACTCTAAGTAAAGAGGGTGTTTCAGTGAATACAGAGGAGTATAAATATGGGTCATTGTGTGCCAGGTATTAAGACATTCTTCTATCTCTCAGGAACAACTGAACTTCCTTTATATGATATTTCTTTCAGTGTTAAGTTTCTGTAGTTCTAATTGTTTCCTGAGTAGCCAAGATGCATGTTGACACCAAGTATTCATAATTTATGCCACTAACCAAGTGAAAAGTCACACTGAATATTTGTGGGTTGGAACCATAAAACTGCTTTGACATGACATAGACTGTGTGGATGCTTAGACAGATGCATACATGCATACATGTGCACACAGAGGGAAGGGGGAAGGCCTGCATCCATGGGCTCCATATTCATGGATTCAATGATCAAAAGCATTAAAGCATCCATACTGCTCATGAACAGATTGTTTTATGCCACTATTATCTAAATAACACAGTCTAACAACTATTTCCAGAGTACTTATATTCAATATTCTAAGTTATGTAGAAAGTTTTTTCATTAAACTGTATACTGTGTAAGTTATATGCAAGATTACATCATATAAGAGACCCAAACATCTGAAGCTTTTAGCATGAGGGAAAGTTCTGGAACCCTTACCATAGATATAGAAACCTAATTGTATAGACACATGCATATATATCATATATAATATGCATATGTGTGTTACAAGGCAAACTGACCAGTCAGTTTCCTGTCTCCAGATTCTATGTGTCAATGGGAGCATCTCTTTCCATTGAAAGATACTCTATGATAGTGATAAAAAAAATCTACAGCTGTTTTCAGAAAAAATAAAAACTCTTCTCTCACTTAGGCTTTTCTCTTTAGGTTCTTCCTGACCTAGTCCACAAAATTCTTTTTTTTTGATTCTTTGAGAAACAACAGCAAGTCTGTTTGACAGAGTGCTTTGGGTATCATAATTTTGGGAAATCTTGTACTAAGAAACATTTGAAATCTCAGATTTTAAATCATGGCATGTTAAGGAGACTTTTGCAACCTGTTGGACACTGACTCTCTAATGTAAGGATAAGATCTTGGGGTATTGTCAAAATTCATCTCGTGAGTGGTAATCCATGTAATTCATGAAACATGGATACTAAGGAATAGCTCATATAACTGAGAAAAGAAAGGGAATCTGGAGAGCTTCCTTGATAAAACCTCTCATTTACAGCAAGAAAAACTGGAATCCAGGCATCATATGGGCAATGCCTGATAGTCTGGTATTGATAAATATAGCACTAGAATGCTGAAGTTGTTGGACATATGACACTAGACTTGAACTTTCAGACATCCATCTCACTGACATGTATCCATATCTGCTTCTAAAGTATCTCAGAAGTTTTTCATGTCAAGGCTTTATAACTCCAGTTTCATTTCTTCAGTAAATTTGCCCTTTGCAAATGAGTTTCTATAAATGGATGCTTGTGGTCATTCACAATCAATAGTATCTCAAGAAAAAGCATAAAATTCAGAAACCATCAAGGCAATGTTTTGTCCTTTGTATTTGTGGTCCCCTAGGATCTTCTGGAACCTCGGTTATGAATTTAACTTGTACCACAAACACTGTCATAAGTAGCCACACCCACTTAAGACCATACCAAGTGTCTCTTCGTTGCACCTGGCTTGTTGGCAAGGATGCCCCTGAGGACACACAGTATTTCCTATACTACAGGTCAGTATCTATTTTTACTTATGCAAATTATCCACTTCCTCTTCCCTCATCAAAACTCATGGGTATTCCAATTTAGGTTTGGTGTTCGGACTGAAGAATGCCAAGAATACAGCAGAGATGCACTGAACAGAAATACTGCATGCTGGTTTCCCAGGACATTTATCAACAGCAAAGGGTTTGAACAGCTGGCTGTGCACATTAATGGCTCAAGCAAGCATGCTGCAATCAAGCCCTTTGACCAGCTGTTCAGTCCACATGCCATTGGTAAGGAAGACTTATCCCAAGGTGGGAATAATGGAATAGCACAAACTTGGCATAGGAAAGGGTGTTGCTACCTTTCAAATGTTAAATAACCTACTAACCAACATAGGAAAACCACTGAGGCAGGGTTTCCAACTTTAACTCTACATAAAGAATGTAAGAGATTGTCTTGGGCATAGTTAGATATTTAGAGGCATTCTTGGCCCCTATCCATGAATTATCCAACTTGTATCTTCTACTGGTTCTCCTACCCTGAGTTGTGACCAAATCACAACTCAAACATATCTTTTTGAAGGTAAAGTTCTCCCTGGTAGAAAATGGTTGCTCTATGAAAAGCAAGCTCACTCCTTAAGAGAAGTCATAGCAGCACTCATCTGTTCTGACTGCTTTATTGAAATGTCTGTCTGTGGGTCTTGTAATAGACTGTACCCAGAACTAATCTGAGCCTTTCCCCCACAGTATGGTCCTTCGGCACTCCAAAGGTATCCAGGTTTTCCATCATCTGGTCTTCTTTCAAAGCTAACCCTCTCTGATCATCATTGATCCTTCACAGTCTCTAGACTTTTAAATAATATATCCACAGATCTCTCCTCTCCTCTCCTCTCCTCTCCTCTCCTCTCCTCGCCTCGCCTCGCCTCGCCTCGCCTCGCCTCTCCTCTCCTCTCCTCTCCTCTCCTTCATCTTCCTCTTCCCTTTCCCACCCCTTTCTTCCTCTCTCATATGTGTATGTGTAGTGTACACATACTGATGCAGCTGTGCTTGTTCATTCAGAAGCCTATGATTAGCATCAAGATATCTTCTTCAATTGCTTTTCCACTTTATTTTGTGGGGAGCAGAAATCTTCAGTGGATCTGGAACTTGTCATTTTGGCTAGTCTGGCTGGCTAGCTAGTGAAGGCCTAGGATCTACCTATCTCTGCTACCCAACTGTTAAAGTAACTTTTATTCTCCTAAAGTAATTGTTGTCTCTGAGTTTTACTGCTTCAGTCTGCTAGACTAAGCTAGTCCTAGCCCTAGAAGCTTCTACCCTCTGTGCAATCTAATCTAGGTCTAGACTGTTTTCACCCTCTGAGACTTGTTGAACAAGCTCACGCTTCCAAGTTTTTTCCTGGGCTGGCTGGTCAGCTCAGCTGTTTGGGCTCAAACTCTTCTCTAAATTTCAATCTGGCTTCTTTTTTTTTTTCCTCTCCTGAATTGCTCTGCTTTGCCTCAAACTAACTCTAGCAATCCATTTTTATCTTCTAACTCCTTCTCATTCTGTCCTCACCTGTGTCTGGCTTGCTCTCTTTCTGCACCCTGTCTCTGTACAACTCTCCAAGTAAAAGTTCCTCCTCCTTTCTCTCCTCTCTTTCTTCACCACTCTCTTAAGAAGCTACCTTTTCCTCTCTCCTCTTGTGAGAACATGGGCATATCCTATTCTGTAAGATCTTTCTCTGATTTGTCACTTTGCCTGCACCACTTTTAAACATGGGTTCTTCCTTCTGTAAATTAACTTTACCATTATTGCTTGGGATCAAAGATGTGTACTAAAGATATGTCTGTATCCCAGCCAGAGGGATTAAAGGTATGTGCTAAGGATTGACCCACACTACAACTAGACATGGCTTTGTTTTTTTCCCCTGTAAATAACACAATCTTGAGGTTAACTGAGTACACAGTCAAATATCTTGCAACATCCAACTGCTACCACCAGCTCTGAGGTTACAGCTGTATTCACCTGGGTGCTGAGAAGCTAAACTCATGTCCTACTCCTAGTGTGGAAGTGCTTCACTCCTGTGAAGACATATTTGGCTCAATATGTGCCTTTAGAAGCTTCTTATTCTATCTCACCAAACCAATCCAAAGAAAACAAAATACCAACAACAAAAAATAAACACTGAAGCCAGAAAGGAGAAGTGATTTACCCAGAGTTGTGCCCCTGCTGGGAAATGGAGGTGGGGCAACATGGTCCATGTTCTCTCCATTAGCATAGTCTATCTTAGAAAGTTTAAGAGATGTTGAATGAACATTGCAATGAACTGAGAGGGGGAAAGGAGTCAATCAATTACTTTCATTGTAGTGATTTCTGTTCTCTATATGTGTAAGTCTATTTGGTACAGCCATACCAAGAATCTCATGAGCTGCTACTTGCTTCCTGTGGCTTTAGGACTGGTTGATATAGATCTGACGGTAAACCTTGACAAGAGCATATCTTAGAATGGTGGGTTGGGGCTGCCAGCTCTGATCACTGACTGCAAAGACTTGCCACTGACCTCTCTTCCTCTTACCTAGATCAAGTGAATCCTCCAATGAATGTCACAGTGGAAATTGAAAACAATTCTCTCTACATACAATGGGAGAAACCACTTTCTGCCTTTCCAGGCCATTGCTTTAATTATGAATTGAAAATTTACAACACAAAAAATGATTATGTTCAGGTAATTATTCATATTATTCCAGTATTCCATGATAGGCATTCATTATTTGTGGAACATTTAAAATGGTGGTACTCAACCTTCCTAATGCTGTGATATTTTTCATGTTGTGGTAACTCCTAGCTATAAGTTATTTTTGCTGTTATTTCCATAACTGTAGTATTTCTACTGTTATGAATTGTAATGGACATATTTTTGAGCATAGAGCTTTGCCAAAGGGATCACAACTCATAGGTTGAGAACTGTTGATTTAAACGTTTCAGTATTGACTGCTCTGGGTGTTTTTACGTACTAGCAAAGTCAATGATAATTTACATCTGCTCCAGGTATTACAGAAATGAATCAAATGTTACATGACTTTTATATTGAAAGAATATACTTTGGGTTCAAAATAATACAAAGAATAAAATGAAACTCATTTGTAAAAACTTTTCAAAAATACAGATGATACAACTACTGGGCAAGAGAGGAAATCAAGTTTTCCAAAGGCTAGAATTATCCTAGGAGCCTATAATTCTACTTATGGGTATACATGCAAAAGACTTCAAAACAGGGTCTCAAAAGGGTACTTGGACCCCATGATTACAACAGTCTTAGTCACTATAGCTGAGAACTGAAACAGCCCCAATATCCACTAACAGATGAATAGAGTCAGGCTTGGTGGCACACACCTATGATTCCAGCACCCAAGAGAAAGGCTGAGATAGGAGGAATGTCATAAATTTGAAGCTAGTGTAGACTGCAAAGCAAGACTCTTACCTGAAAACAAACAATCTGAATGACAAAGCCTGGGAATATGAGTACTAAAACAAAATGTCACACACACACACACACACACACACACACACACACACACAAACGAAGAGACATTATCTAGTCTTTGAAAGGAAATTCTGATACATGCTGTGATATGAATGAACCCAAGCAAGCAAGGTGAAATAAGCAGATCACAAAGGACAAATAGTAGATGATAGGATATGATTCTGGCTTTAATGAGATGCCAAGGGTAGTAAAACCACATATAAACAAAAGGTAGTATCATGGCTGCCAGGAAATGGGGGATGCAAAATGAGGGACCATTGTCTAATAGAAACAGACAGATTATAAGGTTTTTAATACTGGGTGAGGGGAACTGAACAGAGGGTCTCATGCATGCAGAGCATGACACATACCCCCAGCCAGAAGGTTCTCAGTCTTGCAAGATGAAAAGTGTGTTGCAGTCTGCTTGCACAACAGCATGGTTATTTATCATTTCTGCTGCACATTTGAAAACAGTACAGAGGGCATATCTTACACCCATGATTTTATACATTTTCTACAATAACTGTTAAATAATTATATTTACTGTTTAATTGGCAATTTGTGCCTGACCACACATACCCCTTCCAAGGTAAACAGCTTCTTATAGTAACAAAGCTGAGAAGTCAGGATTCTACCTCATGTGTTCCAAATAGAAAAAAAATCAAGAGCCTGTGAGATGGCTCAGAAGGTAAAGGCACTTTTTACAATGCTTTCCCGAGTTCAATTCCTGTGCTAACCAAGGTGGAAAGAGCGAATGGACTGCCTCAATTTATCCTCTCACCTCCACAAGTGTGCTGAGGCATACGTGCACATACATAAATAGATACATCTAAAAATACTTTAAAAAGACAAAATAAACACAATTAAACCAATATCTACAAATTGGCTTCTAGGGTTAGTAACTAAAGAGAGATAAGGCCTTGTTTTGTAGTCTGGAATAAACCAAATCCTTTGCCCCATTAATTTTAAATTATGTGCCAAATCATGAGGCATATTGCTTTCCTGTGTCCTGCCAAGCTGGTGGCTCACATAAAGATAAATCAATATATAAGATAATTCCCACTCAGGTAAATAAAGTCAGACCCTCCCTATCATAGAAAATATCAACATAATGCAGAGGAGAGAGGAGACTAAACAACCTTGAAGACTAGAGCTAAATGCAACTTGGAGGATATCCTCTGTGAAGGATTGGCTTTCTTTTGTAAATTTCTAATCTAACATAAGTTAGCGCTTTCATAAAATCAGTTAAAAAGGATCAACTACCCCCAGTTTCTAAACTGTGCTCTCTCCGTCCGCATTGATCTTATCAGAGACTGCTATCAGCACTTCCTGACCCATACCAGTCCACAACCACACTGTGCCTGGGAGGGGTGTGAGGAAAGGAATAACCCAGAGGCATGCGAAGCAGCTAAGTGGTAGCGACCGAGCTGGCCTGAACACAAGTCGATCTTCAGACTTGTAACCCTGTACTTTACATCGGGATTTCAGAGTGGCTTTGTGAAGTTTTTATTAAAAGCCAAACAGTGTCTATATCAAAACCCCGTCATGGGCAATGAGCAGCACCCAAGGATTTTTTGTGATAGAGAAGTGTAGCGATTACAGGATAGAAGGGTAATTTTGGCAAGCGTGAAAGTTGGATGTGGGCAGGGAGCACGTGTACACAGGATATGAGCTGCTATGACAGTCCAAGCAAGAGAGAAGGAAAGCCCATGCAGGCTGTGACCATTGGGCAGGGCTGGATAGGTAAAACCACATGCTTTTTATGATTGTGACTTACCAATGTGGAAGGGCAAGGTAACAGAGATTATTTGTGTTGTTGGAGCTGACTCCAATTTTTCCACATGAAACATTAATTTGTCCACACAGCATCACCTAACCCTTCAACAGACCATTTTTTTTTTAATCTTAGTTATAAGATCACGTTCTCCTTTGGGGTAACTACCAAGAAATCACAGTGGAACTCTGTAGAATCAGCCCATGACTATACTCTATTGATTTTAGATTACTTGCTAAATAATGAGTTGCATTACCTACATGTGACCTGTCAAGCTAATATTTTACATACATTGCGTGTCTAGGCATTATTATAGTGTTAATTTTTCCCATTTAGATGGAAAACCTGATCACCAATAAGTTCATCTCAAAAATTGATGGTGTTTCTACATATTCAATTCAAGTGAGAGCAGCTGTGAGCTCACCTTGCAGAATGCCAGGGAGGTGGGGCGAGTGGAGTCAACCTATCTATGTGGGTGAGTCCCTGTTGTATATTTAAGAGCAGCAGCAACAGATAATCCCAGAAAGTGTACATGTTCGCTCAGGTCTAGAATTGCTTCATTTTGACTCTGCCTAATCTTCCATTCATCTACTGTGTCTGCAACTAGACACAGATGCCCTAGGAACCTACTTGTCCCGCCTTCTCCCAAGCACAAGCCCTTGCCAGGCCTATTTGATTGTGCCCAATTCTTGCTTTTATTTAGATTTTTCTCATTGTGCTTCCATCCATATTGTGTGCATGCATGAGTGAGGTGTGTGTGTTTGTGTAGGTATGATACTCTGTGTGCTCACAGAAGACAAAGGAAGACATGGGATATTCTGTTCTATCATTCTCTGCTTTGTTCCCTTGAAGACAGGTCTCTTGTTGAACCTGGAGCTAGGCTGGTATCTAGTAAACCCCAGAAGTCCTCTAGCCTCTGCCCATAACAGTGTTGTGTTTATAGGTCCTCAGGCAGCCACACCCAGGTTTTCACAAGGGTGTGAGGAATTTGAACCCAGTCCCTTATGCGTACACATCACACACTCTTACTTGCTGAGGCATCTCCTCAGCCCTTAATTATTTAAAGCTGATTTTTTTTATTTTCAGAGAATTGCAGATTCATAAGCTGTGGTAAGAAATGGAGATCCAGTCTTCTTTTAACCTAGCGTCTCCCAATGGCAACATCTTGAAAAATCTCCAGTATAATTTTAAAACTATAAAAATTTTTTTATAGACACTGGCAAAACCTCCATCCTTCTCGGAGCTTATGGATTTAATGTGTCATTATTTGTGTATCTTGGATCTCATGCATGCTTAGTCCTAATGTCACAGCTCAGTCAAGATGCCAAGCAGTCCATCGTGTGATAGACCTTTTGACCTTTTAAGACACATCCATCCTCTTTTGCTTCTCATCTCTAGCCCTTAGAAAGAACTACTCTGATCCTCATCAATGCCATTTTGCCATACTCAGGTGTGAATGTATATATATTTGTTTCCTTTTAAAAGATTTTAAAATTAAATTATATTTGAGTCTATGAAACTTGGTTCCATCCCTGAACCTTTACCTAACACAGTATACAGTTCTAGTAATTTAGGCATCTTTTGGGCCTATGTGTTGGTTTTACACCTGTTATTATTTATGATCAAATTGACTGAGTGCCATACATGAAATATAACATGGAATGGGTAGCAACTATGGATGGAGGGGTGTATTGCTTGGATAAAGAATGTTACTGGTATAAGTAGACATTTGCAAAAGAGCACCCTAGATGATTTTCATGTATTCTCTTAGCTAAGTCTACCAAGAAACTCATTCTTCAGATAAGGATGTATATTTGGAAAGGTTAGGTCATTTGTTTACCTCTGCAAGCATCAGGGATGGGGTGAACACTAGGTTAAGTTATCCCATGGCCCAGTCTCTTAGCACTCTGGTTGGTGTGATAAGACCCTACATGTTGAACAGTACTTAAAATTAGATTGGCATCGAGAACTTTGTGGCTAAGGCTGGTTACATCACCTCTCTCAAAATCTCTGGGATATTCCAGAGCAATTTAGAGAGCATACCGAAGGAGAAATTTCTTTCAGGCACACACATGTTAAAATTATTTACTAAAGTAGTAATTCATTCACTTGGGCTACAGAGTGTGAGTCTATGGGAAATTCTTGGGCACTGACTTGTGCCCTGTGAGGTCTGAGTCAGAGCTGATGCTTATCAAGAACATTTCCAGGGAAGCAAGAACAGTGGAAAGGATCCAGAGGTGGAGCACAGAGCTAGGTCTGTAAGACATCTGGCTGATCATACTGCCCTGAACTCCTACAGGAGAAAGTTGCCCCAATTGAACAGTCATTCAATACCCAACCCAAACTGCCTTGTGCTGTGCCATGGCCCTGACAACATTGGGGGATGGGACCTAGGCTCAGAGCAGCACCATTAATTTCCTGGGGAGAGGAACTGAAAGGAAGATGTAGGGAACTGAAAGTTGGACGGACTCACCTACTTCATAATTTTGCTGAGGTGAGTCTTCTTCTCCCTCCCTTTCTCCCCAGATGGACACCCAACTAAACGACCCTGACCAGGTACATATAGGAACTCTCTCAAAAATGCTTCATTTGCACAAATAAGACTCACTCTATGCCCTAAAATTGAAACAAGACTCATCAGTCTCAGGAATTTTTAATGAGATAATTACTGTTGTCCAGAAGCTTTGTTTATTTGTAGTCGGGAGTTTCCTTTTACAAAATGGCTTATGTTGTTTCGCAAGTACACAAACCTCATTGGTTTGAAACTACTGATGTTTTTCATTGTTGTCCCAACATTGCAACATAAACAAGTTTAGAAAAATATTAATATTGACCAAAAGACTTCAGATAAATATGGTAGGGATCAAGATCAGAGTCATGCACGGCTAAGAATTTAACGACGCTTTTTGAGTGCTTGAGTTCTGAAGTTCTAGACGGTGTTGACTATTGAGGCTTTAGGGTGAGGAAGCAGCAGTAGACAGAGTCAGAAGATCTGGACTTTAGCCATGGCTCTGCTAATTGTGGTTCAATGAATCAAGTTAGAGAACAGAGTACAGTCTGGAGACTGAATTCTGAGAATAAACTCAGGTTGTAAGAAGGCGTGATAATCTCTATCACCACATGTCTGGGACTGAGTGATGTACCATGCCAGTCTGGGTTCTACCACTCTGACCTAATACTTAACAGCTAACCTTTCTGGGCATCAGTTTCCTTACCTGTAAGGTGACTGTTCCCTGGTTCCTTCTAGGGCTGCCACTCTTGTCACTCCACTCTTCAGTATTCACCACCAAAGGATTGTTAGCCCTCTTGAGAGCTTATCTTATACCTGTTTTTAACTTTCCAGTCTCCCACTCTCTTACCATTACCTAAATAACAGCTTCCTGGCTTGGATCTGGCTTCTTATATCCTGCCCCAGGTGCACCTCATTGCTATTTGCTACTGCAAATTCTATTTCATTCATTGCCACCCAGTTCATTCGGATAACCTGATTAATATTAGTGCTTACCTTATAAATCCATCCTTTCTGGAATTTACTCCCCTGCTCAGTTTGGCATCATTAGTGAATTTAATCAATGCAGACTCTTCATTTTCATCAAGATGATTAATAAACATAATAGGAAGTCCAGGCCCCTCGGGGATAATTTGCATGGCTCTTCCCTACCCCTGGAGAATGCAGTAATAATTATGCTCAGCTTGTAGTCTATCAGGCAGTTTTGCTGTTAAGTTCATTTCCTTCAAACTCCTTTCCTTCTCTCCTATATTGCCTTACAAGTGGCCCGTGGGAGCCCCCTTGGATGTTCACTATTGGGCCCAACTGAAATATCACCCATGCCTTTGACATAATGTTCACCCCATTATTTTAATTAAGGTAAGGAAATGGAAGCCTGGAGACATTAAATGACTTAGTCATTGTCAAATAACCAAGAAGAAGCTATTAATGTGTAATTTCCCCAAATAAGTGACATATGAACCAATTAGCAAATTAGAATAGTTTAAATTAACTAATTAACCCATTATAGCCTGAGGTTGTTTCATAAAGAATGAGACACAGAGGAAGTTGGATTGATGATGTAGGGAGCTGGGGTAGGGGAAGTGGCTTCTGCTCTAATTGGTAAGGTCCTTGGTCAGTCCAATAGGCACAGGACATGTAGACAGCAGTGAACGGTACAGCCAGTGAAGAAGCTTGCTCTATCTGCTTGAGATTTTCCTTGAATCTACTTTCTTGCTCTGGGATTTTCAGATCATGGGTCTTCTTCTTCTTCTTCTTCTTCTTCTTCTTCTTCTTCTTCTTCTTCTTCTTCTTCTTCTTCTTCTTCTTCTTCTTCTTCTTCATAAACAATAGTGGCAGTTTTGTTTTATCAGTACTTGTTATCAATTGCCCTCTATCAGCTAGCTTCTGCTTTAAGAGCCGTACTTCCCAATTTCAAATGTCTTTCTCCTTCTCAGTCTTGAAGTTCCAGCTTCTGTTCTGTTGTTATCTCTGCTATCTCCTGTTTCCTGAAAACTTTCCTGTTCTGGACCCTGGTCTCTGAAGCTATATTGTTTCTCATGTCATCTTTTCTCCTCTACTCTGTGACATTCAGGTACTAAGTGTTAAATAAATAATGACAGAAACAAATGTTTCTAGATGTGTATCCTGCCGCCCCTGGAAATGAGAAAGATGGCTGCCTTTATTTGCAGTGGTGACCCTGGTTAGGATCGGAACTGTTTCTTGGTAAGAGGTTAGACTGCCAAGCACTGGACTCAATAGTGGTTGTCAACCTGTGGGTCGTGAACACCTCTCAGGTCACAAATCAGCTATTTTGCATATCAGATATTTACATTACAATTCATAGTAGTAGCAAAATTTCAGTTATAAAAGGCGGTAAAAAAATTTTACAGGTGAGAGTTACCCACAATATGAAGAACTATATTAAAGTGTCATAGCATTATAAAGGTTGAGAACCATTGCTTTATGTGAACAATGAATTTGTTCCACTCTCAGTGAACACTGTATCTGCCACTCAGGACCTGGTATTTTTAGAAATGAGTATAAAACACTTTCTTTAGGCTTAAGATGAGTGGCATTACAAGCACTGGGAGCAGAACAAGGCTCAGTCACCCCAGTTTTCACATGGCTCAGTCAGCAGTGTGGTCACCATCTACAGGGTGACTGCTGCTATCTACTGGGACAAATCTTCAGCAACAGAGACATGCTCATAGGAGATCCTGGCCTTCACTTTCCTGCTATGGTGTGAGACAGTGTGTGTGTGTGTGTGTGTGTGTGTGTGTGATATATCCTGGAGTGGGTGTCCAAGCTAGGCAAAAAACCAATATGGCATGTTTAGTTGTGGTCTGTTGTTATGTATTGTAATGCTAAATTTGCTAAATATTCTATCTGAAGTTCTGGGCCTAAGAGAGAAATCTCATATTTACCAGCTTTTGTTTGTACAAACATTGTTCCTTTATTTAAAACTATTGGTTAAATAAAAATGATTGCAGTCAAATACTGGAGAGATTAGAAATAGGCACTTTTTTTTAGTTACGTGATTATAGAGAAATTGAGAAGGTAGAGAGGAGGGTAGAACAAGGGAAAGATGAGAAGATGTCAGGGGGTAAGGGATTAGGAGAGCTGGCCATGAGGGCTGGACAGTCAGAATAAGAGCAGCCCAGGCAAAAGATGGCAAGTCTCATCAAGGGGTTATTGATAGGGTAGTATATACTAATAGCTTAGGGGGTAGATATCTGCCCAGCTCTAGTGATATTTAAAGTCTTATTCTAAGTATAAAAGTTGTGCATTTTTTATCTGGAAACTGAATGATCATAGGCAGGGTAGAAATATCCCAACTGAGATGAAATAATTACTACCACAGCAGCAACACATAGTCCTGTGAGCTGGATGGAAGGAGGGCTTTTATTCTTTGACTTGGTGTTCATGTCAGAAGTGCAAAACAATTGAGCTCTACCTGAAGCTTATAGACTCAAGAGCTGGGAGGAGATGGGGTTCTCTTGAAGATCACTGACCGTGTTTCTTTCATGATCCACAGTCTATCAAAGAACCTCGAGCTCCAGCTCTGGCCCCTTCTTTCCTCTGTGCCTATAGATTTCTAGCAGCCCCCTCTTCATCTGTCTGTCTGTTTGCCTCTCTCTATCTCTCTTGTCGGTTCCCACCCTTTCTTCTTGAATTCCCAAACGGTTGTGAGACAAGGTACAAACCAGAATAGGGAAGACGAAAGGGTCAGTTTCACTTTCTCTGGGCTTCGAAAAGAATTATGTCCACTTAGAATTTTTCGAGATAAGAGAAGGGAAGCTCTGGGTCAAGATGGGGGGGGGGGCGATGCTTGGAAAGAAACATAGGTGAGCCACCAGCAACAAGGAAAACCCCACTTAGGCCACTGTCACAGCTGCCACTTTGGAATTTTCTTTGCAAGTGGGGGATTTCAGCTGGGCAGACATAGTAGTTGAGTCAAACTGTTTCTTTGACTCAGGCTTTTGTGGTTTCAAGGTTGGCTGAATCTTGCCTGGTAAGCCTCAGGCCAGAGCACCTTGGCTCTGTTGGTTGTTCTACCATCTTGAAGGTAATGTTGCAATAAGCTTTCAAACTCTCTTCCCTACTGCCAAAGATTTTATTTTATGTTATTCTTAATTTCAGGTATGGCCACTTCTCTTGGTGGCCATACCAACAGATCTTCCATGCTTAATAACTTAGGCTGAGGAAGGACTCTATCCCTGGCTCTGGCCCTGTGCAAGGCAAATTTATTCACAGTATCTAGGATATCTCCCCAAATATCATTTCTTACTAGACAGATGGGGGGAGAGGGAGGGGAGAGAGGGGGAGAGAGAGAGAGAGAAAGAGAGAGAGGGGGCAGGGAAAAAGAGAGAGAGGGAGAGAGAGGGAGAGAGAGGGAGAGAGAGGGAGAGAGAGGGAGAGAGAGGGAGAGAGGGAGCGAGAGAGGGAGAGAGAGGGAGAAAGAGAGGGAGAGAGAGAGAGACAGACAGAGAGAGAGAGAGAGAGAGAGAGAGAGAGAGAGAGAGAGAGACCTGCCCAAACCTGGTAGCTTTCTGGGCCCAGGCCTAGTATCCAGTAGCAAGATTGCCTTTACACCTGTGAATGCTGCCTCATGTTCTTATCCCAATTATTGTGTTCCAGGCAGAGAAACTGAGGCTAGGAGATAGACCTTGCTTGAGCTTTGACTGCTGCAGAGAGGTTACCTTTTGCTAGTTCTTGGCCTGCTCAGGCTCCATGTAGGCCAAGAAACGGAGGTGTTTACATTGACCTCTGCAGGCAGTTTTTGTCTAAATGCTTTCTGTTGTGCATGTCACTCATTTCGTGTCTCTCTGCATGTGTATGATACTCCAGTGTGTGTGTGTGTGTGTGTGTGTGTGTGTGTGTGGTTGTTCATTAATAGGTTTTCTCCACCATCAAACCAAGCCAATTCAAGCTAAACTGAGACTATGAAGGCAGGCTTATTGGAGGCAGATCTGGGGAAGAAAATATACTTATCTCACAGGAGAAGCTTAGGGAAATGGAGATGCAGAGAGGGAGACAGGGGAGGTGAGTAGAAAGAGAGAAAGCGCACGCATGCAGAGACAGGGAGAAAGAGGGAGGGAGAAGAAGGTTGAAAAATGTCTGGATTATATAGAGAGAAGAGCCTCTGGGGGAGGGGAAGCCCAGTCCATAGTTGGAAACTTCATGGTAGAGGATGGTATGTGCCAGCCATGCCTTGTAACTAGTAGGGACTGAGGGATGCTGGGAGAAACTGGAGATCAGTTCCACTTAATATGTTTAATAGGCCTCATCTGCCTGTCCGGGGTTTAAAACCCAAGATTCATAAGTGTATGTGTGTGGGCATACATGCGGCTCAGTCTATTGTGGAAGTCACAGGACAGTCCTTGCACCTTGGTTCTAGCATTTGTCTTTGTGCAGTTGTTCAAATCTGGCCAGGTCACACTCAGACTTCTACAGATTCTCCTATCTCATCTTCCCATCTTCCTGTAGGATTTTGCCAGGATTAAAAATGCCTGTACTTCTGTATCAGACTTCCGTGTGGGTTCTGAATGCAGGTTTTCAGGTTTGTAGGAATAAGCCATCTCAGGAGCCCAAAGCAATGCTTATCTTAACTCATATCATTGAGATATGGGATTAGCCGTGACTTCTGATCCCCTTCTTCCTTTATACCCAGAATATCTGGTATTTATGTAACCTGACCTGAGGATTCAGGCAGCACTACAATTGTGGTTTTCCCTTGAGGATCTAGGGAAATTAACTCAATGCCTTTGCTCTGACACAATGCATTAATCTCAATCATAATTACCACAAACATGGATTGATTGGCTTCTGTGGACTTGCACAGACGCTAAGCACTTTATATATTAACTCATTCACCCCAGCTTCAAAGCAATATACAAAATGAAACAAATACACTGTTCAAGGAAGGTCACCCTGGCACCAAGAGACTAGGCTTAAACATCTCCTTTCTGTGTCTACTGGATATCAGCACCCTCTGCAGCCAGCCTGCAGTTACTTCAGCAGATCCACAGGAAAAAAAAATGGCTTCACAGTGGCTCATAAAGAGGAATTCTGGGATTTGTGGGAGCTCTGGAAGGTCCCGGCTCTTTGTGAGAAGCCTGCAGAGAAGAAAACTGTATTTTCTCTATTCTGACCCAACCAGTCTGAGCCTGATGGGTGTTGTAAAAATCATCCCCACCCATTCAAGCCATTCACCTACACAGGGCAGTCTCCATGACCTTGGCACACTGTCCTGCACCTGAGCCCAGTTTCACCAGAACACCACAGCGTTGTGCATTTTTTTAGTGGACTGTGGGTTTTAGTCCTCTATCCCCTCTGTCCCCCTCCCCTTGCCTTCTTAAATCAGAAGATCCCTCTGAGTCCACCTGAAAGCTGCCACAGAAAGCTCAGTCACAGAAGGCGACTTTTGACTTTTGCCTAAATTGGGAACCTTTCATGTGTGACACCACAGCTTCACCCTCTGACCAGAGGAAAGCCAGGGGAAGCTAGTTAAACCCTGTATCACAGACTAATGTATTGACACAATCTTAATTACTCAACCCTGTTGATTCCCGTTTAAACTTCTCCCATTACCTGCTGGTTTAAAAACACAGCAGGGCTGATTTATTTGAGGGGTTCTGTTAATTTGCTAATTAGTCCTTTTGCTCGAAACCTATTGTTGAATAGGAGTCAGATTCAAAATCAATACTGAAGCAGTGAAAGTACAAACTTGGATGGGCTAAGGCTGCACAGTCCTCTAAATCAAATCCACCTCCTTAGAGTTGCCAGTCCCAAATAATAGATCACAGAATTCTAGAGCCAGAGAGACTGCAGTACCAAGATATGAGTCATTTGATGGCACTTTCAGGGCAGTTAAAGGCAGTTAGAGGAAGGCTAGCTTATCATCACCTAGAGATTTCCTGACCTCTGTGATCACCATCTAGCCTCATCCAGTGCACACTTCCCACAGAATTTCCAAGAGGTTCTTTGTTTTATGGTCAAATAACTGAGATGTGAAAAATGGAAACCAAAGTACACAGAACCATATGACTGAGGTCTCATAAACACTGAGTTAGTAAGGTCTGCAGAATACCCAGACATGAGGTGGAGGGGCTGAGGGCTTTTCCATAGTAGACTATGGCACTTCCCCTCTCAAAAACTCATCTGTATAATCAACTGAGAGTACCCAACCATTTCTAAAGAAACCTCTGTGGTTTCATGATTAATAGCTTGTAAAAAAAAAATGCCCCTTAGGTCAGACAAATGATTCAAGTTGCCTAGAACTTTCTCTTATTTTTTCTTTCTATTCCCACATCCCAAACCCAGCCTCAGGATTACTTAGAGTCTTGCCCAGGAGATTAGAAAGGAAAGCTCGAGGTCGTGTATCCTAAGACATGAAAACGTTGCTCAACTTTTAGCATACTGAAACACTTAATAATTTTGACTCTCTCTGCATATATATATATATATATATATACAGTATATGTATGAGTATATATATATATATACAGTATATGTATGAGTATATATATATATATACAGTATATGTATGAGTATATATATATATACATACAGTATATGTATGAGTATATATATATATATATATATATATATATACACATGCGGTATATGTATGAGTATGAGTATATATACCGCATGTGTATATATATATATAATCAAGAGTGTATATATATATGTGTGTGTGTGTGTGTGTGTGTGTGTCTGTATGTGTGTATGTGTGTGTGTGTGTGTGTGTGTGTGGTGTGTGTGTGTGTGTATGTGTGTGTGTGTGTGTGTGTGCTCTTGTTTCTTTTTCAGCCAAACTAGAGAAGGATTCTTAATAAGATTCATCTTTTTCTACTCATTAAATCTCTCTTTCCCTCCCTCCCTCTCTCTCTCTCACTCTCTCTCTCTTTCTCATTCAGAAAACAACTAGTGACACAGCTCAACAGGTAAAGGTTCTTGCTGTCAAGCATGATGACCTGGCTCAATGTCAGAGACCCACATGGTGAGAGGAGAGAATCCAATCCTACACATTGTCCCTTGATATGCACAAGCTCTGCTCCTCAGCTGGTCAGATGGGAGGGAGCCTGGAGAGGCTAGGTTAACTCCTTCCAAATGCCACCTGGGAATATACTTCCTAGGCAGTAATTTCTCCATAGTGAGAACTGTTTTAGTTGGGTGAACTAAAATCAGTTGCCTTGCCCTCTATGATATTTGCTCGTTTACTGAGAATCCTCACTTATCTACATAAGAAGTAAGATGATTAAGCCAGTTGAAAAGATTTTTGTAATCATGGTCAGAGGATAACGGTACTGTTATCAGGACTTGGCATATCAGGCTAGAGGATATTGTATAATTTGAGCCACAAATGATTGAGTGTATAACCATGATAATAGTTGCAACACTTTCTGTTCTTTTCACAGGACTCAAAGTCTTGCTGTGTGTCTTTGTAAAGTAATTATGAACAATTGGACGACATGTTAATGATTTTTTCAATGCTTTTTTAGGAGAAGAAAACAATAACAGCAAACAGTACCATACTGTGCAGTCCTGCCTAGCCTGTAACTTACTATGTTGATCAATCTGGCCTCTGACTTGCTTTTATCCTCCTGTCTCTGCCTCTCAAATGCTGGGATGACAGGCTTATCTCATTATTCCAGTGTGTGAAAATGCCTGCTTATAACAGATTCAAAAATGTTAAAAAAAAAAAAAAAACAACTTGAGTTTTCAAAGATTTTTTTCTAAGTATGTTGCTATGTCTGACTATATATTTATGTATATGAGTGTGATGCCTTCAGAGGCCAGAAGGGCTCAGATCATTTAAGCCAGAGCCATAAGATGGTTCTATGCATCCTCATGTGTGTGCTGGGAAGCAAACTCCAGACCTCTCTGCAAGTGCAGTATAAACTTTTAATTGCTGACCCATCTCTCTAGCCCTAGCTCAGGATTTTAATAAAGTGCTTCTTCAGTGCTACCTATAGCTTGGGAGTGTCAAGGACTCTGGATGTTTGCAGAGTAGCCAATCTCACAGAGTCATGGACTGTGTTTGGAAGGATTTTTTTTTTTTTTGAGTGACCAGACCCAGTATACACCTTTAATTACTTCTAGAGCATAGCCTCTCCAAAGGCTATGGACCATATGACCACACCAAGTGAAGAGTAGAACTTGTGCTCAAGAACACAAGCATTGTGAGCTTCATCTCAAAGAAAATATAACTCATCAGGTCAATTCAATGCAAGACATCGTGTTCAAACACTGCTGAGTAAAGAAGAGGCTTCAAAAATATACATCTGACACAAAACAAGCTTTTACTGCAGTAAATGTAGACCTAGCCATAAAAGGGATGATGTTCAGGGGGGTGGTGCTTGAAAACAAAGAAACACCTAGAATACACTAAGTAATTAAACACCTAGAACGCTCACTATACGTGAAGAACATCTGGGTTACAGTCTGTAAAGAAATGCCAAAATACATGAAGTAAAGCCAGCACACATGGCACACCCTCAATATTATGGATGCCAAGGAATGGGCTGGGAATCCTACATTACATTTAGGGCTACAGTCATTGGCCAATCCTGGGCTTTGTTTTTTGTTGCTCTGAATGACAGTTGTGTGTCCTTAGTTGACTATGCTCCGTTTCTTTGTTTCCATTTTTCTATCTTCACAGGAACCTCTGGGAGTAAATTAGTGCTGTACCACTAATTTGTGTCTGGCCACTCAAAAATATACATATAAAATATGTGCAGAGGATGAGTGTGTAGTTAATCCTTGTGAGTGATGACTTTTTTACTTTTTGAACTTTATAATAAAGGTGGAAATAAACTGCTTCTGTAAAATTAGTCTTGTTTAAAAAGTATGTAAGGAAGTGATGGTAGCCTGGCTAGAATAAATATTACCAGAAAAAAAGGATCAGAAGTGTGGTGGATTATCAGGATCTTGTGTTATAACTTGGTTTGAGGTGAGGTTACCAAAATGTCCAGTTTCACTGCAAGTTGGGTCTGGAACCCAGGTCTCTAGACTAAGTAAGGGTAGATGCAGAATCAGAAGCATAAATCCTTACATTTAAGACACACATAAGAATCAGGTATGCTGAGAATGGGAGACAGGGACAAGAGCTATAAAACTTGGAAATAATCTGTGTCCCCAAGGAATACAGTTTGGGTCTTGAAAGGACAGAGAATGAAATGGAGAAACTAGTGAAAGAAGTAATTACTGACTGCTTCTGTGTTTCTTTTGTTGTTTTGTGACAGCCTCTCCCTTCCTATAGCACTGGGGAAGGGTTATCTCTAACTCACCTTCCTTCTATCTTGGCTTTTCAGATTCTGAGATTACAACCTAGGGCTTGGTTGACAATAGGTCTGATGAAAAGAACACAAATTTGGTTTTGACTGTTCTTGGGTTTTCAAAATGTGAGTGTGGGCTGTGGAGATTTTATAGTCTAAACCTAGAGCTACATGTCAGGGCAGTGACAGGAAAAATAAAGACTTTGGAGGTTTTGTAAGACCCCAAAAACCAAGGGTGCCCCAGCACCCTACACCCCGGAAGGCGACACCCAAATCACTCAAGAGAAACGGTCTCGATGCAATAGCATGAGGATTTCTTTATTTCCAGAATTCTGGGTTCCATAGCCGCCGTGCACCATGCAGGGTCAGGAGACTATGGACCCCGAGTGCTGAATTGCGACAGCTTTTATAAGTTTACGACAAAGCCCGCGAATCACAAACCAATCATTTCTTAGCATGGAGAGCCCACGAAATGCGAGCCAATCAGTTTAAATTATCGGAGCCCGCGCTCAGAGAACCAATTAGTTTCCTATAAAGTCTACAGCTGCATGAACTCCTGCTTAGGGGTAATGGCATAAGTTTACAGAAGCAAGATAAGCTTAGCCCATTTCCAGTTACCTCATGGGGCCAGGATCACCTATTCCAGGCCTTTCTGCTAGCTCTAAACAAAGGGCAGGCTCTGGAATGTGACCTTTTACCTAGTTTCTTTTTAACAAAGCGAGATAGCATTTTAAACTCCTGATTTCCTGGGGTCACCATAGTCAGGCCGTATTTTTCATCCCTTCAGTTTCAAGGAATTAAAATGTGAAGGTCTGACAAACAAATTTGTCAATGCTCAAAAACAGACTGTGATAAAAAATGGCCAAAGTTCCCTTTCCACTGAAAGGGAAAAATGCTGCAATTTTAAAAGAAGGAAGTGCCGTAGAAGGATGGGATCCTTTCAGTAAAGAGTCATGGGTTCCTTTAACTCAGCTGTGGATAGTTTGAATTCAAAATGGAGAAAGCAATGGTATGATAGGAATATATTACATACATATATGAAAATGTCCTAATGAGTCCTGTGATTTTTGAGCAATTAACATATGCTAATAACATTTTTGAAAGTATGAGCTGGGGATATGCCTCACTTGGTACAATGCTTGTTTAGGATTCACAAAGCAAAGGATTTAATCCTCAGCAGGATATAAGGAGATGTGGGAGAACACTCAGGAAGTAGAGGCAGAAAAATCAGAAATTCAAGTTCATCCTCCACTACATACTGAGTTTGAGGCCAGTCTAGGAGTACATGAGACTTTGCCACAAAACTTATATTAAAGGAAAAGAAGAAATTTAGCGGAAAGATCAGAAGACATAAGGTTAGGGCAGAAATCAGGGATCTTTGGGTTTTTTTTTTCTAGAAAGACCTTTCCAGTGGCTATAAAAGGAGTTTCTGAGGTATGAAATACAGAAGCCTGAATCATTTTTCCATTATTTATTGATTCATTTTATATCCTGATTGCTACCCCCTCACATAATTCCTCCCCCTCCCCATTCCCCTTCTCCTCTGAAAGGTTGGGGGCTCCTCGGTTATCCCACATGATGGCACATCAAATCTCTGCAGGGGTAGGTGGATGCTCTCCCACTGAGGCCAGACAAGGCAGCCCAGTTAGGGGGATGGATTCCACAGACACAGAAGCCTGACTCTTTCTTCATAATCCAGTTTGGGCAGTGAGAGAAGACAGTATTTGGTGATAGCTAGGGAAGATGGCTGAGCAGGGTCATAGCTTAGTCAAGATAAAGGATTCTATAAATATTTGAAAGCAGAAAGGAAGAGATTAAGGAGGAGATTAAAGCTTTGGGAAAGTGGAGAAGAAACCTGACCAAAGACAGGGAAGAGATGGGAGGCAAGAATTGTCAGCATTAAATCCAGACATCTGTCTCTCTCCTATGATAAGTGAACAGGTTTTAGGGCTTTGAATGACTTGAAGCAGTTTTTTTTTTTTTTTTTTGGTTTTGTTTTTGTTTTTTGTTTTGTTTTGTTTGCCTTAGGATATTCACAAGTGCTCAAAATCTCCATTTACATGCATTTCTTGTTGCATAGAAGAAATCTTAGAAAACTAAGGTTTTTTGTTTTTTGTTTTTTTGTTTTTTCCTTGCTTTTTATATTGGAGTAACATGGTTTGAACCTTGCCACAGTGCTTTCTTAGCACAGCTATCCTCAAATCATGGCCTGAGTCATTATTTGCTTTCTGTAAATCTCCCTGATGGACTTGAAGCTGCAGGATGGGAAGTGTCAAATGCATTCTCTTAATCACTGAGTCACAGTAACTTGTGTACCTGACAAGGGCCTAACAGGTACTTGCTAAATGGATGGATGGAAGGGTGGGTGGATAGATAGGGAAAGAAGGATGGATGTATGGATGAATGAAGGAATGAATGAATGAGTGAATGAATCAGCTCTCTTCCTAGGAAAGAGAACTGACTGTAACTCAGGATTTGCTTTTGATCTCTGAAAGTGAGTCCAGCAGTTTAGCATAAACAAACACTATTTCCACTAGCAGCATTTAATCAGGGACCTTTGATTTTTCAGGACTGCATTCGGGAAATTTAAATAGGCAAGCAAGCACCTTCCTTGCCCCCCATTCCACCCTGCTTTTCACAGTCTGATGTAGTCTTTAAAGGTCATAGAAGGATCTCCTGTATAGAGAATAGAAACCCGTTAGAAAATAGGAAGGTATTTAAACACTTCCCATGCTGATGCTGACAATGACAGGCTTTTTTACTTCCTGTTCTGTGAAATGGGAAATGAAGGGAAGAGGGCCTTTAAGGATAATTAACAGCCATACAGTACATACTATAGATTCTAATACATGCATCACTATGAATATTTTCTCATACTTCCTCCATAAGTTTCATTTCCAAGTAGGCAGATTTCACTATAGAAATAGATTTCACTGTACATGAAGTTACTGAACAGCCTAAAGCTTTTGTAGCTTTTCTCCCTAACACCCTGCTAGGCATCTGAAGCTCTAAGCACCAGCACCCAGGCCAGGCGGCACAGGGTAGAGGTGGGCTCCACAACACTGGCTGATTGAGTGAATTAATCAGGCTTAAACTAGTGATAATTGAAAAGCCCTTAGTGCCATGGTTTCCTTTCCCATTATAACAACGTTGTGAGATTGGGTGTTAGCTCCTTCGGCAGGTGAGACATCTGAGGCTCCTTGCTCCATTGCTCATCCTTGCCTGGCCCCACTTGGTACCTTCAGTTCAACCCAAACCCTCTGATGCCCCATCCTTCTAATTTTATTTATCTTCCCTGACTTTGATTTTGCTTTCTCTCTCCTTTCTCTCTAACCAGGAAAGGAAAGGAAGCCCTCGGTAGAATGGCAACTCATTGCGATCTCAACAGCTGTCTGCTTTGCCTTGTTAATCTTCTCACTCATCTGCAGAGTGTAGGTATTTGTTCCATTCCAGAGCTATGTTTCCAGTCTGTGGTGGAGCCCTTACACAGGGCTCCTGGTTATCAGGTGAAACTCACATCATGGTGTTTTAGGATGTTCACCAGTAGAGAGGAGACCAAAATAAAACATGGCATACAGCAGTTTTAAAAGACACAGCAGTCTTCAGCCCCCTTACATTCCTCAAACTGTTGACTATTTTAATTACTATAGAGGTTTTGGCCACTGTATTCTTTTCCTTCCTGGCTTCCCTTTCCACTCTTGCTTGTCTTTTGACATCTCCTAGGAAAAGGCAGCAGTCCAACCAAGCCTGAAGTCACTACACTGCCTTCACATATGGGCCTCTGTGGTTAGGGGCTGACCTCTGCCTTGGCTTTCAAGTTTCTGGTCCGGTGAAGTGACTATCCTTAGGTCAAATGCAAATTCTCTAATCTAGCTTCCTAGATCTCACATCTCATCTTACAGCCTGCTAAGGGTTACATCTGATCTCCCCCACACCCACCAATCCCACTCTCTCCATCAATCACTAAGGCAAAGTTCTGGTTTATCTTAAGAACTTAGCATCTAACTGCCATGTTAAACGGCATTACCAAGGTATATTTAGATGCTTGGTGTGAGTGACAGTCAGCAGTTCAAAGGAAAGGGGAAAAAAAGTGGGAAACTATGAAATTATCACAGCTAAGGAGGAAAGCTAGAATGAGCAGTAACTGAGGAGCCAAGAGAAAGATATTGCTGATCCGCTTCAGAAGTCAGGTTTGGCAATGAGTGACAATGGCAATCAGTTCTGACTTCCTCTTCCCTGGAGATCTCAGAAGCCACATGCCAGCCTGGCAGCACCCCAAGGTTTTCAGTGATGAAGATGTTTAGAAATCTTAGCCAACGGAGAATCTAAATTTATAACACAGCTACATATGGAACTAATTTGCTCAATGTTTGAGTAGAAATTTAGGCAAGTGGATTATACTCATCCAGTTCCTTCCCTGTTGTCAGGTGTCACCTATGGTCTAGGCTGTTTCCACCAGTTCCAGCCCCGAAGAGTAACATCAAAGATCTCCCTGTGGTGACTCAATATGAGGTAATACTAAAAGACACAAAGAGGTGGCATGCTAGGTGCCCAGAGATGAGTACCAGGTGATAAAGATTCCTCTCTGTGTCTATGTATATATGCACCAGTTAATACCTGTATGTATGTATGTATGTATGTATGTATATATGTGTATAAGTATGTATATATATGTGTGTGTGTGTGTGTCTGTATGTCTGTCTCTCTGTCGTGTGTGTGTGTGTGTGTGTGTGTGTGTGTGTGTGAAATTATCTATAGATCTTATTATTGTCTCTACATTTTGGGAAAGTATTATTCAATAATAAGAGCTCTTCCCATTTAAACCTGAATTTCCACTTCATATATATCATCTTTTAACTGATCTCAGGTAATTTCTCTAAGAATGGGAATCTTAAGCTCCTTTCCTGTACATAAGAGGCACAGATGAGATCCTGACAAACCAATGTTATCAGGACTGCTGTAGCTTTGCTGTAAAATTGACACCATATAAGCAGAGGTCTAAAAGCGATCCCCACCCCAAGACATTTTGGTTAAATATTTTGAATTGTTATGTACATTTTAGAGCTGACCTATCAGTTTTCTATAAGGGGGGAAAGAGTGGTAAGAGGGGATGGAAGAAATATAGGCAGATGGATTTTTTTAAAGACAAGATATCACTAGGTTGCTCTGAACCAACTAGGACTCACTCTGTAGACCAAGCTGACCTTAAACTGAAAGGTCCACTTGACTGTCTCTTGACTTCTGGGTTTAAAGGCAGGAAACTGAAAATCTCTGATAAATCTGAATTTTTGTGATTAATTGGGGTGAAGGGAGCAACATTCTAATTCTATTGCCAGCATGCTCATATATTGAGGTCTTTAGTTTTGTCAGCAACATTTCAAGATTATCCGTATTTCTGTTCTATTGTGCTCTGTTGACCTTATCTTTCAGTAGATTGGCTACTGAGATAGAAGATAGCAAACTCTTCCAATAAAGACATAATAAACATTTAAGGTAGACTGGTTTGTTATAGTGTGTCTATGGTAGTAAATGTTCTAATGAATAAGCATGGTTGTATTAGAAAACTTTATTCACAGAAAGAGATACTAAGCCAGATTGGGCTTCATTTACTGAACTTTCCTAGCAGACTTATATGTTTCTTCAAACAATGTGGATGAAGTATCTCATGTCTAGTAAGAGAGGAAGAGAGAGGTTGGTGAAAAAGCCATCATCTTGGTGAAAATAGTTAATTTCAGCAAACTCCAAAGTTTCTTTAGAGTTCTTTGTAGTTTCAGTTTGACATGACTTATGGACAGTAGGTAACTAAGCTATTGAAGTAAAGGATTGATTCTGGCAAAGCATTGATGGTGCCTTGTGTTTGATCCTTATATTCTTCACTGAGGGAACAGCCCACCCATGCTGGCTCACTTACGGTTCTTTGGAAGGGAGCAAATCATGTGTAGATCTACCTCTGTTCATTTAAGTGTAACTGTTTCTTCCTCTTTGTTGCTCTGGAGGAAAATAGACTGGAGTCAAAAGTGACACTTCCACCTTTTGTCTGGTTCTCTTAATGGGACATTTGAAGGCTGATACCTAATTTCCCTGTAGAACCTGGAAAGAGTCTTGTAATAGGCTGAGTTTGGTGAAGGAAACTGGTTTAAGAGCTTAGTTTCTGGACTTCTGAATTCTTGATAATTAAAATCAATTCATGTGTGTAGAATAAGGACTTGGAGCAGATAAGCTGTTTTCAGAATCTGAATAGGATTAATGTCAACATTGCCTGGCTTCTCAGGGTAACTTACTTTGTGCACCCATGGTGGAGTTTTACATGAAAGATTGTAGAGAAGGGAGAGGCAAGTCAGAAACATGAATAGATAATTAGGGACTAGAAAAAAAAAGTAATATTATATGGTGTTACCAGTATTATGGTCTAAAATTTCAACCTAGGATAGAGTATGAGCAAGTAGAGAGCTGGCCACAGCTGGACTACACACAGCTGTGTTGTGTTCCAGCCTCTCCACCCAAAGTCAGCAGCCATCCATTGCATTCCATTGCCTGGAACCCTGGTCCAAGAAAAAGAAGGTCCATTCTTGTCATGGGCACCATGACCCCTGGGAAGTACCTGACTAGTGGAAAATGAAGCTCTCTATTTTGAGAGCTGTTTCCTAGTGATGAGGGTAAGGACATGGTTCAAGAATGCTTGTAGATGTCAAAGACTGTGATATTCAACTCTCTTAGGTAAAATTGTGCAGCATTCACTAGATTCTACACATTCCACCCTACACTGTAAGTCCTCTTAAAATTACTCCAAATAAGCCCAATGCATATGCTGTGGGGGTGGCTATTCCACTGCTTAGTCTGAGGAATAAAAACAAGAACTCATGCCTGAAGCTAAAGATGCAAATCAGTGGGTTTAAGCACTTACTGTGACTTTCACCCACATACTTGGTAGGAATGCTCAAAAAGCACAGACCTGAGAAGACATGGCCAGCCTGGAGCTGTTGCTAAGTGAAGTTTTGTTTCTTCAGACGTCAGCATAGAAACTATTTTACAAATTCAATAGAAAGTTACCATTTTTTAAAGATCTTACCCTGAATTTTTAAATTTATTAGAGATGAGTTTCTAGTTGACTTTTTGCAGTGTTAGAGAGATTTCTTCCCCCACATTATGCCCACTATATAATATGAAGTATATGTAATTCAGAACCATTTATGTTGTTTTTAACCATTTAGGTTTTTCAGATAATTCCCAATATATAACACTTTTTGTGGAATGGAATGGGTGTTGAGAATGTGCTGGATGAGTACATGAGAGAAAATAAGACAATCTTTTATAGGTGATATCTTTAACATAATTTCTAATTATCATTGCCTTTATGTGCTATATACAAAATTAGGTAAAACAAATGCTCCAATTTATCAGAACCTTTTTATTTTTGAAACAGTTTCATATAGTTAAGATTGGGTGTATTGCTGAGCATTACCTTGGATTTCTGATCCTCCTGCCTCCACATGCTAAGTGCTGGTATTACTGGGTTTCTGCAGTGCTGGGGCTTTGTATATACTAAGCCAGTTCTCTACTAACTAAACTACATCTTTAGCCTCAAATTTACAATATTGTAATCAGTGAGTGAATATTTTTGAAATATTAAAAATGATCACATCAAATTGGGGTGTATTTCAGGGACAGAATACCTACCTAACAGGTATAAGGTTTCAGGCTAACGCCTGAACAATACTACCACCACAACCCCCTAAATACAAATATACTTAAATATTATATGATGTTATAAAGAAAAAAAATCCACATACCTATTCAAAGGCTAGGGAGATATATCTCAGTGGCAGAAAATCTACAATAGCAATAATATATTTTATAAAGGTAAAACTGTGTGTCCCTGTTACTTGTCACAATTATAAAAGAAAGCTTTATGCTTCAAGAAGAGCTGAGGAGATACAGTAGGGTATATTTAGGAGATAAGTTTATAGATACAGTTTCTTCTTCCCACTTGACTTTTCCTAGTTTCTAAACATACTACTGTTCTTTAAAAGTTACTTCAACCCAATTGTAAAAAAGAAAAGAAAAAAGAAAGCAAAGATGAAATGTTCTCTAAAAGACATGTAAGAAAGATGCTTTGTTTTGCAGAAACCTTCAAATGAAACCAAAATTGAAGTTGTACATTGTGTGGAAGAGGTTGGATTTGAAGTCATGGAAAATTCCATGTTTTGATGGCATTCTGAAATGAATTCATACAGGACTCTATGATAAGAGCAAGGACTGGTATTTCTTGGCAAGGAGGTATTTCAAATGAACACTCAGTTTGATTGCAAGTCATCAACACATCCAGATGCATGAGTCACTAATGTGCCATCTCATAAAGTATGCATGCCTCACCTGAACCTCATAGCTCACAGCACAGCAAGAGATTCACCTGAGCATGGACCCTAGGTTCCCTTCAGAGAGCACCATATTGCCTGGTTATATCAGTGTGTCTTTGAAATCTGTATGACTTACCTTGAACCTTTTTGCCCAGGAGACAGTTTTTCAAGCTAATGCCACACATATTTACTTTAAGTCACCAGTGAGAGCACTCAGCTACAGTGACAGGAAGAAAGGGTGGAACTCATCCAGAGTGAATCCAAAATCAAGACTGTCTTTCCTGCAGCAAGTGGGAGACACAATTTCATGGTGCTTTCCCCCTTTGAGTTCTAGAATACTTTTCTTTCTAGAACTGTGCCTGTGTCTTAAGGCATAGGGTGACATTGAGGCAGATGTACACACAAATGAAGGTCGTGTCCCATATGTCCATCCCTATGTTCCATAGGCCTGTTCAAGGAAATGTCTAAACCAAAGTAAGCTTAAAAACATGCACTAATTCATCAGACCTGAAGCTAAAAAGATGGTTCAGATGATAAAGAAGCATGAGGGCCTGAGATTGATCAACCAGCATCCAGAAAACAACAACAACAACAACAACAACAACAACAACAACATAAACAGTGCAAGCAGCACTTTCCTGTAATCCTAGAGCTGGGAAAGAAAGACAAGAGGCTCCATGGGGATTGTTATCCAGCCAACTTAGCCAAATAGGCTTGTTCTAGGTTCACTGAGAGAAACTGTCTTAAAAAATTTAAGATGGAGGGTGGCTAGGCAGATCTTCTTCTTTTTTTTTTAATTCGATGTATTCTTTACTTACATATCAAATGATTTCCCCTTTTCTGGGTCCCCACTCCCATAAGCCCTCTTCCCTCCCCCTGTTCCTCCATCTACTCCTTCCCACTTCCCTGTTCTGGTATTCCCCTATACTGTTGCATTGAGTCTTTCCAGAACCAGGGTAGGCAGATCTTCTTGATACTGACTTCTGCTCTCTATATGCATGCACATGTACACACACAAACACACACATTAAAGGTATCATTCCCTATTGAGAGAGAAGACAGAAGCTTGTTCAAGGATTATATTCTTCAAGGCTTCTAGGTACTCTGGAAATGAACTGAGAAGAATATTGAACATAATTCTGCTCTGGAGGTGATTGCTGGGTGTAGAATGTACTTCCCAAAGAGAGGTTTGATGAAAGAGCCTTCACAGAAACCTATTGGTCAACTAGTGCCTAATAAACCCTAATCTCTTTTTTTAGGGTTTCTTATACATATTACAGTTGTATAGAAATGGATTCTCTAAATATCTTTGTACATGAAGCTGTATCTATAGGCCTTTTTGATGGGCCAAACATAGAAGCAAACACAATTATGTGTTGGGAAGAGGAATAAACGGTGATAGGAGGGACCCAATGGTGGTGATTTTACATAGTCCTGAAGAGCTCAAGACAGTGAAAGAAGAAAAGGCTCTTCAAGTCCACACCATAGCTCCTTTTAAATATACTTTATAGAGATGGTTTAGTCAGTTTTCCTAATCTGGATGAAGTGCACAGGGAGTACCAAGTATCCCTTCCATGACTTTTATGCATTCGCATATAACCATCCACCATTTTGTGTTCAGAATGAAAGGTACGGCAGTTATGGACAACTGCTAATACTGGATCTTTTCTAAAGGGTCAGAGCACCATACAAGATTCTTGGTACTGTCTCTCTGCTCTTTATAAGTCTGTACTGTGTCACAGTCATATATATTACTGTACCTCCCCATTAATGATACAATAAATGGGGATGAGAAAGGTCAATTGCTAGGAAAGGGTATAGTAGTAAGACTCAGAGGAGCTCAGTAACACAGAGGAGATTGGCACATAAAAGCTGAAGTTAGCATTAGGGGTCAGACCAGAAAGTTGAGGCTCATGGAAGTGTTGCTATATGAGGCAAAGCATTTATTTGATCAACTAACTATCCAAGAATCTATCAGAATGGTACTAAAGACTCTATAATGGACACTGGTCTGACTGAGCAGGTCTGGGGTGGAGTCAAGAATTTTCAATATTAGTAATTCACACTTGGATAAATTATTAGAAACATCACAACGTGGAAGGTGCCTGATGAAAGAATAACAGATGGAAATGACCAACCCCAATTCTTTGTCTCTTGTCTTGCAAACAAAGCATATACACACCATTTGGGAAACCTACCTTTATCTTGGAGGCTGGACCAGAGGAGGGAGTAGGGGAGCTGCCCTCATACAAGGCCAGTTGTTCATTTTATGTGTAAAGTTCTCATTTGAGCGATGCCTCCCTAGACCTAGAAGCCAGGACTCCACTGGGTATCACAGATCTCCTGACCCCATACCTGACTGGTGCTATCATCTAATCAGGGTGCATGTACAATAAGAAATACAAATAGTTCCTGTGGCCGTGTCAACATGCTGTGGACTTATTTTTCCTGATTCTTGGGTTGGAATTATCATTCTTTGGGAATCCCTATCCAATGGTATCTCTTCTATGAAGGGTTCAACCCTTCTATGAAGGGTTGGTTGATCGTGCCTCTGGGGTCGCATTATGAGCCTGTGTACTAGAAGATATACCCAACAGTTTATCTACTTCTCAGTTTATCTTGATCATATGCTCTACGGGCACTAACGCTAACACTGTGCATATGAGATGCATCTTTTTATTTGCAGGGTCTAGAACATACCTAATTATACATTTTACATGGTTATACATGGTTTAAGAATTATTCATGGCCAACACCTGCTGTCTCCTAAGTTTTTAATCTTAGCCATTCTGACTGGTGTAAGGTGAAATCTCAGGATTGTTTTGATTTGCATTTCCCTGATGACTAATGAAGTTGAGCATTTTTTAAGATGTTTCTCCACCATCCGAAGTTCTTCAGGTGAGAATTCTTTTTTTAACTCTATACCCCATTTTTTAATAGGGTTATTTGGTTTTCTGGGGTCTAACTTCTTGAGTTCTTTGTATATATTGGATATTAGCCCTCTATCTGATGTAGGGTTGGTGAAGATCTTTTCCCAATTTGTTGGTTTCCAATTTGTCCTTTTGATAGTGTCCTTTGCTTTACAGAAACTTTGTAATTTTATGAGGTCCCATTTGTCAATTCTTGATCTTAAAGCATATGCTGTTGGTGTTCTGTTCAGGTACTTTCCCCCTGTACTGAGGATGTGGAGAAAGAGGAACACTCCTCCACTGCTAGTGGGGTTGCAAATTGGTACAACCACTCTGGAAATCAGTCTGGTGGTTCCTCAGAAAAGTGGGCACCTCACTTCCGAAAGATCCTGCTATACCACTCCTGGGCATATACCCAGAGGATTCCCCAGCATGTAATAAGGATATATGTTCCACTATGTTCATAGCAGCCCTATTTATAATAGACAGAAGCTGGAAAGAACCCAACTATCCCTCAACAGAAGAATGGATGCAACAAATGTGGTATATATACACAATGGAGTACTATTCAGCCATTAGAAACAATGAATTCATGAAATTCTTAGGCAAATGGATGGAGCTGGAGAACATCATACTAAGTGAGGTAACTCAGTCTCAAGAGATCAATCATGGTATGCACTCACTAATAAGTGGATATTAGCCTGGAAAACTGGAATACCCAAAACATTATCCACACATCAAATGAGGTACAAGAAGAATGGAGGAGTGGCCCCTGGTTCTGGAAAGACTCAGTGTAGCAGTATAAAGTAAAACCAGAACAGGGGTGCTCGCTTCAGCAGCACATATACTAAAATTGGAATGATACAGAGAAGATTAGCATGGCCCCTGCGCAAGGATGACACACAAATTCGTGAAGCGTTCCATATTTTTCCTGTTATACCACTACTGGGCATATATCCAGAGGATTCTTCAGCATGCAATAAGGACACATGCTCCACTATGTTCATAGCAGCCCTATTTGTAGTAGCCAGAAGCTGAACAGAACCTAGGTGTCCTTCAACGGAGGAATGGATACAAAAAATGTGGTATATTTACACAATGGAGTACTATTCAGCCATTGGAAACAATGAATTCATGAAATTCTTAGACAAATGGATGGAGCTGGAGAACATCATACTAAGTGAGGTAACCCAGTCTCAAAAGATCAATCATGGTATGTACTCACTGATAAGTGGATATTAGCCTAGAAACTTTGAATACCCAGGACATAACCCACAAATTAAATGATGTCCAAAAAGAATGGAGGAGTGGCCCCTGGTTCTGGAAAGACTCAGTGCAAGAGTATAGGGGAATTCCAGAACATGGAAGTGGGAAGGGGTGGATGGAAGAATAGGGGGACGGAAAAGGGCTTATGGGACTTGCGGGTAGTGGGACCCAGAAA
This sequence comes from Apodemus sylvaticus, assembly GCF_947179515.1. Lineage (NCBI taxonomy): Eukaryota > Metazoa > Chordata > Mammalia > Rodentia > Muridae > Apodemus > Apodemus sylvaticus. Next base: position 138,171,607 of record NC_067473.1, on the reverse strand, counting down.
AGGGGAAACCATTTGCAATGTAAATAAAAAATATATCAATAAAAAAAGAAAAAAATTTATATAAACATAAAAAAAAAAAACCCAGAACAGGGAAGTGGGAAGGGATGGGTGGGAGAACAGGGGGAGGGAAGGGGGCTTGTGTGACTTTCAGGGAATGGGGGACCAGAAAAGGGGAAATCATTTGAAATATAAATAAAAAATATATCGAATAAAATAACACCCCCCAAACACACACACAAAAAGAATTATACATGGTTACAGGACTGGAGAGGTGTTCCAGAGGTTAAGAGCACTGATTGCTATTCTACAGGATATGGGTTTGATTTCCAGCCACTTGGATGGTGGCTCACAACCATCTATTTTTGTTTTGTTTTTGTTTGTTTCGAGACAGGGTTTCTCTGGGTAGCCCTGGCTGTCCTACAACTCACTCTGTAGACCAGACTGGCCTTGAACTCAGAAATCCACCTGTCTCTGCCTCCGAAGTGCTGGGATTAAAGGTGTGCAACGACCACTGCCCAACTTGATGCGCTCTTATGTAGCTGGTATTTGCTACCGTGTGGGTTCTTCTTTCTTTTACTATTCTCCATTCCCTTTCTCCCACCTATTCTATCCTCTAACACTAGACAAAAGGAAGAAAGGATAGAAAGGAAAGAAAAGAGATCCCTGAATAAAATCAGGGGTTAGGAATGGGCGATATTATCCTTAGACTACTTTTTGATGAGTAGGGTTACTGAGTTCCATGTTACAAATTTGATCTTCACTGTCAGGATACCTAATTTCTTCTTGTTGCTGTTTCTTCTTTGTGAATGATTACTTAACAAACTGTGACCAACCATCACCAACAATAACCATAACTATAACCATCACCACCACCAGCACCAGCACCACCACCACCACCAGCACCACCACCACCACCAACCAACCAACCACCAACCCTCAAAGCCCTAGCATTTATATACCCTCAAGTCCTCAAAATTCTACATCACACAATTGCAGAAACTATCTGCAGCTGGCAAATCCTGTCTCCTCTCCCCAATTCCTCCCCCCAACCAGAGAATGAGGCAAATCATAGTCAGCTGCCAAAGCCCCATACCCCACACCTGGAATTAAAAAAAAAAAAAAAACTTATATTTGTGTGTGTGTGTGTTTAAGAAATCAAAAATCTAAACTTTTGAGACAGTATCTCTCAATGAACATACACTCTATGGCTTCTGTGGCCACTAGCATGGAAGTAGTATACAGACATTCATTGCAAAACACTCATAAACATAACATTTAAAAAGTTATATGTGGTTAGTGAACCACTAATGTTCTCTTAGCCCAGGCACAGTGCTTCGCATATATTTAAAATTCAACTGTATTCAGTAGAGATTATCAAGGTCTACTATGGTACAGAAAGATAGGTATCTCATAGGAATGTAATTGAAAGTAACTGGGAGATACCTTGTGGTTGATAGAAGTTGAAGTTGCAGTGCTGATCCTCACTGGCATATGACAGGGACCCACCTTCCTCCTAGATCCTTCACAGCCACAGCTTATGGACAAACAATGGTTCTCCAAGATACTCTTTACAAGAAGAGTTTATTCCAATCCCTTTCCTTGGTACTTGGAATTCACTGAGAGTGATATAAAGGGAGTTGGAGGAGACTGGCAGGGAGAGGGATGAAGCTTATGTCTGCAACAGCCAAACCACCTGAGCCTCATTGAAATGCTTCAGGCCTAGAGCTATTTATGCTCGCTGGGGAAGAAGCCACTTGGCCAAAGAACATCCTGATTAAAAATCCAAACATTTTTGGAGGTGAGACTTGTATGTGTCAGGGCCATCTGTTGGTGACATTCATAAACTGTAGGTGCTAATGTGTTAAAGGCAAAGTAGATTGCTGGTGAGAACTGAGAACTGTAAACAACCTTTGATGGCTGGGGAAAGGTGATGAGCCTGGTTGGAACAGGACCAAGTGTCACCCTCAGGATTCTTGTGACAAAAGCTATGGAACTGCTCCTCCTTTCAAGTCCCATGTATCGAATTCCAGGACACAAACTTTTCAAAAGGCTGTCTTTTAGAATTTTGTATTGAGTTAAATGACAATTTCTATTTTTTTCAGTATTGTTAGGGAGTAAATGTGAATGTAACTGTGGTTCAAGATGGAAAGCCTTTAACATAAAGCATTTATCTAAGTCTACTTAATGAAGAGAGGAATAGTTCTGATTTTCCCCAGTAGACATTTCCCACTTCTGTTTTAATCATCCTTCACTCTTACCAATGTAAGAGCCTCTGACCTGAATTTCTAACCTCCAGGATTTCCTCTCTCTTAAAGGCATATTTTTCTGTACTCTGTTCAAAACCCTAAAAGAATACTTCTCTTAATCAATGCTCACTGGATCAAGAAGTCCATTGTTATCTGGTTTCTCTGTAGTGCTCCAGCAAAACTACACAAAGTTCATCCTCTAGTCTTCTTTCCCTCATGGCTGCTTACATTTTCACTAGTGAAAAAGCCTTCCGATTCTTTTTACCATCTTATCAACCCTGCATCTTCTAAGATTTAGCACTTGACACATCGAAGTCTCCCTTCAATTTCCCATTTGATTGATGTGCCCTGTAGGTTTGTCAGATGCCTTCTCCATAATGCTTTCACCAATCAACTGTTTGTTTCTTATTTATTTTGTAAGTATCCTGAGGTCAAGAAAGGTGCCTTATGTGCCTTCATTTACATAGGCTCTCAGGAGGAACTGAGTGCTGGCTAAGTTGAGCAAGATGGAAGAAATGGAAACATCCAACAGATACTTAGAACGCCAATCCAGAATCACATATTAAAAGCTTTGTGATTATACCAAAAATGAAAGAACCATTAAATAAAGTAATAGGAATTCACGGTTGACATTACGCATTTGATCTGTAGACAGCCAGCTGCTAGTGCCACTACTGTAGCACTCAGAGAAGTGCCTGTGCACTGAGAACATTCCCCAGCTTTGCAAGCCATTTGGTAATCTATCTATCATCTATCTATCTATCTATCTATCTATCTATCTATCATCTGTCAGACTCACAAAGTAGACCAGGTGGGTTAAGTTGAAAATTTAATGTACTTTAATTTTCCACCAGGAAGTGTGTTATTAATTTCATTTCTTTTATTCAAATTGAAAGCAAAGATTGGTCCCTAGCAGGTGATAAAAATGCAAAAATACATAAACCTGGAAGGAGGAGGAGAAAAAGGAGGAGGAGGAGGAAGAAAAGAAAGAAGGAAACAGTAAAGTAGTGGTATAGTTTAAAGGCAGTTAACTTGTAAATGTTCCTATTGAGGACTCTATGGTCTGTGTTGCAGCTTCGTGTCTCTGATATGACATGAGGTGCATGTAGAAGTGGCTCTGTCCTCTTATTTACTTAAAGAAAGTGGACCAACAGGCTAGCTTTCACAAGTGGCTTAATATTTTACTTGTACATAGCTTAATGAACCCTAAATATGTTACTTCAAGGGTCTTGGTCCTTTTGAGTTGTTTGGAAAACAACCAATTTGAACAAATGTTTAATCCAATAAAAACATTTTCTTTTGAGCTGTGTTGGTGAGAATCATGGTTGCTCTACTGAACTTAACCTTGTTACTAATTGGTTTTGCATGAAAACACAGGTGTGGGACTTTCGTTCCTATTTTTAATCTGTCCACATTTTAATGCTATATTTCAAATACATGCATGTTTTGGTCTTCTCCAATAAACTATGAGGGGAAATGTCTCAGCCCTTTTATCTCCATTTCTTCAGCACCACACCCAGCTTTTCCCTATTGATCACTCAATAATACACTGTCACCAATTAAATTGATAGTCATTTGTTGTCAAATACTTTGTCCTAAAGAGTAATAATTTTTTTCTAACTAGCTCTATGTCTTATATTCTTGGTAAGAAGATCATTTTGTATAATTCTGTAAAAAATATTTCTGGAATTTTTCTCTACTTTCTTCTTACTGCCTTGCCACTTACCTTTTCCGTTGGAAATATCCTTTTATTTTAATATTCTTTCAGGGGCAACTGTAAGAGAAAGCTCATTATCCATGAGCCCTGGCTCTCCTGATGCAGTGTACTCACATGCATGCATGCAAGCAAGCACCCGTGTACCATCTAAGAAAAAGAGATAGTAGCCAAGAAAACAGTATTCCAATTAGCAAGCCTCATGCTTCCAGCTCAGGGCCATCAATTTTAGACATTGAAAAGCCTCTGGAAATTTAAACTCAAAATTAATGATTTCATAGAAGTCATTGCGTTCCTTTTCCTGCAAGATTTAGCACATACAGAGGAGGATCGATCAAATTTGTATTTCAAATTAATATTGCATGTAGCATACGTATGCTTAAAAAGAAAATGCTCACATGTTTTCTCCAAGATCCAAGTTTGACCGGGTCTCTTTTATTTTAACCAGTACCTGAACTTGCCCTACTTCTATGATAGCTTAAGGGTGAAGGAAGGGCTGGTGGAAAAGTGGAAAACACAGTTTGCAGTAGAAGAGAAGCTGCCCTATTAGACCTCTCTGGAGTAAGGAAAGTACTAGGCAAAACCATGGGTTCTCTCTGCAGGAACTGTATATTTGGGAGCTCACTACAGTCCTGGTCAATTTCAACACTAAAACACAACATCTTGAAGGCCCGATATTTACTACCTTACATTATGGGTGCTATTTAGATACTTTATATATGTATGTATGTATGTATGTATGTAATATGTATGTATGTATCATTATCATTATTATTATTATCTATCATCTATCTATCTATCATCATCTATGTATTATATACCTAATCTATTTTTCAAGTACTCACTATCTTCCATTTTTGTTGTTAGTACATTAATCTTTCATCCGCCTGCCTATCTGTCTATCATCTATCTGTAACCTATCTATCAGCTGTTTATGTATCTTTCTTCCATACAAGGGCATAAAAATCTAGCATTAGGAAAGGGCCCTAGAACTATGCCAGAAGCATCTGAGGTCCTGGCCTCAGCTCACCTATGTGACCTGGTACATCTCTGAACTTCTAAACCTTACTTCTCCATGTTAAGAACCAAACCAAAACAAAACAAAAAACCAAGAAATTGTAAATAGTGACTAAATCACCAGGTTGATTTCCAGTTACATCCCAAAGGCATGACTAGCTATTATTAGCACTACATACCTCCCCATTGTTACAACATACTGTTCCAGGGACCTTGACTTTCTCACCAATATTCCTTCTGTGCCTGCATTATTACATAGTACACAGAGAATAGTTAACTGTGTTTTGCTGAATGAACCTGACCCACTTCACGGACGTTCTCATCTCCTGCTTCTTTGAATAGCAGTGTTCTGTTCATGGTCTTGTCCTTAACAATTCACCCCAAATCTTCACCTCACATATCCTTTCCTCTTGACTCAGTTTCTCCCCTCTTGCTGACTCAGTGCCCTACCTGCATTGTCTTCTAGCTGAACTTAAGCTTCTAGAGCCTGGTTTAGCCTGTTGTCTCTCTTAGTAAATTTCTATAATGGTATATTACTTTATATGAAGTATAAAATAGCTCATGTAGCCCAGTGTAGCTCATATGTTGAATGCTTGCCCCTAACTGATAACACCATTTTTTGAGGTGGTAAAGTTAGGGGATTAGGCGTAATTGAAAGGAGTTGGTCACTAGGGGCATGCCTTTAAAGGGTCTATCTGGTAGGCCGGCTGTCCTTTGTCTCTGCTCACAATGAGGCAGGCAGCCTCAATCACATGTTTCTGCCTCCCTGATGAGCCAAGATAAATCCTCTGTTTAAATTTTGTTTGCAGGTATTTTAGTCACTGCTGCACCAAGCAAGCTTAAAATGAGGAATGTAAGTGTACTGAATCAAGAGTTCAGGTGCAGCCCTGGCTTTCTAATGGTCTCTGTCTTATTTGTGTCCACTTCACTAATGGAAATGGTAGAAGCACACACCTTTTTCTTCTTAGCATGAAGATTTTAACAAACATAAAAACTGAGTATCAACTGGGTGTGGTGGCACATGCCTTTTATCCCAGCACTCAGGAGGCAGAGCACTCAGAAGATAGCTGTGATTCTAAATCAAGCCTGCCTGCTCTGCGTACTCAGAACCAGGACAGCCAAGGCTATCTAGAAAAACCTAGCCTCAACAACAACAACAAAAACAACAACAACAATAACAACAACAACAGCAGCAGCAGCAGCAGCAGCAAAAACCACAACAGGAAAAACAACAAAAGATTAAATACCATGCAAAATTTTTACTAATATCCTAGGACATGTTTTTGGTTTTGTTTTTGTTTTTCAGTAGGCAGACCAGATTTTAATGACTCCATAAATTCCATAGCCTCACTAACTTTTCAAAGACCTTAAATTTGAACTTTATTTTGAACAAAACCTTGATAGATCTGCTAATAATGCAATTTGGCCAAAGAGGCGAGGACCCAAAAAACTTCCCTAGGCAGGGAGTGTCACACTAGCCTCTGAGGCAACTTTGAGCTCTGCAACTTCAAATGTAAATATTTCTTGATCTGAGACTATTGCCTGAGGCCAGGCCCAACACCCACCTGTCCTGCAGGGCAGCCATCTGCAACCAGACCCCATAGTATGAGAGTCTGATAACAAAAGGAACCACCTGTGTTTGAGGGTTTCTGGAAAATTCTACTTGCTGTTTTTAGTAGTCTTACTTACAAATTCTTGAAACAGTTCAAAAGGAGCCTGTTTGATACCAAATAAATTCCCACTGAGATCTCCTTTCCAATCTTGGGGGGTTAAATTTTGCTTGCAGTTTGATCACAAGCTCACAATTTTTAACTCACCCATATTTTATAATTAAGATAATTTCAAGAGTGATAAACGTTAAAAACAGCTGTGGCCAGTGTAGGCCTGTTGCTACTTTTTCACAAGCTTATTGGATACAGTGGTAGAAGCAAAATTTACTCCCCCACATGTTTTTAATCGCATATAATCTGTGTTATTCCTAACAACTGGAAAGTGTATAGTGAAAACCCAGCTGACAGAGTTTGGGTGATGTCATGTTTAATCATATCTGTATTAAATACCTCAGCCTTATAGTTTCGAGACTTTCCTAACTATCGTGTGGTTGACTTATTTTTAAAGGCTTTTGTCTGTGTGACCTGTATTATTATAGCTCTGTTAGTCTCTATCTGGCTATAACCACGAGGATAAAGAACAGAGGACAATTTTGTTTGAACTGTGAACTCTGCTGACTATTGCACTTTTGCACTCGAGTTGTGGAATTCAGACATTTAATCTGCATGGTCCATTTAGCACAAGGGTCACAAGGGATCTGCTCTTGTGCCGGGAAGCCGGCTTTGCACAGAGTGATCATCCTTTGTCAGAAGGCTTAGAAATTACATGAAATAGCAACAGATAATGTCCCTCATTGACAGATGAAATTATTTAAATACGAGCTGCAGAGGGATGCCTGTGAGCAACAGGTACTCTCCATGGGCCGTAGAAGAAAATGGACAGTTCTGAAGGTCATTTTGTGGAAAACTGGGCATCTAAATGAGGAGTCTACTGCCTTATTTTAGATAAACATTAATATTGTTACTGAGTATTAGTTTATATTCTATTTATTGTAGTAAAAGGATTAAATATTATAGTTGTTATTACATTCCTGGACAGATGCAATAGCTAATTTATAACAATAATCCCTAATGTTTGGAGAGCTGTGCATTTAGAATATCCTATAGATTATCCTAAGTAAAAAAGTGGCATTTGTTAGAATGCACTCTAGATTATTAGAATTTACAGCATATATAATTAGCCTTTCACTTAGGATGTCTTTGTGAGGCTCTAGTGACTGGCATTTTGTAACGGAATAATATTTGTATTATTTAATGCATTGTTTATATACATATATATATGACTAGAAATCCTTAATTTTTAGAGCCTATATTTCAAGTCAAGATATGGTTAACCACATCTTCCATGAGAATCCAATGACAATTTTAACAACATGAAAATACAATTAAGTTTTGATGGTTGATGAGGAATAGGAGGGGGAGAAGGGATGACAATCTAGTATAAAAAAATCTGTTAGTTGATATTACATAAAGCTTATGACATTAGTAATTATGGGCTGCTTGTATAGGCAACATCGTTGAGTATATTGGTAGTTAAGCATTTGGAACAGTTTAACAAAGATTTTAATAGTCTCCTAGATGTTAAATAGCTGCAATCATTCTGTTTCAAGATAATGCTTATGTCAACGTCCATGTTATTGACTGGGTTAATTCAGTGCTTACCTTAGAATCAAATTTTATTGCCTACTCTGCCACCCACAGGGAAAGGTGCTGCTGTGTCTAGGCTTGTAAGCTCTGTCAAAATATACTTACCTTGATGGGATCCAATTACCTGTCAGGATAGAGCATTCTTTTATACAGTAAAATCACAGGTGGGTGGCACTGAAAAGAACTTGAAGAGGTTGAAGAAAAATTTTTCTTAGTGGTCCTAAGAGTGGCATACCCCACCTAATTGTAGGCTGGGGCTTAGTGCTTGGGAAAGTTCCCTTGGTTGGCGATACATAGAAAGTCTATTGTTTAGTCTCCCAACAACACCTATTCTCTCACCTCTAGAAACATCATTCAATTCTTAATAGTGTCCCTGTGAGTGAAGGCTTGGTTCGAGCAGGATGGTCAGCTTCAATGATCCACATTGATCAGACACTTTCCGAAGAGCTTTTACAGGAGCAGACATTAAACCCAGAAACACAATTGGTTTATCCTTCAAACCATACACCAAGAAGACTTTGCAAGGTTCCTGTACTCTGAGAGTAACCAGGTTCTTATATTAAGCAAGGCTTGCACCTTTGGTATTTCCTGAGCTCCTATAATGACCCAGTGAAATGTTAATTAGTTTCATTCTGCTTGGTTGGTCCAGTTAGGGGAGTTGTTTTTGTTGCTTGCAAACAGTGGCCCCTACCCACAAAAAAACAAAAAAAACCAAAACAAAACAAAAAAAAAAAAACACCAAAGCCAACAAATCAAGCAAAGTTTGATGAAGGTGCCAACTGACACTCTTCAGTCCAGTTGGCATCAGCTAACTCAGGGAATCACTACTATCAGATGATAAAGCCAAGAGGTGAAAAAAGGTCACCAAAGCATAACACTAGAAGCCACTGGAACTTTCCAAAGCATCACAGAAATAGTGAGACAGTCCACCCTGCTTGGTTTGCTACATAGCACACAGGCGGGCAACTGATGCAAAATGCTACTTCAAAGAGCCCTTCAATCAATTCATCAATGAGTATTTATTTCAAGGCACTGTGCTAGGCACTATGGAGAGTACATGGAAGAGAAGACCAATGTCCCTGCCCTCAAGGAGCTTACAATCTAGTTGGGAAGACAAGGCATACATTCAAGGAAAAGTCAGTAACAATACAAGAGTTAGGTTCAAATGCAAGATAACAGTACAAGATATTTCCAAAAGTAGTACCCTATGAAATACTAAATGGAGGGTTGCAGCAAATTCAGAGGGAGGACGTCACAAGGTCAGGAATGTGGGAAGACCTCACAGATGAGCTGGAGTATTGGAGGAACCCTAGGATAATTGGTATTTGGGTGTGAGAGTGAGGGGAACATTTCAAGAAGAAACAGCCATGAGCTGGAAAGGCACAGAGGTGAGATCAAAAGCAAGCAGTGTTCAGGGACCAAGTAGGGCTCAGTGTGGCTGTATATAGGAGTAAGAGATTTTAGACTAAGACGGGCCTTACGTGCTTACGTTTATATTGAGTTTATGAATTTGGCAATGGGAAGGTAAAACAACTGGTACAATTAGATCAAATATACAAAATCTTGTCTAGCCAAGAAAAAAATATTCTAGTCTCAGCTTGAAGATGCAGGTTACTTGAGTTTTATCCTCTCTGCTTTCAAAGAGGATCTGAATTGGTGTCTTCAGGGTGGTCAATTTCAAAGTCACCTTTGAAATTGGGTCACCTAGTTTTGGGGCCAGAGCTTGAGACATTTTTGTCCCTCTATAATCCCAAGTTGTAACTAGCACAAGGGTAAGCTACAAAATTCCCTGACAAGCAGGAAGGAATAATGCTCCCAGAAGGCAGATATTTTTACAAATGACAGAATATTTATTAACAATACCTTTAAAAAAGATTACATATGCTAGATCACTGGTAGATATCATTTACACTGGGGTTGGGAACTACCTGGGGTATCAGGTTTTTTCATTCATTTTATTATTTTGTTGATTTTTTGCATGTGATTTAAACCATATTTTAACATAGAAGTAAGCCATATCAAAATAAGAAAGGAACACAGCTGAAATACTGACAATATTTTTCTTGTTACCATCCTAATTTTCACACAAATGGAATCAATGATGCCTTTATTGGATGAATATAATTAGCAAGTTGAAAAGCTATGTTATGTGTAAGCAAAAATGACAAATTACAGGCAATCGTGAGCTCTCCAAGAAAGAAGAAAAAGGTGACTGTGTGTTTTTATGTGAAAAGCTTTATAGAAAATCTCTTTGCCTTCTATGTTCCACCCTTGTCAGCTTACAAAACATCCCCCATCATAATAAATAGTTCTTTTCATAAGAATAAGGTTTGTCAATATTGCCATTTTTCATTGTATGATTTTAAGATTTAGAATGTAACGCTTATAAAGCAATCAGACTAGCTACTGCAAAACGGGCGCGACATCAAGATACAATACATCTGTACTACGGATAGTTTATAGAGTTATATGTAAAATTCTTTGCAGCAGCTATTTGCTAAAATAGGAAAAATGTTCAAATTACATATGTTATTGTCATTCAAAAGAAGGGCTCTATCATTACAGTTACACATGTTATCTATAAGAAATTTTGAAATTATAAATGCATTGACAGAATTATTAAAAAATTTACATTCAAAACAGATATGTCTAAAGAGTAAAATTACGTTTTATGCCATGAAAGACTTGTTTGACTATAGTAACTTTTCATCTAGGTTACTACAGGATATGTAACTTCAAATTCAGTGCCTAAGATAATGCTACTACAAAGACGATGCTCAAATAAAGTCTTATCAGATGATGCTAAGTTCAGGGATGGGAGAATTGCACAAGGTACCTCTTGGGCTGGGAAGTTTGGTTTTGGGATGTGTAGTTCCTGAAACCATCTCAAATTGTGTTCAACAACAAAATTCACAACAGGGTGGGAAAACATATCACATATGTCAAGGGGACTTGATTCAATGCATTAACCATTCAAGGAATAATTTATATACAGCAGCCTTGAGTTACAGACCCAGTCTCCAGCTGTTTTGACACTGGATCCTTGTAAAACTGTACAAGTCATTTGTAATTCATTTGCTGAGATGAGTTTCTAACTCTGCCCTTAAAGGAAACTGCCTCAAATCATAATTGTGTGGTTTGTGTTGCCCAGAGCATTTTACAGCAGAGGAAGAAAAAAACCAATATCTACATTATATGTTAACTTTAAAAAATTCTATAAAACACTAAATATATAATAAAAAATATGCATATAAGGACATATGTAAACTGCTTTGGTAACATCATATTACAGATGTCTTCAGTGCATTGCAGAGTTTCCAAAGAAACTTCAGACAAAGCTAGATTTGCTTTGAGGAAGTACTGTATAATGCCATTCCTAACGAAGCAAAAAACATTTTTTCCAGTAATAAGATGTACTTGAACAACAATATTACTTAGTACTGGGTGTCTTCAAAACAACTAGCTAAATGTTGCTTATATTATAAATAGCAAGTCCTTTAGATAACTTTTGTCATAAACTAGACCTGGCTGTGAGAGAAATCATTATTGTACTGATGGCTGACAGTGTACACGCATTGGAGGTAGAAGCCCCAGATCCTCTTGCATAGGAATCTGAAAAGAAAGAACAAATTTGTTCATCAGGGTCTCATCCTGTATACAAAGAAAAGTGATGCTCTAGGGCTTACCAAAACAGCATGGCTGGCTGGGGTCTAGTAAAAAAGCAAAAGCAAAAACAAAACAAAAAAAACACATCCTGTCTGTTTGTCCATCATCTGGCTATCTGTTTAATTTTTATCATGTGTGTACATGTGTTCAGAAAAGCGTGTGTGCTTAGGTATGTGTATGAAAGGCACACATAGGCATAGGTATGAAAAGGAGAATACTGTCAGCTCCTTAGATGGATTCCTTCCATCTTGCTTTCTTGAGGATGGTCTCTTACTGGCCCGGAGCACACCAAAGGGTCTTCCTGTCTCTATCTCTTCAGTGCTAGGACTACAAGGGCATGTGGCTTTATCTAGCTTACTTTTTAAACATGGGTTAGGGTTCATATTCTGGTCCTTCAGCTTACAAGGCAAGTGCTTTACTGATTGAGCTAAGCTTTCTTTCCAGGCTGACCTACGTGATTCTATCAATGATTCATTAGCATCAGTTCAATGATCTGTGATCTGGGAGCAGGCTAGGGAATCATCCTGTAGACTCTTTAGATTCCTATAAATTCAGAGTGTCCATATCCAGTGTAATAGATACTTCGATATTACTAGGAATACGCCTGATAGAGGTTGATTTAAAAACTGATACTCCCTTTCAGTTCCACTTCTGTGCTGCACAGATGATAGGACCCTCAGCTCTTACAGCCTCCTCTGTGGACCAGATATTGTCACTTTTTATTCCTGAGATAAAGAGACTAGGCTCCCAAGAGATGAGGTAACTAACTTGTTTAAGATTGCCTAGCTAAGTGAATGTCTGGATTGGGAATCAAAACCACAATTGTCTAAGTAAATCTCTTTTGCTCAGACTAATTATTTACATTGTAAACAAACTTCTTCATGTGGTGTGTACATTTTTCTTAATAAAAGCTTCCCCATTGTTAGTTTTTGTTTCTTTAAGACTGTCTGGTCTCTCTATTCCTTAAGGGAATACATTATTCTCTCCTAACACTCAGATCTTCATTATCTGGCCACTATAAATGTTTTTGTAATGAATGAGACCAAGAATCAGTGAGAAAAAAAAAAAAAGAACTATCTTTTCACTGATCAGAAGTTTGCAGTAAGATGTAAGCAAAGTGAGATAAATAAATCCCAATTTCGTGGGGATGTGGGCAGGACATTACTCCCAAACTCACTGTATGAGGCTCCCTTTTAGCAGAAATTACAGCCCTTGGTTGATGATCACCTCATAAACATAACCAGTTCAAGGCCAGCCAGGGCTACTTAGTGAGACCCTTTTCTCTCCCCCAAAAAACAACAAAACAAACAAAAATAATACAGTTCAGAGGCATTCAAATCCATTATTCATATATATATATATATATATATATATATATATGCCATATATATTATATGCATTTATACACACATACATATATATGTATATCATGTATGTAAATTAGTGTTTATGTAAGTATGAATTTTGACTCTGGGGTGTAGCTTTGGCCTCAGTTTCCCACTGAACCCCATATTATTCTGGATCACAGACAAATATTTGTTGAATCCTTCAGTCAATCCAGAGACTAGGTGAAATGTACAAGGAACTTTTTACTCTTCAGAACCGAAAAATCTCACAGAAGCCATTAAAATTGCTCCTTGGCGACTTTGCTACCATTTCCTATCTGTAAAACAAAACAACCTTTTCTTTGAAAACTAAAATGATGGATATCTAGCAGATACTTACTCTAGCTTTAAAATAAGGGTCTCTGCTGACGATATCACCCATAGTTTAAAATATTATTTTTCCAGTGATAGCTTGAAAGTTTATAATTCCAGCCAGCACTGATCCTATAATAGCCAGACCTCAAATCCAAAGGGCAGAAAACTATGTAACTAGATACCTAATGGAAACCTGGGCACCAACCTAACATCTTCATTAGCATTGTAAAACACTCCATAATCAGACCATTCGAACTAAGGAAGACAATTCAGGAGGTATGGTTACTCTAATCCTGACACTTAGCAAGCAGAGGCAGAAATATTTCTGCAAGCTGGAAGACAACTTCCTCTATATAAGCAACGCAGACTCAACCAGGGCTACTTTGTGAAACCCTACTTCCAAAAAAAAACCAAAAGACAAAAGACAAAAAACACAAAGCCAGACAAAGATAATAATAATAAAAAAAAGCAGTAATCCTTTGGCAGGGAATACTTTCAGAAGCCTTGTAAGCAACTCTGCCCTCCCTAGATGCTTTCCAAATCATGCCAAATAGTACACATGTAGTCACTAAACTACCACGCTCCATTCCCCAGCTGCTGCCAATCATTCTTCTGATTTCTGACTCGATACATTTTTTATTAAAATAAATAAATTCTACAACAAAAATTTGTATGCTGTTGAGATATTTGTAAACATAAAACTTAACAACAGAATAGAGTGCATTTGCTCACAATAACTATTCTCACATACTATTTAACAACATTCAAAAATGGGAGACAAGTATATATAGCCATATGTTTTTTGCATGCAGATTTTGTATTCTCAATCAAAATGTTGCATGCTAACTTCTAACCAACTTGAGACTGAATTACACTAGCTTACTGGGGATAAAACACCACAGACTTGTTAAGAACTTTTTGGCCAGAGCGTACTAGCACTGGGGAGGCAGAGGCAAGTAGATCTCTGTAAGTTCAAGACCAGCCTGCTCTATGCAGCAAGTTCCAGACCAGTTATGCTACATAGTGAGAACTGTATTAAACAACAATGACATCAGTCAAACCTTTTTTGTCTGTTCTTTCTAACTGCATTGTTCATTAACTATAGAGGCTATAGTTAATTAGGGGACTATGTACTTGTCAGCCTAATGGGTCAATATGAAACAATCCTTCATGCCTTATGAGGGGCAGCCTTCATCTACTATTTTGGTTGGCCACTAACTAAACTAAATCCATCAAAACTAAGCGAAGAGTTTTTTTTTTTTTTTTCCTCATAAAGTATCGTGAAAGCAGAAAACATCAGTTATGGAAGAAAGGAATTTCTTTGAGGCCTTGGGTCATCTAGGATACTGACATAGTAGGCAAAGGGAAAGGGTGAGAGGAAAACTGTTCTTACTTGATATCTTTGGGATTCGGATTTGCTCGCTGCTGCTGCCATCTCCTCCATCACTGAATGGCTTGATCTCTATGATGTAATCTTCATCGAAAGGTAAAGAAAGCTCCACTGATGTTTTGTTTGTTTCAATGACAGATGTGCTGCTTTGTCTGTTCCATCTGTACAAGACCTGCCCATGAAGAAAGAGAGGGTATCAGCTGCTGTTCTAACTGATGCACAAAGATATGGTATAGTCTTTTATTTTTTTTTTAATCTCTGTGTGCCAGTTAAATGTAAAATGATGGAAGTGCTCTGACAGCCTGCTCACACTGAGAAGGTCAAATCTGCTATGGCGAAGGTCAAATCTGCTGCCACCATGTTGTAGAGGGAAGAGTTGGAAGGAAGAGTTGAAGTGGGAAAGGAAAGCAGCACGTGTGACTGTTCTTTCACATGGGTAAGTTAACATGTATTGAATTATAGGAGACTAAATATCTCTTTAAGAATGCAGCAAACTCTGCCATTGGCGAGGATGTGGAGAAAGAGGAACACTCCTCCACTGCTGGTGGGGTTACAAATTGGTACAACCACTCTGGAAATCAGTCTGGTGGTTCCTCCGAAAACTGGGCACCTCACTTCCAGAAGATCCTGCTATACCACTCCTGGGCATATACCCAGAAGATTCCCCTGCATGTAATAAGGATACATGTCGCACTATGTTCATAGCAGCCCTATTTATAATTGCCAGAAGTTGGAAAGAACCCAGGTATCCCTCAACAGAAGAGTGGATGCAAAAAATGTGGTATATATACACAATGGAGTACTATTCAGCCATTAGAAACAATGAATTCATGAAATTCTTAGGCAAATGGATGGAGCTGGAGAACATTATACTAAGTGAGGTAACCCAGACTCAAAAGATTAATCATGGTATGCACTCACTAATAAGTGGATATTAACCTAGAAAACTGGAATACCAAAAACATAATCCACACATCAAATGAGGTACAAGAAGAACGGAGGAGTGGCCCCTTGTTCTGGAAAGACTCAAAACCAGAACAGGGAAGTGGGAAGGGTTGGGTGGGAAAACAGGGGGAAGGAAGGGGGCTGATGGGACTTTCGAGGAGTGGGGGTCTAGAAAAGGGGAAATCATTTGAAATGTAAATAAAAAATATATCGAATAAAAAAATAAAGTTAAAAAAAAAACTAAGAATGCAGCAAACTCATAGGAAGAATGACAATATCAACCAACCAGACCTTCCAGAGCTCCTAGGGACTAAGCCATCAACCAGGGGTTACACATGGCTCCAGCTGCATATGCAGCAGAGGATTACCTTGTCAGGCATCAATGGGAGGAGAGGTCCTTGGCCCTATGAAGGCTCCATAGATACCCCACTGTAGGAGAATCTAGGGTGGGGAGGTGGAAGTAGGGTGGGTGGAGGAATACCCTACTTCTATGCTTCCTCATAGAAGCAGGGGGAGAAAGAATGGGATAGGGGGTTTCCAGGAGGGGGAGAAACTGGGAAAGGGGATAACATTTGCAATGTAAATAAAGAGTATATCCAATAAAAAAATGCAGAGTCAGTGACACACCAGGAGCCTTGACACAAGAATAGACTTGGCTCTGAGTGACCCTAGGTCATTTGCTTCATCTCTCATAACTTCAGTTCCTTCTGTTGTAAAATGGAGACAAAACCACTCACTTTTCAAAATTTTGCAGACTGAATGCAGTAAGTGCTGGGGTCAAAGAACAACTTAAGAAAGTTTATCTATGCAGGCTTAAACGGAACAAGATGAACACACACAGCAGGGGTTCCAAGAACAAGAAACACCCAGCAGGCTATTATCAAGAAACTTCTTGAAAGATGACATTTGTACACATATGAGTGGCAAGGGCAGTGAGCGCCCCACTTTCCCTCCCACTGGGACTCCTTTTAAGAACCACACAGAAGAGGCCATCAGTGACCATCTGGAAGCGTGGTACTTCTGAAAAGTTCTACTCATGCACCTTTGTTTCCCTTCCTGGGCTTCTTAGATGCTGAGTTTGGAGTGTAATATATTTGATGACACAGCTCACTAGGTTTCCCTAAAACACACTGACTTAGAGCTCTGATGGTTCCTCACCCCAACAGGGAACAAAATACAAAGGAATAAAAATGTGCACCTGCCATTGTGTGCCTAGCCACAACCATGACCCTGTAGTTTCTGACTCTTACAGGTAATTTATCAATGTCACCACAATCCCACAATGTAGGAGCCTTTTCACAGGTGGGGACACTGAGACCCAGGGACCTCTCATCATGAAGAAGTGGAAGGAAGTTGATTCCTAAGTCTACAGTCATAAATCAAATGAACCTATCTTCTTCAGCTTCCCATGGAATATAAAGGATGAATGGATTACACTAGTGCTTGTCAGCCTTCGATGTTTTTGGACACTTACTGGTACTTTTATCCTATACTTCTTAGCAGAGTTAAAAGGGTGGGGCACATTTTTGCCCTTTGCGAGTGTGGGGGGGGGCACTCATCACTATCTGCAGACCTGCTTGAATATCACATAAATAGCTGTGAGGTCAGAGGTCAGAGCTGAGAACAGAGCTTTTGCCTTTGTTCTAAGTTCTCACCCTACACCAATGTTGCTTGAACACATATCCCAGTTTGAGAAACACAGGTTCAGTTCATGTTTTCCTATAGACCCCTATAAATACTGATCTACTGAGGTCAGAAATATATGGTCAGTCTTCTTTTGCAAGACAAAAACAAACATGAATGAAATTCATAAAATTTCCTTAACATAGTTTAGATCCTATTTGTTCCCTGGTATTTTATCACTTTAATTTATAGCCCTCTAATACAAGATGGAAAACACAATTTCCTTAAGGTGGAAAGATTCACAAGCCCTTCCCTTCCACTTGCTGGAGCATCAGCTGTGCCAGGCTCAACATCCCTTTGCTAATGACCAAGTGCCAATAAATCCTGGGGCATCGCTTCTCATCCCAGCCCTTCAGGAGAATGGGCTGGCTGATGGGATGCAAGGTCACATCTTGCTCAGGGGAATAAATTGCTTCTTTGATTTACTTCTGGTCCTTTCAAGAACTCAGAGAATCTAACCAGTTTCAAGTATAAATTCAAAAGAAACATTTCCAAGAAAAAGCATACTTTTTTAAAAAAATCAACACTGCTTATCAGTCTTGTAATAATGGGGACTGCCTTGGCACCTAAATAAGGCCAACAAAAGCTTTATTTACAATAAACACTTGGTAGAACTGATTGACATGAAGGTCGTGCTTATACCTGATATAAAACAGGCAGGGACAAAGAGAGGATACCTGGGACAACAGCAAACACTGACTGCTTTTGTTTCTCCAGTGTTGGAACACTTCTACTCTGGCTACACTTAGTTATTATTTTGACCTCAAAGATGGCAACCTGAGATCTGGAGAGAATAGACAATTGCCTGTGGTCCCATGACAAGTAAGTGCTTGACCCGACATTTAAACATCAGTAACCTAACTCCAGAGCATGGATTATTTGTATCAACTTGGTCAACACCTCTGGGTCATGTTGTTTTTCCTCTGGTCTCTGTCTTCATATGTGAAAAATAAGGGAAATAGACAGAGACCTTAAAAGGGTGTAGGCAGTAGAGACAGATGGCTCGGCATTTAAGGAGTCTGTCAGCCAGCCTGATGATGTTGAATAGATCTCTAGGAGCCACTCAGTGCAAGGAGAGAACTAAAGATTGAAAGTGACTTCCAGATGCATGCTGTATACATGTGGGTGTAGGCGCATGTAAATCAAATATAAAAAGTAGCTAAATAAGCAAAGAGGATGAGTTGCCTCAGGATTGCATCTTGCTTGCATGTATTATTTGTTTGACCAGCTTAATGTGTAATTATTTTAAATACCAACTTTGTAAATTAAAAAATTACACATGGAGGTTTCTAGTTATGGTCGAAAGATACTGCCATCATGATTGCAATGGTTTGTGTAGTCATCTGCTGTAAAATCCATGTGATGTTAATTGCTACTATATTCATTATAAAAGGTAGAACATGGTTGGTTATTCTTGCAATCCTTACACATTCAAAACCTACACAAAGCTTAAGATGCTTACATATTCAGGACGCTGAGGTGGGAGGATTACTATGAACTTGAGGCCAGCCTGGCCATGGTGAGGTCTAGATCATCTCTGGCTACAGAGTTAGATCCTGTCTCAAAACCAAACCAAACCAACCAGCCAAACAAGGAAACAAACAAAAATTCATGGAATGCCTCAGAGGTAATTAGACTCAGGTAAGACGTGCCTGAACTATGAGATTTCTACCCTCATTATGGGGTTGGTGCTGCCACAGGAATGCTGTCCTCTTTCAGTGTTTCAGTCTCTAACCTTCTGCTATGTGATAATAGGTCAAAAGGACTCTCCTTGTAAGCCAATAGCTTTGTGCTGGGATGCCTCACCTCCAGAAGTATGCTTCTGGCCGTCATAAACTAACAATTATGCTCTTATAGTGACCCACAGAGACAAAGACAGCAGAGTTTATTTCTCATTGGAGATAATTCCCCTGCATCCACTCCCCATACTCCACTCTGCCACTTCTCTGGACAGTCACAAAGTCCCTTGCTGTAGTCACCACTATTTCACATCTTATTACACTGTCACGTATTCACCTCAGGACTTTCATGACTTCTCCCTACATACTTTCCCAGAGAGCTGCCAGTCTCATTTCTTCGTTCATTGACAGCCCAGTTGAAATGTCACCCCTAAAGTGGATTTCCCTGGCCTTTATATAAAGGACGTGTCTCTCTATGGTCTCCTCCCCTTCATGTCCCTTTTCTTGTAAGGCTTGATTTTCACCCACTGTGTCTATCTGCTGATTGCCAGGCAAAGTAAACAGTGGTCAAGGGGCAGAAACAAATTCCACACTGCTGTGTTCAGGACACAGGCTTGGATATTCCAGAGAAGAAGATGAGACTTGAGGTCTCAGGGAGTGGGGAGACCTGGAGGGTGGGGGACATCTTACTTAAGTCAGTGGGGAAGAGGAATGGGAGGAAGAACTGTGGAAGGGTGGACCTAGAGGGGGGCAACATCTGGACTGTAAAATAATGATGATGATGATGATGATAATGAACATAGGATTGATGTCTAGAGTATTTGTTAAATGAGCTTGATCACCTTAATTCACTTATTTGCGTGGGTAATTTATTTTGCCAGACTGAGACCAGAGATTATTTCTTCAAATCTGATTGTTGGGTCTCAGGATGTCCATATATCCAGAAATTAGCATAAGGTAGACTACAGAAAGATTTCTAGAGGTTAGATAGAGCCTAGCATTCCTTGGGAACTTGTGAAACTGATTCCCATCTGTCAAAAGGACTCATTTCCGTTGCCACTGGCAGAAGGGACATTACTACTTGTGGCAGCAATTAGCATATGGGCCTCCGGGCTCCTTCAGCATCACAAATACCTATCATGTCTTTCAAAATCCATGCTAGCTGTTCAGGCCTCTTCCAGTCCCAAAGCTATTCATCCTTTTTATAATCCTCATGATTTGTCTGCTCCACATTCTCTCTTGTTTGTTTTTATCAAGATTCTCTCTCACTCTGCTCTGTTCTCCTGCCTTCTCCACTATTTTCCCCTGCTCTCCCTTTCCCTGGACCTGGCAATGTCCAGTCTGCATCCTTCTCTCTGGAATCTTTCAGATGCCTCTGGATATTTTCTTTTTCTTATTCACAAGAAAAAAACCTTCCTCCTAATATTGGATCAGTCATGCCAGTGGTTTCTATATTCTCAAAGTCTGAATCCGGAAGATATACATGACATGCCTAACACCCTAAAGGATGACCTTAATTGATCTGATATTTGAATCAGAAAGAAAACTAAATGCCCTAGTTTTAATTTACTCCCACAGTTCATCCTATTACTACAGAAGTAAAAATAGTTTCCTCAAATCCTATATGAAGAACAACAGGCCTCTTCTGCTAAATCAAATGTTCTTACGTTTCTCTTAGCCTGCTTTGCCCTTCATATTCCCTCCACAATATGGCGCTTGGACTAATCTGTGTGCAGGTAAACATCTTTTGAAGGGGCAATACACTCAAGGTGGGCCTTCTTGGGAAGATGTTACAGTGAGAGTCTGGTGTGAGCATTTGTGACAAGAAGCTGGCATACAAAGCATTGACTGTTATCAAAGTAATAATTGTTACCAGTCAGCAAGTCTCAACATGGTAACTGCTCCTTGTACCTGAGAAAGCCAAGGTCACTCCAAAAGACTGATGGATGGGCTTGAATGCTCATACAAATGAAATAAGGAGTTTTACTAGATGATCTGTAATCTTTTTCCTGGTTGCCTCAAATACTTTGGGAAGCTCCTCTGCCTGTTTTTGTATTTTGGCAGCAGCCTGAAAAAAAGCTTAAAGTCCATTACAATTGTTCCCCAGGACTCAAGGGAATAAGATTGTGGTACATAAGCCCAGATACATTTTGGCTCAGTTGTACTTTCTGGAAGCCAAGTTGTTTAAGAATCGACTTAGTGCAAAGGAAGGTGGACTTTTCTCCACTGCTGGAACTAAGCAGCTATGTTGTGTTCTATTGAGAAAATTCAGTGCATTGGTCGAGTTAAGGGCATTTTGATGCCCCTGTATCCTCAGGAAGAGTGATATTTTACAAAGCTTTGGATAAATTATTATTGCCATGGTTATATTGACAGCCTCTGCTAGTGATTTTACAGTAATTTGTTAAAAGGAAAAAAAAATGACTTTCCTTGCAATTTTGTGCTTAAATTAGCCCTCCCATATATAAGGAATATTATAAAACTAAGTCTACAATTTTGAATTTTTCTCAAGGGTAAGAGCTTGTAAGTCAACATTTTCAGTAGTCTTACAAAATTTGGAACAATTTACTCATTATTAGTCAAGTCTCTTTACATATTTGAAGTATTAAGCTTCTGAGAACTTGTCTTTCTACCAGTTAAACATCTGCAGTTCCTTCATTCCTCCAGAGGTTGGACCAGACCCCTGGTCATGGTCTACTCAGAGATTCATCTGACCTACATATCTGGAGACAGCCAAGTGTGCTATTCCTTCCACACTCAGTACCCTTCATGTAGGGATGATAAGCTGTTTCTTGTATATGTCTTCTCTACCCTCATCCCTTTAAATCTGAGTTGGCCTCACAGCAGCTAGGTTCATCTTTACAAAGGACACAGAGATTTTCCTTACTGCTCCTTTCCACTGAAGCTAAAGGCCCTATTAGAGATTCAGCTACCTGAGATGGCTACACTGTAAGAAGCCCAGGGTCCCTTGGGAAACGCTCGTGGACTGACTGATCTCTGGCTGCCCTCTAGCTTTTGCAAAGTCATTCCTGGTGAGAAAACAATACGTTTGACTTATCTTAGGGATGCTAAGCACTGATGCTGCCCATTTTGGCCAAGTGAAGACTGTAAAATCATATTTTAGCCCAATTTTCTGTGGCAATGGGAAGTTTCCATTCAGTCAAAGTCTAGGCATAGCCATCAAGAATATGTACTGCTTTGATAGAGGACCTGAGTTCAGTTCCATGTCAGGCAGATCAGAGCTTTCTGAAACCCCAGTTCCACAAGATAAAACTCTATTTTTTAACCAGGGGCCCGCATGAATGCGTGCGTGTGAGCAGGTGTGTGCGAGTGCATATGTGTGTGTGTGTTTATTTTAAAGACAATCTGGCATTTACATGTTCTAGCAGACAGTATTTTCAACCTATTCTCTTATAGAGACACTCTCTCTAAAGAAACAAGAGCAGGACTGAGAGTGACATTGGGAAGTTAGTAATGTTAGTTAAACACATACGCATACTCATGTGCACACAGACACACCGCATGCTTGTGCACACACACACACACACACACACACACACACACACACACTGAGAAAATAAAGCCAAGCTGCCAAAAGCAAATGGTAAAGGGCTGTTTGGGGGATTTTGTAGAATCCCACTCACAGAGCCTTTAACAATTTCTGATCTAGCCTGCATAAACCTAATATTTATATGAAGTTGTAGCTACTGTACCTGTTCCCCAGAAGTCTATATGTTAAATGCTTGATCTCCAGCCTATAGTGTTACCTGGAGATGGTAGAACCTCACCAGGGTAGACTTTGTGAGTGCTCTTACAGGGGATTGCAGAATGGAATCCTAGTCTCTCTCTGACTCTCCCTCTGTTTCTCTGTTTCTGTCTCCAAGTCTCTGTCTTTCTCTGTCTCTCAGTCTCTCTCTTTATCTATCTCTCCCTCTGTCTCCTTCCCTGTCTCTCTGTCTCTGTCTCTGTTTCTCTCTCTCTCTTTCTCTCTACCTCTCTCTACATTCTGACCACCATGTACCACACCTTATTACATACTGCTGCACTTGATGTCCAAAAGCAGTTAACTGACCGTGGACTGAAACTTCCTCAAGTGTAAACCAAATTAAGTCTTTCTTTTCCAAGCTGATTATCCCCATTATTTATAAGAGAAAGAAAGGACTAGATCACCCAGGTGATAGCCTAAGTCCTGAGAAGTTAGGACAGGGTGCACATAGAGTTTAGATGAGTCTGCTTTAGCGTAGAGAATCCTGAATGGGAAGTGTACAGCAGGGACGCCCATCAAGGATGAATGAGAAAATGGGGCAAGTACTGCTGCCAAGCAGACTTCCTTCCTGCTAATAGCAGGATTAGGTGTCCTTGCAAAAAGAAATTACCCACTTTGTATCCTTTTACTTCTGACTCATTATCCAGAGCCTTCACTTGATCCCAGTTCAGGATAATTTTGGAGTCCGATGAATTCCATATGATGTTTCCAGGGGGTTGGCTTGGTGCTATAAAAAAAAAATTAAGATAGACGAAGTCACAGATTATTAAATCTCAATGGATTCCGAGGAATATCCCCTTACTAGAATTCTAGAGTAGAGGCAATTTAATGGGCGATTGCACTAATATGTGTCTTCAAGGTCACTGAAATCTGACGAGATACAGCATTGCGAATGGAAAAAGATTCAGTTGGTCGCCTACCATTTATAGCTAAAAGAAGTAGTCCTTCCCAGTGAGGAGAAAAACATTTATCTTTCTGTCCTCTGGAGCAATGAATTTGGCATGCTATTCTGAAAGGTTCAGTTAAAATGCTAAGGTGCATTTGAATCTATATAATGATACCAATTAGTATGCAAATGATCCCTGGGAGGTTGGGATAGGTAATGAACTTGGAGTATGTTTGATGAATCCCCAAAATATTTCTGAGCAACTCTGTCCTTACGTGGCTTTCTGGTCGTGACATTGACTGTTGCACTGGAGGGTCCTGTCCCAGCTGAGTTATATGCCTTGACAGATAAGTGATACAGAGCGCTTCCTTTCAAGTTGCTGATTTTCGTGGATGTCTGATTTCCAACTGTTCGTATTTTTCTAGCGTTTTCTTCCTTATCATCATGTCTCCAATATTTTACCTGATAAAATAAAAAGAACGACCTTGGAAATTATATCCACTGGGGATACTTCCAATGTCATTAGGTAATAATATTGTTATGCAAGTTCTTATGATGGAGGTAAATTTCTATGTTAACTCATGAATAGAGCTTTTAGAACAAGGAAATCCACATGATCTGTGAAATTATCCACAGTAAGAAAATCTGCTTTTGTCTTATTTTCCCACTGAGATGGCCAGTGTGGAGAATTATCAATGGCTATATCTGTCATTTCTCTCACATTTGTTTTGAGTCCAGGTGATTCTAAGCATATAATATTGAAAAAATAGTTTTAAAGATTTTTTTAAAAAATTGTGTGTGTGCCTGCATGTTCTTTCTTCCTGTCCTTGTCCCTATCCCTCTCCTCCTCCTCCTCCTCCTTCTTCTCTCTCTCTCTCTCTCCCTCCCTCCCTCTCCCTCTCCCTCTCTCTCTTTCACACACACACACACACACACACACACATACACACACACACACACGTATACATGTGAATATAGATAACTACAAGAGAGCATCAAATCCCTTGGATCTGGAGTTCCAGGCAGTTGCTTAATTACCCAGGAAGGATGCTAGAAACTGAACTCAGATCCTCTACAAGAGAAATGAACACTCTTGACTTCTAAAGTCATCTCTCTATCCCCATGCACAGATTGTATTTATGCTTCTTTTGCCAACTGTATTGCAAATCTTTAGGTAAAGAAGGAGAGAGAAATATAATAAACTTAAGCATAAACATAGGTAAAGGGTGGTCTCACAGTAGATTCTTCAATTCTTCTATCAATGGTTACGGTAGAACTAGGCCTCTAGAACAGATACCTGTGTAAGGCAATGCAAGTCTTCTCATATCAGTGAACGTGCCTTAGAAGTTCACCAAGATATATCAATCAAATGCACTGGTCTCTATCTTACCTCATAACCTTGAATCCGTCCTCTGTTCTTCCCAATAGGGGAGGCCCAGAAAACTTCGATATCTGTGGCAGAAAGACTCCTGGCAAAGATACTGGTTGGAGGCTTGGTGGGCTCTGCAAATGAATTCAGGAAAATTTACAACTGCGTCAGCTTTATCACAACAGGTGATTTTTCTATAACAGGCTTCTATAAATGGGTCTAGAAGGCAAAAATAACCCATGGCCATATGTCCTTCATACTCGTGAGACACACAATCCCACCCCAGATAAACCATTGTCATCTGTAGTGTGGTGGTTAGGAAAGAGATACTTATGAAGTTTTACAAAGGCCTACGCTGTAAGAAATGGAACTACAGTGACCCAGGGGTAAGTTTAGCAGTAAGTTGTCATAGTTAGTGATTTGTTCGGGTAGCTCTTTCTTAGCTGAGTTATAGTCTCCATTGCTGGATTATGAAAAAGAAATGAACATAGTTAACTGAATTGACTAAATTTCAAGTAAGCTGCATGGATTCTTAGTTTTATAAAATAATCTCTTAAATCCACGATAAATCATTTACAGTTTCTGGGACTCAGTATTCCCATATGCAAACAGTAAATGGAACCAATAGCTTCTCACAATCTAGCTGCATTTGCCAGATTTTTATGTGAGTTGTACGCCATTTGTATATAAAATTTTCTTTTAATATTCTGCCTTACTGAAAAACCTAGTTTAGCCATGACTTAAATAATACATTTTACCTTGGGTAATTATGCACTTTGTAAAATGTAATTCAAATCAGTACATAACTATTTGATAGTTTTAAAACTTCATCTGTTCCAGGGACCCATTACTGATACACAAAAATGCCATCTTCATTCTCTTAAGCCCCAACACATGCTATAATAAAACTCCTCTTAAAACTAACACATTTAGCTGTTACAATTTACTATCAATGTGCATAGTCCAGGAGATATTGGACATGGAAATTTCTATTTATATATATAATAATAAGATTCTGCTTATGTGCCAATTCAGAATTTTTAAAATGTCACCTGATACACAGGGGAAAACATTAGCCATCCTCAGGAAACTCTGTCCATCGTGAAAACATATACCAAAACTTCAAAACTTGAAATATGTTGGTATGAACATTATCATAGTGAAAAATGCAGATGTTATAAATACTATGGCTACAAATGATACTCAAGACATGAGACATAAACAACTATTCCATGTGGCAGGCCCAGGGAATCATAGAAAACCTTTGCTATTCAAGGTGGGGCCAGAAGAATGAGTAGGGATTTATAAAGTGAGTAAGATGAAGAACGGGAAACGCAGAAGCATATACAAGGGGACAGATTTGGTTTGGATGGTTCCCAGTCTTTTGCATGTGGTTGTAGTATGTAGTATGTAGTATGTGGGGGAGAGCTATGATCATCAGCTGAGAGGTAGGGGAGAGGCCACGGAAGCCTGCCTCCTCCACGGGAATCATTTCTCTACAAGAAAAAAAAACATGCAGTTTCTTTGATGACTCCAAACTATTGTTTCAACTTTTAGATGCTATCCTGTGATTTTAATTCTGAATATTATCATTACAGCAACAAGGGCAAGCTCTGAGCATTCTTAGGACTATGTGAGAGGCATTGTAAATGCAGGACCTTCCCAGAAGAAGTAAGTATGAAGACCCTTGAATATTATGGCAGTGTGAATGGTAATCAAGTTGCTTCATGAGTTTAAGTTGGCTTAAACACAAGCAAAGGGTAAGAGTGAAACATTCCATTTTTGTATTTGCCTAAAGGAACAAAGTAGGATTCTTTAAAAATAATGATAACACACAGGTGCAGAGCATTTATATATCAATAGATAGATAATAGACACATAGAAAAATATATCTGAAGATAACACAGCACTTGTAAGCTTAGTTGGTCCTTTTCAATGTAATCAATTGGTGTAGAGCTGTGTGTTTTCATATATGATAAAGTTGTAAATGAGCTTTCTTGTTTTGGAGAAAGATTGAAATATGTATCCAAGGCTGGTCTCAAACTAGCTAATATGCTCAACCTCCCATATTATGGGATTATTGGAGTGCACACAGATAGCCAGAGTGTCTGTGTTCAAGAGAGAGAGAGAGAGAGAGAGAGGAAGAGAGAGGGAGAGAGACACAGACAGACAGACAAACACACACACACACACACACACACACAGAATATAGTAGGTAGTAAGCCAATGATTTTATAGTATACTTGTCTGTAATGAAAATATCCTTTTGATTTATATGTTATACTCTAAGTTGATGGTACATCCTGAAAGGAACACCATTTAGAATTGAAGAATTATCAAGGTAGCATGAACCATACCTTCTTCAGCAGAATACACCAACGTGGTGGGACTGAAAGGGCCTTCCCCTTTGTTATTGAAGACACCCACTTTAACCTCAAAGGGAGAGAATGGACGCACGCTCTCATTCCTGAACACATATCTGGAGGCATCAGCTGAAGCCAGCACGGTCAGCATCCAGATCATTTTGCCATGTGGCCGGAAGGCTACCACGTAACCAAAGCCTCTGCCATTCTGTAATTCCTCAGGGACTGTCTGGGGAGGAAGGGAGGTTGTACTCAGAAAGCACAGTAGTTTGATTCAGTTCTTAAAGGGGACTCCCCAATTCTTGCTTCAGTTGATATAACTGTTAAAGACTATTCCTCACCAACTGAAAATGTGTTTACAAGTACCTTTTAAGCTTAGGGCTATCCTTTAACCCGCCTCATATATTCATTTGGTACCAGAGCCTTGAAAACAAAATGAAGATCAGCTCTGGGGAGATGGCCTCTGGTAAGGTGGACTCATCTCTGAAACAGTTACCAATGATGCTCAATTAGCCACCCAGTTGATTACAACAAAAACAAAAACAAAATCAAAATCCCTTCCATCACGAACCATCCATTACTCATTTTCCTTGGATGTCAAATAGATGCATGAATTCACAAAAGAGGGCCATCTCTGCTCAGGTAAGATCCTGCCCCTGAGGAGAGACTCTGAGCTCAGCTGGGAGGGAAGGAGAGATTTCTTTCCTTGCACTGCTGGTGCCCTGGGTGAATGAAAGGCTTTTTATTTCAGGGGACATTGTCTAAAATCTTTGGAACACATTTCAAACCTTTTCTGAAGCTTCCACCTCCTCTCTCAAAATCAATTTTTAATAAATTGGTCACTAACCTTCCTCCAGGTTGTTTAAAGAAATACCTCACAGCCCAGAAGCAAAGCCAACTGCCAGGAAATTGTTCTGGGACACTCAATCTATAGCTGGCAGATGTTTTAAATCAATTGGCCATGCAGCAATTCAGAAAGAAAAAGAAAGACTGGTTTTCTCTGAAACAGACTTCCTTATTGTTTAAAAAAACTAAAATAAATAAATAAATAAATTAGTGTTATCTCCTCTTTCATGATTTTTTTTTCTGTGAGCAGTCAAATTAAAACTTGCTTCAGCAATGGGTGGCCAAGCACCTTTACTTCCTGATAGTCATTAGTATATTTCTTGGAAACAGAGGGGAACAGTTCCTGGCTTCTTGTCATATGGAGGGAAATAACAAAATAGCACAGAGAAATCCATGTCCCTTTGGTTCTGTGATGGATTTACCTCCCAGGTTATAACCAGTTCAGATTTGCTGCCTCCACCACCACTGACGTTAGCCGGGGTGACTTCAGGGACTGCAGGAGACAAAACAGAAACCAAGTTATTTCAGGTGTTAATGGAAAATGGTAGCCAGGAAGGTTACCTAGATGGGCTTCCTCACTGTTAGTGAGTACTTGGGCACATGTCTTTTTATTTTTGGATGTCAGAAGTGACATCCCCAAGGGGAGCACTATACTGGCTTCCAGAAGCAAAATCTCCCAAGGAAATTGCTCTTAATTACCTGTTTCTGGTTCAGTGGGGTATACACATTACCAGGGACCACTGACCAATTGTTTAGCTCCGTCTCTACAGACCTAGGAGTTCACAGAGGAAGAAAGGACTGAAGAATCTGTTCTCTTGCTTGGTTAGACATTTATTAGCTATGTGGTGGTAACACAAGGAAAAGACAGGACAAACTGTGCCCACGTGGACCTTACAATCTAGTGGGAGGATGAGAGCACATGCAGAAAATCACAGAGAAACTTGGACAACACCCAATGATGTCGCAGACAGAATGGAGAAGAGCAGTGGTGTTCTGGAGTAGCAGGTTGCTCAGAGGAGCGCTGGGCTAATCGCTTCTCAGAAGAAGGTGAGCTTTGAGCTGGGTGTTGAAGGAAGTGGTGGACTTAGGTTGACCCCTGGCTCACTGTGCTTAACCTCTCTGATCCCCAGTGTTCTCTGTAAAAGAGGGGAAATCAGACTCACTTCCTTCTCAGGATTACAGGGCAGTCTTGAGTTATAGATTTGGAGATGTGGGAAGAAAGCCTAGGGTTAGTTATGCCATCATATAAATGAAGGACTCCAGGCAGATACTTAAAATATCTAGCTGAGGACTTCAGCTGGCCAGTCAGTACATGCCCTTGATTAAAGGCAGCAATACATGGATTTTTTTTTTTTTTGTCATCAATTCCAAGAATAAAGTGAAATTGCTGGTCTGCTTAGGATCTTGCTATACCTTTATAAATCCTTGTTATTTACATGGCTGGGAGCTCTACAGAGGTCACAGAACAGGATCTCCCACTTAACAAGAGCGTAATCTGCCCCAGCTGGCTGTATAATACTTTGATCCTGTGTATATCACACAAGTTGTATGCAGGTTACTCTCATTCTTTACTTGTGGAAATGGTTTATGTCCTACGAAAATCTTAGCAAAGACTTCTGAGGAAATGTTCTCTGACCATCTGTGCTTTCTTTTTGTTTTTTTGTTTGTTTTGTTTTTTTGTTTGTTTTTTGTTTTTCTTACACATGAAGCAAAGAAGAGAGAGTTGACCTCAGAGGTATTATGCTGTTTTGTGCTCTACTGCTAGACTCAAATAATTTTAAGAACTTGATTAAATCTCACTACCCGAAAGGTTGAGATTCTCCTGGCCTGGTGTGTGATCATTGTGATCCTTTAAGGGAAAAGGTGATAAATACAGAGCTCATTGAAACTAATGATTAGGAAGAAGTCTAGGTTTCTCCTTCAGACAGTGCTTTCAACCTTTCTAAAGCTGTGACCATTTAATATAGTTCCTCACATTGTGGTGATCCTCAACCACAAAAAATGTTTTTGTTGCTACTTAATAACTTTGCTATCGTTGGGAATCATAATGTAAATATCTATCTTTTCCAATGGTCTTTGGTGACTCCTGTGAAAGTGTCATTGCACCTCCAGGTTGAGAATCACTGCCTGAATGGGAGCTACCAGAATGCATATTTTGAATGGTACTCACGAGCCTCTTCTGTTCTCCGTTTCTCTGAGGGCCGGCTGGGTTCCCCAATGCCAATCACGTTAGCTGCAACAGTTCGGAATTCATATTCAACCCATGGATTCAAACCCACCACAGTTGCTGTGAATGTCTTCCCATCGACGAGTTCTGGAACTGAAAGATATCCAAAGGTGGGTGAGAGGGTTTAAGAGAATCCACTCAGGTCCATTAAATGTAGAGATGATTATAGGAACATCCACCACCACTAACACCACCACCACTACCACTTCCAAGGATCACATAGTAGTTATCCTACTGGGATAGTGATGAAGACATATGAACATTTTTATATCAAATTCACAAATTCCAGGCTGTGCTTTCTTTTCCCTTTTCTGCTTTTGCATTAGCTCTGTTTATCAAATGCTTCAGAGAAAAAGCTTAAGAGGGATAAGGATTTATTTTTGCTCATGCTTTTCAAGGTGATGGTCAAAGGTTCGCGCTTCAATGCTTGAGACCTGAAGCCAGGCAGAATACCATAGGGGTGGGAATACCATGGTATCTCAGAGCTAGAAACATGGTGTCTGGGAAACAGAGAGGAGCAGGAAGGGCCCAAGGGCAGGATATTCTTCAAAGGAGTACCCCAATGATCTCTAGCTAGACCCCCCACTTCCTAAGCTTTCATCTGTTTCCAAAATAGTGCCTGTGGCTTAGGACAAAACATTCATTGTATGACCTAGTTGGGGACATTTCATGTTCAAATTGTAACACTGTTATTTCTATCAGTGGATCAGTACTATTAATATTTTTGTCTTTCTTTGCTCATTCATATTAGTGCTATAATTGTTTTGATAAAATTTTATTGTCATTTCTTATAGGTCTTAATCCTTTTACCAACCCCAACCCCTACACCTGCCAATATTTCATTTTTTTTTACTGAGATGGCATTTGAGTTAGAAATTAGACAAACAGAAGTTCCTGCAAGCAAGATACACAGTCCTTTAGACCGAAGGAAATGTGGAGTGTCCTTGATGTCTTGAAGCAGAAATAAATGCTAAGCACAATTTTATGCAGCCTATTAAAATCATGTTGCCAGTCCATTTTTTATATTTGTGTTAATTTTTAAGGACCTCATATGTATTTTGATTACCCCTCCCAATTCCTTTAGTTTATCACACCTTAGAAGTAGTTTTCTGTTTGTCAACTTTGACTTTCTGTCAAAGAGGATTCAAAGAGGTGCTTTAGGAAGAAAGATAAGGAAACTGGATCATTATTTTTACTATGCTAACCAACAGAACTCTCTAGAACATCATTTCTGTTAAAGAGAAATGATAAAAAACTTTTTGAGTGAACATAATTTTACTTTACTGTTAGAATAGCTGTAATGATTAGATATAGACCCAGAATTATATAGTAAATGCCCAAGAACATGTGAACTGGGAATTATCTGGTGAAACACCTTTGAGTCTTGAAGACTTTGTGTCTTATGGTATCAGCAACTGGTGTCTGACTTGAGAGAACTGGCGTAACAAAGAGTGTAAGAGAATTACTTCTTTTTAACAATATGCCACTACTTATAGTAACATTAGTGTAATAGCTTGAACTTGGAATCTCTCTCAAAGGGCCACATTATAAAAGCTTGGCCCTAGGTTACTGGTGGTAGTTTGGGAAGTAACAAAAATCTTAGGAGGTGATATGCCACTGGGGTACCCCTTTGAAGAGCATTCTATCTTTGGCTCCTTCCTGACACTCATGTTTCCCAGATATCATAAAGTTTCTAGTTATGAGACATCATATTCTCACCACCATGGTATTCTGACTGGCTACAGGCCCCAAGCATTGAAGCCAGCCTATCTTTGACCAAAATCCATAAAACCATGAACCAAAACAAATTTTTATCCCTCTTAAACTGTTTCTCTCAAGAACCCAGCTTCTAACCAAGAAGCTAAAACAGAAAAAGAAAGCACGGAAAAGAGTTTATAAAAATGATTAAAACATTTCCATGCCTTTTCATCTCCAAATTAATAGAAGTACAGGTGGAGTCAGCAAGACAAAAGGCTCCACACAGTGCTCAGATATTATATTTTATTATATTCTAGACACCTGTCCATTAGCCTTGCAAAGACTGTGATTGTAGGCTTGCATTTTTCTACTACTTTCCAGTGTGGATCACTGTGGAGTGAAGGTGATTTTAGGTAGAACATAGATCAATGCATTTTATTTTTTTAAATTGTTTGAAGCTTGTTAAGGAAATAAAAGTACCCAGCATAGCACACCGATCATTTAACAGAGGCTGATGCTCAGATCCAGTGATACTCATGTAAGTTAGTGTGGAGGAAAACATTAAAAACATCATAGTAGAGTGGCTCATGTCTGGGAGATACAGATGAAATGTATCATTTGCAACTCTGTTGACCTAGATGGCTTAGCGTCTTCCATATTTTATTCCTACTTCATTCTAGAAGTTTCTGACAGACAACGGCACCCAGCATGCAATATGGTACCTGTGCTGACTGCTTGCCATCCCACGGAGAATGGAGTCCTAGCTTGGATGACATACATGGTGATAGGGCTGTGGTTGTCAGGTCCTGGTCTCCAAGAAAGCTGAGCAGTGGTGTCTGTGATTTCATCTATGGTCACAGCCTCAGGAGGACCTGGAGGACCTGGAAGAAGGAAAAGCATTCAGAATTAGACAGTGTACTCAAATGTCCAAGTATGTAACCTACTCACTTAAATGGGGGTACTGAATCACTCAGTCATGTGTTTACCTACATGTCCATTTCATAATTTCTTTTTAAAAATCTCCTGGGTAACAAGAACCTAGTTTAACTTTGAAACTATAGCAATGAACTGATACATGTTGCTTTTTGCAGAGCCTCCCAGAACATAGGGAAAACACAAACAGGCAAAGAAAGGATTACAGTGGAACATCGGGAGAGTATGTTGGGGCACTTGCTGCCATCCTCACTGCATTCAGCAGCTGCACGTGCTTTTAAGCAAAGGGACTGCTGTGAAAATGGCCAGTTCACAAGAGTCATCCTCCTCTTTGAAGTAATTCCAAAACTGAGTTGGAGTCTAACATCCCCCAGGATGTTAGTTTCTATATGACATTCCTATATTTTTCTACTTATCTTGCTGATGGTTATGCTTCTCTGCTTCTGTGTACTTAAACCATTGAAAAAAGAAGAAATGCTATCTAAATGGCAGTCTGGAGATCATACACAGAGGGATAGAACAACAATTATGAGGTGAAACATCAAGAGGGTCAGAGGAAAGACCCAGAACTTTCCTAGCTGCCAGTATTACAAGCTGTGGCCAGACAGTTAAATGTTTTTTTTTTTTTTTTTTTTTTTTTTTAACAATGTAGCTCAGATATCAATTTATCACCTTGGAATAGAAGGGGAAGGTGAATGTATTAGGTGATTAAAACCCTTACTTGTTGGGCAGACATAAGGAGAGATTCCCAAGAAGATTTTTCTGATCCCCAAATTAGCAATCAAATATATTGTCAAAAGATTACTGGGCTGTGCTGAAGGGACAAGGTAGAAAGGCTACCTCTAATGGAGTAGGGGAAACATAATGGGAATTCCCCAGGGAAGATTCTGTTTGGAAATCTCTTTCACCTTTATGCAGCACCCTGCATTCTCTCTGCTTCTTTAAAAATCACTTTTATAAACTCACAGGTGAGGCTAAATTTATCTTCTTCCCCCCACTCCTGGATGAAATGCCTGCAAATGTGTATGTTGGAACTGATTAATTTTCCATGGTGACATTTCAGCAAGCCAGTCTAATGCCATCTAGACAGAGCTGAGGTAACCTTTGGTCTTTACTCCTAATAACCAGGCAAAGTCCAGAAGACAATCTATGCTCCTTTGTATCTGACCAGCCTTCTCCTCCTGGTATTTCTACCCTTTTACTTTATGAATGTTGTTCAAGAGCCTTTAGAATCTCCCACAAATAGAAAAGTGTTCCCTTTAAACTGCTCAAAGAATTAAATCAATAGGAGCTATCTGAGTCCCTTTGTGGCCGCTGTGTAGGAAGCAAAGGAAGGGGTGGTAAGGGCCTGGCTCTGGAGGGAAGAAGATGCTTTTAGGAACCCTCTCATCCTTTATCTTCTTGTCACCATCCCTACCAGTGCATAGCTGTGCTCTTAGTGACGGTTTACTTTGTGGTAGGAAAATTGGATCCCTCTTTCAGCAACAACGGCAACGACAACAGCAACAACAAAATGTCCACTGAACAAATACAAGATGTTTTTGTCACAGCACAAGGACAACTATTTTGATACTGGTGTCTGCCTCTTGCTGAGGGAAGAGAGGCCTTGCTGGTGGCCATGAGACAGTTGCAGATTAAGTAAAGCAGGCATCAGGGGATTAAAGAGCCAACATACAAACCCGTACTTCTTCCAAATATGAAAACCTCTTAAGGGCAGTAGAATACATTTCTGTCTCCTCACTGCAATGTGGATGAAAGATGCAAGGACAGAGCAGGAGGAGATAAGATGAAAGATTGTGTCTTTAAGTGTCATATTAATTTATTGGCCTTATTAACTGATTAGGCTAGAGTTTCTTTTAGACTGCGTTTGCAAATTCCTTTTGGTATGCAGTGCTATTTTCTGGGAAATGAAGTATACAATATCATTTAAGAACTTCAAGTACTACTGATTTAAATATTTATTAGTCTAATTTATTGGTTTTTAAACTGCTGATCTGAACATTATCCTAATTAAGTAGAGGATAAATTACCAACAACAGAATTCCTTTGTCCCTAAGGGGAGAGTAGATCAGCTCTGGTGTGTTTTTAAAATGGAAATAAACACATTTCTATACATTATTCTGTGGGCAGATCTACTTAAGTTGAAAATATAATATTCAAATTTTTTTATCTGGCCTTTAACTTTATGGCTCCCATTCTTTTAAGGCAATTAACAGGTAGCTAAAGCAGTCATAATGGGAATGCAGTATTTCTTTAACCTCTCTTGACAATTAAGTTGCTAATTCCCCAGCACGTCCCCCTCACATTTGGTCAGGGCATACAGCAATACTTTGCATTGATTCTCAAAATAGCTTATTCCCTGTACACTCAGATTCACCCTGCCTTCAATCTTGAGCCAGGGTTTATATTTTAGGCTCAGGTGGCGGGCCAGAAATCCCCATCACCAACAGTTAAGAATCCTGATTAATGAGTTTTGGGGCCCGAGATTATCTTGATGCTCTGGGTTGGCTTTTATTTGTTTGCTTCTTTGTTTAGTAGAGTCGGGTGTGGAGCCCAAGGCTTTAATGCATGCTGTACAAATGCTATGTCATGCAGTTATACCTGCAAGTTTGGGAGTTAAAAGACAAACAAAAACCTGTTGGTTACACAGTTTTACAGAGCTTTTAATTTCCATTGAATTTGTTTTTCTATTGATGGGTTAGAGATGGCTCAATGATTAAGAATACTGGTTGCTCTTCTGCAGGACCCATGCTCAAATCTCAGAAATCTTATGGTAGCTCACAACCATCCTGGTATGGTAGCATCACAACAACTCCTGGGGAATCACTGGGATCTCAGCCCTCTTCTGGCCTCTGAGTGTACTGCATGCACATGACAACTCCCACTTTGGTTTTGCTCTTGGTTAGGTGTGGTGGCACATACCTGGAACTTCAGCATTCAAGAGGCTGAAGCAAGAGAATTGTGAGTTTGAAGCAACCTTCTCTCTAAAAATATCTTAAAAGTTTACATTTCGTTAATAAATTGATTTGGATCCTGGAATTTTCTCCAGCTAGTGGACTCTATGGTAGTCATATCTGCACAGTTATAACCAAGGTCGATGTTCTGTATGGAAATTCCCTCCTATTCACTACATTCCAAGCAAGTGTGGGTTTGTTTCCTTAGCAAGTCATATTTTAAAACCAAGGCAGCCTTCTTGGAACATGGACCAGGAGTGCAATTGGGTTAAGAGAATGCTGGGTGCTTGTGAGAACACTCCAAGAAAACAAGAAAAGAGTCTTGTGACCTCAGATTCCTCAAAACACAATATTGCTCTTAGAATCTGTTTTCTAGGGTATAGTGTATAGGAATGAGTTTACTTCTGATTACTCATTATTGCTTGCTGGTGTTATTCAATTAAATGTTTATATACTTCTATGGAGAAACATATTTTTGCCATGTGTGACTTGTCCTTGTGACTGAATACAGCTTGAACCCATGAGAACTTTACTTAGGTGACCTTTCTTCACCTTCAGAGTATAACTTGTCTGATGCACTGAATAAAGTTGGCTATTCGTGAGTCCTTTGGTTTGCCTCATTTGTCAGCTCCATTCTCCCAGATCCTACTACCTCCAAAGTAGTAAACACCACCCTAATAATTCTATAGGAAATGAGTTACTTAAGCCCCTGTTACACTACTAATTTAGAACACTAATGTG
Organism: Apodemus sylvaticus; assembly: GCF_947179515.1. Lineage (NCBI taxonomy): Eukaryota > Metazoa > Chordata > Mammalia > Rodentia > Muridae > Apodemus > Apodemus sylvaticus. The sequence goes on along the minus strand of NC_067473.1, from coordinate 138,134,527 downwards.
GTTTTTGTCCAGGTGAACCATAAAAGGGCTAGCTGATTTACTTTTCAAACTAATTGTTTTGGTTAACCTAAAGTTATTCTAGAATACCTGTCAACTCAGTAGTCATAACAGGACATTTAATTCAGTATGAGAACTGGATTTTCTCAGTGTACTTTCTGGTTACGCATTTTTTTTCATGAAAAAAATGCAGGTTCAAAAATTTCTATTGACTGTTAACCACTATGCAATATGGTTAACTTATGCTGTTTTAACGTAATTCAAAAATACTGAGGTTTTATGTTGCTTTGGTAGAGTCCATACCATATAAACATTAAAAGGGCAAAAAGCAAGCAATAAGAAATAATAATAAAAATTTGAATACCTCTTACAATCAGGTCCGCTGCAGCAGAGAGTTTGTCCACACTTGTTTGGACCATGCAGACATATTTCCCGGCATGCTTCAGTTGGATGTTTCGGATCATCAAATCACCAGCTGAATCCTGCTGATAAAGTAGAGGAAAGTGGCTACAATTACTTTTTAATGAGCCCTAAATATCATTATCACATGAAGGACACTATGACTAATGGATTTATTTTACACCGGCTGATGAGAACATTAGTGATGCACGCCATGGCTATTAGAACCAAGGGAGCCAGCCTGAGAGATAAGAACACCAATGTTGTCAGAGAGCTTATCTTCCACAGGAGCTCAGGTGTCTGGATCAGTCGGCTACTCCTGCTGGCATCACTCAATGTTACACAATGTGGCTTTTGATAGAGCCTTATGGGTTCCCTTCAGCCTGTTCTCAGTCTCTTGCCTGCACTCGCATTCTGAGACTTTGAAATTCTATATTTGGAAAAAGGAGGCGAGCCTCCATTTAGAGGCATCTGCAATTTTTCGGCAGAACCCTCTCTTGCAGCCAGCATTTTGATTGCTCTCAGGTTTGAATTAAAGGATTATGAAGGCCAGACTCTCTAAGGAAATCTTGAATCATCTAGTGTGGAATAGTGCTAATTTGTTTTCCAAATGCCAAATGCATGTTTGATTAGCAGATGAATAGGACTAATTACATCCTAGGGTTGATGCCTATGTGCCCCGCATCCATTTCTATACTGCTCACCAGAAAACCACTTTTTATAAATACAAAGTAATGTCTCCACAAGACTGTTCGATCCTGAAGTTTGGTTTCACAGCCCTGATAGTGAGAAGCTTGGAGAGTAAGGGTGTGAACACTTTATGGGTTAGAGTAGAAATGCTCTCTTTACTCTGAATCCAAACTACAGAGCAAGAAGTTGACACAGACTTTGAAGTTGCTATTTCTCCAGAGTGACTCTCTGTAGGATTTTGTATATACCCAGGACTTTCAGAGTGCTTTAGATATGTTAGCACACAAAATTCCAAAATGTTCTGTGGCATGGGTAGTTTTGTTAGCTCATTTACAGATGAGAAAACTCTAACATAAAAAAGCTAGACAACTTTCTGTAAGTCTTTCTGTAAGTCATGTATGCAGCAAAAGACAGTTCCTCTCTTGTTTTCTGTGTATCTACGTAAAGTGATTTGATTTGTTGTATACTGGACCATGTATGTAGTATGCATGTGAAGAAGAGTACAACCTCACTTGTCATTCCTTAAGCATTGTCCTCATTGTCATTTGACAAAGGGTCTCCTACTGGCCTAAAACTTGCCAAGTAGATGAGGCTGGCTGGCAGACCAGCCAAGGGAATCTGCCTGTTTCTGTCTCCTTGGACTGGGATTCCAAGCATGTGCCGCCATGCCTGAATCCATTCCAGGGATTGAATTTAGGTCCCCATGTTCAGCAGACCAGCCCTAACCCTTGTTATTGATGATAGTTATATACTCCCTCCCCTCCAGGGAAGAACTTATCCCTATTTAAAGGCAACAAGTCTTCTTTTGTTTCAGTAAAACAGTCACATTCATATTTACTGGGGGCAAAGAAGAAGTCAGGAGGCCAATTGTTACAACTAGGATTAGAAGAAGAAAGATACAGGTGTGTCCCAGAGGCAACTAAGTTTTGGAGACTTAGTTGTTTGGGGCCCATGCCTGCTGTGTCATTTCATCTAAGTTTCTTAATCTGTCTGCCTCTCAGTTTATTGACCTTTCAAAGAAGGATGCTTTCTACTGTGTGATGGTGTGAAAATCAAATGAGTCTGGATATCTATGTGAAATCCATTCACAAACTATGAAGCATAGAGTAAATTTAAACTTGTCTTATTGATGGCTGTGATCAATTTTCTTTGTGAGACAATCATGTCAAAGACCGTAAGTCTAATTCAAGAAGAGCTCAGATAGTTTTATTTTTCTTTCTGAAAGTTCTTTTATTAATAACCTTTGTGTTCTCATCCAGTTCCACTATTTACTGATCACATTTCAGTATTAAAAATGGGAAAATAATTACTAACCTATTTCATAGGGCTTTTGTGGTCATTCAGGAGCTAATATATAATGAGATGATTGATAAATGATTAGGTACCTTGCAGGTAAAGAGAATCAGCATTCTGAACCTAAGATAGTTCACATGATGGGCCTTTTAAGTAGTGATTTAAATAAAATTTAAGTCCCATAAAGAAAGTGCTTGTAGAGGGGTGATTTTAAAGTAGTTGACATATGTACTTTAGAAATGGAAGCCATATTGATTTTAAAGTAGAAGTCATATGTTTATTTTATGTGCATTGGTGATTTGATATAAGAGTGTCAGATCCCCTGGGCCAAGAGTTACATATAGGTGTGAGCTGCCATGTGGATGCTGGAAATTGAACCTGGGTCCTCTGGAAGATCAGCCAGTGCTCTTAACTGCTGAAACATCTCTCCAGCCCTCACCTTTTTAAAACCCTTATTAAAAAATGCCATATTGGTGTCTGTGGATGGAAGCCAAGGTGTGCTTGCTGACAGGAGCCTGGTATGTCTGTCCTCTGAGAGGCTCTGCCAGCACCCGACTAAGACAGATGCAGACACTCATAGCCAACCATTGGACTGAGCCCAGGGACCCCAATGGAAGAGTTTGGGGAAGGGCTTAAGGAGCTGAGAGGGATTGCAACCTCAAAGGAAGAACTACAGCATCAATTAACTGGACCCTTCAGAGCTTCCAGGGACTAAAACACCAACCAAAGGATATATATGGGCTGGTCCATAGACCCTGCTACATATGTAGCAAAGGATTGCCTCATCTAGCATCAATAGGAGGGGAGGCCCTTGGTTCTGTGGAGGCTTGATGCCCTAGAAAAGGGGGATGCTAGAGGAGTGAAGTGGGAGTGGGTGTATGGGTGGGTGAGCACCCTTTTAGAGGCAAAGGGAATGGGGTGGGATGGAATGGGATGGGATGAGAGTTTTGTGGAGGGGAGACCAAGAAGGGGAATAAACAAATAAAATGACTAATAAAAATCACCGCATTGATTTTAAGGTAGGAGCTGTGTTGATTTTAAGGTCGAAGCTGTATTGGAATTAAGGAAATATTTTTATGCTGTACTAGAGATTCATTCTATTAACTAAAGGATGACTGTCAAAGAAACTTACTGTAGCTTACCTCAGCACATAGTAACCTACTAACACAATTTTATGGTTCTATGACTAAGAATGTATCTCAGCTATTCTTAAACTTTGGTGAGATTTATAGCTTTAAGATCAAATTGAAAAAAAATTAAAGTAAGGATCGAAGTAAGAGTCTCACAGAGTGAGGCTGTTCTCTCCTTTAGAGAGATCAAACTCTTCCTGAGGTCTACATTTATGTTCCTACCAGACAGAAGAAAAGAGTAGCAGTGTATTTAATCCCTATTCCAACTGGGGTCCCAGTGCTGTTTCTGAAAGAGCACTGGAGGACATCGGAGAACACAAATAATAGTAATAAAACAACAGCTTTCCTCCAAACCCAGTAGGCAGAATCTGCCCAGCATTGTTTCATTATGTGGACTTGGCAAGGACAAATGTAAATAGGCTGAGTTCAGAATGGCACGCAGTTCCTCCTGCACTGTGAAATCCTAAAATTATCACCATGGGCAACACTGGTGTCTAACCTACTTCCCTCTCTTCCTTTGTAGCAGTAGAGAGGAAAGAGGTATGTCTTATATGGAAAGAAAATGAAACCTATTATTTATTATTATTATTATTATTATTATTATTTATTATTATTATTATCAAGACAGGGTCTTCCTATTGAAAGCAGAATGGCCTATACCCCATTACATAGTCCAAGCCTGTCTCAGATCCTTCTGCTTCTGTTTTCTGAATGCTGGTATTACAGGTATGTCCCACTACAGATGGTTCAATGAGAATCCTCTTTATATGATAAGTATTCCTTGGTCCTTTCCTTCATTAAGATGTTTCCTTTGCATCTCAGCTGAAATGGTACATGATGGCTACTGGCTCTAATTGTCCAGGGATCTTTTTCATTCATCATTCATCAGTCCATGCTAATTGGCTACTGCTCATGGAATCTCAGAAATCTTAAGTTTTATAATGATTTTGTCCATGAATCTGGATTTAATGTGAAAAACAACTATTTAGTTTAGTTGAGAAGGGGGTTTTCTTAAAGTACACAACCCTGTTAGTACAATTAATATTACTTTTCTTTCAGAGAATGCAGCCATTAGAGTTTTAAATATATTTCTTTTGTTATAAGTACGGGCTAAGTATATTTTTAGACTTTAAGGTATTTGATGTCATCAATGCTTTAATGAAGTAGACTATCTCTCGGTGTGGTGGTTTGAGTATGATTGGCCCATGGCAAGTGGTACCATGAGGAAGTGTGGTCTTATTGGAATAGGTGTGGCCTTGATGGAGGAAGTATGTCACAATATAGGGAGGTTTTGAGTGCTCAACTTCTGCCCAGTGTAGATGAAAGCCTTCATCTAGCTGTCTGCAAAAGAGAGTCTTCTCAGTGCCTTAAGATCAAGATATAGAACTCCCAGTTCGTGTCTAGCACCACGTATGCCTGCCTGCATGCTTTTTTCAATGCACTTCATAACAGTTGCCTTGGTTATGGTAGTTTCTTCACAGCAATAAAAGCTGAACTAAGACACTCACTAAGCTGGGCCACACAAAAGAGATCCAGACTGTTCAATAATAGTGACCTCATCCAGCCTAACTCAAGCAATATTCCAACAGAGAATCCCTAACAAAGAGAGACAGCCACTGGGGTAATGAATTAACTTCCCTCCTGTGTATCCAAAATGATATTATTTAGATATCATCCTTGGGAGGATTGAGAGAATAGTCATTCAAATCTCTTTTAGTGTTCTGAAAGTCAAACTCTAACAAACTAAGCATGCATATAATGGGCAGAATTATTACAATAGTTATGCTGAAAATATATTCCCAATATGTCCCATAGATGGAGTTGTTAATTTCAGGGGATCTATATAAAGGCACACACAAGGGATGAGATGGGAAAAATCAGTGAATCATATTTCTATAGCAGTTAAGGGAGGAAACAGCTTTTCAAATTATAGTCTCAGTTTTATACCCTGGTACTTTCTGGTTAGTCCTTCCAAGAAAGTGGTCATCAGAGCGAATATTCATTACCAATGGGAATGCAGAGCTATGATAATTCAGAAAAAAATTGTGGAAAATGTTTGTGATAAACACAAAATGATTCTAGATTTAACCTTATCTTGGCACATATTCGATGGTAATATATATTGTCCTGAAGAGTAAGGCATTTCAAAAATTGAAGCATTTGTATTCAGATTCCATCGAGATGATAAATCACCTCAGTGTATTTGCAGAATCATGAAAGCAAGTACCAGCTTTATGATGATGAGTCTCCCATAGGAGCACAGAGGAATACAATAGCAGCATAAGGCATCCAAGGAAACTATCTCTAAGATACTTCATTAACCCTCTGGTCTATGTTATATGATATGGGAGTAGAGCTTGTGGTATGGTGTTCAAAGCTGAGGCATTTCATTTAGCAGATATGGAGAAAAGGGATTTTATATAACTCCCAGAACTCCAGTTTCCTTCTTCACACACAGCAGCGAACAACTAAGTTGACATCATGTTTGCTATATATGCTGTATATGGCATCATTTATAAGTCATGCAGAAAAGAACAGGAATTAACCAAGTATTTTATGAAACAAGATGTTTCCACAACGACTTTACATTTGGTTCCAAGTAAATCCAAACAAATTAATTTGGGTCAGTTTGCAAAACTTTTGATAGGCTGTTTCCTATGGATAGTATGACATTAATACTTACCCCTCCAACTCTTTCAAAGTGGTCTCCATCTTTGTCAAAGTCTATCAAATGTCCATTAAATGTCCAAGTAAACACAATGTCCAGGGAGTGATCATGTGTCACCTGGCATGGAAGAACAATGCTTTCTCCCACAGTGACATCCATGCTGGAAGGGGGAACCATCACCTTCGTTGGGTCTGGAATTTGAAACGAGACAAGGACTGTGGATACAGTTCAGCAGTAAATCACTTTCCCTGCATACATACATACATACATAAAAAGCTAAATTCAGTCTCCAGCACCATCAAACTCCCCCTAGACCTCCACAAAAACAACCAACCAACAACAACACAGTTTATGTATGTGGCAGTGTAGAACAAAGAACAGAAGGGAAGTAGTTGGTTTGGTGATCTTTGTTTCTTTGTTTCTTCCTTCCTTCCTTTTTTAAATTAAATTATTTTATTTATTTACATTCCAAATGTTGCCCCCTTCCTGGTCTCCCCTCCCTGAGTTCTTCTCCCCATTCCACTCTTCTCTGCTTCTGAGAAGGTACTCCCCTCCACTCACCCCCACCTCACCCCGACCTGCATCCCCCTTTCCTGAGGCATCTAGCTTCTACAGAATTAGACACAGCCTTTCCCACTGAGGCCAGCCAAGGCAGTTCTCTGCTAAATATGTGCTGGGGGCTATGGACCAGTCCATGTATGCTCTTTGGTTGGTGGCTTAGTCTCTGGGAGCTCCGAGGGGTATGAGTTAGTTAATACTGTTATTCTTCCTATGGGGTTGCAATCCTCAACAGCTCCTTCAGTCCTTCCCCCAAATCTTCCATAGGGGTCTCTGACCTCAGTCCAATGCTTGGCTGTAAGTATCTGCATTTGTCTCAGTCAACTGCTGGTAAAGCCTATCAGAGTCAACTGAAAATATTTATGTGCAGAAAGGATTCTAAGAATTTCTGCTGCAGGATGCAAACAGTATTGAAAAAGTAATTAACTTATTGCTACTGGAAGGTAATAGTCAGTGATACCTAAAATGTTGCCTCAAGTGGTAAGCCTACACACCAAACTTAGGAGAGTAGAGTCAAATGACCAGGCTCTTTTCCCAGACAACATCTGGGTTATCAGCAAAGAGTCTTCACATATACCAAAGTCTATAGGCATATGAAATTGTATATTTTTTTTGTTTAATTTCTCTCCTTTTGCATTGGACATTGAACCCATGGCTTTGCATACCTTATAGCACTGAGCCACATTCCCAGCACCTTTGGGCATCTTGGACAGATTTTTTTTTTTTTTTTTTTTTTTTTTTACTAGTGAAATCTAATGCCTGTTAACTAAGGACCAGAGGGGATTCTCACACAAAGGATCATGCGGGCCGAGTTGTAGTACTGACAACAGCTAATTCATTAATTTAGTGCTTGTTGCCAATTCATTCTCTGAGCTCTGAAGTAGCAACAATCAATGCAAAGTAAGTCGTGCATGTCCACACAACCAGAGAGATCTCCCAGGGACCAGAGAAGATTAAACTAAGGAGCCTGAAAACCTCATTAGGTCCTTGGTTTTTATCAATGTTTACTTCTTCAGCACTCTCGTTTACTGTGTTATGAATTCTGATGCTTTAACTTGATTAATTTCCTTACATTTGAATACAACTGCTGCACACAAATAAACAGATGGGTTCTAGTGAAAACAAACTGTCTCCCTTCCTTTGGTTTTAATTCATCATGATCACGAAGGACCTATATTTATGACTTCTGTTTTGACAAGTCACTCTCACTATTGTTCTGTGCACACAACTCTCAGAAGCAATTACAACTCACGATGCTGTTTGAATCTGATTGCTATTAAGTGACAACAGTAAGTAGGACCAACGACACCCTCCAACATCCATTCTGTGCTTGTTTCCTAGTTCCACTATGGAGAGCGACAAAGCCTAGAATATAGGCTGACTGATACTTCTTTACTACCCGCTTAAGCTATTAAGAGTTTATGGAAATTATTTTATTTTCTGCACTGTTTTCTAGATAAACCAGCTGCTTTGTTTAAAAGAGTTTAACAACCACAAGGAACAGTTAATCATTAGACAATTAGATTAAGAAATGGGTGTGTACATTATAACACATATCCAAGCCATTTCCTGTGCTTACTTGATGATGGGTGAAAAGGTATTCTGAATTAGAGATATTGTCTGTTGAAATAGTGGTTTTGGTTATATAACAGGGATACCCACACAGTCATGGTTATTGTAGCACTTACCCACAATCACCAGATTACAAAATCAACCTAGATGTACATCAGCAGATGAATGGAAAAAGCATAAAACAAACATGTGGTATGGAGTTTTGATTGGCCATAAAAAGAGGAAGAAATTACATTATTTGAAGAGAAATTGATAAGACCAGAACCCCACATGTGAAGTGACATATGCCAGCTGAAGAAAGACAGTTATCCATTTGTTGTCTCTTGTGTATGGAATCTAGATTTAATAACAATAATATATAGAAGGCTAGGTATAGAGGTACACTTCTGTAATTTCAGTACCCAGGAGGCAGAGGCAGGGGGATCGTTATGAGTTTAAAGCCAGCTTGGTCTACATGGTGAATTACACGCAGGGTTAATGTGTGTTTGTGTGTATGTGTGTGTGTGTGTATGTGTATGTGTGTGTGTATACATCTCACATACATGTTATATATAAATAATTGAAAATATATATTCTCAAATATTATATTCAAATAATATATTAAAAATATATGTATACATATATATTCAATATATATGTGATATATATGTATGTGTGTATATGCACATATGATATGTTGTGATGTTGTGGAAAGGAAGGGAAACATAAGGAAGGCAGGGAGGATATGAGAGAGTAATAGGGATTGAATATTACCAATGCCCATCATGCACATGTATAAAAATGCCGCAATAAAATGAATATTTTACAGCAAATATACACTATTTAAAAATTATTATCCTATGGGAAAATAATTCTATTTAAAGATGTCTTTCACTCCAGCCACTATTTGCACCAAGGAGCTAGGTGGCCCCATAGCCTTCAGTGCACAGACCATGCCAGAAGAGAGTTGGTCTCCCAGGAGTATGGACACAGGCTTATAGGCCCATAGGAGGGACAAGATCCAACCAGAGACAGCAAGACCAACTATTACCAGAGATAACCAGACGACAAAAGGCAAGCACAAGAACACTACCAACAGAAACCAAGGCTACTTGGCAACATCAGAACCCAGTTCTCCTACCATAGCAAGTCCCAGATACCCTAACACACTGGAAAAGCAAGAATTAGATTTAAAGTCGCATCTTATGATGCTGATAGAGGACTTCAAGAAGGACAAAAATAACTTCCTTAAAGAAATACCGGACAACATAGGTCAACAGGTAAAAGCCCTTGAAGAGGAAACACAAAATCCCTTAAAGAATTACAGGAAAACATAAACAAATGAAGCAATTGAATAAAACCATCCAGGATCTAAAAATGGAAGTAGAATCATTGAAGAAATCACAAAGTGAGACAACTCTGGAGATAGAAAACCTTGGAAAGAAATCAGGAGTCATAGATGCAAGTGTCAACAACAGAATAGAAGAGATAGAAGAAAGGATCAAAGGTGCTGAAGATACCATAGAAAACATTGACACAACAGTCAAAGAAAACGCAAAATGCAAAAAGCTTTAACCCAAAACTTCCAGGAAATCCAGGACACAATGAGAAGACCAAACCTAAGGATTATAGGTATAGAAGAGAGCAAAATTTACAACTTAAAGGGCCAATAAATATCTTCAACAAACTTATAGAAGAAAACTTCCCTAAGCTAAAGAAAGAGATGTCCATGAATATACAAGAAGCCTACAGAACTCTAAACAGACTGGACCATAATAGAAATTCCTCCTGTCACATAATAATCAAAACACCAATTGCACTAAATAAAGAAAGAATATTAAAAGCAGTAAGGGAAAAAGGTTAAGTAACAAATAAAGTCTGGCCTATCAGAATTGCACCAGATTTCTCACCTGAGATAATGAAAGCTAGAAGATCCTGGGCAGATTTCATACAGACCCTAAGAGAACACAAATGCCAGCCCAAACTACTATACCCAGCAAAATTCTGAATCACCATAGATGGAGAAACCAAGATATTCCATGATAAAACCAAATTTACACAATATCTTCCCACAAATCCAGCCCTACAAAGGATAATAGATGGAAAAAGCCAACACAAGGAGGGAAACTGAAACTACACGCTAGAAAAAAGCAAGAAAGTAATCTTCCAAAAAAACCAAAAAGAAAGTAACCACATAAACATAAAAGTAACATCAAAAATAATAGAAAGCAACAATCACTATTCCTTAATATCTCTTAACATCATGGACTCAATTCCCCAATAAAAAGACAGAGACTAACAGAAATATTTTTCATATAAATCTTCAATTTTATCAGAAAATGTTTGTAATTCCTCTAAATTAATTTAGTAATGTTTTTTCTGTCTACCATTTTATCTGTATTATTTTCCATGTTAATCTCCAATCTTTATGTTTTATATATATTTCTTCAATTTTATCAGAAATATTGTCCATGTAAATCTTCAATTTTATCAGAAAATATTTATACTTCTACTTTCAAGCAACTTAGAAATATGTTTTATGCCTACCATTTTATCTGTATGAAACAGTCAATCTTAATGCATCTTTCTATATATTTCTCCAATCTTATAAGAGATATTTCCCATGAAAATCTTCAACTTTACCAGAAAATGTTTATGATTCCACTTTCAATCAACTTAGAAATATTTTTATGCCTACCATTTTATCTGTATAATTTTCCATGATAATCTTCAATCTTAATGTGTTTTTCTATATATTTATTCAATTTTAACCGAGATATTTTTCATGTAAATGTTCAATTTTAACAGAAAATGTTTATAAATCTACTTTCAATCAACTTAGAAATAATTTTATGCCTACCATTTTATCTGTGTAATTTTCCATGATAATCTTCAATTTTAACGTGTTATTCTATACTTTTTTTTACAATTTCTCAGAAAATATTTCCACATAAATCTTCAATTCTATCATAAAATGTTTATACTTCCTTTTCCAGTTAATTTAGTAATGTTTTTTATGTATACTATTTTAATCTTTAATTTTCCATGAAAATTGTCAATTTTAAAATGTTTTTCTATATATTTCTTCAATTTTGTCAGAAATATTTTCCATGTAAATCTTCAAGTTTATTATAAAAATGTTTTTGTAACCTGTATCATAACATGAATTAACCCAATAAATATTTATGGAAAAATAAAAATGTCTTTCATTTAAAACGTTTCTGTGAGTAGAGACATGCACATATTTTACACACATGCAGAGGTAAAAAGATTACTTTGTGTGTCTGTCCATGCTTTCTACCCTGCTTGACACAGAGTCCCTTGTTGTTCATCTGGGCACACCTGCACAGCTGGCCGGCGAGCCTCTCAGATTTCTTTTATCTCCACACGCTGTCACATGGTAGGAATTCTGGAATTACAGGTACAAAACACACCTACAGCTATATGTGTGTTTTGGGACATAAATTTGGATTCTCAGGTTTGTATGGAAAACAATTTATCCACTGAGCCACTTCCTCAAGCCCAATGTTTCTGCTTTTCATGTTTTTGCATATCATGTCTTCCACTTTGCTTTAGAATTTCTTTTCACATCATAAATGCTAAGATGTCTTGGTACTTTTTAAGTAAGTGTGTGGGTGTTTATGTATATATGTGTGTGTGTGTGTGTGTGTGTGTTTGTGTATTTGTGTATGTGTGTGTGTCTACTCATCGAGAATTACTTCTGAGCAAATTTCCTAACTGTAATGGTTATGATGATGTGGTTTGGTAGTATTGTGTCTTCTCTTTTTAAATTTTAATTTCTATTTTTAGGAAGGAGCTTTAAAATGTAGAGGGTTCTTTAAAGGCTTGGAGCTTGCCAAAGAGCTAATAGCTAGTTTACTTTTAATGACTTAAGGGGAAGATGTACAAAGAACTGCTTTTAATAATAGCTAAATGCCACAGCAAAGGCTATTGATGAATGATGACAATAATCCTGGGGTCACATGCTTGTGGGTAATCTTCAGCCTTCTGTAGCTGGCCCCTATTCTTCAATAAAAATAAAATCGATGCTGAATAAACTAATTTACCAATTCTTTCTAAGATGTGTACCAAGACAGATGTCCTAAATATTAAATGAACATCAAGATTCTCTGTGACTCCAGCTATACCATGGTTTTTTTTATAAATCTAAGATGAAACTCAACAATGGATAAGAGCAAAAGGCTGCACTTTTGGAAATTAGCAACCTCAGTATATATTGCAGGATTGGCAGTGTACAAAGGCAAGATGAATATTTCAGTATGTGAGGTATCTATGTAACTTCCAAAAAAAGCTAATGCAATCTTAGGCTGCACTCATTTCTTGTGTTATTTCAGTTTGAGAAGATAATAATCCAGCTGCATTCTGCATTAGTCAGGGTGCAGAAAACCACTACTGTCCTTTGGATTCACTGACAGATTAGTACACTCACACCACTAAAGGATTTAATACATTTAAACAGCAAAAATCACTGAGAGTCTTCAGCACAAGAAACAGATACTAAGACAGTTGTGATAGTAGCTTTCAAAATCATGAAGGGCTTACAAGCAGAAGCTTAGTTGCCTATTTTGTTTTTGCCCACAGTAGAACGGAAAGAGCAACAGCATCATTTTACTTCTGTATAAAGAAGGGCTTTCTAATCATTGGATGTTTCTAAGAGATTTAGAAATCTCTTAGAGTTTCCTGCGAGCATCATGAATCTTCATTTAGAGAGGTATTCAAATGGATGGAAGGACAGTCAGAAATAGACACAAAGAGATGCTGATGTGTAGTCAGGCTGGACAAGGTCTGTTGCATCTTATACTTGCTGGTTTTCCTCTTCCATCAGCACCAACCACAATGGTGTCTGCCTGGCTTCTCCACCTTTACCCTTTTCCCACTTATGGCTGATGGGTAGTTTGTGGGAAGGTATTTTGAGTTTATACAGAAAATTCTTGTGTGCATCAAGTTCTATGATGGATGTCAAATTATGCACATATACCAGGTAACATTCCACTCTAGGGAAGAACATTCTGGTCTCTCTGATGTGATCTGTCTGTTCTATTACAGTCATTGACAAAAACTCAGGACTTCTTTTATTCAGTTTATAGGGTGTTACTGTCATTATTTTAATGCTTAAAAATTCTCCATTTTGGCCAGTGGAATTCTTTGAGGTTGGGGATCTTTGTCCCATTGGCATTCTTCTATCACTCAACATTTCCTCACATTCTAGTCCAAAATGATGTTTTAGACCTCAGTTTTATGTGATATATATATACACACACACACATATATATATATATATGTATACATATATATATATATATACTCACACATACACACATACACACATGCATGCACATACACACAGGGGGAGAAAGAGAGAGACGGAGAGAGAGAGAGACAGAGAGAGACAGAGAGAGACAGAGACACAGAGAGTCAGAGAGACAGAGACAGAGAAGGACAGAGAGACAGAGATAGAGAGAGACAGAGAGAGAGAGAGAGAGAGAGAGAGAGAGAGAGAGAGAGAGAGAGAGAGAGGAGTCAGCTAAGCTGTGCTAGGTTACCAGCACATATGCATGTAGCGATATCCAGCATTTCTCTCTGCCCTGTGTGCTGGGGATTGAAATCATGTCCTTATGCTTTCACAGCTAATGCTTGCCCAGTGATTCCCCAGCCCTAGGCTTATCTTATATTTCCTGTTTTATATCCCTAGAATCAATCACTTCTCTAAGGAACCCTGGTGGTTTTAGTTGAATATATTTTTAAGAAACCCAGTTAAGGACATGGACCGTGTTCATTCTTATTGACATCATCTTATACAACACACACACACACACACACACACACACACCACATATATATACAAGTGCACAATTGAACATTTATAGCTTTAAATATCTTATTCTATAAATAATTTTTTACTGTCTTGAGTTTCTTCTTGTACTGTTGTCCTTATTACTAACTCCCCAACCTTGCTCTCTACCTTCTTTGCACCATCCTGTGCCTATCTGTGACCATTTTGTCTCCTAGATTCTGGGCCCACAGACTCATCAGTCCACAAAACTCTCCAACCCATCTCATCATGCTTAATGGTCAGGCATTCTGATTTTTCCTTTGTACTAGGAAAGGAAAAGGCTGTTTAGTTTGAATTTTATTTAGCATAAAAATATTCAAAACACATCATAGTAGGGGCTAAAGAATGGCTCATCTGCTAGTGTGCTTGCTTCACAAGTGTGAGGACTATCCTTTGGATCCCCAGTACCCACATAATGTTAGGCAACCCCTCGACTTCCCGCATACAGACAAAGGATCCTTGAAGCAAGATAACTAGTTAAACTAGCTAGATAAGCAAGCTCTGGGTTAAACTAAATGACCCTAACTCAGATAATAATGTGGAGAATGACCAAAGGAAATTCCCAGTATGAATCTGGAGCCTTAACACACCCACACACATACATTTATGTGTGCTTGCAAACATGTGCATTCATGTACTTGAGAACATGCATAATGCATGAATGCATGTACACACATATCTATGAGAAGAAAAATAGAATAAAATACACCACCAAATACTAAAACTTAAAAGATAGTTAACACTAGTTGAAGAGCAGGTACCATTTAAAAACTGACCTTTTACAATACTTATAATAAAGAATAAACAGAATTAACTATTCCACTAAAATGTAAACAATGACTCAATATACAAATAAATACTTATTCTCAGGGGCTTAAAATATACTTAGCTTTTAGAGAAAAGTGAATTAATTTTCTAATTATTGTACTCTGTTGGGTCATTATATTGTATAATCTTTCTTTCTTTCTTTCTTTCTTTCTTTCTTTCTTTCTTTCTTTCTTTCTTTCTTTCTTTCTTTCTTTCTTTTTCTTCCTTCCTTCCTTCCTTCCTTCCTTCCTTCCTTCCTTCCTTCCTTCCTTCCTTCCTTTCATTCTTTTGCTCTTTCATTCTTTTTTTCCTGGCCTGCCCTGGAACTCTCCTTTTGCCTCAGCTTCTAGAATGTTAGGATTGCATGAATGCGCCACTACATGGCCACTGTCTTCTAATCTACACTGTAACACTAATACTAACTCTAGTGTGTGTGTCACACACACACACACACACACACACACACACACACGCGCGCACACGCACACGCACACGCACACACACACATACAAGGCACCTATGCACACACACTTAATTTGCACTTTTTGCCTAGAGTTACTTAGAGGAAATAATCCCTTCTGTTGGGGAGCTGAATTGGCATATGAGATGGATGATGTATGAAAATATTCCTTGAGAAATCCATGCACATTTTCCTTTTCCACAGTGTTTTATTATTGCTATTTACAGGTACATATTCCATACACCCACCTCAACAACATGTTGAAAACAGAGACATGATCAAATCAAAAGAAAAGAAAAGAAAGGAAATGTTTCTACAATAGAATCCTGAATCAGTCATTAGGGAAATGCAAATCAAAACAACCCTGAGATTTCAGCTCACACCAGTCAGAATGGCTAAGGCTAAAAACTCACAAGACAGCAGGTGTTGGTGAGGAGGTGGAGAAAGAGGAACACTCCTCCACTGCTGGTGGGATTGTAAGATGATACAACCACTATGGAAATCAGTCTGGCGGTTCCTCAGAAAACTGGACATGACACTTCCAGAGGACCCTGCTATACCTCTCCTGGGCATATACCCAGAGGATGCCCCAGCATGCAATAAGGACACATGCTCCATTATGTTCACAGCAGCCTTATTTATAATAGCCAGAAACTGGAAAGAATACAAATGTCCCTCAGTGGAGGAACGGATACAGAAAATATGGTATATTTACACAATGGAATACTACTCAGCAATTAAAAACAAGTAATTCATAAAATTTTTAGGCAAATGGTTGGAACTGGAATATATCATCCTAAGTGAGGTAACCCATCACAAAAGAATACATATGGAATGCAATCTCTGATAAGTAGATATTAATTAGCCCAGAAGCTCTGAATACCCAAGGCACAATTAGCATAACAAATGACTCTCATGAAGAAGTAGGGAGAGGGCCCTGATCCTGGAAAGGCTTGATCTAGCATTGTAGGGGAATATAAGGACAGAGAAAAAAGAGGGAGGTGATTGGAGAATGGGTGGAGAGAAGAAGGCTTATAGAACATATGGGGAGGGGGGAACTGGGAAAGGGGAAATCATTTGGAATGTAAGAAAAGAATATAGAAAATTAAAAAAAATTAAAAAAAAAAAGAATCCTGAATTAGAAAGAGTGTTGCCCACATCCTCCAAAAGATGTAGGATCCTCTGTCTCTGGTGGCAGGGATCCTATTTCACCTGAGCAGAGCAAGCCTCAAATCTAGATAACCTTCATTCAGCAGAGAGTAACTAATTAAAGACTCCCTTTAAGTGATGCTATTCCCAGTTCTGCTTATCTCCAACAGTGGCTCCATTCCTCCCAAACCATGAGCATCAAAAGGACAAAAATAAAGTTGCTCAATTAAAATCACAGAGAAGCTTCCCTAGAACCAGCATGCAATGAATGCTGACTGATCAGAATTGCACTCATTTGCATGACGGGCTTTGCAGGTGGGTCCTGGGGAGGGGGAGTGTAGGACACTGTTATATGGGTCTCTTTAACCTGGTGACCCAAAGAGGGCAGCAGTGTGTAAGCCCTTTCCTGAGTGCAGGTGTTTAATTGGTGCCTTGATTCTCTGAGCAATGTGATAAATGATATAAAAGAAAGCACCCCAGTCAGACTGAGTAGAAACTGGAGGCTCCTTTGTAAAGCAATTTATAAATCACCTCTAAGAGAATACTTACGGTCTGTTATCAAGGAGCTGAGAAAATAAATAGAAAAGAGAACTGTTTAATAGAGTGACTGGCACAAATAGAAATGTCACAAGCCAACTGAGGGTGGCAAGTTTGTTGTACAGCAATCACTTTTGTGATTTTCAAGGTTAGTAAATTTTCCTGGTTTCAATGTGTAGCAGAGAGAGTACTTACTTAGTTACAAGAATAGAATTGTTCAAAGGATACCCTAACACAGTTGGTTGTCTCTCAAGTCTTGGCTCAATTATTGGTATCAAGTTGTTTGTTTTTAAGAACAAGTTATAACTTGTCTGAAAATCATTCATACTCCACCCACTTCCTCTTATTTTTATATGTCTCCAGGGAAAGCATAACTCTTGCTTTTAGAACTGCACAGTGTTAGAGTCATGGGGTCTCTCTGCTGGGATGTCTTTCAAAATGCAAAGAATTTTCTAAAGGTGTCCAAGACTCTACAATCAATAAGAATACTCTTTTTAAATCAGACTAGCAAGTAAGTAACCAGGAATGGGGTAGAGAATTGGCTAAATTTATCATCTCAGTTTGACATTTTCTTTTCCAAGCTTTATGGTTTAAAAAAAATGACAATCTAAAAGGACATTCAAAAAATGCTTTCCAATGACAAATTAAGTAAAAGAACATCTTTAAGTTAAAGTATAATTAGAACCATTCCATGACATCCCTTTGATTGTGATGGAACATTAAAAAAAGATTCATATACATTTACATCAAGTAATGATTAGATTTTTTTTTCTGTTCAGGAAGGAGGAATTATAAGTGTGTGTGTGTGTTTTTCCACTTACAACACATGAGTAATTCCCCCATGAGTCACTGGGCAAAGGGGTCCCCTAAGAGTCTCATTAGTGTCAATAAGATAGAATGAGTCACATCATAAGCACACAAAAATAAGGCACAATGAGGTCTTTGCTGATTAAAGAGATACAGTCTTGCTTTTGAGGGGCATTTGCTGCATCTCCTGACACAAAATAGGAGAGCATTTTGCTAGAATCCACAAGAAAAGGCATATATTTCTTGAGACAATAACAATGAATTTGAAGACAAAGCTTTTGGCTTGCCTACAAGCAAAGTAACACTTGAGTACCCATGCTCATTTACACAGGCTTCAGTGTAAAGGAAGGATGAATATCTCAGACAGTAGATGGTGCTACAGCCTCGCAGAATGAGTCCACAGCCCTTGGCTCTGTTCAACCTGCTCTTGTCAACAATTTTCTGCATGTTTTCAGTTTCCTGAGTTTAAGGTCTCAGGGAAAGAGGTGGTAACTCTTCCATTCAAAAGCACATGTTAGTGTGTGCTTATAGATATGGGAAGAGGATATCGAGGAACTCACAGAGCTTAAGATGGAGGATATTAATTCCTTGGTGGGCATTATTAGCTCGCTTTCCTTTATTGGGCATGGTAAGACTGATTTCAAACCTTTCTGCTACACAGAATCCTGACCAAACCTATATACCCCAGCAGTTAGGTTCACTCCAGCTAGCTTGTCTTGGTGGCTCATCTGTAATTCTCAATGAATCTTATTCTGGGATCTTTTCAAAAGAAATCAACTGGGCTTTTTTTGGGGGGGGTGGTTTTTGGTTTTTTTTTGAGACAGGGTTTCTCTGTGTAGCCCTGGCTGTCCTGGAACTCACTCTGTAGACCAGGCTGGCCTCCAACTCAGAAATCCACCTGCCTTTGCCTCCCAAGTGCTGGGATTAAAGGTGTGAGCCACCACCACCCTGGCAGAAATCAACTATTAACAGCTCCTCAGCTCCTGGTGATAGCTGGAATGGCCCTTTGGTATGCATGCTGGACAAGACATCATGAATCGAGCTAATGAGACTCTCCTTCGTGTTGTGCTCGCTGCTACAGAGGAGACTCCATATGCTTTCTAGAAACTTGATGGAGAATGAAAATCAGTAGATTTCTCAATTACGGGTCTGTTAATGTTCTAAATTTTGAGAGGATTCCGACTGCTGGAAAATGCTCTTGTAAGCCTGGGCAACTCTCTGGAGTAGGGTTGAGGGTCACTGCACAAGGGTACAGTTGTCCACACCAAAACGAACGGGAAGTTTTCTTTTCATTGAGAATTACTGACCCAAAAAGAAAAGAAAATCAATGGAAGGTCAGAGCAGTACAAAGCAACTTAATTCAGTTTATTTTCAGAGTGATGTTACAACTTTTCATGTTTTTAAAAGTAGGTGGAGGAGACATAAAGATCTGAAGATATGTCAAACATTTAAAAATTTCCATTTAATAAATATGAAAGCTAGTGGAAGGGGAGGAGCGGTGGGAAAGCTGGCAGAAAAGATGCAAAGACAGAGAAACTGACCAAGCAAGACATGGATAGAGAACACAGGATTTTCTACAGCATACACACTAAACACAGCACACTCATAGTAAAGGACAGTCACAATGAGAGGAAGACAGGTAGACAACAGTTAGAAAAATGAACAGGCTGTCTCTTATGCAGCAGTATTCCATTTATTTGTCTTTAGAAAATTAAAATAGAAAAATATAAAAGACTTTATGAGAAATAATTCCCAACCATGGAATTAACAATAATTAAACTCAGTGGGTCACCCCGCCCCCCACAAATCTCAAAACCAAAAAGGAGCTGGAAAGATGGATTCTAAAGGCACTGGACACCCAGCCTGGTGACCTGAGTTTGGTTCCCCAGAATCCACATGGTAGAAGAAGAGAACTGACTTCCTCTGGGATGCCCTTTGGTTTTTTATTTACACACACATTTCAGGGAAGCATGGGTATACACACAGAAACATGCACAGGCACAGACACACATAGACATACACATACATACACAGACACACACAGACACACATAAACACACATAGACACACATAGACACACATACACGCGCGCGCGCATACACACACACACACACACACACACAAAGATAAATGAAATAATTTTAATCTACCCAAACAAAGCAAATGAAGTTTGTATGTGTGTGTGTGTGTGTGTGTGTGTGTGTGTGTGTGTGTGATTTCTGGAAATAAAGTGTTCAGCAGAAGAGCACAGGGTATAAAAGGGGGTGCTGAGGGGTAAAAATGAGCAAAGTGCCTTAGTTGATACTTCCATCAAAATGGTGCCTGGAATTTAGATCAAAGTTCAGCCTTGACCCAAATCTCATAGATTCCAAATCTACATTTAGGTCATTTATAAAGACAGAAGGCCTTTGCTATTGTTATAAACAAAAACACTCCATTTTTTTTTCTGTCTGGAAATACTGAGCTGAGGTAGAAAAAAACAACAACAACAAAAAAAAAAACAGGTAGGCCACATTATCAAGAGAGTTATAGCTATGTGGCTAGGTCTTCATGAACAGAAAACCTATAATTTTCTCATTTTAGAAATATGCTAGTTACTTAAATTTAAACAAAGAGAACCTTTGATGGTTCATAAGTGTAATGTATACACATGTGTGTATGCATTTAAATATGTGCATTCTTGATACATTTTAAATGAAAGGCAATTACATACGTAAAGTTCCCAATAGAACTCAACAGCACAGAAGGGTAAGACCACAGCTAAAATTCTAACAAATGTATACATATTATTTGTCTAATTGATGCCAAGACCCTGGTGTCAAGTCCCTGGATGGATCCCCTGGGCTGTACTGAAAAAAAAAAAAAGATTAAGACTTTTCCATTTCACTATATTTTCTGATAAACTAATACCCACAAAAATATAGATAAGATCCTTCCAGTTTCCTTCTTCACCCAGAGCTGATTCTGTGCCATAGCACTCCATACCCAAATACTGCTGGAAGAGATCTGGTCTCCCAGGAGTGCTGACACACCTGTGAGCACAGGTAAGACCATGACTTCTGTTCAAATTCCTGGCTCAAGAGGAACTGGTCCAGAGCCATCAGCACATAGGAAACAAGGAACAGGATCCTTCTGGTTTCCATCTGCACCCAGGAGCTGACTCTGTGCCACAGCTCTCTATACCCAAATTCTTCCCAGAGAGAACTGGTCTCCTAGATGTGAGTACCTACATACAAGCTTGCAGGAGAGACAAGTCACAGTCAGACACAGCAAGACCAGCTAACACCAGAGATAACCAGATGGGGAGAGGCAAGGGCAAGAACATAAGCAACAGAAACCAAGGCTACTTAGCATCATTGGAAACCAATTCTCCCACCACAATGAGCCCTGGATACCCCAAAACACCAGAAAAGCAAGATTCTGATTTAAAATCAGATCTCAATCTGCTCCTCCAAATTCCAGAGACAGCTGCATCTTCTTGTGCAGGACTGACCTTGTTCTGTAGACAAAATGGTGAAGGTCTGTGTGAATGGATTTGGCTGTATTAGTCGCCTGGTTACAGGGCTGCCTTATGCTCTGCATCTGGCAAAGTGGAGATTGCTGCCATCAATGACCCTTTCATTGTCTTCAACTACATGGTCTACATGTTTCAGTATGACTCCACCCATGGCAAATTCAAGGGCACAGTCAAGGCTGAGAATGGGAAAGCTTGTCATCAACGGGAAGGCCATCACCATCTTCTAAGAGCAAGATTCCACTAACATCAAATGGGGTGATGCTGGTGCTGACTATGTTGTGGAGTCTACTGGCATCTTCACCACCATGGAGAAGGCCAGAGCCCACTGAAAGGGTGGAACCAAAAGGGTCATCATCTCTGCCCCTTATACCAATTCCCCTCATGTTTGTGATGGGTGTGAACAACAAGAAATATGACAACTCACTCAAGATTGTCAGCAATGCATCTTGTACCACCAACTGCTTAGCCCCCCTGGCCAAAGTCATATATGACTTTGGCATCTTGGGAGGACTTATGACCACCATCTATGTCATCACTACCACTCAGAAGACTGTGAATGGCCTCTCTGGGAAACTATGATATGATGGCTGTGGGGATGCCCAGAACATTATCCCAGCATCCACTGGTGCTGCCAAGGCTGTGGGTAAGGTCATCCCAGAGCTGAATAAGAAGGTTACTAGCATGGACGTCTGGGTTCCTAACCCCAATGTATCCATTGTGGATCTGACATGCCACCTGGATAAACCTGCCAAGTATGATGACATCACAGAAGTGGTGTAACAGGTATCTGAGGGCCCACTAAAGGGCGTTCTGGGCTATACTGAGGACCAGGATGTCTCCTGCAACTTCTACAACAACTCCCACTCTCCCACCTTTGATGCTGGGGCTGGCATTGCTCTCAGTGACATCTTTGTAAAGCTCATTTACTGGTATGACAATGAATATGGCTACAGCAACAGGGTCATCGACCTCATGGTCTACATGGCCTTCAAGGAGTAAGAAGCCCTAGACCACTCACCCCAGAAAGGACACTGAGAGCAAGAGAGAGGTCCTCTGTTGAGGAGTCCCTATCCCAATTCGGTCCCCAACACTGAGCATCTCCCTCACAATTTCCATTTCAGACTCCATAATAATAGGAGGGGCCTAGGGAACCCTTCCAAGTCTCTTGAATACCATCAATAAACTTAGCTGCAACCCCACACCTCCCCCATAAAGCAAAATAAAATCACATCTTATGATGATGATAGAGGACTTTAAGAAGGACATAAATAACTCCCTTAAAGAAATACAGGAGAACACAGGCAAACAGCTAGGATCCTAACACAAAAATCCCTTAAAGAATTATAGGAAAACACAACCAAACAGGTGAAAGAATTGAACAAAACCATTCTGGATCTAAAAATGGAAATAGAAACAATAAAGAAATCACAAAGGGAGACAATCCTGGAGATAGAAAACCTGGGAAAGAGATCTGGAGTCATAGATGCAAGCATCAACAACAGAATACAAGAGATATAAGAGAGAATCTCAGATGCAGAAGATACCATGACATAACAGTCAAAGAAAATGTAAAATGCAAAAAGCCCCTATCCAAAAACATCCAGGAAATCCAGGACACAACTAGAAGACCAAACCTAAGGATAATAGGTATAGAAGAGAGTGAAGATTCCCTACTTGAAGGGCCAGTAAATATCTTCAACAAAATTATAGAAGAAAACTTCCCTAACCTGAAGAAAGAGATACTTACAAACATACAAGAAGCTTATAGAACTCCGAATAGATTGAACCAGAAAAGAAAATCCTCCCATTACATAATAAGTCATAACACCAAATGCACAAAACAAACAAAGGATATTAAAAGCAGTAAGGGGAAAAAGTCAAGTAACATAGAAAGGGAGACCTATCAGAATTACATCAGACTTCTCACTAGAGACTATGAAAGCTAGAAGATCCTGAGCAAAAGTTATACAGACCCTGAGAGAACACAAATGCCAGTCCAGGCTACTATACCCAGCAAAACTCTCAATTAACTTAGATGGAGAAACAAAGATATTCCATGACAAAAACAAATTTACACAATATCTTCCCACAAATCCAGCCCTACAAAGGATAATGAATGTAAAACACCAATACAAGGTACAAGGAGACTACACCCTGGAAAAAGCAAAAAAGTAATCTTTCAACAACCCCCAAAAAAGATAGGTACAGAAACATAAAAATAATATCAAAAATAACAGGAAGGAACAATTACTATTCCTTAATATCTCTTAACATCAATGGACTCAATTCCCCAATACAAAGACATAGATTAACAGACTGGATACATAAACAGGACCCAGTATTTTGTTGCACACTGGAAACGCCCCTCAGTGTAAAGGGTTGGAAAACAATTTTCCAAGCAAATGGTCCCTGGAAACAAGCTGAAGTAACCATTCTAATAGCACATAAAATAAACTCTCAACCAAAAGTTAACAAAAAAGATAAGGAAGAACACTTTGTACTCATCAAAGGAAACATCTACCAAGAACTCTCAATTCTGAACATCTATGCTCCAAATTCAAGGGCGCACACATTTATAAAAGCAATTTTACTAAAGCTCAAAGCACATATTGCACCTTACACAATAATATTGGTAGACTTAAACACCCCACTCTCATCAATGGACAGATCATGGAAACACATTAAAACTAACAGAAATTATGGACTAAATGGATTTTACATATATCTATAGAACCTTTCATCCTAAAGCAAAAGAATATACCTTCTTCTCAGCACCTCATGGTACATTCTCCAAAATTGACCATATAATCAGTCACAAAAAGGCCTCAACAGATACAAGAAGATTGAAATAATTCCATGCATCCTATCAGATCACCATAGACTAAGACTGGTCTTCAATAGCAACAAAAAACAACAGAAAGCTCACATATACATGGAAGATGAACAATGCTCTACTCAAAGATAACTTGGTCAATGAAGAAATAAGGAAATAAATCAAAGACTTTATAATTCAATGAAATGAAGGCACAACATACCCAAACTTATGGGATGCAATGAAAGTAGTGCTAAGAGGAAAACTTATAGCTTTGAGTGCCTCCAAACAGAAACTGAAGAAAGCATACACTAGCAGCTTAACAGTACACCTGAAAGCTCTAGAACAAAAAAAGAAGCAAATGCACCCAAGAGAAGTAGACAGCAGGACTGAAACCAACAAAAAACTATACCAAGAATCAACAAAACCAGGAGCTGGTTCTTTGAGATAAAGATAGATATTTATCACCAAGATAGATAGATATCTAACAACAATATAGATAAATCCTTAGCCAGACCAACCAAAAGGCACAGAGACAGTATCCAAATTAACAAAATCTGAAATCAACAAGGAGATATAACACCACAAACTGAGGAAGTTAAAAAGTCATCGGATCCTACTACAAAAGCCTATATTCAACTAAACTGGAAAATCTGGATGAAATGGACACTTTTCTAGACAGATACCAAATACCATTAGATAAACCATCTAAACAGTCCCATAACCCCTAAAGAAATAGCGGCAGTCATTAAAAGTCTCCCAATCAAAAAAGCCCAGGACCAGATGGGTTTAGTGCAGAATTCTATCAGACCTTCAAAGAAGACATAATACCAATACTCCTCAAACTTCCACACAATAAAAACAGAAGGAACATTACCCAATTCATTCTATGAAGTCACAGTATTCTCTCTTGGAGATGGAATTGTTTCTGTCTAATCAGGAACTTGTCACAATTTCCTTTCATAGAGGACTTTTTATTAGAGATTTTCTTCTACTTCCATCATGCACAATATTCCAAATAGATTTTAAAAACTGTTTGAGTGCATATTACTTTTAGCTTCATAAGATATCATGTATATTTAAGAGGAATTTAACTATTAAAAATTATTTTGATGACAAAAATGTCAATATTGAGTTGTATATTTTAAAATAAATTTAATAGTTTAAAAAATGAAAAAATATAACATGAAAATTCAATTCACTCTTTAGATCATTCATAATCCATTTACTATGCAAGCCTGATGTGCAAGGTGTATGGATTTACTTACACATTGTTCTGTGATTTATAAAACCTTCCATTTATCTTTTGCAAGAAAAATAATCTTTTGTTTTGTCATCATTCCAGGACCAGCTCCTTTTTATAACTCCAGTGGGATTCATTCACTCCAGGCTACAAGGTACCACAGGAACCAGAAGAACATTCTGCCATGATGGAGATTCCCAGATAACACATGGAGAGCCAGACATCCTTTACTGGCAGCAAGGCCAGAGCTCCTTCACACATGGTGCCTGGTGGTTAGATTTCCAGAGGCAAAAGGTTTTTTTTTTTTTGTAAAGAATCATTGAGGTTAATGCCAGCTGTTCTAAAAGTGTCATCACAAAGAAGTGTATTAAACTCATAGCCTGGTGTCTAAGATCCCCAGTTGTCAATTCTGGGCACACAGCAATGGGGCATCAATCACCAAATTAGAAGTCATTTGGCATCTCTGATCTGCAGTTTTCAAGGTGATGACATTTGGCATCATAGGGGGACTACAGAAATTTTATTAATCATTGTGCAGATCCACGGAATTTTGATATGCTTCATAAACCCTGTGATATGGTATGAGGTATACATGATAGTGTTAGTACTGGTACTAAAGATTTGCCTGGGAAGAAAAGGAAACAGTTGTTTTGAGAGTTAGAAGAGGGTGACGTCTAAGGAAAAGAGCTCTGTCATAAGTCATAGTTCCAAGGGAGCTGCTGGCTGCTTAGTAAAAGCCAGCAAAGATGACAAAGTAATTTCTGGTTCAAGCATGAATGCTCAAGTATAGGAGTTTATGTGCAATTGCCAGATGCTCCAAGCTAGCCGCTAAATCCAAAGACACTTCATGCGCCAGCAACATTCTGGCATTTCAAGCCAGAGGGCTGCATAAATGTACATTCCAATAGGAAGAGATGTCATGGGAAAATTACTCAAAAGAAGTAACTGAGAAACTGATGAGAAAGGCTATGGACTCAAAAAGATTCTAAACCACTGGCAAGAGAAGGAAGTAAAAATCTGGGTGCAGACTGGGACTAGACAGATGGCTCAGTAGGAACAGCTCTTGCTCTGCAATCGTGAGGATCAGAGTTTGATTTCTTTATCAAATAAAAGTTGGGTGAGATGGGAGCCTTCTTGTATTCCTAGGGGTTTGAGGCACAGATGGGATCTTGGAGCAAAATGACTAGCTAGACTAGTCAATCAGTGAGCTCTGGGTTCAGTAAAAATTCTGCCTCAGTAAACAAAGAGGAGAGTGATGGGTGATGTTATCCAATGTCAACATTTGACCTCTGCATGCATACCCACATACATGTGCCATGTGTTACATGAACATGCATATGCATACATACATGCATACAACTCATACAAAAGTATAAAAAGAAAGCATAAGAACTTTTTTAAAAGATGGTGGTTAAAAGGAATAACCCTGGTGTTTATTTTTTCTAAGGATTATTCACCTTAGGGCAGCAAGAGGTCACATTCATTTATGGCTTCTTGGAAACACAGTAATCCTTTGTCTCTGAGCAGAATCTTTAATGTGTGCATTCAAAACAAAGTGCTAAATTGTTAAATGTTTCCCTTTGTTACCTCTAGCAAGAGTTAAATCTGCAGGGTATATTTCAAGATGCTCAGGAAATGTGTATACTAAATAGTTTTCTTTTTTGTTATATGGTTACCTGGAAGATCACTTCCATGGAAAGAGAGAAAAAGATGAGCAAGTAGATTTATTACTGATGTCGAGCTCCCATTGGCTGGAGTTAACATCGTTAGGCTCGTAGTCAAAGTCATAGTGAAGGCCATCATGAACTTCATATATATCATCACACTTGTCTACATAACAGCATACATATGTCATGTGTTTATCATATGCCACAATCTTTACCACATGACTGCACCCAAGACCTCACTAAACTATGACCATTATGAGGGTAGGAAACATGCCTCTATCATTCAGTATACATTACATTCATATTACATAGTGGCTGGCATAACAGGTATCTGAATATCTAAAATGGACAGGACTGGTGAATAGCCAATAGGTAAAGAACTCGTCATACAAGCAAAACGACATGTGTTTGAAGCTCCAGAATGTGTTAATATAAACCTGTGATCTAAACATTCCTATCGAAACAGGAGAGACAGACACTAGATAAAACCTGGAAGGCAGCAATCCTGGCATAGGTGGTAGTAATAATGAGATCCTGCTTCAAGCAGGGTGAAAAGCAACATCCAGTACTGTTCCCTCTGAGCTCTACACACATACTGTGGGCATGAGCACAGAGGCACTCACTAACACTTATGCATACACACATCACACACAAATACGTCACAAATCACATTACACACACACACACACACACACACACACACGGAAAAGGACGATGAGCAAACACAAGGTGGCAGTTTGACTTTCTAGTCTGCGACATAGATTTCAATATCAACACCATTTCCAACAGACCACACAACTAATTAGAAGGAGAAAACAGGTACTGGTTCCCACCTCTGGTTGACTCCACAGGCCTGTAAGTTACTGATTTCTATTTCAATATGACTACAGTCCACTGCTCACTTTAATTTGCTGTGAAAGAGGCATTTGGGTGGCTGCCAATGCACAGGTTTAAATGAGCTCTGCCTAATTCTCTTTTGACTCTGAAAGATTGTGGCATGATGTGTTCAAACCAGAGATACTCTTTTCTGGAGTCAAGACATAAGGTAGAGGAAGAAATGGGAAAATGGCCATGTTCAAAGTGATATGGAAAGAAAACATGCAAGAGCAATAGCATAGGGAGTCACTCCAGGAAGCCACTCCAGGAAGGCAGGAAAGGACAATTAGACTCATGTCCCAAAATACAGTAACAGCTTGACAGAAGGCACAACAGTATCTCTAAGATAATATATATTAGAAAATTAGATCACTTGGATGGCAGTTTAGGGATTAGAGGTGAAGAAGGCCTTGGGCAGTTTAAGCAGATGTCCCAAATTTTAGTTGCATATATATCACTTACCATGTTGACCATAAGGAAGTTAAATATTTTCTTAGTACAGCAGTTTCCCTGGATTTAATTGAAATAGCAATACATCTCTCATAGTTTGAGAATTGATAGATACTATGAAACATTTTGAGGATAATACTTGCTGCATAATAAGCACGCAGTATGTGCGAGCTTGTCTTTATTCATTGAGACTTTCATAATGTATGTAATGTACTTTGAGCAAGTTCACTCCCTTATTCTCTTCAATTCCTCGCTTGTCCCCCCAGCATTTCCCCTCCCAACTTCATATGCCCTTTAAAAAAATCCATAGTGCAGCCTGTGCATTCCCTTTGGTGTGGAGCCTATTCAGGGCGGCATCCCTGAAGAAAACAGACTCTCCCTTTTTGAGAAAGCATCAATTATCAATAGATCTTCATTGAGGAGAAGGAATTCATGCGTTCATGCGTTCATGAATTCACTTATCCATGTATGTCTTATGCAATCAGTCATAGCCACTGTGGGTTCATGTGTGCAATAACCCTGGTATGAAGGAAAAACAGGTTTTATTTATATTTTTTTTACATAATCATCTACTATCTCTGTCTCTTACCATGCTTTTCCCTTTCTCCTAAGAGGCTCTGAGTCTCAGGGAGAGGGAGTGTGGTATATATGTCTCATTTAGAGATGAGAACCTCTTATTTTCTGCACTTTGACCAGCTATAAGTCTCTGTATTATTTACCATCTACTGCAGAAAGAGATTCCTCTAGTCAGACTTGAGAGATGAATTAATGAATAAAGATAAATACTTAGAGGGCAATTCCACATTATGTCAGTTTAGTGGAATAATAGAAGGTGGTTCTTTTTTAGGGTCTATGATTTACTCAGTCATAGGTTCTTGTCCCAGTTAATAGTGCCAGGCATGGCTTCCACTTGTGGAACAAGTCTTAAGTTCAAGCAGAAAGTGATTGGTTACCCCCATAACATTTGTGCCACTATTTTACCATGGTGCATATCTTGGCATGCCAGTCCTTACTGAAGCATACAGAGTTTATAGCTGAGTTAGACTGATGGTTACTTTTATCCCTCAGAATGTGCTAACTTTCACTTAGAAGGTAGCCAAATTAGATATGCTATCACATCTAGCTTAGAATAAATATGGATATCCTTACAATGGCCCTAATGATCTCAAATGATACCTCATTGAAGGCATACTTCCTAAGTGAAAGAATCATTTTACTGTATAACAATAGATACTTGTTTCATTTAAATCCAAACTGAAAACTTAAATGTGAAGTCTGACCACCAGAGATTCTACATTTCAGACAAAAGTCTACTCTTAGAAACCACAAGTAGTTAAAAAGATTAAACCCTTGACTCAGAAATATCTAGATACAAATTTTTATTCTGCTGTTTGCTAGTTTTGTAACTCTAAATAAGCTTCTTGACCTTAAAGTTAGGTAATTACTTATTTATGTATTACTCTGTGGTATGTATATGTGCATGTTTGTATGTATGTATGTGGATATACTTTCCAAGTGGGCACTTGTGGAGTTCAGAGTTTGGTATCAGAATACTTTTATTAATCATGTCTTAACTCTATTTTTTTAATCAGAGTCCATATTTAACTCAATGCCCATCAATTTTGCTAGGCTGACTAGCCTCCTTCCATACCTTAACATTGAGGGTGCTGGTATGTATGACTTATACCTGGCTTTGTCTGAGTGCTGCTAATAGAAATTCAGGCTAGTTGTGCAGTAAGTTTGTTGGTCACTGAGTCATCTTCTCTATCTCAAGATAATTTAATTTTAATTTGGAATATCTTTGTGGCTCCCTATAATATGATGCGACTTTTAAGTTCTTGAAAAGAGTTAATGCTCATGATCATAACAACCCTGAGTGTCACTAGCCCGATCCCGACTAAACCTATTTGGGATTGTGTCCAAGTATTTTAAGTTCATGAAATTTCAGATATATGGAGCATCTACAACACACAATGATCAGAGAGGAGAGCAAATCAAATTTAATCAGAGAGGAAAACTTTGCCTATATACCTCTCCTGAGAAATACCATGGACTTCTAACTTGTAACTAAGTCCACTTCAACTTTACAAGAAAACTAAAGAAGAAATCGAATTGACAGCTCCCTGGATTGATAACAAGTGCTCAGAAAATTTTGCTTCCAGTGAATGAACCATGAAGAAATTATCATTGTACATGAAGATTTCTTTGCCAGGACAATGTTCAAGCACCTCGATAAATAGCACAGATACCTCCATGGTCTTTTGCCAGGGCAACACACCAAGAAGAAAGACAATCCCAGAATGATATCAAGTCAAAGGATTATTATGCTTGTTGACTCCACATTGCAGTCTTCCCTTCATTCTCTGGACATCATCAGATGCTGTGAAAATGCTGAAGACAGGACAATATGACCCTGAACTGAGAAGATTAATAACCACTGAATAACTAAACTAGCTCACTGATCATTTGCTATGCTGATTTCTACAGCTCTCCTAATGGATTATTTGAGTAGTTTATTGGGCATAACCAAAAATAGACTTTATTGAGGGACATGAAAGTTCATTGCATACCTTAATTGAGTGGCATATTTGGCTTTGCAGTACAGAATCTTTTCAAATCCTTATTTTTCTTCTCTTGTTTTCTGTTTTATAATCCTTCAGAATTGCTCAAGGACAGAGGGCTGTTTGGGGGGAACTTTAGTACAAACTCCTACATGCACTGTAAGAATGTTCATCTCACAGGGTCACCTGAGGCATGCTGCTGACCTTGGTACCATGATTAGACACCTGAGAGAGGGTGGTGAGGTAGCAACCTCCAGGTTGGCAATCCATTCTTCAATAGCAGCCAGAAGATGTCAAGATCTATGTTCCAGCAATGCATGCATTCATATAATGCTAAACACAGATTTATAATTCTCATCATGTTAGTGGTGAGTGACACTCAGGCTCCATCTGTTTCTTTTACAAGCTCAGTTCATGCACTCAATAGTTATATAGATAACCTAAAACCATAAGACCTGAAAAATAAAAACCTCAGGTAAGCCACAGGAGGCTTAATTTCAGAGGGGCTTTCTTATCCATGCTATTTGGCTCTTCAGAAATGACTTTGAGTAATTTATGTATTTGGAAGATTTTATAAGGATAGAATAATAACAAAGGAATAAAAATAATTACAAGGAATATGTGTAAGCACTGTGCTGGCTTCTTTCCATGTTATCTTGTTCCCCTTTCTATTAGCTCTATTAGGGAGTAATTTAACACTTCTTTAAATAGTAGTAAAGGTGCTTTTTTAAAGTCATAAGTCTAGAAGGCTGAAAGAATGATTGAAAGGCATTCTTATTAAAATTGGGGATGTGGAGAAGCAATTAGATGGCTAATGAACAAAAATCCTTGAATCTTAAGCTGACAATGGGGACAGGCAGGCTGGAAAGAAGTCCAGCTTTATACAACATCCTCTAAAATCCCCAAAGTGGTTTGCTAGAACTGTAGCAGCAGAGCTCTGATTGGCTGAATGGTATTAGAAGCAGCTGGACCTTCAAAATCCACACTATTCCACACAGCATAGTAACTAGCACTCCCCGGCCCTGAAATATGCTTAGATTTTACTTTCTAAGTAGTTAAAATGCAAGAGGATCTCTGAGCCAGAGGATAGCATCTCAAATTGATTATAGTAGACATATAGTTACTGTCTATATAACTGAATGTGAGATTCCTTGTCTCTTGCTCAATCTGATTTCCAAAGGGACTTCTACTCTCCAATGAGAAGGAAGAGTGTGTAGTATTTCGAAGGTGCAATTAGCCAAAGAGAGAAAGTGTAAAAATTTTGCTGAGGCTGAAGACATTTCCAAGGAAGTGATTTAGTCTCATTGAACTCATAAACAATAAACATTTATCCACAGGTCATATATTAATGAACAGGATTGTTGTTAGATGTCTCCACAACAATACTGGGATTTGGAGGACAATGGAACAACACCTCCAAAATGCAGAGGGAAATTTGCTTCTATTCTAGAATTCCAGTTCCAGATAAACTGTTATCCAGTATGAGAGAAAAGGCAAGAAACTTCAAGAGAAGCAAATTACTTTTCAGAAAAGCACTACAAGATATACATAAAGAAATAAAGAAATAAATCAGGAGAAGTAAGAGAAGAAGGAAGAAGGAAGGAAGAGGAGAGAAGGAAGAAAGAACGAAGAGGAATAGGAAAAGGAGAAAGAGGAGGAAGAGGAAGAGGAGGAGGAGGATAAAGGAAGAATAGGAGAGAAGGAAGAGAGTAGAGGAAGAAGAGAAATAGGAGGAGGAGAAAGAGGAAGTGGAAGAAGTGGAGGAGGAGGATGGAGTTATTTACAATTTCCAGGAAGGGTAAAGTAACAACCTGAAATGATGGACTAGCTGTATTTTCTGTTGCTGTGATAAAATACCCTGACCAACAGTAACTTAGAGGAAAAAATACAGATTATAGTCCACTACAGCAGTGAAATTAAAGTTTCGTGGTCTTTGAGGAGCTAGACATATAGTATCCTAGTCAAGGGCAGATAGTAGATGCCTGGCTGCCTGGCTGCCTGCCTACCTGCTTGCCTGCCTGCTTGTTTGTGTGCACTTGACTTGCCTTCTCTACTTTTATACAGTTCAGGGGCCTCCCACCCCTTGCCAAAGGTATGGTGATACCCATGGCAGGCTGGCTCTTCCTATACCAATTAACTAGTTTATACAGTCCTCCAGGCATGGTACATGACAAACTCAATGGAAACAATCACTTATTGAGACTTTCTTCTCAGGAGACTCTAAGTCAAATTGACATTAAAGCTACCCAACACAACAACACTTTAGACTGTGTATCTACTCATTTTTAAATGCTCAAAAGAACTTTTGAGCAGGCTATGGTGCCACACATCTGTAATTCCTGTAACTCAGCCACTGTGACAGGGAGGATTGTGACTGCAGGATGGCGAGATCTTGTCTCAGAAACAAGGGTTTGAGGAGATGTCATGTTATCACTCACAAAAGTTCCAATACCAACAAACACACACACACACACACACACACACACACACACACACACACTATTAGGAAGTGTAGCCAGTTGGAGTAGGTATTGCCCTGTTGGAGTAGGCATGGGTTTTAAGACCCCTCATCTTCACTGCCTGGAAGCCAGTCTTCTCCTAGCAGCCTTCAAATGAAGATGTAGAAAACTTAGCTCTTCCTGCACCATGGCTGCCTGGATACTGCCACAGTTCCACCTTCATGACAATGGACTGAAACTTTGAACCTATAAGCCAGCTCCAATTAAATGTTGTCCTTATAAGAGTTGCCTTGTTCACTGCAGTAAAATCCTAACTAAGACACATGCCAAGCAAATACATAACACAACAAGACAAAGCATACAAAACCCTACTGTGTTTTGGAAAATTGTTCAAAAGCTTGGGATCTGACTTAGTAATGTTAATGTTTTAGAAAACTAGCAAACATAGACATTCTGGAAAAGGCAGAATGAAGGAATGGGAGAGGGCTGCTGAGACAGCCGAGCAGGCGGAAGTGCTGGCCCCCACGCTTGATGTCCTACTTGAGATCAGCCCCCAGTTCCTCATGGTAGAAAAACAGATCTGACTCCCATCATGTGTTCCTTGACTTCAATTTGGCCCAGTGGTATCCTTGCCCCATATCACAAAACAAATAATTAAACCAGTTGATAAAAATACAATAAAAATAGTGGGAGAAAGGAATAAAAAGAGGGAAAAGGAGACTGGAAAAGGAGAGGGGAGAGAGAAGCAATCATTGCTTGGTATATTACTGCCTCAGAAACAACATAGCAAGTTATAATTGCAGTTACAGATTAATGAGCTAGCCAGAAGTATGACTGATTTATTCTAGGAAGATGGATGAAATAAAATTTCATCTGGACTCCTCAAGTTAGGCTGAGGTGAACATGCTTCACCTTTGACCTCTGGAGTAGCAGAGGCTGAAGAGGTGACCTAGTTGTTTAGTTTAGAATTTCTTTTCTTTAAGGCAGAAGAAAAATCCCTGAAACCAAAAAATCAAGAGATACAAATATGGGAATATACTTAAAGATGAAAATCAATACTAAACCAAAGGAAAGCAAAGGTCTAGTGACTGGAAGTGGTCACCTTGAGGATAGGGGAAAAGAGGGGCAGAAAGGTCACTACTGACGATAAGCTATTTACACATAGGAGATTCTTATTTTTTTCCCATCTCTAGTGGAAGGTTAAATTTAGAAATATAAAAGTGTGAGGCAGACACTAAGACTCAGAAAATTCACACAATTAAGTGACAAAGAAGAGATTTAATTTTTATCTTCAGGAATTCTACCTGTGTGTGGAACCTGTACATATACATGCATGTGTGTGCATGTGTGTATGCACATGCAAGATACCTTGTTTAGGAATCATCCACATTGTATTCTTTAATATGGGGTATTTCATTAACTTGAAGCTTCCTAAGTTAGGCTAACCAGCCAGTAAGCCCTGGGATGTCTTATATGTTCTATGATATATATCTAATCATGTTAAAGAATTTGGAGCTGTTTCTGATGATATACACCTGTAATCTCAGCACTCAGGCACCGTGGAAGGCTGACCGTGTGTGTGTGTGTGTGTGTGTGTGTGTGTGTGTGTGCTTGTTTTGTGTATATGTGTTGGTGTGTATGGGCATGAGTGTTGGTGTATATGTGAATAAACACCTATAATTCCTAACCTATTTCTTTTGGCTTCTTCCGAGCTGGGATTTTGCGTGCATGCTACTGCACCTGACATTTCATGTGCATACTGGGAACTGAACTCAGGACCTCATATTTGTTCTGCAAGCACTTCACCAACCGAGTAATCTCCTCAGCTTTCTGTAGCTTCTCTCCAGAGGCATAAAGCTAGCAGGCTCTATAAGTCTGAGTGGCCTTGGGAGGGAAAGACCTCTTCTTTCTTCAAAACAAAAAGGAACTATGTAGATTTATGAGGCAGGACATAGTTAGTTGGTGGGTGTACAAAGTCAAGGAGTGATCAATGATCAAATCACTGCAGGTAGCGTTTCTTAACCATTTTTCAAAAATGCACCCTTTCATTGATTTAAGGTAAGTGTACATATTTATATGAGGTAGTATGATAACCTGATATATGTAAACTGTGTAGATATAAGATTGGATAATTAACATTCTATCTCATTATTTATTTGGGAGTCTTTCTTATCATGCTTTATAAATAGCCAGAAGACTTGTTTTTTGTACTGTCTTTTTTTTCTTTTATTAGATATTTGCTTTATTTACATTTCAAATGGTTTCCTATTTCCTTGTTACCCATCCAAAAAAGCCCTATCCTGTCTCCCCTTCCCCTGCTTACCAACTCCCCACTTCCCACTTTCCTGACCTGGTATTCCCTTACACTGGGGCATGGAGTCTTCCCAGGACCAGTGGCCTCTCCTCTCATTGATGTCTGAAAAGGCCATCCTCTGCTACATATGAAGCTGGAGCCACGAGTCCTTCCATGTGTACTCTTTGATTGGAGGTTTAGTCCCTGGGAGCTCTGGGGGTACCAGTTGATACATACATATTATTGTTCCTTCTATAGGGCTCTGAATACCCAAGATACAACTCACAGCCCACATGAAGCTCAAGAAGAAGGAAGACTAAGGTGTGGATACTTAGATCCTTCTTAGAAGGGGGATCAAAATACCCATGGCTTATGGCCAACCAATAGACTGAACATAGGGTTCCCAATGGAGGACCCAGAGAAAGGGGAGAGGAAGAGGTTTATAGCCCCATAGGAGGAATAATAATTTTTTAGTGTCTTTTTGTCTGACTATGTTGAGTGTTCTATGTCCAGTACTGCCCTGTAGATAGCAGGTAGATATTGGATTTACTTGACAAAGTGAGAATCTGAAGCTTAGAGAGGAAGGGAGTGAAATTTTTTTCTAGAGAGGAGTCAAAGCCCATCGTAAGAAGCCCTAAACACTGTTTTTTAGGCTTCCTCATGTTTAATGACCCGAGGATGATATCACCCTTTGTAAGAGATTCTCCCAGTTGCTCGAGGTAAATCTGCTTCTATGCCACCTGTTATTATGTCTCAGAAACAGCAGCTGTGGCTGGCTTGATTTCTTTGGAGGCTCTGTGCCAGATCAAGTGTCATCATCCTTGGTTCTCCTGCTTGGCGCTCACTTAGGAGAAAGGTCTCTTGTGCCTCCAGAGGAAGTGTTAACACCATTCCTAAACTAACAGTGAATAGGGGTATAGGAACTGCTGAAATTGTCCAAACTTCATGTCCAAACTCCTTCTGGACCTCATGTCTTCTGATAGAAGCCATTGTTTCAAACATGAGACCAGACAGACATTCCCTACATGGCTGAATAATAGGCTGAGATTAATTTGTATACCAAAGGGCTCTTCAGTGAGGCCCCAGAAAAGGAGTATATCTCAGGAACACCACTGCCCCAAGAATCCTATTCACTCAATTTTGATAGATAGATAGTCTTCTTTGCCTAGTGCAGACCTGGCATATCTCTGTTGTCCTAGTGTGTCCACTCTGTATATTCTTATTTTAATAAAAAGGCTATTTGACACCCTCACGATACTGTAGTATTTGCTCTGATGTTGACATACTGTGAGATACTCAAGGCTTAGACTATGACTCTCTAGCTCACATGATAGGATATGGACTGCCAAGCCACTGCTGCATAAGAAAGATGGGTCAACCAGGTGTCCCTCAACGGAGGAATGGATAAAAAAAAATGTGGTATATTTACACAGTGGAGTACTATTCAGCCATTAGACACAAATGAATTCATGAAATTCTTAGACAAATGGATGGAGCTGGAGAACATCATACTAAGTGAGGTAACCCAGTCTCAAAAGATCAATCATGGTTTGCACTCACTGATAAGTGGATATTAGCCTAGAAACTTTGAATACCCAAGACATAATCCACATATTAAGTGATGTCCAAGAAGAACGGAGTAGCCCCTGGTTCTGGAAAGACTCAGTGCAGCAGTATAGGGCAATACCAGAACAGGGAAGTAGGAAGGGGTAGATGGAGGAACAGGGGGAGGGAAGAGGGCTTATGGGACTTTTAGGGAGTGGGGAGCCAGAAAAGGGGAAATCATTTGAAATGTAAATAAAGACTATATCAAATTAAAAAAAAAGAAAGAAAGATGGGTCAAGGGATTTTTTTTTTTAAAAAATAAACTATCTGTATTCTCTCTTTATCAAGAAAACCACAGACATTTTATTAACCTAATGTCTTCTGCATACTTAAAATAAAGGCAAGTTCATTACCTAGGTGCACTAAATGAAACCAAGTAATTTGACAAATGACAGGACTTTCTAGGTCAGACATTACAGTTAACTGTAGCCAGAGCCAGGTGACACCTTTTGTAGGCTACTAATTAAAATGAGCTGATATCCATCTTTCTGAGAGAAGAATAAGTCTCTGGTATTACAGAAGGGATGGTAATCTTACTGAGAAGGTTAATCAGATACATAGAAATTATATCTATACCTTGATAAATTTCTAAGTCACTCAAAGATCAATCACATACCTCAGCTGCCCATGTCACCAACCTGCATAGCAGGAAGGACTCAGAGCAGGTGGGTCCTGGTTTGTAAGAGAACTAGTAAAAAGCATAGCACCCTGCAGACTGGAACAGCTTTGCCTGCTGAGTTCATTGATTTGTGGCTGTCATAATACTTGCATGGCTGTAAACAACATAAATACAAGAGGTAGCTATATAATGATGGTTTACTTTGGCCAGACAAGGGAATGATTAATCTCTCAGATCTCCAGGATGCGACAAAACCATTGATGGATCTGGTGTATTGTTTAGCAATCCACAAAGGTATGCACTTTGAGATATTCTTCCTTGGTAACTAGCAGTAGAATCCATGCATCCCAGGGTAAAAGAACACCTGTACTATGACACGTACTTGGTTAGGCACCAAGAGCTAGTCAGTATTTTGTACACAGAATTCTAATATTTGCAACTGGACAAATTTCCCATTTTGTAGATGAGAATACTAAACCTCCTATTAGTTTGTCTCTTATAACAATTCTACTAAGAATAGTAGCTTTGGAATTTGAAAGCAAGCCTGTCTCATATCAAAATTCATGTTCCTTTGGCTATACTACATAGAAAACCTCTCTCTCTCTCTTTTCTTTTCTTACTTCTGTCCATAGAGACTAGATGAGGATATCAGATGGTCTGAGAATGCAGTTACAAGTGACCGGGAGCTACCTCATGTGAGAGTTGGGAACCAAACTTGGGTCCTCTGCAAGAACAACAAATATTCTTAGAAGCCAAGTCCTCTTTCTAGACCTCCAATCATGCAATGTTTGCTGTTGTTGGAGGTTTTTTTTTTTAATGTTTTTTTGTTTTTTGTTTTTTTCAAAATAGGGTTTCACTAGGTAGCTCTGACTGTCCTGAAAAATCTCTGTGTAGACCAGGTTGGCCACGAATTAACAGAGAGCCACCTGCCTCTGCCTCCAAAGTGCTACGATTAAAGGTGTGCACCACTACACCTAGCATCCAATCATACATTTTAAAAGATCCCATGTTTCTTTTTCAAGTGTTTGTGGTACAATGCATGTAACTATGCAGGTTCAATCGTGTGGGTACATATACATATTGATATACATGCTTGTGTGTGTGTGTGTGTGTGTGTGTGTGTGTGTATAAACCAGAGTTTATGTCTGGAAGAATTGCTTTTATGATAAATGTATTTTACCCAAAAGTGACTAGAAAGGCATTTGGCTGTGTGTATACACTGAACTTTCAAGACAAGAGAATGACCCTGAAGGAGATTCAAAGACTATCAGGAACCCCTCCCAGATTTTGAAAGCATGACATTCACTGTGTCTCCAAATGCCAGACAGGCTTCTTCCAGAGACATTATGATGTGTCTGTCACAGGACAGACTCCTGAGGCAGAACTCCTACCCTGAAGAAGTACAGCAGTGGAATGCCACTCTAATGGGTATAGAAGGCTTTGTGTGTAGTTCTAAGCATGCAGTGGCATAGACAAATGTTTAGAGGATGTGGCTATTTGGTCAGCTGCTGGAGTTCTGAATTGATGAGCTGTGAGCAGAGAAAAAGATGGAATAACTATTTGTGTTGGGAGACTGTATTGAATAGGATCAGCATGTCATCAAACACTGGAATTTGATTCAGTGTGGCAATTTGATCCTCTTGCAGACAGACTGGTGG
Source organism: Apodemus sylvaticus (assembly GCF_947179515.1). Classification (NCBI taxonomy): domain Eukaryota; kingdom Metazoa; phylum Chordata; class Mammalia; order Rodentia; family Muridae; genus Apodemus; species Apodemus sylvaticus. The sequence goes on along the minus strand of NC_067473.1, from coordinate 138,094,867 downwards.
GTAAAAACTGCCCACACTGTTTAAATTGTAATCTTTCTTCTTTCCTTTCAGAGATCATAATGTGAATTCATTTGAAATAAATGTTCCCATCATGCAACTCTCTTGCACATGAGAGATCTCATCCAATTTTTCACCAGGAAGCTGAGTGATGCTTCTAGGTAGACATTCTGTTTTTTGTAGACTCACAAAGAAACTTGAAAGGAGAATGTGTTGATGGTTCATTACTATGATTTCATAGAAATTTATGAGACTTTAACTCTCCATGTTAAAGGCTTTTCATTTTTAAGACGGGAAAGCTGGAGTCTGGAAGATATACCCTGACCAGTTCACACTATAGGTCACTAAAAGAACCCGAGCCAAGTACAGAGAGAGGGTCCCAGTTCTTTCTGCTCTGCTGTGATTATTTCTACCTTCACATAGTTTCAAAAAGTTGTGTTGGAAGCTGAGGAGCCAGGCCAGTCAGTAGAGTACTTGCCTTGAAAGTACAAGGACCTGCTATGAATATAGTGGAGCACGTATCCTTATTACATGCTGGAGAATCCTCTGGGTATATGCTCAGGAGTGGTATAGCAGGATCCTTCAGAAGTGACATGCCCAGTTTTCTGAGGAACCACCAGACTGATTTCCAGAGTGGTTGTACTAATTTGCAACCCCACCAGCAGTGGAGGAGTGTTCCTCTTTCTCCACATCCTTGTCAATACCTGCTGTCTCCTGAGTTTTTAATCTTAGCCATTCTGACTGGTGTAAGGTGAAATCTCAGGATTGTTTTGATTTGCATTTCCCTAATGACTAATGAAGTTGAGCATTTTTTAAGATGCTTCTCTGCCATCTGAAGTTCTTCAGGTGAAAATTCTTTGTTTAGCTCTGTACCCCATTTTTAATAGGGTTATTTGGTTTTCTGGGATCTAACTTCTTGAGTTCTCTGTATATATTGGATATTAGCCCTCTATCTGATATAGGGTTCGTGAAGATCTTTTTCCAATTCGTTGGTTGCCGATTTGCCCTTTTGATGGTGTCCTTTGCCTTACAGAAACTTTGTAATTTTATAAGGTCCCATTTGTCAACTCTTGATCTTAGAGCATAAGCTATTGGTGTTCTGTTCAGGAACTTTCCCCCATACCGATGTCCTCAAGGGTCTTCCCCAGTTTCTTTTCTATTAGCTTCAGAGTGTCTGGCTTTATGTGGAGGTCCTTGATCCATTTGGAGTTGAACTTAGTACAAGGAGACAAGGATGGATCAATTCGCATTCTTCTGCATGCTGACCTCCAGTTGAACCAGCACCATTTGTTGAAAAGGCTATCTTTTTTCCATTGGATGTTTTCAGCCCCTTTGTCAACCATCCCTATTTATAATAGCTAGAAGCTGGAAAGAACCCAGGTATCCCTCAATGGAAGAATGGATGCAAAAATGTGGTATATATACACAACGGAGTACTATTCAGCCATTAGAAACAATGAATTCATGAAATTTTTAGACAAATGGATGGAGCTGGAGAACATCATACTAAGTGAGGTAACCCAGTCTCAAAAGATCAGTCATGGTATGCACTCACTGGTAAGTGGATATTAGCCTAGAAAATTGTAATGCCCAAAACCTAATTCACACATCAAATGAGGTACAAGAAGAATGGAGGAGTGGCCCCTGGTTCTGGAAAGGCTCAGTGCAGCAGTACAGGGCAAAACCAGAACAGGGAAGTGGGAAGGGGTGGATGGGCGAACAGGGGGAGGGAAGGGGGCTTATATGACTTTCGGAGAGTTGGGGGTCAGAAAAGAGGAAATCATTTGAAATGTAAATAAAAAATATATCGAATAAAAAAAAAGAAATATGAAGAGAAAGAAAAAGAAAGTACAAGGACCTGAGCGCAATCCCACAGAATACATATGAAAAAGAGCGAGGCATAGTGATGCATACACATAATCCCTGTCCTGGGAAGGCAGAGCCACGTGGGGCTCACTGTCTGGCCAATCTAACCTCTTTAGTGAGTCTGCTTTAAAAAGATCAGGGTGGATGACAACTGAGAAAAGATACCCAGTTCTGTCCTCTGGCCTCTACAAACATGTGCATGTATGTACCTACCCAGGCTCACACATCCTTTCACACATCTGCACAGAAGGAAAAGAAAGTCACACTGTTTTAAGGTTTTATTCATGACCTAGCATGGTATCTTCTGTTTTATTCTCTCCCCTGCTAAAACTGAATTGTATGCTTCCCTAGACTGGCATTCTACAAAGGTAAGTTAGCCAAGACGTAGAGTTTCTCTGTCTATAATTTACAGCCTTTTCCTCACTTTACATAAGGACTTTTCTGCAGAAGATGGTTCACTAATGATTTCAACTGGGAAACGACACCTTGATTTTCTGAAGTTGAGGCTTCACACAAACTGTGTCATTCAAACACAGTACTCCATCAGTTAGAAATATTCATCAAAATGAGAAAATGGGTTCACGGATGTCTTGTGACAATAATTTCAGTACCACTAATCTACAGTGTCCCTGTTGCTTTGATGGTTGACAGGATTCCCAGTCAGTAGCTGGGGAAAGGCATAGACAGGACTAATTTGTTTCCTGGTGAGAGGTGACAACCTGCCTCCGTTTGCTTCAGATACCTCAGAGATAATGACTTGTGTTTTCTTGTCCCAATTAACCACAGACTGCTCCTGGGAAGCCAACATCCATGCAGATAACTGTGTTTCTTTCCTACTGATAACCTCTAGTCATAGACACTGGTGAGAAATGCAGACTCAGTGTGGCATCATAAATACAAAGAATTGAAACATCCACTTCTCCAGATTTCTCACATCTTAACATGGACAGCTTAGATTTACCTGATAATTTAATAACTGGAAATAATCAAAGTAACACAGTTAATTATGATCAGCATCTGCCCAAGTGCATGACTTACTTTCAATTGGTTCTAAGCCTAGAGATTTGAACAGTATTATTATTAACTGGACTCCATAAAGTCCCAACACATGATTAACCATAAAGGAGATTTTTTAATGGGGACTATTTTAGAATATGTTACTTAAGACAATAGCACTCCATATTATAGAACAATTTCTTAACCCATAATGCATGGCTAAACTGATGCTAGAAGGGAGGAAAAAGTTCCCTAAGAGTCTGCAATAAGAAAATAAAGTCAATTATAAGTAGAAGCCCCAATTTCTCCGGGGCTAGGAAAACTCAAGGGCAAAGATTAAAATCATGGGATGCTAGTACTTTGGAGACAGAGATGGGAGGAGAGCACAGGTCAATGTTTATTCAGGGAAGGTCCTGAGAACGCTGAGATGAATTGAAAATTCCCTCAATAGGCCACTCACACTATACATTCTCCCTGATGCATGGATTTTTTTCAACAGCGTTTCCCCAGAGCGGAGGTCCGGTATAAATGAATGTCAACAACAGTAGAAAAATCAGGAATTTTATATTTTCAGGGGCCTACTTGTTTGCAGCTTTTTACCTTTTCCTTGACATGAATCAGCCTCTGTAGCTCCTTCCCATCTCCTCTGCTCCTGCCCTCTCAGGTCACCTAGAGTTTCATAGCTTTTTAAATGTCTGTAAATAATGGGCATCCCTCCCGCTTCCACTCTCTGAGAGTCTTCTGTAGCTTAACCAGTCTGACTTCCCATAGCTTTGCCTTTTATTGTCATCCCAGATGCCACTCTTTAAGCTGATTTCAAATCTTAATGTCTATCTGAAAATAAAAGCAACATCCTTCCCTGGTTTTTATTGCCCCAACTGCTATGGTAGATCTTAAAGGTTTCACTCTTTTGCTCAGGATACTGTATTACATTCTAGATTTAATTTGCATTTTTAGCAAGCATAGAATGTAATTGAGCTATCAATTGCTTTATGGTCAACTAAAACCTCTAACACAAGCCTGACCCTGAAATTCATCAGGAGCTTAGAACCTGAATGTGAATCTATATTTATGATGATTAAAATGAAACTTGTCACATTTGGCTCCCAAGATGATCTTTTCAAGGTAATTCTGAATGCTGATTCTGTCATTTAATCTATCCCCTAGTGATTCGTATGATTAGAATTCACTCTGCATGTTATCAGCTATGCCCAGTGCCACTGATAAGAGATTCCAACAGCAAAAGGTTGAGGAAAAGAATAACTGACTTCTACATTCACCATTGACACTGTTGTCCTCTATATAAGCCATGTTGAAACTTTAACCTGTAACACAACAATATTAAAAGGTAGACTGCAGGCTGTAAAGATGGCTCAAAGGTTAAGAGCCCATACTGTTCAAACACTGGGTCCAATTCCACTTTAGTCTGATTCCCAGCACCTACATCAGGTAGCTCACAAACACCTGTCATTGCAGATCCAGGGACCTGACACTCTCTTCTGGGTTCTGATGGTACCTGAACTTATGTATACATATCACACATAAACATACATACACACAAACAAATTATTATTCATTTTCTTCTTAAGAGTGGGCTGTACAAAGTGGTTCAGTTATGTGAATGATTAATTTCCTCCCTGGGAAGGTTTCTGGAGGAAGTCCATCCTTATTCTGTTTCTTGGACCACATGAAGGCACAACAATGTGCTCTCCAGGGCATTCAGCAAAAATGTGCCGTCTTGGAATCAGAGGTCAGACCCTCACATGTCAAATCTACCAGTAACCATGAGACATGAGACAAAGGTTCTGTTGTTTTAAATCACCCAGTCCATAGTATTTTGCCATAGCATTAAGAATGGACTAAAGATAATTTCCTAACCAGCTTTGGCATGACACATGTGACCTAGTCTTTTGCCCCTCCTTTTCTCTCATCTTACCCATTGAAACATCATAAAGGTTTTCCTTTCTTTTAGAGAAGTTTTTCAGGTATTATTCTGAGTAACAAAAGGAAATAAACACCTTTATAAGAAAATTAAGTAAATCTTAATCCATTGCTTAAAATTCTAACCTTGTAGGGTCTGAAAAGGTGCCTCCCAAGTGAAGAACATTTACTGCTCTTGTAGAGGACACAAATCCAGTTCCTGTCACCCACAGTGAGTAGCACACAAACACCACTGAATTTGATGCCCTCTTCTGGCCTCCACAGATACCTACATGCTTATGGTGTGTGTTCACTCAGGCATACACATATCAAATAAAAGAAACTAAAGTCAATATATGCTTAAAGAAAGATTAATGAAAAGATAAATTCCTAAGCTTGAATTATTAGTATCATAATTTTGTGATGGGGCTAACAGTCAACAGCTATACATCATATGTTGATAGATTTGTTTATACCTATAAATAAATCTAAAACAAAAATTTAAAAATTATAGATCTTTTTGAACGATAGGGTTATCTGTTCCTTATATTTCTGTAAATAAATATTTTATAGATTCTGTGAATAACTAATAATACAAATTTTTGCATGACTAATACATAATGCAAATTCCTTCTGTATATAATAATCACTTTATTTCTAAATTTTCTTTAAAGATGTAAAAGTTCCCTGTGAAGTTGGTGTCAAGATCACTTAGCTCCAGTTAATAGAATGTGTTTTATTTCTATTAACAAGAAGGTAAAAATCACTTGTTCCTCTGCTGTGCTCAGCTTCTGCAGTGTGCCCAGCAGTCATCTGGTGTCTTCACCTTGGATGGGAGCTCACCTCAGTTTCGCACTGTATTCTCCTTGAAGCTTTAAAACACTTTTAAAAATTAGCATGCAAGGTTTTAGACATTATTGTGGTTTTTTAAAAAAGGCAGAGTATGTTAGTGATTCCTCCTCCTCTCATCTCCCATATTCCTTTGCTACTCTGATTCCCCTCACAATCTCCTCCAGCCTATTTTCCAACTTTTGTGTCCTAACGGTTGATTCAGGAAGTCTCATGCCTTTGGGTCATTACCTGAAGTTCTTCTTCCTGACATTACTTTTGCTTTTAACTCTTTACTTATTTACTTATTGTTATTATTTTAAAATTGCAAGCATGTTTGTGTGGATTTTTGTGCTCATATATAGGGACCTGTGGAGTCCAGAAGGTATCAGATTCCTTGGAGCTGGAGTTAGAGACTGTTGTGATGTACCTGATATATGTGCTGAAGATCAAACTTGGGTTCTCTACCAAAGCAGCAAGTCTTTTAACTGCTAAGCCATATCTCCAGACCCTCTTGTATAAAACATATTTATTTCTCTCTGTGTGAGTTTTTGAGAGTGAATATTTGAGTGTGTGCATACCTAGCACATGTATACATGAAGGCCAGAAGAAGATATCTGCTGTTCTCTACCTATTCATCTATGTCAGGATCTCTCCCTGAACCTGGGCCTCATGGTTTCTTTTCTAATCTGAAAACTAAGGAGCCCCAACAACTTTGCTGCCCCTCCACAGCTCTGAGGTAAGTTTGCAGGTGTTTGGAAGAATATCTAGCTTTTTGTATCAGCATGTGGATCCAAGGAAATTCTGATATTCGTGTTTATAAATCCAATGCTCTTAATTTCTGAGCCATCTCTAGTCCATACTTTTACTTTTCATACCATTTTGAATTTTATTGATTAAAAAAATGTTTACTTAGCTTCTGCTTAGCTTTCCCATTTACTCTCTTAGCTACTTCCTGTGTCTTTTTTCTTCATATGCTTTGTATGCTCTCATGGTTAATATAGATTATCATCTCCATAAGATCTAAAATCACCCAGTGGATGGACCTCTGGACATGTCTGAAGGGGCTGATAGACTGGGTTAATTGAGTTGGGAAGAGCCATTATAAATGTGGGCACCCTCAATCCATGGATTCGTGCCTCAAACTTGATAAGAAGGAGAATGCAATCTTAACAGTAGCATCTACCTATTTGCTTCCTGTGGAAACAACATATCCCTTCTACCTCAGGTTCCTGCTGCCATGGCTTTCTTCCATCATGGACTAGCCCATCAAACTAGAAGAATGAGCCAGAAGAAGCCAATCCTTCTTTAAGTGGTTTTTGTCTAGTGTTTTGTCATAGCAATGAGAAATGTTATGACACAGGCTCTTTGAATGCACCTCTGACTCTGCATATCATCTATACCTACACTGTTCATTCTGAGCCTTGCAGCTTTTGCTCAATATAGACCTTGTCTGTGAACCAAGTGAATAAGAAAAGTTTCTGGATTTCACCCCTGAATCTTCTCACTATGTGGGTTTGGGGAACAGTTGGGACTTGTATGCTGATTTGAAAACTCTCAGACTGTTCTGATGCTTGGGGTTGTAGCTCATAGTAGCCTACAAAAGAGATGGCTAGGTATTGTGTGCCTTTTGGTTGCCTCATATATTTGAACTGAATTAGGGAGCCCTTACTGCAACAATACTGGTCATTATTCTAAGTGTTCTTTGGCTTTTGCAAAGGCTTGTTGAGACAAACAGCAGTGATCAAATGTTCTTCCTAGACTGTATAGATATATATCATGTCAGGAAAGGAAGTAGTAGGCTTAAGAAGACAGGTATGGAAAAGGCATTGTTGGCTAAACTGTGTGCATCTTAGAAGCTCTGTGCAAAGTAGAGTCTAAGCTTTTCCTGCTTCTACAAACAGTTCTAATTCTGAAGTAGGTATAGGGGAAAGCCAATAAGATGACAGGTGACATGTTTTTCCATCTGGAAAATCTTCAAAGCAGATGTTGTTAATCTTCACTTAATAACAGGCCTTGCACCTATGCACACTGATTATAGACATGCAAAAAGGTCATGTGAAAAGTCACTGCTGCTCTGGATCTTCTGGCCACATTTCTTCTCTTATACTGTGAACCCAGGAACCCACATTCAGCTCCTCAAATGGATCTATAACAGAGACAACCATTTTAACCTTTTAGAAATGGCCCCTGCTAAAGCAAATCACAGAGAGATGATGGAAATGTTAATTAACTTGCTTTCATCTTGGTTAGATTCTGTATTTAACCTCAAGGCCTAGAGGCTTTTGGGTGTTTTTCTAAGATCTGATTGCCTATGACAGTCTGAGAAATTCAATCATGGTTTGGTGAGGCTGTTCCCTTGGGAGACTCATACCCAGCTTGCTTCTAGTGCAGAAAACAAATGCCAAGGAAGGAAGGAAGGGGAGAGTCAATTGTGACTTTTTCAGACACATTTCTTTTCTGGTTCAGAGTTCATAAGACACCAAGACTTCTCTTTCAGAGTTGGAAGCAGATGTTACATCCCTCTATCTGTGAGGCCACCTATCTAAGGGAGAAGGGTGATTTAACACAAACATACACCCACCCTCTTTTTCCTGAGACATTGTGTGCTCATGACAACTGCCTATCTGACAAAGCAAGAAACCACATGAAGTTCAGAGGGAGAAGCAGGAAACAGAATGGCTAATTTCGCTCTTCTTTTTAATATATTAAACAATTAGTCATTTAAAAGCTATTTCTGCCAAGGAAATAAACATTTAATGAACTGAAGAGCCCAACATAAACCATGTCTCTCTTTGGGCAGAGGAACAGCTCTATGAAAAGATGACTGATGTAACCTAAAAAAGATGTGCACGAGAAGGATGGATTTTTATTTATGTGCTTAAAAAATATATAACTTTAATAATGTCAAGGATGTGCACAGAAGGGGTAGCAGAGGTAGGTCAGAGATCTATGCTTTTAATATCAACTTCCTCTCGAGTAAGAATTTTATCACATTAATAGCTAAATCATACAGATTGTAAACCAACTAAAATGAGGCAATTAGTATGGTCTATGACAGTCAGGAAGAATGAAATGTGAGTTCTCCAATGCAAGCCAGATGGATATCTTCAATATATTTCTTATTATCTGCTCATGGTAATAAGTTCAATTAAACTGAATCGGTACAACACAAGTGTCTTTGAATGGCTGGAAAAGAAATTAATTATGTGTTTCACATTTAATAAAGCTTGAGAGTCATATTGTGCTGCCTTTGCTTGTTTGTTCGTTTGGCTAATTCTGATTGTTAAATGTTCATTAAGGAAAAATAATCCATTATTTTATCCTAAATTTCTTTTACCCATAAAAGTAAGCATTTGTACAGAGCTGGTTAAATATCGTTGGTATAAAAGTTGTGTCTGGTCTACAATATAATAGGGAGAAGTAGAGTATTTCAGACCTGCTGTCTAGGTGATGTCAGCTGCAGTGTGGAGTTTGGATCTGACCTTTTAAATGTGAGATGTTTCAGAATTACAGCAACCATTTGCCATACTCATATGTACACTTCTGGAATTAGTAGTTTTCAACACATCTTCACGTATATTCACCATTTCTTTTAAGAATATATATTTAAAATTCTATACCAAAAGATTATGAGTAGCACAGCTAAAAACTTTTATATAAGAACATTTGAGATCCCTTTCCACATAGTTTATGTTTATATAAAATTACATGGCATTATTTCATATTACCAACTTGGCATTTAGCCATAATATATTATTAATTAAATAATATCTCATGTACTGTTGGGTTTTTAAATGGCTTGTGTTATTTTTTTCTTTCCATTTCTAGAGAGTATCTATCTGTGACTTTCTCCAGGGTAGATGTCCAGAAATAGAATTTCTGGTCCATAGTGATTTTATTTTTTAAAAAATTTGTCATCCAAGTATCTGTTCTGGTTGTGTATGAATAGCATGCCAGGTGTTTGAGTACCAATTTCCTACCATGCACATCAACAAAGTCATTGCTCTCTTTTGTTCATCTTATATATAACTAGTTGAATGCCTAAGTGCATTTTTATGATGGTTAGTGGTTACGGTGATGCTCCTCTACAAGCAGCTGACTCATGCTCTGTCTAGTAGACCCAACAATGATGCGGTACAGATGCTTATCTTCATCCTACATGTTTTCCCATGAGAGAACAAGTCAAGGGACGCTGCTTTTCTCATAAGCTAAGGACAGAAAAGGTAAGTGCCTACCAGTTCTCATGGAGTGTAACCTTTATAAATTTAAATCTCAGTACTACTACATCTCTTTTATGAGTGGCTTGGTTAAAAGAAGGAATCACTATGTTTATAGCTGGTACTGCTAAAGTCAGATAGTTTGTGAAATTTTTATGGTTTGTCATGAATGCCAGAGGAAATCATGTCCTATTCCATTAGATATCCAAATATGTTAAGCTACTATGAACATGTGCAGAATATGAGGTACAGCTGCCCACACTTTCCCTTACTATTGTAGATGCCAGTAGGATCTACTACTGACTGACATGGCCTGGCCACTGTCCTTCTATGGAAGGATCTATCATAATTAGTATTTAGCACTTTTAACCAACTAAGTTTTCCTTCCTACTTTAGGTGCCTTGGGTCATAAATTGTGCTAATCCTATTAGGAAGGCCTTTAATTATTGCCTGAATATAATTGGTTCCAGTGGACGACATCTAATTAGGTCAAAATGTATTCTGTTATAAGGGTCTAATGTTAAAAGCTTTTGTTTTGTGTTAGTAGTCAGATGTCATTGATGGTTACTGATTTCTGATTGATCGCTGGTCAAATCTTGAGTCTTGAATAATTTTACATGTAAGATATGGGCATTCTTACATTTCCCCCTCCCAACTTTTTTCCAACTAAAAAGACAATGTCCACTCATCTTTCTATTTATGGGATGGTTGATATTTCTCAATGTCCCATAGAATAAACAGAGAAGATGAATTTCACACTGCCTATCCTATAGATGCTATAGATAACCTAACTTATGGTGCTGAGAAGTTTTCTTTTTTCTATGTGTGTTGTCTTAGTTTGTGTTTCATTGCTGTGAAGAGACACTATGACTGGAACAACTCTTACAAAGGAATCTATTTAATTGGGGCTGGATTATAGTTTCAGAGGTTTAGTCCATTATCATCAGGGTAGGAAGCCTGGCAGCATACAGATGGACATGGTGCTGGAGGAGCTGAGAGTGGTACATCTTGACCCACAGGCAGCAAGGAGAGACTGTATCACTGGACATAGCTTGAGCATAGGAGACCTCCACTCATGCCTCCATAATGATACACTTCTTTCAATAAGGTCATACCACCTAAGTGCGATACCCTAGGGCCAAGCATTCAAAAATCTGAGTCTATATGATTTATTCCTATTAAAACTACCACATGTGTATACTTACATGATTACATATAAATATATACCACCCATACATGTATGTATGTGATGGAGCTACTACTACTACTACAACATACACACACACACACACACACACACATGTATGAATAAATGAACTCAAAGAAGCTGTTGTTTTTGAAAATGAATGGCATGAATGAACTTTTGATGCGGTAAACAATGATCATTGTGTCTGGCAAGGAAGTAATCAATTGAATGTTCATTCAATTCACTGGAGCACCTTCAGTGTGCAGGGTTGTAAAGGAATGTAAAATACTATTCTTTTGTTTTATTGTAATTGTGATTCTATGTAATGAATTAAAATAAATGGATGTGACAATGCAGAAAGTTAGGGGCAAGGCCCAATAGATCTGCATTCCCATGAAGTACTCTAACCCATTTTCACTTACTATGGGACATAGACAACATCTTTCATTTGTAGGAGGATGCCTGTCAAAGCACAGACTAAAACCACTAACCACAGTTCCACAAGTTTCCTTTGGAGGTAGTGTGACAGGAAAACCATGGTAATCATATCCATAGCTTAAACGCCTGCATTTCATGTTGATCCCTGGAGGTGATCAATAGAAGATAAGGTTGTTATTACCATGGTTATCTTGTCCATCCATACCCAGACAAACAACCTCAGGTGCTCTGCCTTAAGCTTGAGACTTAAAAAGACTTCTCATATAAAACTTGTGTAGCTAAGGCACCCGCCATGGAAAATAGCACAGTGCTTGCTACCTCTGGCATAAAGATAAAAATTTAGTGAGTTCAATACTGCATGTCTAGGTAGCTGCCATCCTCATAGTTCTTCATCACATTGATGATAATAAACATATACCTTTGTTTAAAGGGTGCTTTCTGTTAGGATTGGGGAGTCTGACTAGAGTTCAATACTGCATGTCTAGGTAGCTGCCATCCTCATAGTTCTTCATCACATTGATGATAATAAACATATACCTTCGTTTAAAGGGTGCTTTCTGTTACAATTGGGGAGTCTGACTAGAGAAGGGTTCTTGCTTAGAGTCAAACAGCAAACCAAATTTCAAGTATACTACAACTAGCATAAAAAATAAAATCAGCAAAACTTAGAAATTCAGACAGTAAGAGGATAATCAAAAGTCTCCTGGGCACCTGTCAGAATCCTGCAGTCTGGAAGCCTGCTCATGCATAATTTGAATATTTATCTCCTAGATGGATACTTGCCAGGGATTTATTTTAAACCTCCTGTCTCATGTAGAAAACGTGCCCTCTTCTCCTCTACTTACTGATCCCGTGTCTGAAAATATCTACCTTCAGCCTCTCTCCAAATAACTGGGCCAGAGGTAGTGAGTAAGAGAATTGAATTTTAAGCGAGTGGTTAATGACACAATTATTGTAAAAAGGTTAGGAGGAAAATGTGTTCTGATGTCTGACCTTCCCAGAGTTCTAATCCTAGACATATGAAGAGATCAAAAAGAACACAAGCACATTTTAAGGTTAGAGAGCACCTTCTCTGATAAATCAGTCTCTTTGTAGATGTGGAAAGTGAATTAAAATACGCCAGTATGCCGTATTCCAGGCTAACTGGCTATGGTGGCTCTAAAGGTGTGGGCTTGGAGCATTTGGTGGGGGCTGAGTACATGGTACAGTTCATGCTGAGCACAGAACGGTTTTTCTCTGCCTTTATTGTGCTTTATGGAGCAGATTTTCAACTGAATTCCTCAGCTTATTTTAATGTTCTTGGTAGAAACTCACAGAATAAGGCAGTCTTCATTACACACGGGCACTACCCTGTAATGCCACACGAGGGCTTCCTAAACACTTTGGACTGTACTTAAGGTACCAGGATTCTTATCTTTTGTGACCTTCCTGACCAAATGAAGTTTGTATCCTCACCTCTGTATCATAATAGCATAGGAATCAGAGGCCTGGGTATAGAAGCTGATCTATCTAGTGCCAGGGATCAAGCCCAGAGAGACCACAGAAACACATGAACTTCGAGTGGGCTGTGGGCTTCTGGGCTGGACAACCTGATCTTTTTGCTTACATGTGAACATGTCTGCCTTCCTCTCTTCAAATTACCCATGTTATTCCTCTCATAGGCCTTCCTTTTTCTCATATTGTTCTGAAAATTTTAGTGTGTGTGTGTGTGTGTGTGTGTGTGTGTGTGTGTGGGTGTGTGTGTGTGTGTGTGTTTCCTGAGAGAGTATCTGTTGTAGTTCAGGCTAGCCTCAAATTCTCCATAGAGCCAAGGCTGGCCTTGCAACACTGATCCTCTTGCCTTAGACTTCCAAGTGCTGATACTATAAGCATACAGAAAATTTGGAGGTTTTTGTGGGTGTTTTGAATGTACAAGTATATATGTATATGTGGTATATATACATATATGTACAGGTAGGCATGTACATTGTACACATGTATGTGAAGTTTAGATTCAGTCTAGATGCTGTTCTCTGGGAGTTGTCCACCTTATTTTCTTGGACATTGTCATGTCAGGCAGGCTGAAGTAGCTGGCTAGGGAGACACAGAGATCTCTGCCTAGAAACTACACGTGCATGCCACCAGGCTTAGCTCGTAAGATTTGTATTCTTGGCATTGAACTCAGGCCAGGACTTATAGCCAGGAAGCTCTATGTAGACACCCTTGTCAACATAAGCAGAATATCTGAATCCTATCATGTGTCCTTCTAAGTCCACTGCAATTCTCATGAAAACATTTTTGAAGGTGAAGTTCCCATCTTCAACCATACACATACCACCCTGACTACTTTGGCATATCCTCTTGTAACAATGAATACTTAATACTCTTATATTGACATAATTAAATGTATTTTAACAGTGATATTTTTAATTTATTGCTATTGACAGAAAACTATTGTTTTCCTAATACATATCAAAACAAACAAATGATTACCAAAATTAAAAACATCTAACTTTGTATTTATTGTACCTTTTGTATTATACTTGAGGAATCATTTGCATGTCTTATTAGATGGCAGGAAATAAATTATTTGGTTTATGAAGATAAGTAAAAGTTATTATCTCAGCAATATTTATATCTATAAAGAATATGAGGTGGCCATGATATATTTCATTCTGGTATATTTGGAAAATTTGCTCTGTGGTACTAAACAATAATGCAGCAGAGAATTAAATGGTTGATTGGGAATAATTTCTTCATCTTTCTGGTGGCACCTCCAGAGTATGCATTCTGATGAGGAGATACCACACTCTCCAGAGTGCAGCAGGGAAATATGTCTATGCTTGTGTTTCTATAACCTCTACCCAACTTGCCTTTTTAAATTACTCTACTGTGTTAGAAACTTCATTAAGCGTTCAGTGATAGAGAATGTGTGATATAGAATGCCATTTTATTATAATATAAATAACAACTATGTCAATAACAATAACAACATCACTTTTCTCAGGCTCCCATGCATATCACTTAATGTGGAATATCCAGGACACAGAAACCATATGAAGAAGCCAGCATGTCTACTAACTCCATATAGGCTACTAATCACATTCAAAGTCATAGAGAAAGTAAGTCAAAGAAATGAGATTTAAGCCAGATCTCTTTGACTATAATCCTGGCCTTTAATCACAACTTAACATGCTGTGCTAGTATTCTCTTATATCTGTATGAGAGAGCCATCACTCTAACAGGACTGAACTTGACTAGTACCCATCTTGGAAAGCTTGAGCTCTCTCTCTTGGTCCTAGTCAATCACTAAATCTCCTCTGGCAGCTGACATAAGCATATATTGCCAAAGGTCTCTAGGTGCTATAAATATTAGCTAGTCTCTTTCCCTTTACCCTGTGAAACAGAATGAACCTACAGGCATATGCCATGCTACTGGTTCAGAGAATTAATAAACCAAAGTAGCTAGAGTCCAGATAAATACAGATCTACCTCTAACTAATGCTCTCTGACTTCTAACTCTCCATCTTTACAGAAAAGTACATTCATGATGAAAAAGACTTTCAAGATGGCAACAAATTGTCAACTTCCAATGACCCTGACATATATAATTAGGTGAATTTTTGAGCTTCATGCTTAAGTTATAATTGAGGTAAATATTCTTTCTGAATATTTTAGCTTGCCTTGGGCTGTCTTACTTCAGAGAGGGAGCTACAAATAGGTCAGTAAGAAAGAATATGAAGCAATTCATCAAAATGCATTGAGTATCAGCAGGAAAAAATGGTCTCCAATTTTTTCCAGTAGAATCAGGGAGAACTTGGGTCAGATTTCTGGCCTTAAGTCCTTCCATTTGTGGTGACCTTCAACAAGTCACCACACTGAGTGTTATTTTTATTAGTTAAAGCACCACTGAGTTTCCTGCAACTGAAAAATCCTAAGACTGACTGTGCAAGACAGGAGGTGATAGAAATTCAAATGAAATGTAAATTAAGATCTCATCCTTTACAATTCTAGGCAGTTCCCGCAATGCCATCAACCTGGTGTTGGGACAGTCTCATATCATACGTTGTGCTAAGAGCATAAAGGACTTTCAGTCATGAAATATAAAGCACCCAGACTAAGAGATGAGGGACATTTTATTTCCTTCAAACTGACAAGGTTGGCTGGGTGACTTAAGCAAAGCACACAGGTGATCAAAACCCTTTATTACTTTGAGAAGCCATATCCATATCTCTGAATACCCAGAGCAGCTCTTTGTAAAACTGCCAGTGTCGTTGTTTAAACAATGTTTGCTAAAAATAGTACTTGAATCATGGGTTTTTAATTTGTTAGCACAGGGTTCCTCGACATGAATTTCAAACCTATAGAGACTTGAAAGAAATTTAATTAAAGGACTGCAGATAACATTCGTTACAATACTATAATAGACACAATGGCTGTAATTCTGAAATTGTATTGGACGATGCTGAAATAAGATAGCCTTTCAATCATATTCATTACCCACAGTTCTCGAAGAATTGTTAATCATATCATGCTTGCTGTGATGAATTAATCTAGCAACAGTGATATCTATACATATTAATATAAATGCTGCCACGTCTGGAGATTCTATTATTAGAAGGAAAGTCACATGTGTTCTCTGAGTCAGCCATTACCTTTCACAACCACATTCCCAGTACTGCTGGCAGTTCCAAAATGGTTCGTGGCTATGCAGGTGTAACTTCCAGCGTCAGATTTAGTCACATTGATGATTCTGAGGTTTCCATCTTCAGAAATGGTAATTCTGAAAGCAGAGTAAATAAAAGAAATGTTGTGATGTTTATGTCGTGAGAAATTATTTCTGTCATTCTGTTGCCTTTCACACTATAAATCATAGTTACATCATTTGACAGCCTCGTCTGTTTTTAGGAAGTTTGTCTACATATGCATAAACATTATTGGGCTGTGTGATGTCTTCAATATTTTCACTATTTTTCTTGCTGAAAACAGTCTCAGACTTTGCTTAGAACAACAATTAGGGATATTCGATTGGTTGTAGGCCTTTCTCTTTCTGTGAGGACAATGCAAAGGGAAATCTTGAAGAACACATTTAGTTTTAAAACTGCTAATGAAAAATTTAAAAAGGAGGTTGAGGAGATAGCCTTCGTGAAATGCTTGCCACAGAACTGTCTGAGGACCTGGGTTCCCTTCCCAGAACCTGTGTGAAAAGGGACGGGTTGGGTGGCATGAGCTTGTCATCCCAGCAGTGGGTAGGCAGAGCTACATGGATGCCTGAGACTTACTGATCAGCAAGTTTAGCCTGCCTAGAGAGTTCTAGGTGAGTAAGAGACCTCAAGGTGGTGTACATGCAAGGAACAATACGCTAGATTTAAACCTGGCCTCCATACATGTACTCTCATGCCCTTATTTCCCTCATTCCCTCATGACATGTCTGTCTGTCTGTCTGTCTGTCTGCCTATATGTCTCACACACACACACACACACACATACACACACACACACACACACACACACACACACACATACATACCCACCCCTATTTTACTTGGTTTATGTTTTGTCTTAAATGACCTTTAGTCACACTGGTCTCCTACAAGTTCCTCGAGTATTTCAGATCTCTTTCTACCTCAGGGTCTTTATAGTTGCTATTCTGGCAGACTTCGGCATTATGTCCCCATTTATCAGTTTCTTGTTCTTTGTCCTATATCTTCGGAGAGCAGGGTCAGTGTTCATCTTATGATTAACTTGAATCGGATATACTGAATAAAGTGGGATAAATATGCTATAAACTGTTGTTAGCAGTAGGATGAATGAGGGTAGAAGTAAATTCTATTCTCAGAGCTGATATATGTTATAGGAATTTTGAGTGGCTAAGCCACTGGGTGCTGGTAGATACTTTAGCCAAGGTTCTAGAATGGGCAGAGCTTTACTTAACAGAATGTTTGACTAGGTTTTTTTTTTTTTAAACATACCTGAAGATTTAAATTTACTATATTGAAAACACTGTATTTACTATATTTAGGATAATGAAGCTATAGCTCTTCCCAGAATGTATTTCAGATTATGAACAAGTTAGCTAGAATGTAAAAGAAAACTCATCAAAGGATGCTGGAATCATAAAGATGAGTGTTTATACAGCACACATGCCAGTTTCTGCTTGCTCATCTTTGTAACCTTGGGTCTCCTTGTCTAAGACATGGAATTTATTAAACAAACCTGACTGATTCTTGGAAAGAACAGATTATGTGGCATTTCTAGCATGTTCCCCTAGTGTTTATTAGCTAGTAGTGTCTTTCATCTTTTAGTTTTGCTGATTATTAATCAGTTGATTGATACTTTTTTCTTTTCTTTTTTGAGAGACTCACTATATAACACTGTCTGGCCTTGTAGATCTGACCCCAGTGCTAGAATTATCAGTGACTACTCAGATATCTGTCCTCTCTCATCTTGTACAATGGACTATTATTTAGTCATTCCTACATATTGGAAGATAGGCTTAACAAAATCCTCTTTAGTACTTTCATTTTATAGAGTACTTAAGTCAGCCTTAAACTAACTGAGTCATCTCTAATCAATAGAGAAGGCCCAAAGAGGCAGCTAGAGTCTGATGGTTGGGTGGTCTGTGTGAGTCGATGTTGGCTGTGGCTGTACTGCTTTCTAACAGAAGCCTGGGGTCAGGGACAGTGGTTTCTGAGCTGAGATAGTTCCCCTTGTGGACAATAAAAGGTCATGTTGGAACCATGGCCATTGCCATGAGGGTGGCTCCTAGCACTTGGTCTGAGAGGACTACCTTGGTAATTGTATGCTTTATATTTTACAAGCTACAAAGTCTGTGGAGACTCAATTAAAGCAGTTTCCAAAGTAACCAAAACCTGCCCTCAGCCATGGCTGTGGTTGTTATGGGTTTGAATTCAGAATCACAGAAGATAAAGCAGCTTTAAAATTAGACACAGGTCCTATTTGCAACACAGAGAAGAGAAACTGTTCGTTGGAGACTTCTGTTTATAAATCATTCAGGAAAAGAAGGATGTAGGAACCAAAACCAACCAAGTTTAAGACTCAATAGATGATCAAGCTATAAAGTCAGGTAACACAGCTATAAAAGCACTGGGCAGGTAGACCCTTTCAACATCTACCATGGAAGGGGGCTCACCTTTCCTTGTGGATTTTTACTCAGCCAGGGGATGAAGTGTGAAAGAGGGGGATGCTTTCTTTAGCAATTCAGGCATCAATCAGGTATCCATCTCCTTTAAAAGGTCATTACCAATACTTCTCTAAATAACCTAATGAAACTCATTGAGTCATATAGCTGGGACATGAAAGTAAAGTGGAGAGACCCATAACCACTAAAGAAATAGAAGGGGTCATAGATAGGCTTCTGACCAAAAAAAGCACAGGATCAGATGGTTTCAGTGCAGAATTCTATCAGAACTTCAAAGAAGACTTAACACCAATACTCTTCAAACTTTTCCATCAAATAGAAACAGAAGGAACACTACCCAACTCCTTCTTCGAAGCCACTATTACGCTGATTCCAAAACCACACAAAGATCCAACTAAGAAAGAGAATTTCAGGCCAATTTCCCTTATGAATATTGATACAAAAATACTAAATAAAATTCTTGCCCACCGAATCCAAAAACACATCAAAACGATCATCCACCATGATCAAGTAGGCTTCATCCCATGGATGCGGGGATGGTTCAATATAAGGAAATCCATAAATGCTATCCACTACATAAACAAACTCAAAGATAAAAACCACATGATCATTTCATTAGATGCTGAAAAAGCATTTGACAAAATTCAGCATCCTTTCATGCTAAAAGTCTTGGAAAGGACAGGAATTCAAGGCCCATATCTAAACATAGTAAAAGCAATATACAGCAAACCGGTAGCCAACATCAAACTAAATGGAGAGAAACTTGAAGCAATCCCACTAAAATCAGGGACTAGACAAGGCTGCCCCCTCTCTCCATATCTTTTCAATATAGTTCTTGAAGTCCTAGATAGAGCAATTAGACAACATAAGGAAGTCAAAGGGGTACAAATTGGAAAGGAAGAAGTCAAACTATCACTATTTGCAGATGATATGATAGTATACTTAAGTGACCCTAAAAACTCCACTAGAGAACTCCTACAGCTGATAAACAACTTGAGCAAAGTGGCTGGCTACAAAATCAACGCAAGCAAATCAGTAGCATTTATATATTCAAAGGATAAGCAGGCTGAGAAAGAAATTAGGGAAATGACTCCCTTCACAATAGCTACAAACAGCATAAAGTATCTTGGGGTGACTCTAACCAAACCAGTGAAAGACCTATATGAGAAGAACTTCAGATCTCTGAAGAAGGAAATCGAAGATTTCAGAAAATGGAAGAATCTTCCATGCTCGTGGATTGGCAGGATTAATATAGTTAAAATGGCCATCTTGCCAAAGGCAATCTACAGATTCAATGCTATCCCCATAAAAATCCCATCCTAGTTCTTCATAGAGCTAGAAAGAGCAATTCTTAAATTCATCTGGAATAACAAAAAACCCAGGATAGCTAAAACTATTCTCAACAGTAAAGGAAATTCAGGGGGATTCAGTATCCCAGACTTTAAACTTTACTCCAGAGCAATAGTGATAAAAAAAACTGCATGGTATTGGTACAATATCAGGCATGCGGATCAATGGAATAGGATTGAAGACCCAGAAATGAACCAACACACCTATGGTCACTAGATCTTCGACAAAGGAGCTGAAAGCATCCAGTGGAAAAAAGATAATCTTTTTAACAAATGGTGCTGGTTCAATTGGAGGTCAGCATGCAGAAGAATGCAAATCGATCCATTCTTATCTCCTTGTACTAAGCTCAACTCCAAATGGATCAAGGACCTCCACATAAAACCTGACACACGGAAACTAATCGAAAAGAAACTGGGGAAGACCCTGGAGGACATGGGCACAGGGGAAAAGTTCCTGAATAGAACACCAATATCTTATGCTCTAAGATCAAGAATTGACAAATAGGACCTCATAAAACTACAGTTTCTGTAAGGCAAAGGACACTGTCAAAAGAACAAAACATCAATTAACAGATTGGGAAAGGATCTTCACCAACCCTAAATCTGACAGAGGGCTAATATCTAATATATACAAAGAACTCAAGAAGGTAGAACCCAGACAACCAAATAACCCCAGTAAAAAGTGGGGTACGGAGCTAAACAAAGAATTTTCACATGAAGAACTTTGGAGAGCTGAGAAACACCTTAAGAAATGTTCAATATCATTAATCATTAGATAAATGCAAATCAAAACAACCCTGAGATTTCACCTCATACCAGTCAGAATGGCTTAAGGTCAAAAACTCAGGAGACAGCAGGTGTTGGCGAGGATGTGGTGAAAGAGGAACACTCCTCCACTGCTGGTGGGATTGCAAGATGGTGCAACCACTTTGGAAATCAGTCTGGTGGTTCCTCAGAAAACTGGGCATGACACTTCCTGTTATACCACTCCTAGGCATATATCCAGAGCATTCTTCAGCATGCAATAAGGACACATGCTCCACTATGTTCATAGCAGCCCTATTTGTAGTAGCCAGAAGCTGGAAAGAACCCAGGTGTCCTTCAAGGGAGGAATGGATACAGAAAATGTGGTATATTTATACCATGGAGTACTATCCAGCCACTAGAAACAGTAAATTCATGAAATTCTTAGACAAATGGATGGAGCTGGAGAACATCATACTAAGTGAGGTAACACAGTCTCAAAAGATCAATCATGGTATGCACTCACTGATAAGTGGATATTAGCCTAGAAACTTTGAATACCAAAGACATAATCCACAAATTAAATGGTGTCCAAAAAGAATGGAAGAGTTGCCCCTGGTTCTGGAATGTCTCAGTGCAAGAGTATAGGGGAATACCAGAACAGGGAAGTGGGAAGAGGTAGGTGGAGGAACAGGGGGAGGGAAGAGGGCTTATGGGACTTGCGGGGAGTGAGGACCCTGAAAATGAGAAATCATTTAAAATGTAAATAAAAAATATATCAATTAAAAAAAAGAAGTGGGAATAGTTTGGAAGAAGAACGTTAATAACTGGAGTAGGAGTAGGGGGAAGGGGTAATCAGGAAGTGAATATCATCAAAAAAAATATCATGTGCATATGTAAAAATGTCATAAGAAAATGAATTATTATGCAAAAAATTTAGTAGATAATGATAAAATTCCAATTGGTTTTACATATAGTTACTACCCCCAGTAATAAAATTCCTCAAAGCTACAGTTTTCAAAAGCATTCTTGCTCTAGCTAAATCAAATCCTTGGTTGAAAAAGATGCAAACAGGAGGCCTTGGCTTCCTCACCCGCAGAGACATATACAGTTGCTTACTGAACAGCATTTGATTCTCTATTTACCAGGGAGCAGATGTACTAACAAAAGCAGAGTGGCGACCACATTTTAATTACCTCAATAATAACAAAAATAGATTTCATGGATTTAATCACATTCCTATTTATGAGATAATTTTCTGGAAATTGAGAAATGTTGGCATATGATAACTCAGTAAATAGGGTGGCATTCATATTTTGGATGTGAAATGAATTCATCTAGCATGAGGTAGATGAGCTTGGAACATAGTAAACACACAGGGACACTTTCAATGCACAAAGGTCTATTAATAGACTGTTTCAATTAAAACAGTATTCTTCTAATGCCAAAACCCTAAAGCTATTGCCTAAATTAAAATGTACCATGCAAATGCTATGGATCGGGAAGAGTGCAGAGGATTCCACCCCCTCCCCCAAATGATGTGGGAACTAGGCTACTCTTGACACATGTCAAGTGTGTAACATGACCATATTATTTATACTCAAAGGTAGGGCAGCTCGCCCTTTTCAGTACTGATATTTTGAACTAGATGATTCTTAGACTTTGGGGAAGATACCAAGCAGCATACCAGGCCTATCTCAGGCCCCATGTCACTCCCCATATGCTCTGACAATAAAAACGGGTTTGAGGGAACTTATCTTTGGGTAGAGGGTAAATTTTACCTCTAGTTGAGAACCGGTCTAGGCCAATTTGCTTTTGCAGTGGCTGCCATTGGTTTTGTTCTGTACCTGGCTCCTCCCACCACCACCACCAAGCTTACTTACAAAGAGGAAAACAAAATAAATAAAAGAAGAAAATAAAAGAAGACTTTTATTAGAATTTTTATTAGTATTAGAATTTACATAAGAGGATGTCAGAGAGGAATATCATTTGTATGACTTCAGTAGCCTTCACTAATTCATGTCCTCTTGCTATGACTGCTTATTCTACCTTGGTGCAATCCAGATTAGAGGGTGATCTGAGGTGATCTCAGAATGGTAGAATGGTTCCCTTGCAATACAGTTCAGTGACTAAGAAGACTAATTCTGATCATAAAGTTAAATTCTCAAACTGTGCCATTTTGAGTAAAGTGGTATTTCTGTACTTATTTTTAAAAAACAATTTTATTAATTTACATTTCAAGTAACATCCTCCTCAGTTTCCCCTCCAGAACCCCCACCCTCACCCCATCCCTTTTCCCCTCCCCTTTGACTCTATGGGGGGTGCTTCTCCACCCACTCAGCCATTCATGCCTTACTTAATTTTAGGAAACAGAAAAATGTATGGTGTACCAAATGAACGAACTAGCTGTATAAACCGACTGTTCTTGTCACTGGAGCTCCGCATCCCCAACCCCACTCCTACTTCCACCTCCCAACCCTTTTCCCCAACCCCATGTTTCAAGTATCCCTAAAGGACTGCTCAGGTGAAGACAAGTGCTGAGTGCTTCTGCCATCTGGAGTTCTGCGACATATTAGCATGTTTAACAAAGCATATGAGTGACACTAAGCTGTCACAGAATAGTGACGGGATATGAGCAATATCTATGGGTATTTAATAACCATACCCCAGATAATAAACCTTTGTCATAGGACAATTTCTTTCTAATTGAAATATTCCCCCCCTGGAGGGAGGAGGGAGGCTCATTGGACTTAGGAAGTGAACAACCTTCCAAGTCCATAAAAAGACCCCTCTCCACAATTGTAAAAGCAGGAGACAGCTGCCTGGGGAAGAAACTCCCAGCTGCTGGGAGAAGACACTCTTTGATCTATAGAGCCATGTGCAAGTCATGCAGAGAGCTCTTGCAGCTCTTTTAATGCTGCCCATCCTGGTGATGTAACTGCCTTTGAGTCTGTGAGTCTGTAAGCAACCCCTCCCACCACCCCCAAACAGGCCCCCCCCCCCCCCCCCCCCCGCCCAGAGCCCAGACACTCCTATAAGAAATCCCCATTCACTTCATCACTTCATCAACTTGACTTGTGTGGGTATCATTTATTTGAACTATTTTTTGTGCCCTAGCTCACATAAGATGTTTGGTCATACCTCTCTAGGAAAAATTAGCACAATAGCCTTCACTTGCATACTTACACTTTCAGTAAATGCAATAATGCTTTAAACATGACAATATATCTAGAAACAATGTATGTTAGAGACCAGACATTTTTGAGTGGAATGGCTATTACTTCTCCAATAAGAAAAAAAAAAATTTTCATAACCCTACCTGCCTAAAGAGTAGGGTGCAAAGCTGTCTGAGCAGGAAGCCCAGTTCTCTTCACTACAGTGGTTGGAATACACATGCCATTTCAAAATGTAAATAAAGAGTATATCAAATAAAAAAAATACACATGCCACCAAAACCAGAGTCTATCTGAGAAGATAATTTTTTCTGATGAATTGCCAACATGGAAGATATAAAGCTAGAAGTTTGGGCAGTTACTTCACAAAGAAAAAAAAAAAAGCAATTCTGGGGGAAGTCAAGAAAAGAGACAGAGAAAGGCAAAGATGGAGAGGCCAGCAGCTTATGCCAATGTTGAGCTTCTGATTCTGCCCACCAGTTAGGAACTCATGATATATGAACCAATAATTTCAGATACCAGGAATGGAGTTTTCAACCCATCAAGGTAGAAGAATGCAATCTCCTGAAGATGCTACTAAACTTGTCCAGGTGATAATGGCTGTGAGCATGTAGGCAGAGGATGGGTGTCTGCCAGTGAGTAGGTGCCAGCCGCCTCTCCTAAACACATTATGAGCAAACTGATGAATGCTCATTATGGAGGAAGAGCCACAGAGCATCGAGTGTGGGGACCTGACTCCATACTTCTTCATATATGGCTGGATCACAGTTTTAGCTACTTATCTCTACATTTTAAGGATCTAAGTTCACAGATTAAACTGTTGCTTTAAGTTTGCTTTATAGGATTTGTGGGATGTGTGTGTGTGTGTGTGTGTGATGTGTGTGTGTGTGTGATATGTGTGTGTGTGTGTGTATGTTTGATACATGTACTTATTCATACATGCACATGTGTGCTCATGTATATGGAAGTCAGAGGCCAACATCAGGTGACTTCTTCAGTTGCTTTCTACCAGATTTTTTGACACAAGGTCCTTCACTGAAACTAGAGCTCACAGATTTGGATATCCTGGCTGGGAAATGAAGTTCATGGGTCCTTTTGTCTCCTTTCTTTTTGCAGCCAGGTTACCTAGTTGAAATATACATGCCTTGAAAAGTTTGGTTTTAACACAGGAATAGAGGGTCTGAATTTAGTTTCCATACTTTTATGATACATGTTTTATGGACTGAACCATAATCTTAGTCCCTGTTTTATTTATTTATTTTTTATGAAAAAGCTCATATGTTAGGTTCTATTTGGACAATCTCAAAGAACTTTTGAGATAATACCAATACTAATATTTATTTAGACAATATTTATTTAGACACTTGTTTCCTTTTAAGTCAGATCGCATGGCAATTTTCAAAAAAGGAAAACAAACAAGTTCTTCAAAGACCAATTCTATATTAATTTTCCTAAAAATTTAAAGTTTTATTTATTTGATTTTTTATGATTATGAGAGGTTTCTGTGTGTATTTATGGCACCATGTGTGTTTCTGGTGAATGTAGGGGTCAGAAGAAAGTACTGATCCCTGGAACTGGAGTTACAGATGGTTTGGAGTTACCATGTAGATACTGGGAACTAAACTTGGCTCCTCTGCAAGAGCAGAAAGTGCCTTTAACCACTGAGCCATCCATATAGTCCCTTTCAATGAGTTACACAGTTTCCTTTGTGCTCTATCTCACTTGAGCTTTCCCATTTTAGGCTATTGATTGACCCTGAGGTTGACTCTGAACTCTGAGCTCCTCCTAAGGCTTATGAATAGTGATAAGACTAGATAAAAAAGATTGAAAAATGGAAATCCATCCCTGGCTTAGAATAGGTTAGTCATGACCTACCAACAGACTTTTGAAGACATCACTGATAATATCAGAAAAAAAGTCAACAATGATAAAGTATCAAGTAATGAAAACAAGGGTGTGACAGGGAACTCAATTGTCTCTACATGAGGAGAGGTCATCTAATTCACAACACAGTAAATTACCAGCAGCACACAGAAGTGTTTGCTCCTCTCCTGTCACCAGAGGTTTTCAGATACAGAGGGGACAGGAGCATATCTGGACTTATGAGATAAATTGAATCTTTCTTAGTTTGAGGCTTTGGGTTGTAGTCATTGAAGAGCTGACCTTGTCAGCTCTGTAAATCAAAACTAGTCTGGCGACAGGGGACCTTTAAAAGTGCTGAATCTTTTCTTTTGGGTGGCTTTAGTAGCAGATGACAAAAGCTGCCAACTCCACAATATTCTATCACCCCAAAGGGAAGGTTGATCCCAGAATAGTGACCTGTAATTCTTATGAGCAGTTGTGTGTGGAGGCCCTGCTGCTAAGGAGAGAGGCAGGGCATACTCATTTGCCTGTGAGTCACTTTGACAATTTCCTTGTAATTAGATCTCTACACTACAACTTTGAAAGCCACTTTTCCTTCTGCAGAAGGTGGGATAGCAATCTTTGTCTCTTTTATATGTGATATATTTTTTAAAATGTTTGAAAGTTGAATGCCTGTGAACAAAGCTATTGATTATACATTGCGGAGTGGGTGTTACTGTTCCTGGAACAACAACAACAACAAAACCATATACAATGAGCCCCCAAACATGTAGGTAGGTATTGCCAATTGTCAGCTCAGGAAAACTGGCAGGATGGCGGTATTGCCATGCAAGGCTTGGCTGCAGACAGATGTGGACTGCCAGCTCCAGGGGATACCAGTGATACCTTAGACGTAGTTAAGACATGCATCCTTTCAACTGGGGAGCTCTTCTGCATTTTTTCATTGTAAGATCAGAGCAAAGGTTGCCCAGCCCTACCTCTGTGTGCTTCATTCTGTATTGAATACTATCTGAACTCAAATAAGGGGATATTTTATGCAAAAACCCATACTGAGATAATTGTCACAAATGGGAAAACAGGGTGCTAGAGATAAGACATCTCTTCAGGGCAACAATCACCTAGAAAACAGCAGCAGCTTTTGGGGGCAGATGAACTCATTAAAGTTTCTATTTGGCCTCTGTGGGCCCTTCAGATTGTAGCTCCTCAGCTAGTTTCTTGCCACTGCTCCCATTTGTGAAGGAGTTGGAGCAGCCTTCAGGCATAAAGCTATAAGGCCCTTCCTCTTTAGCTCTCTGTGCAGACTTACTACACAGAAAACAGTAAGGTACCAGAAGCTAGTAGGGGTGTTGTCATTGCAAAGTTCCATACACCAAGTAGCTTCAGCATGGGGACTTGTTAATTCACACCCCAGGAGGCTGAAGTCTGATATTATTGATTTTTGTGAGCAGTTCTGCAGGAAAGCCTAATTTCTCGAGATTGGCAGAGTTAGGTTTGCTTAGGTGCTCTGAGAAAGAAATGAAGGTATCCCTCCTTGCTCTTCCTAGTTTCTAGTGACTGTGAGTTTCATTCTGTATTGAATATTATCTGAACTTACAGAGACAGTTCTCCATTCTCTGATTTTGTTATCACATATCCTTTCTATGTGTTCTTCACACTACCGTCCCTTGTGTATGTTTCTACGTTCAAATTTTGCTTATACTATTGTAGCCAGACATTTGGCTATTTTGTGGATTCTTTTTTCTTCTATTCTACACCTCTTTCAACCATCCTTTCAACTCCCTAACACTAGATAAGAGAGAAAAAATGATAGAGGAGAATGGGGGAAATGCTAATATTAGACTACTTTCTGCTGATTAGGGGCATGTAGTTCAGATATCTAATTTCTTCTTGTTGTTTCTTCTTTGTGCCTGATTACAACCTACCAACATCAACCACACTTCTTGGGGTCCTAGTATTTATATATGCTCTGAAGAGGTCCCAGAATTCCAAATGCCACATACTCACAGAAACTATCTACAGCTAACAAAATCACACCCTGCTAAAGCACAAGGCAAATCATAGTCAACTGCTGGGGAAAATCTCAAGCAGCCTCATATCCCACACTTGGAATTAAAATGAAAACCTGTTCTTATAAAATATTTCTGTTTTTATAGAGAAACCAAATTCTCACTACACACCATAACGGTGATGATTGATTTATGTGATCTTTTCTGATTTTATGGCAATCTTTGTCATTTGTAATGACCACTTCCATATAAGGCCACATTGCAACATTCTGAATGAACATGAGTTTTAGGGGTATACCATTCAATCTGTTAAAAGAAGAAACTCATCAGAGTTGTTTGCCCTATGTAACCAACCAGCTTCTATACCACACTATAGTCCTCAGAGGAAGGTATAAATCAGGATCTAAAGAGTGGATTTTGTTTCTGTAGGCCTTGTCGTAGCTCACATGCTCACTGCTCAATTAATTGCTCTGCTGCTTGCAAAGATTCTGATTCCTTTTCCCAGAAGTAGCTAGCAGAGACTTCAAATTGTTGCTCTTCAGTGCTGCATTCTAATCCAACGTGGAACAATATGTAGAGATGGAACCCAAAAGTAATACCATTCAGTAGGGGTTTGGAGAGATGCTCCAGCAGTCAGGAGCACTGGTTGCTCTTCCTGAGGACCTGAGGTTTAATCTAGGCACTGCCTGCTAACTTCAGTCCAAAATTCAACACCATCTTCTCTCCTCCATGGGCAGCTGCATACACGATGTACATGGCCATACATGTAGGCAATGCACACATATTTTTTAAAAAACAATTCTATTTTCTATTTTTTTATGTTCACAGGTTAAAAAAAAAGTTAAGACTTGGCTGAGAAGTGAATGCGGTCATTAATAAACTACGTTTATTTATTTATTTATTTATTTATTTTATTATTCGATATAATTTATTTACATTTCAAATGATTTCCCCTTTTCTAGCCCCCCCACTCCCCGAAAGTCCCGCAAGCCCCCTTCTCTTCCCCTGTCCTCCCACCCACCCCTTCCCACTTCCCCGTTCTGGTTTTGCTGAATACTGTTTCACTGAGTCTTTCCAGAACCAGGGGCCACTCCTCCTTTCTTCTTGTACCTCATTTGATGTGTGGATTATGTTTTGGGTATTCCAGTTTTCTAGGTTAATATCCACTTATTAGTGAGTGCATACCATGATTCACCTTTTGAGTCTGGGTTACCTCACTTAGTATGATATTCTCTAGCTCCATCCATTTGCCTAAGAATTTCATGAATTCATTGTTTCTAATGGCTGAATAGTACTCCATTGTGTAGATATACCACATTTTTTGCATCCACTCTTCTGTTGAGGGATACCTGGGTTCTTTCCAGCATCTGGCAATTACAAATAGGGCTGCTATGAACATAGTAGAACATGTATCCTTATTACATGGTGGGGAGTCTTCTGGGTATATGCCCAGGAGTGGTATAGCAGGATCTTCTGGAAGTAAGGTGCCCAGTTTTCGGAGGAACCGCCAGACTGATTTCCAGAGTGGTTGTACCAATTTGCAACCCCACCAGCAGTGGAGGAGTGTTCCTCTTTCTCCACACCCTCTCCAACACCTGCTGTCTCCTGAATTTTTAATCTTAGCCATTCTGACTGGTGTAAGATGAAATCTTAGGGTTGTTTTGATTTGCATTTCCCTAATGACTAATGAAGTTGAGCATTTTTTAAGATGCTTCTCCGCCATCCGAAGTTCTTCAGGTGAGAATTCTTTGTTTAACTCTGTACCCCATTTTTTAATAGGGTTGTTTGGTTTTCTGGAGTCTAACTTCTTGAGTTCTTTATATATATTGGATATTAGCCCTCTATCTGATGTAGGATTGGTGAAGATCTTTTCCCAATTTGTTGGTTGCCGATTTGTCCTCTTGATGGTGTCCTTTGCCTTACAGAAACTTTGTAATTTTATGAGGTCCCATTTGTCAATTCTTGCTCTTAGAGCATACGCTATTGGTGTTCTGTTCAGAAACTTTCTCCCTGTACCGATGTCCTCAAGGGTCTTCCCCAGTTTTTTTTCTATTAGCTTCAGAGTGTCTGGCTTTATGTGGAGGTCCTTGATCCATTTGGATTTGAGCTTAGTACAAGGAGACAAGGATGGATCAATTCGCATTCTTCTGCATGCTGACCTCCAGTTGAACCAGCACCATTTGTTGAAAAGGCTATCTTTTTTCCATTGGATGTTTTCAGCCTCTTTGTCGAGGATCAAGTGGCCATAGGTGTGTGGGTTCATTTCTGGATCTTCAATCCTGTTCCATTGATCCTCCTGTCTGTCACTGTACCAATACCATGCAGTTTTTAACACTATTGCTCTGTAGTATTGCTTGAGGTCAGGGATACTGATTCCCCCAGATTTCCTTTTGTTGCTGAGAATAGTTTTAGCTATCCTGGGTTTTTTGTTGTTCCAGATGAATTTGATAATTGCTCTTTCTAGCTCTGTGAAGAATTGAGTTGGGATTTTGATGGGTATTGCATTGAATCTGTATAGTGCTTTAGGCAAAATGGCCATTTTAACTATATTGATTCTGCCGATCCATGAGCATGGGAGGTTTTCCCATTTTTTGAGGTCTTCTTCCATTTCCTTCTTCAGAGTCTTGAAGTTCTTGTCATACAGATCTTTCACATGTTTGGTAAGAGTCACCCCAAGATACTTTATACTGTTTGTGGCTATTGTGAAGGGGGTCATTTCCCTAATTTCTTTCTCAGCCTGCTTATCCTTTGAGTATAGGAAGGCCACTGATTTGCTTGAGTTGACTTTATAACCTGCCACTTTGCTGAAGTTGTTTATCAGCTGTAGGAGCTCTCTAGTGGAGTTCTTTGGGTCACTTAGGTAGACGATCATGTCGTCTGCAAATAATGATAGTTTGACTTCTTCCTTTCCAATTTGTATCCCTTTGACCTCCTTATGTTGTCGAATTGCCCGAGCTAGTACCTCAAGTACAATATTGAAAAGATAAGGAGAAAGGGGGCAGCCTTGTCTGGTCCCTGATTTCAGTGGGATTGCTTCAAGTTTCTCTCCATTTAGTTTGATGCTGGCTACCGGTTTGCTGTATATTGCTTTTACTGTGTTTAGGTATGGGCCTTGAATTCCTGTTCTCTCCAAGACTTTAAGCATGAAGGGATGCTGAATTTTGTCAAATGCTTTTTCAGCATCCAATGAAATGACCATGTGGTTTTGTTCTTTGAGTTTGTTTATGTAGTGGATTGTATTGATGGATTTCCGTATATTGAACCAACCCTGCATTCCTGGGATAAAGCCTACTTGATCATGGTGGATGATCGTTTTGATGTGTTCTTGGATTCGGTTGGCAAGAATTTTATTGAGTATTTTTGCATCGATGTTCATAAGGGAAATTGGTCTGAAGTTCTCTTTCTTTGTTGGATCTTTGTGTGGCTTTGGTATCAGCGTAATTGTGGCTTCGTAGAAGGAATTGGGTAGTGTTCCTTCTGTTTCTATTTTGTGGAATAGTTTGAAGAGTATTGGTGTTAACTCTTCTTTGAAGGTCTGGTAGAATTCTGCACTGAAGCCATCTGGTCCTGTGCTTTTTTTGGTTGGAAGACTTTCTATGACTCCTTCTATTTCTTTAGGCATTATGGGACTGTTTAGATGGTCTAGTTGGTCCTGATTTAATTTTGGTATTTGGTATCTGTCAAGGAAATTGTCCATTTCCTCCAGATTCTCCAGTTGTGTTGAGTATAGGCTCTTGTAGTAGGATCTGATGATTTTTTGGATTTCCTCAGTTTCCGTTGTTATATCTCCCTTTTCATTTCTAAGTTTGTTAATTTGGATACTTTCTCTGTGCCCTTTGGTCATTCTGGCTAAGGGTTTATCTATCTTGTTGATTTTCTCAAAGAACCAGCTCCTGGTATTGTTGATTTTTTGTATGGTTCTCTTTGTTTCTACTTGATTGATTTCGGCCCTGAGTTTGATGATTTCCTGCCTTCTACTCCTCCTGGGCGAAATAGCTTCTTTTTGTTCCAGGGCTTTCAGGTGTGTCATTAAGCTGGTAATGTATGCTCTCTCCATTTTCTTTTTGGAGGCACTCAGGGCTATGAGTTTTCCTCTTAGCACTGCTTTCATTGTGTCCCATAGATTTGGGTATGTTGTGTTTTCATTTTCATTGTGTTCTAAAAAGTCTTTAATTTCTTTCTTTATTTCTTCCTTGACCAAGGTATCATTGAGTAGAGTATTGTTCAGTTTCCACGTGTATGTGGCCTTTCTGTTGTTTCTGTTGCTATTGAAGACCACTTTAACTCCATAGTGATCAGATAGGAGGCATGGGATTAGTTCGATCTTCTTATATTTGTTGAGGTCTGTCTTGTGACCAATTATATGGTCGATTTTGGAGAAGGTACCATGAGGTGCTGAGAAAAAGGTATATTCTTTTGTTTTAGGATAGAATGTTCTATATATATCTGTTAAATCTAATTGGTCCAAAGCTTCAATTAGTTTCATTGTGTCCCTGTTTAGTTTCTGTTTTCCTGATCGGTCCATTGAGGAAAGTGCAGTGTTGAAGTCACCCACAATTATTGTGTTAGGTGCAATGTGTGCTTTTAGTTTTAATAAAGTTTCTTTTACAAAAGAGGGTGCCCTTACATTTGGGGCATAGATGTTCAGGATTGTCAGTTCTTCTTTTTGTATTTTTCCTTTGACCAGCAAGAAGTGTCCCTCAGGGTCTCTTTTGATGACTTTGGGTTGAAAGTCAATTTTATCTGATATTAAAATGGCTACTCCAGCTTGTTTCCTGAGACCATTTGCTTGTAAAATTGTCTTCCAGCCTTTTACTCTAAGGTAGTGTTTGTCTTTGACCCTGAGGTGTGTTTCCTGTAAGCAGCAATATGTAGGGTCCTGTTTACGTATCCATTCAGTTAGTCTGTGTCTTTTTATTGGGGCATTAAGTCCATTGATGTTAAGAGATATTAAGGAATAGTGATTGTTACTTCCTATCATTTTTGACGTTATTTTTTAAATTTGAATGCTTAACTTCTTTTGGGTTTGATGAAAGGTTACTATCTTGCTTTTTCCAGGGTGAAGTTTCCCTCCTTGTATTGGTGTTGTCCTCCTATTATCCTTTTTAGGGCCGGGTTTGTGGATAGATATTGGGTAAACTTGGTTTTGTCATGAAATATCTTAGTTTCTCCATCTATGGTGATTGAGAGTTTTGCTGGATATAGTAGTTTTGGTTGGCATTTGTGTTCTCTTAGAGTCTGCATGAGATCTGCCCAGGACCTTCTAGCCTTCATAGTCTCAGGTGAAAAGTCTGCTGTGATTCTGATAGGTCTTCCTTTATATGTTACTTGGCCTTTTTCTCTTACTGCCTTTAGTATTCTTTCTTTGTTTAGAACATTTGGTGTTTTGATTATTATGTGACGGGAAGTATTTCTGTTCTGGTCCAGTCTGTTT
Organism: Apodemus sylvaticus; assembly: GCF_947179515.1. Taxonomy (NCBI): domain Eukaryota; kingdom Metazoa; phylum Chordata; class Mammalia; order Rodentia; family Muridae; genus Apodemus; species Apodemus sylvaticus. Next base: position 138,061,706 of record NC_067473.1, on the reverse strand, counting down.
GGAGTTCTGTAGGCTTCTTGTATATTCATGGGCATCTCTCTCTTTAGGTTAGGGAAGTTTTCTTCCATAATTTTATTGAAGATATTTGCTGGCCCTTTAAGTTGTAAATCTTCACTCTCATCTATGCCTATAATCCTTAGGTTTGGTCTTCTCATTGTGTCCTGGATTTCCTGGATATTTTGGGTTACAAGCTTTTTGCATTTTGCATTTTCTTTAACTGTTGAGTCCATGGTTTCTATGGAATCTTCAGCATCTGAGATTCTTTCTTCTATCTCTTGTATTCTGTTGTTGATATTTGTATCTCTGTCCCCTGATTTCTTCCCAAGGCTTTCTATCTCCAAAGTTGTCTCCCTTTGAGTTTTCTTAGTTGTTTCTACTTCTGATTTTAGATCCTGGATGGTTTTGCTTAGCTCCTTCACTTGCATGTTTGTGTTTTCCTGTAATTCTTTAAGAGATTTTTGTGTTTTCTCTTTCATGAGCTCAGCCTGTTGACCAAAGTTCTCCTGTATTTCTTTAAGAGATTTTTGTGTTTCGTCTTTCATGGCCTCAGCCTGTTGAGCAAAGTTCTCCTGTATTTCTTTAAGTGTTTTTTGCATTTCCTCCTTGTTGGCTTTTGTATTCTCCTGGATTTCTTTCAATGATTTTTGTGTTTCCCTTGCAAGGGCTTCTACCTTTTGATCCATTGTCTCCTGAATTTCTTTATGTATGACCTTCATGTGTTCCTGTACCAGCATCATGACCAGTGATTTTAAATCCAAATCTTGTTTTACTGGTGTGATGGGGTATCCAGGACATGTTGGTAGAGGAGAATTGGGTTCAGATGTTGCCATATTGCCTTGATTTCTGTTAGTGACGTTCCTGCGTTTGCCTTTTGCCATCTAGATCTCACTGGTGTTAGTTTATCTTGTCAGTGCTGGACTCACCAGTGCAAGCTGCCCCTTCCCAGTTGGCCTCTGGTGCACAGCTTACCTCCTGCACTGCTTGTAGACAGTGTGCTGCTGCCCAGGCTGTTCAGATCCCAAAGCAGGCACCCGAAGGCTCCCGCTGGGGCCCGCTGGATTCACTGGAGCACACTGACTTCTCCCAGCTGGCCGCCCGGAAGCCCAGCTAGCCACTTGCAGGACTTGGAGATGTAATGCTGCCGCCCAGACTGATCTGGATCCGGAAGCGGAGAGAGTAGAGCTAAGGGCTTCTGCCTGAGGCCTTGCCCCAGATTGTGTCTGTGGAGCAGATGGAGCCTGTGTGCACTCCCAGGGAGTGCCGATGGTGTATGCTACTGTGACCTCCCCTGAGTTCCGCTCACTCCGCTGGGCAGCCGATCTGCCAACCGGGCTATCGCACACAAGGTTAGCCTGGCCGCCCAGTCCCTGAGTCCAGGCAAAAGCCTGGGAGGCCAAGGTCCGAGCAAAGTTCCCCTACGGCTTTGACTGTTAATTGGGTTTGCCAGGTGACTAGGGTGGCGGGCGTGTGCGCCCGCGCTCCCTGAAAGCGCCGGGAGAGTCTGCTTTGCTAACAATCACCTGGGCGGGTTGACTCACAGATGGCCCACCAAGCCGCCCAGTTCTTGGGGTCAGTCCTGTGCCTTTTGGGGCCTGGACCCCCGCTTTGTTAGCCTTAGGCTATGCCTGTTACAGGTCTGCCCGCCTGAGCTCTCTGTCGTCCTGCAGGCAAAATGGCGGCGGCGCGCTCGCAGGCCTGGGCAAAAAACCTCCTGGTTGGGTTGGCACCCCGATGGCCCCCCGACCCGCCCAGGGCCTGGGTGCAGGCCAACGCCCGTCGGGCTCAGACCACCGCGGGCTCAGACCACCGCGGTGTTGGCCTCGGATTATGTTTGTGTACCTCAGTCTGTCCGATTCCTGGAGTACGGAACCAAGATGGATCCTCCTCTCCTGACTGGTGGGAGGCCGAGTTCTGAAGTGGCCTCCGTGCAGGAAAGGCGCCGCACAACTGCAGCTGCTTGCTGTCCGGCTGGTCAGCGAAGGTCAGTGGTCGTGGGCGCAGGGCCTAACTGGTCCCTGTGATGCCTTGGTTCCACTGCTGATGGCCCTTCCGCTGGAGCAGCCACTGCTGCAGCTGCTGCCGCCGCTGCCGCCGCCCACTACGTTTATTTATTAATGGATAAAAGTAGATGTCTGTTTCTATCCCTTTTGTGACTGGTCAATTGAGATTGTTTTGATATTAAAATTACAATACTATTAGAAGGCAGAATCTGTTCAGTTACATTTGCTGCTGTGACTACATACCATATCTCTATATAACTGGAGGATAGAAAAATTGAGTTCTGTTCACAGTTTGAGAAGGTTGGTCCATGGTTGCCTGGCTCTAATTTTTGTGTGAGACACATCGTATCTGGAACAAGAGTCTGAAGAAGTGTTTCATTCCCTCATGGAAGACAGGAAGCAGGAAGAACAGAGCTGATGGTTGGAGCATAAATAACTCTCAAAGGGCTATCCAGTGATCTACTTCCTTATGCTAGTTCCCATCTATGAAATTTCTAAAGCATTCCCAAATACCATTACCAACTGGAGGCCAGACAGATCATATTCATGCCATAATAAAAACAGAGACCAAAACTGAGATCTATGGTTTTCTGAGCTTCTATGAATGAAGCTAAGTTGCGTGTGAGGAGGACTATGTAGTCATCTGTCTTTGTAGCAGTAGCAACAGAGCATACTGCTGGGATATAATACTCACAAAATGTTCAGAATGCAGGACTGGTAGACAGGTGGAAATAAAGACACAGAGATAAGACTTGTGTATTCAGGTCATCAAGAGGGAGGATTAACAGACTTGGTTAGTGAATTTGAAAGAAGCTCCCTTGATTTGTCTCACTTGGGAAATTTGAAGAACCAAGTTGAATGATCATCATTGGTATGTCTATCTCATATTTATCTGACAACAGATAACACTAAAATTGCCTCTGAAGGAATAAAAAAAGGTTTACTGTGTGCTTTAGTTGCTTTCCTGTTGCTATCATAAGACACTGTGACCAAGACAAGTTATAGAACAGAGTTTATTTGGGGCTTACAGTTTAAGAGGGTGTGTCTACACTCATCGTAGTAGAAGATTGATAGTAATCAGGTAGACTTGATGCTTAAGTGGTAGCTGAGGGCTTACCTTTTGGTCAACAAGCATGGGGCAGACAGAGTGATACTGGAAATTGTTTGGGCTTTTGAAACCTTTAAGCCCTACCCCAGAGACACATGTCCTCTACCAAGAGCATACCTTTTAATCCTTCACTAATAGTTCCACATACTATGGACCAATCACTCAAATATATGAGCCTCTGTGCTCCATTCTCATTTAGACCACTATACTTTGGTTTGAGTTAGTTTGAATCCCCCTTCTACTTTTCCTTTAAGTGGCATGTGCCCAAGCTTAGATGTTTAATTTTAAAAGATCTAAGCATTCTTGCTTCAGGGAGGGAGTGAATTTTGCCGACTTACAGAAAGTATGACTATTTGTGGGTAATGAGCAATTTAAGTGAGTTGAGAGCTGCAGAAGACAGCTTTACTCCCACTGAAAGGCAAAACGGTGTTTAGATTACAAATGTAAATGAGGGCCAGCAAGAAGAGACTCAGTCCAAGGGCAGTTTCAAGGAAACCCATCATTGATCTTCCCATGTAGTTTCCGAGGCAGCAAGAGACATCACTATTGAACAGGCACCCTGGTGACAAAGTTCTCTTGGAGATAATTTGCTTTCTGTCGTAAGACCTGAGTTTAATAAAGCGCTGAATAACATGTGTCTTTCAGTCCATCAGATGAACACTCAGTGATTCTGACCCTGCTGCTCCTGCTTCCAAGAGAAAATAGAATGATAATATTTAACCTGTTTTGACATTAGTCTAACTTCCTCCTTTGTTAAGTCCTGAAAAATAACCTAGAAAGAAGCAACTGCCTGAGAGTAGAAGAGGAAAAATTACCATAGATAATAATTACAATGTTCTGTGGGCAATGCATGACAGAAGGGAAAACATTTTTCTTGATCTACTAAAACTTTATCATTTTATTTGTTTTTGTAAATATGCAAGACAGAAAATACCACATCTGGGAAGACTGGGATAGCATTAGGGGCATGTTTGGCTCCAGAATTTGTTTCTTAAATTTCAGGATTTAATTTATGGAAGGTTATTTTGTGTCTCTATTAGGACAAGATTTAGAATTCCTTTCTTCTGAGAAATTATGGCCCGGGTTAATCTTAACATAAATCTAACAATCATCATGAAGATAAATGAGGGGAGAGAGGAAGAAAAAGAATATGTTTCATTGTTTATAACTGCATATACTTCTGTCAAAGCATCTTAATAAGTAATATTTTTATAATGAGAAGGGAAAAATTACTAAAGATGTTCAGGATATTTTATGTTTTGTAGAATGTCATCCTTAGGACACTAGAATAGATATTGAGTGAAAGAAGAGTCTAATAAGCAAGTTCAGGGACATTTTGGAACAACTGGTAATAAAAAAGAAAGCATGAATAAAAGGACCCAGGAGGATAACTAAGTATATTAAATTGGGTGTTGGGCATGAAAGGTATACAGCTTATTAAGAACCTTCAAATTACTAACTGCTACTGCTGGGTACTTGCAGCTTCTAAAAGCTCATTCAAGTGCCATGACTTCAAGTAGGAAGATTATTTCTGAAAGACGTATTAAAATGACCAAGATGTGAAAAGACATCATGAGCCCAGGTTTGCCCACAGTTTCCATTCCTTCTATTATTCCTTCCTGTTAATGACCAGAAGGTACACAAACACAAGACAGGATGCAACCACAGTTAAATGATTTTCCTTTACTTTCCACTAGAGATTTGTTTATAGTTAGGGATTGTTTTCCGGTTTACTGATCAAAGGACCATTACCCCCCTCACATTGAGACGTTTATGGTTTATGTTCATGGTACTATGTCTGAAAGCATAGAAATAAGTAAAGAATGTAAAAGAATTAGAGACTGGAATTACAGGATGAACCATTACCCTCAAGTAACTGAAATAGCTAGAAGGCATTATTATTGGTCAGAAATTATTTCATTATCAACCAGAAAGGGAGAGCACTATATAGATTAGATAAGTCACTGCAGAGAAGTGGTTTCCACAATGCAAACAGCAATGTCCGAAACTACTGAGAAAACTTGCTGTAGTTGTATTGTTTCACCAATTCTCAGTCGCTTGATGACTGCAAGACAAATCTGTGTTTACTTCATCTCTCATACCAGAACTGCAAAGTCTTTCTCTGAGGAGAAATGAAGGGTGAATGTCTTTGTTCTTGCTTATGTCATGATAAAGTGCCATTGTCAAGGTTTAGCTGGTTAAACCTAAGCCTAACGGTTTCCCTGTTCTCAACACCAGCTGTACTCAGCGCCTTTGCCTACCGCAGAAAACCAGAAACTCTGGCTCACAAAAACAGTTATGGAATCCAGCCTTTAGCAGACCTCCCCTTGCTGTGCCCTCCATCTCTGCTGTGATCATTTAAGGTAGCCTAAACCTATGTTTCCATATTGGCTAGGCACAGAGCTTGTAAAAGTCTCAACATACTCAGAATCTGCTTTGCACTTTTAAAATAGAAGTCATGGGGCTGGAGAGATGGCTCGGGGTTGGGAGCACTTGCTGTATCTACAGAAGACATAGGCTATCTTCTCAGCATTGTATCAGGCAGTTCACAAGCAGCTATGAGTACAGTCCCAGGGGATTCAATGCCTTCTTCTGACCTCGGTTGGCCCCAGCATACTTACAGGATACAAAAACACTTCCAGGCAAAACAGTCACGTACATAAGATATCGACAAATTAGAAAAATGAAGTAAAATTAGGGTGATAGCGATAGCACCTTGGTGTAATCTGAGTTTTGAGAAGGAAAAGTGGGAAAAAGAGCTCTGAAGCGCTATTGCCACTGCTGAGTATGCAGGTGATGAATGGCGTTGCCATGGTCATGTTTGTGATTATTTTCAGCATCATTATCATAATCAATAGTCAGTTAAGGTTTTCTTTAAAGGGCTCAAAGTTGAAAGTTACAACAGTTGAGTAAAGGGAATATAATATCTCGATGGCTGATGGAAATCAGAATCTGCCTATCCTCAATAATGATAACAATAAAAATTAATATGGTGACAGTATAAAGCATATGTGAATCAGGTTCAGCTGTTTGACAAGATTCTGGGCCCAGGGGCTACAGTAGTTTTGTGTAAGAGGGATTGCTTGGGCTTCCAAAATGTTCTCACACATTAGAACCTAATAGAATTTCTTCTTCCTATTCTCAGAGGGTATACATGGGCTCCACAGCTGTGTGTTTTATGTTTCTTAAGAGTGCCCGAGGACACAGAGAAATGCAAGGCTTCAGTTTTGTGAAACATAGTCTGCATCATCTCTGCTCCCACACATCCTTCATGTGACACTCTGAACATCACTGTGTGTTAGGCAGCTTCTGTTACTCCCGGTACATAGCCCTCCATAGTTGCCCAGTCGATTCACTTAACACTTATAATACTGACTCCACCCATAATCCCCCATCTATAAAATATCTCCAAATACCAAGTCCAGGCCTTATTTTTCTTTCTGCCCCCTTATTACTTGACATCAATAGGCAGATAGGTAATGCATTGATTACTACATTAATGTCACTTATCCTTAAAGGATATCAGACACATTGGCAACTTTTTAAGGTTAAAAACTTAATATATGGGCTAGACAGATGGCTCAGTAGATCAAAGCATTGATCATTTTTTCATGAATGAGGACTTGAGTTCAAATATCCAGGATTGCATGTGGGCACTGAGATGCTTGTAATCCCAGACAAGAGGATCACTGGGTCTTTCTGGTCACCAACCTGAATTCAGATTTAATGAGCAACTATGTCTCAAGGTAATAAAACCAGCAGCTTCTCGCCTCTGTACACTTGGGTGCATGCATCAGCATTCATATTTGTACAAACACACACACGTACACACACACACACACACACATCACACAAAACCTCCTAACTTTGTAATAAAAGTTTTAATGGATGACTGTAGTTCAAAACTTTCATAAGAACCTGAATCAAATTATAAAATATTAGAGATGAAATGTAACCATTCACATTATTACTAAAAGTATATGGGCCTACTATTTCTCTAAAGATTAAAACAATAAAATAAATAAAATGAAAAAACTCTTCAAAAATGTCACTGTCTTTGCACAAACAGAGAAGCTGTAAATTTTTTGTTTTAAACTGTATAAGCTATGTTGTCTATTTCTATGAAGCTCAGCAAATGACTCTGGGTGATGAAGTTAACACTCAGGTATTTTCTTCCAAGGGAAATCATTTTTATGTGCACTGTTCCTTCAAGTCTATTTTGTTGGGTAATTTCCCTGATCAACCCAAGTCCTTGCAGCAACCCTCCTTCCTCTCTTCTCTCAACTGTTGTACTCAACTATCTCACCCCCATTCCCAAATACATGGCACAGCAAGCTATTTCTTTTAAAGAAAGAGTCTTTATTATTTTCAGACAAACCAATGAAAAAGAACCATGAAGTCAGACAGGTAATGGGTTTCAATAAATAATTCTCAAGATGACAGAACATTTAAAGACTTGATGTATGGGGCCTCTCCTACTTAATAGCCCAAATCTGCAAGGACCTTTTCCTAATTCCAAGGGGAAGCTGATGACAGAAAAAGTGAAGACTTAGGAAAGGAGCAGGAAGCTTTTATTATTGAAAGTGTCTTGGTGGAAAGGAGAAGCTAGTAATTTAGATATGCCAGTGATAAAGGGAATTTGATAAGAGCGTGAGAGAGAAAGGTCTGAGGAAGATGGACCACTGTACAAATGACCTACTTAAAGCATAGCTCAAAGCAAGGGACTGTCTGAACATATTTATTCTATGTGTGTATAAAAGATTTTTTTCTAACAATTCCTTCTCTGATAATCGTAACAGCACACTTGGAAAACATGGCAGATGATACAGTGAGGAACTCAACAGAATCAAGAACTGAAGAGCAGTCTTGAAACTCTGATAATCTTCAGCAACCTGCAGCAAATGGGAAACAGATGTTTGCCACCAATTAAACTGCTAACTATTTTAAAATTTAGGTTGGTTAACAAAGCATGATTTTTTTGTTTTGTTTTCAATACCTCAAGTCAAGAAACACATCACTTTTACAACATATTTGCCTTGGCTACAAAATAAGAAAGGTAACAGGAGATGGCTCCTCCGTTAAGGTACTACCTACATCAGGAGAATTCAAACTCCTGATAATCAGAAAATCTCAGGTGTGTCAGTATTCACCCATAATCACAGTGCACTAGGAGGAGGCAGAAACTGAATGATCCCTGGAGCTCCCTAGCCAACTAGCCTAGTTGAACTGGTGACACTCAACTTCAGAAAAAGACCCTATCACAAAACCATAAAGCGAGGCATAAGTGAGAAAGACACCTGGAGTCAAGTTTTCACATGCACAAGCGCATGCTCATATAGAGTTTCCATGCAGCAATTTCTTATGAGGTAAAACAGTCCATGTTGGTGGGGAGCTCATTACAATGCCTAATGTCCCAATAGATGGTAAAACATTTAATCCTTTAGGGAAGCTCCTTAAGTGCAGAAACAACTCAAAGCCCTCAGGAAGTCCCTGAAACTGATCAAATTCACTAGGATCCTCCTGTTAAAAAAGAATAGGATCAATAAGGACTGCTGAGAAATACTTGAAGACCAAATAAGCACCACAGAAGTCCCTCAAATACACTGCATTGCCTAGAAGTGGCTCAGACTAACTTGCCTGCCTAGAAACAGTACTCTCCAATCTGTCTCACTGCATGTAGGCTGTGTAGTAAGCTTCAGATTCCCAGTTTTCATGAGCTATCATCCTTGCTGGTTTGGGTTTTGGTAATTCAGCTGTCTTTTATTCATTTCTGTCCCTGTAATTAATCCCTCGTCTGTATTTCTGTAAGTCACCCCCCACCCAAACTCATTTGTTGGATTTTAGTTTTATCATTTTGGTCTGTGAGTGGCTATGTTTCTAGAGTGTGCAGACATCAGGGGTTTACACCTCTAAAGGAAGTTGTCACAGAACAATGCACACACACACACAGACACACACAGAGAGACACACAAACACACACACACACAGAGAATGAGTAAGCAAGTGAAATAAGTAAATGAGAAAGAAATTATTAAAAGCTTCCTTTGAAGTGCATGTGAGCCTGTAAGTGTCCAGAAAGGAGAGTGAGGGGGCACCAGTATTAAGCACAAGCATTAGTATTTATGAGTTACAGTGATTTATGAGGAAACTGATCTTAATAGCAAATTCAATTTTTCTCCTTAAAATGAGGTAACCTGAATAATAAGTGATTTAAGAATATTCACTTTGTAGTGGTCAAATGGTAGAGGGAGACAAAGTAGGAAAGAATATAAAACGCCAGGAGGTCTGTATAATTAATCAGCAACCCTACGAAATATGCCATAAATTGGAGTTGCAATTAGACCACTGTGCTTGGAAAATAGAAAACTGGCCCTTTTCTTGAACTATTCAGGTTTATTTCTTAGTATTTATCTGGAGCATAATGTGAAATGCACATTAGGCACTGTGGCAAGTGAGTCACCTCCTTCACCTGGGCTAATCACAGCCTCATTTGCAAGTCTTTACAGTCCCTTCACAGTCAGGTTGCAGTTAAGGTCATAAAATAATGTCTTGCCAATGGTGAAAGTTCCTGCCAAGAAAGAAAAGTTTAAAACCACTAGAAAATATGGTTTCTTATGGACATGAAATTTGCCACAAAATATATTGCTTTTTATGAAATTAAGTATAAATTTACTTTAAAAGCAATTTGTTCTTTTCATTTTCATTTTTTCTATAAACTATAGACGTCAAGATATTTATTAGTACTACATTATGTATTCCAAACACTCTCCAATTTCACTTATGTTTCTGTGGTCTGTATAAAGATTTGTGGAGTTCAGAAATATTTTAATAGAGATTAAAATGTGCTGGATCCTTTTTAGCTTATGCTAACCCACTGTTAACTTGAGTCTTAGTAGCCAGCCATTCTTTGACCCACACACACCCATGAAAATTTCCAGATGAGCTCCAAATGATTAATTTTCTAAAATGTTCAATGTCTTCCTAATTTTTATAGCCTTCCCAAACAATACAATGAAGTAACACAACACTTCCTGCCTGGTGTGTGTGGTCTATGTTTCACTGTATCCAAAATTCAGATAAGTATTTTGTGAGAATTCTCTCTATATGAAACATTTTTGGAGAGTCTAAAGGAAAGAACCGATATGCTGGAGCTGCTTTCCTGTGGTATGAACATCCTCCCGTTTGCTTCCCTGGTTCTACTCTCATCTCATACTCAGGATGTGTCTATGCAACTTGGGCGGATCTAGGAGTTTGGGGTTTCCTGCTTAATTACAGGGTAATCTGCTGGGCAGAAATGAAAATGTTCTAAAGAGATATTCCCGTCTTTCAATCTGTCCAAGTATTGAACTAATGGAGCACAAAGAAATTTGAATTTTCCCAGGACTTTTATTCTGTCAAATGAATAAGGTCCAGCCAAAGATAACCGTGCTTGTCAGAAGTCCAAACAAGGATAGGTCAATGGTGGCTGGATCACACCTTGGCTGAGACTGCTTAGCTGTGATCGTCCTTGACCTTCCTTCTTCCAGATGAACTTGGGGGATTCACTGGGTCTCCTTGTCCATCTTCCTAATGTGGCCACTTTGAATAAACCTCTTTGTTTTGTTTTCTACTTCTAATTTGGCTCATTTAGTTGGCTTGTTGAGGACCTTACATGAGGCACAGGTTTGATAACAGCAGTGCCATTCAGAGTTAAGGCTTCACTTTTAGTGGCCTTTCTGCTTTTAAGAAAATTCAAGGGAAAATTATTTAATAGTTAAGGTCATTAATGAAACTTGGAAAACTCCCCACGTAACTGCCACAGTTCCCAACGCTCTTTATCCATTGAATGATAGATTCAGTCAGAACTAAATCCCTATTCTATTTGGCTGGATCCATCCATATTTCCCCCCTCCGTGTGGATGGGTATCTTTTGCCAGGTAGAAACACATTCTACTGTATGATCTGAGAGACTGGGATGCTTGTCTGACTTGCATGGGGAGAGAGGAAAAAGCACATTATAATCAAGTTCCAACAAACTTAAGAAGTGATTTTCTTGTACATGCCCACAGATTCTGAGCTCCGTTTAGCTGCTGACAAACCATTTTTGGAGCCATACTTGAGATTAGCAGAGAAAAGAACAGCAAATGCAATCTCAGCTTATTTGCCCCAGCTGATATCATCTGAATAGCCACCAGAGGCACAGGCTTTCGAGATAAGGCCGACTCCCTAAGTTTGAATGGTCACAGTTCAAAGACAGATGACCTGCCCTACTCTGACAGAACATGAAGTTCAAAAGGTAATGTGATATTGTAACTTTTGTTTCAAGAAACAAATATCCCATTAAAATCAATGTACCCCCTTTCATTTAAATTAATTGCTCTGAAATAGGTGTTTGGAGAATAAAGCAGTTTCCTTGTACACCTGGGCCCTTGCAAGATGTTTTTCTACACACCAAATCAACCCATCTCACCATTGCAGTACTTGATTCACCACAGTCAAGCTATAGATTGCTCTGAAGATGATGGGCGAAGGCTTAGTGTTTTCTGGCTTTTAAAGATCATGGTAAAAAGCCTGGGAGGTAACACAGGGGGAGAAGTGCCTGCCCTGAAAACAAAAGGACTTGATTTTGTTCTCCAGAGCAGTTGAAATGCCAGGTGTAGTGGTGTAAAACTGTAACCCCAGCCTAGGCAACAGAGGCAGCAGAATCCCCCTTCCCCCTGCCCCTGGAGATTTCACTATTCAGTGAATGTAACCTAATGTGTGAGCTCCAGGCCAGTTTGAGACCCTGTCCCAAGCAACAATATGGATGGCTCTTGATGAATGACCTCTGAAGTTGGCTTCTGGTCTTAATATCCATGTATGGATGGATATATACACCTAGACACATGTACCCATGTACAACAGACACATCTGTACACACAGGCACACAGGTATACACACAGAGACACAAATACAGACACATACACACAGAGACACACACACAAACACACACACACACACACACACACAAAGATTTCATGACTATGGCACTACCTACCATAATCAAAGATTCAGAAATTTTAGCAAAAGATAAAACATTTCAGCTGATTGAAAAGATCTATGAATGTGGGGAAGACACTTTGGGGTTCACAAACTGTGTCTAAAGTCATGCCTGGTCACCCATCCTTAATAAGCCAATTAAAAGAGCCATTACAATGGTGAGAGGAACAGTTAGCCCCATTGAGGCCCTCTCTGGGGCCCTGAAGTGAGATCAAGGTTTAAACAGGACAAGGACATACACACCTAAGCAATCCCAGCCAAGTTGTGGCCAGCCATCCCTGACCCATACTTATCATGACTTTGGTCTCATCCTGTAAGGTATCAAAGAACTTGTTAGAACTGTGTAAAGTCTCTGCGGGAGATGAGTTCTCTATCCACCTGGTGTCTTTCTATTTCCCCTGCATGGCATTCTTGGGGAAATTCCTAATTCTTTTATATTCATAGTTTCAATGGTCTGACAGTCAGATTGAGAGACACAAGTGTCTCTTTAGAACATATTCATTTCTGTCAAGCTGATTACAATATCATGGCTTTTATTTTACACATTTGAAATTTTCATCACTGCATCAGTTGTTTATAGGGGAGCTATATTAAACAATAACCCTGATAATTAATTTTAACTGGAAATTACATTGTTGATATGCTCTTAAAATGGTAAGGAAGCAATGTGAACAAAGAAATTGAGATTCCAAAAATATTAATACCCTTTATTTTTACATGTATGTACAACACTGGGGAATAAGCTCGCTCTCTCTCTCTCTCTCTCTCTCTCTCTCTCTCTCTCTCTCTCTGTCTCTCAAGTCTTTCCTTTCTCCTCTTCCCATGACACATTTATTCAGTGTCTAGTTGTGTTTGCTACTCATATGAGGATCTACCACACCAGCAACCAATCACAAAAAAGATAAAGTAATATGAATAACCAAAGTTCTATACACATTTGTGGAGTAGCCTGTAAATAGAGCAGAAGACATGAATGGGTATGAACCAAGGAAGGCTTTGCATGCAGATAAGATGCTTCCTGAGGAAACATCACAGAATATGTAAGTGTGCAGGGGACACTCTGGGGAAGGATAGCACCATGCTGTCTGAGCATTCACTGGGAGGCAGAGAGGGGACTGGAGCAAAAGGACTGGCCACAAGGAACCTTAGAAGTCACCTCAGAGCAAACTCTTTTTTTCCTTTGCACAGGGGACTTGGGTAAGCAATACTCTTAAAACTGTGTTACAGAATAGCCACCCTCAGACCAAGTGAGGCAAACAAACAAACTATAGTGTAAGACAGAGGTCAGGGAAACCAAGAACAGCTATCTGCTGAGTGAACACAGGAGGTTGGTGAGGTGGCCCAGTAGGCAAAGCTGCCTGCTACCCAACCTGATGACCAGAGCCCCTTCTCTGTGAGTCCTGACTCCCAGAAGCTTCAGAGTCTGCTTTCACCTTCACTCGTGAACCCTGGCTCACACATCCACACGGGTACAGAAAATTAATTAATTAATTAAAAACGAAGGTAAAAAGCTCACACGCCTCTGTAAACGAACTTCCATCTTGATTTTCTTAGAGGCTGTACTAGTTTGTGCTCCCACTAACATGTGTTCCCCTCTCCTCACATCCACACCAGCACACATTATCATGGCTTTATTTTTATGTGGCTGTTTTGTCTTATCTATGAAGATGAAATTTCAAAGCACTTTTAATTTGTGTTCCCATATGGCTAAGGAATAAAAAAAAATATTTTTAAAGAAACTAAGGATTCAGGAGGCATAATAAGGATGACAGCAGAGCCACACCCTGTCATCGCCATAGGTGCCATTTCACATGACAGTTATGAGAATGTTAGGTCAGGTGTATTGTCCATGTTGGTTTTTTTGTTTGTTTGTTTTGTTTTGTTTTGTTTTTTCTAGTTCCTGGCACAAATATTGACCAAAACCAACTTTAGAGAATGGTCTTATTTTAGTTTACAGTTCCAGGTCAACAAACCATTCTCTTATGAAGGCAAGACAGGAACTTAAGCAGGAACTGAAGCAGAAACCATGGACAGTTATTGCTTACTGCTTTCCTACCCAGGTCCTGTCAGCTGGCTTTTTGAAACAACCAGAATCCCATGTATAGGGATTAAACTGCCCATAGTGGAATGCTCTCCAGCCCCTCCAAATCCATCATCCATCAAGAAATTGCCTTCACTGTATCCACAAGTCCATTTGATAGAGACAATCCCCCAGTTGAGAGTTACAGACTGTGCTGGGCATATGAAGACAACAGCTGAAGATAACTAGGGGACACAGAAATAAGCAATGAAGGTCTGTCTATAAATGAGGCTAAATAGAGCCCAAGATAAATTGTCTCTGCATCTGCAACATTCCGACTCTGCACAATCAGTGGTATTCTAATTCATCAACTGGAGTTGAAGAATCTTTAGCACAGGGGTATATTTCTTCAGTTCGCACTTTGATAACAGAACTTTTCAAACATAATTACACCTTTTATATTATATTAGTCTAGAAGTGATTTTTATTATAGATATGCTAACAACTGAAGCAAATGATTGTATTTTAGCACTATGTAAAGTTTTTGTATAAAAGTGCTAAAGTTTAGCACTATGTAAAGTATTTATTTGTCCGTTTATGAATGTAAATGTGTGTGTGTGCCCATGTGCGTGTGTGTGTGTGTGTGTGTGTGTGTGCGCGCCCATGTGCGTGTGTGTGTGTGCCCGTGTGCGTGTGTGTGCGCGCGCGCGCGCGCGCGCGTGTGTGTGTGTGTGTGTGTGTGTGTGTGTGTGTGTGTGTGTACATCAGAGCAACTTAGTGAAATTGGCTCTTTCATTGCATGGGTCGCAGGAATTAAACTCAGATCACCAGACTAGGCCTCAAGCACCTTTTTACCCACTAAGATATTTTGTAGGCCTGAGAATTATACCTCTTAGGAACAGTTGCTGTAATACAGAACTTATCAATTGAGCCTTTTTATAATTGGGTTTTAAGCCGAAGCTAGCTAGACCCCTGGTGTGGAGTGGGAGCCGTTCTGTTGAAAAGTGAGCCCTGTGCCTGACCAGAGTGTGAGAGTAGTGCAGTTTATGAGAACAAGACAGAGGTGAATCTAGGCCGCTCCTCAAGAAGACAAAGAAGGGCGCTCAACGTTCACTTTGCTTCCCTCTGAAACTGTTGCCACCAGTATCTGTTTCTAATAGAGCCCCCATGCTGCCTGCGCCTTTCTCTCCTGTGGCCTATTATCAAAGGCCCCGCACAGCAGCTCCCTCCTTAAACCCCAAAGGACAAAGAAGCCCAACAAGGCTGACATTTATTTATCTCCACAGGGGCCTCTAATCAAAAGGTTCCTGCAAAGAAAATCACATCTGCATTTCCGAGTCCTAGCTCCAGAGAGTCACTTTGGGTCCTTTTATTTTCCAACCCGTTTCTTCCGGGAATCATTTCAAGGCCCCCACGTTCTTCCAATAAAATCCCCGTGTGCTTGAGTTAGCTGAAGCTATTTCTGTTAATCGAAACTCAGGAATGCTGACGTATTGAGGCAGCGAACAAAGCACTTGGGCAAACCTGGGTGGGGGAGCACCATTGTTTGTGGATATCTGGGACTGGAGACTGCTAAGAAGTGTCTCCTGAGTCACACCAGTGGGCCGGCATAAACCTCAACTACTAAAGACCCTGGGTAGGGGTTTTACTTTATGACTGTTCCCTCAGAGGCAGTTCCTCGCAGTAGTTTTTATTAGTGGAGGTGTTTTGGAGCACAGTGCATTTGACATGCTCAGATTTTTTTTGGGGGGGGGGAGGAGACGGATTGAAGACAGGAAATAGATGGACTTGGCATAAATGACTTTTAAATTCCAGAGATTCGGAGTTCAAACGGCGTCTTTCATAGGACTTGGCTTTTCCCATGTAATTGCCCTTGACAAGTTTTTTGCAAGCATATTTTCCCCAAGCTTAAATAGACTTTGAGGAAGAAGGAAAAAGCGACGGATATTTATCAGAAGTGCCACGGGGAGGAGAGCGCCCTTTGTTTCCAAAGGTTCTTATCAGAAGGCTGTTTTCACCTTCCTACTAAGGTTAGAGTGGCTAACCTGCTCGCGGGGGTCACAGTACTCTCTCTCAAGTCCCATTTACCAGGCATTGGAGAAAGTAATAATAGTCTTTGTTTACCCAGGCATTCAGCGAGCTCTCGAACATGACTGAAATGGTGTCTGATTTCTCATAACAAAGAACACAGGTGGCTGTACCATCTCTATGAGAAATTTGGTAACAAGTAAGCATTGCGCATCGAGAATAATGTAATGTGTTTTCATTTTCATAGATGGACTGCTCTCAAGGGTTGCATTTGATAAATAGAAAGCAGTCTACAGTTGCTAATTATCTACTGTGCAAAATACTATTATCTTTGTACCTTTAAGGACCTGTATCAGATAGCTATTGCTGCACAACAAACAACCCCCAGACTCTCTGAAAACAAGCGTTTTGATTGTGCATTCTCCAGTTAGCTAAGTGTTGTCTAGGGTACCAGAAGGGACTGTGACGTATGCCCCTTCCTCAGTCCAGTCTTCTTTTGTCAACAGAGTAGTGACAGAGTTTCAAAACCAGTAGCTTTCACTGCTTCCCAAGTGAAAGCTGTTTCAAAAGCATTTTTTTTCTGCCATTACTCATTGGTGAGTTCAAGACCAAAGTCAAAGTATAAAGGGTCCCCCAAAGGACGGGCACTGGAGATACCAGTCGAGCTGTAAGTCACCTGACATTGCAATCTTTTTTATATTCGACATTTTCTTTTTTTTTTATTCGATATATTCTTTATTTACATTTCAAATGATTTCCTCCTTCCAGGACTCCCCTCCCAGAAAGTCCCATAAGCCCTCTTCCCTCCCCTGACATTGCAATCTAATCTAGAACTTAATATCAGAAGAAAAATTCCTCTTTAAGAACTCTTTCAGATGCTAAGCATTGCTTATCATTGCTTTTCCTTCTGTCTCCAAAAATTTAAATATTTCTATCATTAGCTAAATCCTTTGTTGATGTTTTATTCTATGACATGGCCTTGCCAGGTACTCAGGTTGTGTTCATGTTTGGGATTCCCCTGCCTCAGCTCCTGAGGGTTCGGATTTATAGGTATGTGCCATTATTTTGGTCCCCCCTCATCAACAATCAGTATGACTGTATTTCCCCTTCTCTATTGTTTAATGCTATATTTCTATCGTCTTATTGTATATGAACTGCTGTCTAAGCTGTGTGAAGTTGCTGTGTGTTTGCTGTAGTGAGAACCACTATGATAAGAAAAGCACACTCGTACTTATCCAAGGCACCATTCCTGCCCACGCAGCACCTACAGACATTTGAAATGTTTGTAATAGGAGAGAAAGAAGCTGTATCTTTTATAGAGGCATAGTTATTATTTCACGTTACAATCTTTTGGTTCTACCCTGAGTGACAATGGGATACCCTGATAAAAGTTTTTCAGGAAATTATCTCGAACCAGTTTTTCAGTAGGGATGTAGCCTTTACAATCCTCACAGGTTCAAAAAGAGAAATATTTTAAAATTCAGAGCATATGCTTAAGAAGGTGACAGACATGAAACACAAGCGGCTGAAAATGAGGATCTTCATTTCACTTTGGAATATTTTTTTTTCCTCCAAAGATATCATGAGGCAGATTTTCAAAGGGCTTTGAAGACAGAGCTAGAGTGTTTCATGGCCTGTGACTGAGGCTGGGGGCTGTTACCTGAGACTTGGCAGTTGAATGTGAAATGTTGACTTGAAATATTTTTATTGAAGTTCGTACCAAAGTTAAATAGCACTAAAAAGTTATTGAAGCTGTTTTTTTTTTTTTTTTTTTTTTTTTTTTTTTTTTTTTATCATTTTCCTCTAAATTTGTTCCCTGCTAACAGGAAACTCCCAGGCCTGCTGAGACAAAGACTGAACAGGTGTTAAAGGTCTTTGGCAGACTTTGTCTCTGGAATAATCTAAAGGATCTTTCGAGATCTCAAATTATTTCTGATGAGTTGAAGATTTATTTTTACTAAATCAATCACTTATGAATTAGAAAAAAATCTTTCTCAGTTTAATATGAGATGGGCTTAGCATTCAGTCTAAATGGTAAAGAAATCGTTTCTACTAAGATAATAATTAGGGGAGCTGGTGGGATAGTGAAGCAGTTAAGGGTATTCTTCTAGGAGACCTTGCAGCTACACAGCAAGCAGGTCACAACCATCTATAACTCCAGTTCCAGGGGATCTGACTCTCTCTCCTCTGACCTTCTCAGGCACAGCATGGATGTGGTACATAGGCACACTTGAGCAAAACACCCATACACAAACAATTTAAAATAGCAGTAAGATTCTGTATTAGCCACTTATATATTGGTGTGATTGGTAATCTCTTCCAGAAATGATTTAAGAGAGGAAAGATTTATTAAGGGTCATAGTTTCATAGGGTTCCTATCCATTCTGAAGGACAAGGCAAAATGGTGAAGGTGTAGCAGAAGGTGATCACACCACAGTGGGTGTGGCAGAGGGTAATCATATCACACTGGGTGTGTGTAGCAGAGGATGTTCACACCACAGTGGATGATGGGTGTGGCTGAGGGTATTCACATCACACTGGGTGGGTGTGGCAGAGGTTGCTTACATCACTTTGGGTGCTGTGGCGTGGCAGGTTTTCACATGACAGGGGTTGGGTGTGGCAGAGGGTATTCATATCATAATGGTAGATATAGCTGAGACTATTCACTCCATGATGGTGGCTGTGACAGAGACCATTCATATCATTGCAATGGGCCTTGTGGAATCAGCTCACATCTTGGCAGGTTAGAAAGGCCAAGTCAGGAATCAGCCATTGAGTACAATGTTCGATGTCTTATCTCTACTGACTTGACTTTACCAGCTAGTTCCCACTTCCCAAAATGTAACCAGTTAGGGCCCAAGTTTTAAAGCCAGGAGCCTGTGGTGGAAATTTCAATCTATTCATAGAAGATTATATGAATTCCATATCCATGTCTTTGTTCTTCTATTGTTAATACCATAGCTAAGGCAGAGGCATGTGGAAAGCGCTTTCAAAGTTAGAGTGGCCTGAAGAATTCATAGACAGTTGTGCAGATCTGTTGGTTGAGCCATTCTGAATATGGAGTAGATCACTCTATTTTCCCCATTTTCCTTAGGCAATCTATTGATATCATGGGTGTAACTGGCAGTGTACTGCCTTCTGAAAACTCACTCTCAAAAATACTACCTGGCTTGGGTTATTTAATATATTTCCCTCCACAAACTAATTTCCTTGACCTAAACAGACTTCAAAGGATGGTATTCTTTTCTTGATGTCAGGATACTGAGGTGATCTCCTGTAGTGATGTTTAGTTCTAAGAACAGGGGAAGACCACAATGTAAAGTTTATGTGCTAACAGACCTTACTCACTATGGCCTGGGGAAATATTCTGAATAGATGCTACAAGGTTTGGTTTTAATATCTACTCCAATTACTTTCCTTCTATGCATTTAAAAATATTTATTTTAGGCTTTATTTATGTGTAAGTCTGTGTGCATGCCATATATATGCATGTGCCTACAGAAACCATAAAAGAACATTGGGACCTTGGATATGGAGTTACACACAATTGTGAGCCATCTAACATCAGTGCTAGGACCTGAACTCCAGGCCTCTGGAAGAACATCCAGAGCTCTTAAGCACCAGACCAGCTCTCTAACATTGTATATATGCATTCTGTCCTGTAAGTGTTTGTATGTGCCCCACACTGCTTGCTGGCCCTCCTGTCCCCCAAGGGTATAAACCTTGTAAAACATGTCAGAAGGAAAAGAGAACTAATGAACAAAACAGCTCTTTCATCGTACACCATCCTCAGTAAAATTTCAGAAGGGATGGCCACAACAAAGATTCTTATGTTTGAGCTGTAGTTTCTGCCTTATTCTCAGAAGGCCCACAGCATCTCCATCTCTCCACATCCCTTCCTTAAAGTTTTTGCTCAGTTATAACAGAAGACAGGTCTTTCTTAGTTGCTGATTCTTTCATGATGCCATGCTGCTTTCTCCCAGCTTGACACCCTCTCTGCATCCCTCCTAGACGCCCGCAGTCTGCTGCCAGTGCTTCAGAAGGGACCTCCTATGCTCTATCTTGTACTACAATGCTTGCATTTTCTATGCTTCTTGAGGTAGACTCTAATTGCGACTTCTTTTCTATCATGCGCAGTCCATTTGGGTGCTTTTAACAAGGAAGATTTCTAAAATTCTGATTGTTTATGCTTAAAGTTCAAAAGAACCTCACTGCAAATAGAAAGAGGGCATTAGCCTTGTGATGAGAACTCGGTAGTCTGAGGTATGCCACTGAATTTCTATGGTCTCCTGTCTAGTCCTCACTCGTGAAGGTTCAGAAACCACCTTCCCTGCATCATGAATTCATTAGACTGTCTACTTATAAAATATAAGAACATGTGAGAACCAAGAACATAAAATGGGGCGTTCAGTTATTAATGGACCATGGAAGGTAAAACTGTCACTCATCCCGCTGAACTGGCACACTCTTTCCCTACAAACCAGTGGTTCTTAATTAGATGAAGTAGCTAGCGTTTCTTAAAAAGTGCTTGCGATAAATGGAGGTTTTCCTGTTATAGTGACTAGAAAAGCCTGATCCTAGAGATGACATCTCTCAGGACTTGGGCTTGGGAGACTGAGGGAGGATGGTGACTTCCAGATCAGACTGCACATGAGGGAGATGCTAGAGGTCTTTTGTGACCTTGTATCTTTTGTCTTTGTTCCTTTCTTACCTTTCTTCTTTTCCATTCCTTTCTCTCTCCCTCTCCCTCCCTCCCTCCCTCCCTTCTTCATTTCCTCCTTCTTTGACATTCACAGAATACCTCTGGGGTCTCACTTATGCCCAGTCTGGCTTTGAGCTCACCACCCCAGCTCTCAGATGTAAAATTTAACTAAAGATACTTCAATGTAAAAATGTAAAATCATAAATTCCCTAGAGAAAAATGAAGGAGTAAGACTTAAGGACATTGATTTTTGCAGTGAAGTCTTGTGTATGATGATCACAAACAAGGGCTACAAAAGCAGGTCAAAGAGACCCTTCTCCCCCAAAATGCAGGAATATCAAAAGGTCTATGGGAGGGGGTTAAAACTCTCTAGTCACAGAAAAATGCAAGTCAAGACCATTGTGAGATAGCATCCTGTTCCTAGTAGACTGACATTAAGGAAACAGACAAGAGATTGACAAGTATTAACCAGAATCTTAGGAGAAGAGAACTATGAAGGTAAGAAACTTCTACGAACTTTATGGGAAATGCTACTTAGGCTTATTGGAGAAGTACTACCAGGTAATCCGCTGATATTACTTCTGGATACACCTTTAGGTGAAAGCAAATCAGCATCTGTAAGGTGTATTTGCATGTTCATGCTCACTGTAGCAGTACATACAATTAGCACAGTTTTAAAAATAACAGTGGAAATGCATAAAAAATTATGATGTACATGCATGACAGAATACTAGTCAACCACATAAATGGAAACCTTGCTGTTTGAAAATGCGTGGATATACCTGGAGGACTTGGCAGGATTTGGCATTCAGTGAAATAAGGCAGAGATGGAAAGGTAACCATTATATGATATCATCATGGGCGGAGTCTAAATCATAATATCGTCTAAAACACAGAGGCAAGCTTAGCTTCTGGGAGAAGCTGAGACATGGAGAAATGTTGGTCAGGGCTATGAAATTTCAATTACAGAACAAACAAATTCTGCTGATTTAATGCATAGTCTGGGTGGTTATAGATATATTCAGTTTCATGATGGTAATCATTACATATGATTTGTTGGCATGTACATGCATATAGTATGTATACATGTGTGTCATGTGTGTATGTTGTATGTTTCTGTTTGTGTGTGTACGTGTATGTATACTGGTTCAATTTGAGACAGGGTCTTGTAATGCACCTCAGGCTAGACTCCACGTTTGTCATCCTCCTATCCTATTTCCTTAGTGCTAAGGTACCATAATACCAGATATGTTATATGTCTTGTTATATATTCAATCTTTAATTATAAGTTCAATATTTTAAAATAAAACTGCCATCATTCACTTGTTTGAAAAGAAAAAAGATTTACTATCTCCCTCATTAACTTAAATGTGGGTATTTTCTGCCTTTGACATTTTTGTCTATATTTTATTTTTAATAGCTTTGTACTGTGATAAAATAAGTATTAAGTAAAATTAGCATTTGTTGATCTTTGATTTATATTTAAATAGTACTAAGCACATCTGTGCTGTTGAAAACCATAATCTTCCTTTCATAGTTTTTATCACATCTCATAGAAACCCTGTGCTCATATCAAAAGAATTACTATATACCTGATTCTCTTCAACCCTTCTGAACTGATAATCTTCCTTTTCTCCCTGTGAGTGTGCACATCTCTCCCTATGTGTAATAATCTGCATTATATGTTCTTTTCTGCCTCTTCTACTCCCATTACTGTGTTTTCCAGGCTCCTTCATGTGGCACCATATATTAGCTCCCTGTTTAATTTGAAGTGTGAGAAATATGCCACTGTAAACATACCCATACATTTTGCTTATAAATTGATCTCTTCTAAGAGGTTTGGCTTGTTTTCACCTGTCTATTGTGAATCATGTTTTTATGAACATCATGGGAAAACATCTGTCTGTGAGTTTTTACTTTCAGTCCCTTTGAGTAATGCCTTGAAGTGGAATTGATGACTTGTTAATTCTTTCTGCAATCACTTTGAGGACTGAGCATTCCGTTCCTGTTTTCAGCAGGGCCATTTTATATTCCTATTAGCAGTGCACATGGGTTCTAGCTAAAATCTCTATGCTCTCTTCCCATTTTGGCCATTACTTCTTGCATGAGCAGTTGGACACGGGATAATTAGTGCTGTGCCTAATAAAAGCCATTTGAAAATAATTCCTCTGTAAACTCCATCTATGACATTTTGGTCAGTTTCATTTCTAAGTCTCAACTTAGGCTCAGGCTGATCACAGCTCCTAATTTCCTCTGGTCACTGTAATTAGCAAGGGAAGATTTTGGAATTCTGAGATAGTGAGCAGTAAAGAGACTTTTTTGTCCTGTGACTTTCTAGAAAACAACTCTTATTTAACCCCTCTAAAACTACATACATGAAAATTTTGCATTTAGAGCCTTTTGTTTCTCATGAGAGGAAAACCTGTTTGCGATGGTTTAGCTGAGCCTGTCCTCCATAGGTTCAGATGTTTGACTGAGTTCTTGGTCTCCAGTTGGTGATATTATTTGGGTAGATTTAGGAGATGTGGCTATGTTAGAGGAGGTGTGTCACCAGGCCAGGCTTTGAGGTTTCAAAGTGACTGGCCATTTCTAGGACATACTTCTCAGTCCCGTACTTGTATTTCAAGGTGTGAGTTTACTGTTTCAGCCACTGGGTACTGTGTCTGCTTGCTGCCATACTTTCTTGCCATGGTGATGATGGATTCTCATCCTTTTGAAATCACAAACCCAAATCATAAACACTTCGTTTTATAAGTTGCCTTGGTCATGGTGTTTTATTATAGGAGTACAAAAGTAATTAATACATTGTCCAAGAAAGAGATTAACATAGACAGAAGATCTGAGAATTGGTTTATTTTGTCCCTTGAGACATCAGAATTGACCTAATAAACTCTCCGTGACTGACACATGCAAGTATAATTTACTCTGTAGCTTGCTCAGTCATGCTAATAAATAAGACTTATGAACAGTTTAGCCTGGAGTACTGAAGAATATTTTATCTTTAGGCTGCTTTTGCATCTAATCATACTTATTATGTAGAACTTTCAAAGTTGGATTTTGGCAAGTCCTTGCCTGTTTTCTCTGCTTACGACTCATTTTAAAGGTCCATTTAACTGTGGAATGTTTCATAAGCCTTTTCATGTTATATTGGCCCTTTTGATTTTAATATTGTTTTAGCCAATATTAAAATGAGGCTGAACTGCTGGAAACTCCAGGTGCTGTCACCTGCCACGTGTCTCCTCAGCACAGCCTAGATGATTTGGTTGAGGTAGTAGGACTCTGCTTAAATGTTAGATTGTCTTATGACATCTTTGAATCTGACAGCCAGAATATTTGTGGCAAGAGACACTGACTAGAGAACAAGAGATTTCTAAACAAAAATTGTCTAAGAGACAGAAACACAAACTGAGTAGGATACACAGAGATTTCAAGGACTTGAAAACTCCACATGGTACTGGGGACCTAGACTTCATAACTATAATATTAACATCACATTTCAGGAGCAAATGTACTAACAATGAAGGCCTTTGCTATCCACATCACACAGAAGAGCTCTGACTGCCACACTCGAACCATTCCCCCACTTGGTGAATGGAAGGAGGAGGCTGGTATTGTCAGTCCTATTGATTTGGATGACACAAGTTCTCAGAACCACCTAAGGGGAGACTCTGTAGACTGAATGGAATCCAAAGGTCAGAGGAGGGAAAAAACACCTGATAAATATAATTGCAATTTCCTTGCAGCACCATATTTGATGACAAGACATTTGACACAGTGACAATTTAATATGTGGAAAGACACAGAGAGACCAGACATGCTGCCTATCTAGAGTAATTGATTGTCTGCAAGCTCCCAATGGACACTGGGGGACAACTCTCATAAATAGCTTTTTCTTCTAACCCAAAGCAAGAAGGTGGAAGACCCTGTTCATTTTAGTGAAGTTTCCTCTTTCTCTGCTGAAGACGGGCAGACAAAATGACATCAAGCCGAGGGATCAAAGGATGCTGGGTGATGCCTAAGCAGTCAAGATAAGGTTCTGAATGAGAACTCCATCTCCCTTGGGACAGGTTTACAACTCTGCAATTATCTTATATGACAACCACATAAATCTCCATTTTGGAAAGTATTCAGAGTATTTTAGAAAAGAGACTCAGGGAACGAATGATTGAGAAGTTCTCCATTTACTGTGTATAATTAAGTGGAAAACTGATTCCTAAGTTATCAACTTAATTTAGAGTTTCCTAGTGCCTAGATAATTGGCTTTAAAAATCCTATATAAATCCTTAGCATAGTACTTGGCATATGATGTAGTCACTAATTAATATTTGAAGGAGTGAATCAATGAATTAATTACTCAATTAATCAATGAATGCCTCTAGGTGGGTTAGAGAATTCATGTCATCTAAATCAACAGGCTCAATGAAGCTTGACTGACTCCCTCTCTTTTCATGGAGGAGGAAGACAGTTTATATATTACAGTTGGGGCATTTTATTCCTGGGATGGATAGCAAAGACACAGGCAGATGTTGAACAGGTCATTCAATATAGTACTCTGGAGTTCCTGGGAGAATTCTTGACTGGAAATACACACTTGGACATTTTTGGGATTTAGAAATGTTAGAAGTTGATGGACCCGGTGAAGGTATCCAGGAAGAGGGGCCATGGAGAGATGAACTACAGCCGAAATGATGGGTCCTGATTTAGTTCAGAGGTTATGGAAAGAGGAATCATATAATAGACACACTGGGAAGTGGCTAGTGTCAGGGACTGGTGTAGCAAAACATAGGAGAAGGAAAAACAGACAAGTAAAGGATTCTGGATAGAAAGTGGGACATGAGAGGCTCAAGTGTTATTCAAAGGCCAAGAATCAAAAACGGTCATTATCCTTGATAACCCAGAGTTAGTTAAACTTACCAAGAGTGGTTTAGGACAAGGGGAGAAAGGACTGATTGATGGTCAGAGCACTAAAGATATGGTGGAACCATCCACAGCAGTGAATATGTAGTAGGTACATAGAGGATAGGTTTTAGGAAGAGCAACATGGTGAAATAAAATCTGAACAAGCTGAGTTTAAGATCACGTGGTTTTCCTGACATAGGGAATGGACTACAGATGAATTTTCTTGATTCTTTTCAACATAATTTTGTTAACATTCATGGGCTTCAATCTCTCCACAGGCAAAATGACCACAAAAATAGTGAGTCTGGGAAAGACTAAAATGAATACAAATAACAATTAGCTCATTACAGGCACTCAGGAAAAGCTATCGGCTTCTGTTATATTAATAAACATTTAAAATTTTGGCAGCCTAATATTTCTCTAAGCTTATTGAGTACCCCTAATCAGAAAATTCTATAACTGGAGATAAGCTACAATCTCAAGCTTATTGAGCATGATCAAGAGGTTACAAGTAGAAAATTCCATGCTATGAAACTTCTTTCTGGTACAAACCATTAAAGAGAAATCATAAAAAGTTATATGGGGGCTAGTGAATAAGGAGTGTATGAAACAAATGAACCTCATATCTAGGTTTGAGCTCTTGTTCCATATCTCATTATTGCCAAACATTTCTGATTCCATGGATTTTGGAAAAGGGATAGTCAATGTGTATTATAATTCTAATTCAAACTGTGAGTCCATGTAGTTGATGTAAACTGGTAAGTTAAAGGACAATTCTAAGGAAGACAATTAGTCATTTGGTCCACTAATAAGTATTTGTATCAGATTGAAAAACTAAAAAGTTACAATAAAATTGTGCCAAGTGTGCTCTTGAGATAGATCTGTGCTGAAGGACACTTGCTGCTCATGTAGAGGACCCAGGTTTGATTCTCACATCCGCATGGTGCCTAATAAACATCCATAACTCTAGTTACAGGGGATCTGACATCCTTATCTGAATTCCACAGAAACCAGGCACACATATGCCAGCAAAACACTGTTATATATTAAAAAAAATGAAAAATCAGTAAGTCTTAAAAAAACAATTCTACTAAATATAAGATGTAGGCATAATATCTTCCATAGAGATGGTATCCACCATGTGTCACAAATTAAAGTCAAATTATAAAATGGTAGGTGTGATATGAAATAATCTTTGTAAATATACATAAAATAGAATCTCCACAGTCATTTAACAGTTATAAAACACTTTTGTGTCTAATGAAATCTTACCAGAATGTCACAGGTATTTGCTGACTTTTAGGTTATAGATAAGAAATTGACTTGTTAAATTTGACATAGATAGGAAAGCTGGCTCCAGATTTTACTGCCCATATTTTGTACTTATTATGCTAAGCCAGTTGTCTGAACCTATACAGTCTTGAAAGTTTAAAAGACATGGTGGCTGTGAGTGCTGACGAGCTCCATCTCTATCATAAGAAGCCCTTGCCCAAGACTTCAGAGTCTGCAGCTTTGAGAACGGTAGGCCTGTGCTTATCATGATTTCTTATTTATTTGTGGTCATAATGTAAAGCCAGGATGCTTAATATACTTTCTTCCAACTAATGTAAGGCCATCAGGGTGATGGGAACTCATTTTGCTAGAGGCAGCATATCTCAGCATCTTTGGTTCAAATATCATGCCTAGATATGGGCAAGGGACCAGATTGGACATTACTCACATAAAAACCTGCTATTAATCACAAATGGTGGCAGGCCTAACTACTGAGCTGGAGATGCTTATGTAACAAGCTGCTGATGGACCAGTGACTTCTTAATTCATTTGGCGCGTTCAGGTCTATTGTCCAAATCTCCTTCAGCAAAAATCACTGAAGCGCAGCACAATGACTCACTATGGGCGGATCCAGATGCCAGACAACTGATGTTCACCACTGATGGAAGTCAGGACAGACACTCAACAGGGCAGGACCCTGGAGGCAGGAGCTGGTGCAGAAGCCCTGGCAGGGGATGCTGCTTATTGGCTTGCTCCCCATGGCTTGCCTTCTTATAGAACCCAGGACTACCAGCCCAGAGATGGCACCACTCACAATGAGCTGTGCCCTGCCCCATTGATTGCAAATTGAGAACATGCCCTACAGCTGGATTTCATGGAAGCATTTACTCAAATGTGGCTCCTTTCTCTATGATGACTCTAGCTTGTGTCAACTTGACACACAAAACCAGTCACCACAGCTCAGCTCACACTTGCTGGCTCTCTCTCTGCTCAGAAGGACCCAAGTCCACACAAACCTAGCTAAAAGGCTTCATCCTCCACACTTTACCTCCTCTTGTATCACAGTCAGAGAGTTGAACACGTGACCACAAGGATGGGCATAACACACCCTGAACTGATCTCCTTCTAGGAAAAATGGGTCTCTGGAGGGGAAAATTTTTAGTTCCATGTTATCTTTGCCATTCCTTACACTCAACAATTCCATCTGTCTTGGATAAGGTTGTCCTTGAATACCTTGCTTAAAAAAAAAAAAAAAAAAAAAAAGAAAAAGAAAAAGTTTCAGACTGTCCCCAAAGGTGTCAGACAGCCAAGTTAGGAAGTTGTCTGTGTCAAATGGGCTAAAATACATTCATTTTTAAATGGAGTATTTAGAGAAGGAATATCTTCTGACAGATGCTCTATTTGCTTACAAACATCATATACGGTTTGGAGGTTGTCAACATGTGGAACAGATGGATAAATAATATAGTAGAAGAACTTATTGAAGGAATAGGGGGGTTGGGGTGGCACCAAACTGGAGAAGTTTAACATAGGGCACATGGAAGGGGCAGGAACCCAGAAATAGATTTTAAGGGACAATGTCCCCAGAGTTCTTCCCTCAAAAGGCTATGAAATTCAGGAAACCAGTATTCACATAGTGGTTCACAAACATCCTTAACTTTATCCAGACCTCTTTTGTCCTCAGCAGGCACTCATGTGTGCAGTGCATATGCACACATGCAGGTAAAATTATAACATAGACAAAACAAAGTAAATCAATCTAAAAAATAAGTAAGAGACCTCCAACTTGTCATGCACACCAAATGGGCACATTCACACATGTACATACACACACACACACACACACACACACACACATACACACACAAAGACATATATCATAGCACACTATTTTCATAATATCCAAAGAATATATTATCATAACTCAACATCTTAGTTTTATGATGAAAGAGAGTAAAGACAAAAGAGATCTAGAACTCAGTTTTATCTCCAAGGAAGCTTGCTCCCTAAGGACCAGAATAAATCAGTAAGTAGTGGAGGAAATAAAAAAGAAAAAGAAAACACCTTTTTTTTTCACTGTGGATCTCAAAGATTCAGGCAGTGTTCTAAGCCTGTGCTCCTTAGCCTGGGTTTTCCTGGGTACTTGGCACGGCTTGCAGTTAATGAGTATTTGTTCCCATTATTCTTCCAGGACTCGCTGCTCACAATCGCTTCTTGCCAGGTCACAGCACACGAGGACTCCACAGGGCCAGGAAGTACTCTTACCCAGTGTTTGTCTTGTTTTCATTGCTCCTGCTCTGCATCATGAACTTCACTTCCTTCCTCTCTGCAGGTGCTGAGGGTGTGAACACATGTGTAGGTCTGTAGATCACAGAGGTTGTCAGGTCTATGGTATAATGGGACCAACAGGGAATGCCACCAGCAGCAAAATCCCACAAAGAGGAGCAACCTCCGTTCATTTCTAGGTCAGAACGTACTCTAACAGAGCGAGCTGTGCCAGGCCCTTTATATAGTAACTTGTTTAATTAAGATAACAGATGTTACTATTATACAAGTCCTAGTGAGCCACACTTTAATTGGACATTCATTCACATGGCTTGTGACTGGTAAAAAACCAGTTCAAACAACCATTTCCCTGCCATGGGTGTTTTTCCCACTACAATTAAATTGAATAAACAATGCATCCTGTGTACATTCATTTAAATGAGACAGTTTTAATGGTACGGGAGTTTAATATGGACAATAATGTTAGAGCAGAATAATTTCCTGGTTTAAAAGGCAAGTTGAGTTCCCTGTTGAATCCATCTATGGGCCCTGGGCTAGGCTGACAATCAGCTGATGGGGAAAAATAGCAAAGAAAGTCTTCACTTGGGTAGTGTTTGATATCTCATATTTATAATTAGAGGGGGGATCTGCTTGCAGATTTTATGTTCAGATTTTAATACAATCTGTAAGGGTAAGAGACATAATTGACAGCCTGTCATTCCTTTCAGTGTGCAAGAGAAAAAGAGAAAACAAAGACAAGACACTACACACACACACACACACACACACACACACACACACACACACACAGGTACACACATGCATGCACATACAATTTTAATAGTATTGTGATGGTTAATCTTGGGAATTTGGGATCAACTAACACATGCTTACAGGGCACGGTGAGAGTTTTGGAAAGATTCAAAGAAGGGGAAGACTAGCTGTGGGACTGTAATGACCCAGCATTATGGAGGAAGGGTCTAGAAGAGTTTCAACCCAGGATGCCTCACATAAGGATGGCTGGGATTGGCTCTCTCCTGCCTCCCAACCTGGTACCACCAGCCCTACCATCAATAGTAAGAATTTATTACCCTGACAGATATCAGTCTTCACTCCTTGTTTGACCTTATATGATTCCTTTCCCTCTCCTGACCCTGCAGCCCAAATATTCAGATGAAGTGTCTTCTAACACTCCTGTCCTGTCCAATTGTACACGGCCACACAAACCTTGCCCCAGAGATCCTGGCTACCTACTCAGGGGCATAAATAACCTCCCTCAATAAACTGAACCAGTTCTCCAAAGCTGTTCTTGGGTGGGTGGGTGGGTGTTCTTTGCCTGTGTACTCACTGCAGACCAATATTCTGCCTGCACCTGCCCTCCAGGTTAAGTTTCCCTCCCTCCAGCCCAGCTTAGTGTGCAATAGGCCTGGCTACCCAAGGAGGGAAGTGGGCATATGTCTGGAAACTTTGCTGAGAACAGGCAGCACCCTAGAGGCTGCCTACTTTTAAGGCTGCATTACTCCACCTGCATGCTTTTGCTCCTTGTTGGTGTGTGCATCTACTCTATTGCTGCTTCTACTGTTATCCTCGCTGAGCCCTGGATCACTAGGATTCTCTCAGGCCTTCATGAATGGATAGGAACTTCCGAAGATTTCAGTCTTGTGCATTGGAAAGCAATCTGCTGAGTTCTTAGCCTTTCTGGCATGCAGACAGTCTAGATTATAAACACCAATCTAATAAATTCATGTGTGTCATATATTCATTATGTCTGTTTTGTTCCTGCAAAGAACCCTGGTGGATATAACTGGTTCTCAGAAAAGGAAAAATAATACAGCATTTATTTAACATTCTAAGGGAAATTTCTAAGAATGCTGTGTTAGACTTCTTCATTAGTCAAAGAGTTGTAAAACTCTCTTGATCTTTTTATTACCACCAGAAGCATGGACAAAGAGACAAGTTCCGATTCAGACTTTCAAGTATCAGTGGGCACAGGATTCAGGCAGGTAATAACAAGGAAAAAATGGTTGAGGATTTTTTTTTAAATAGCAATTAAAAACAAATTCAATCTATTAACTAAACTTTGTAGAGTTTTACAACATTATTTTTCAAGTTCTTATTCTTATCCTGTGTGTTGCAAGGTGCTCTCAATTTTATGTTCTTGCTTCTTTCCTTTCAAATCTTCATTACTGTCACTGGCTTTTGTTTTCTTTAAAAAAGAAAGAATATTTTTTTTTTGTCGGAGAGTGGTGGCTCACACTTTTAATCCCAGCACTTGGGAGACAGAAGCAAGCAGAACTCAGTGAGTTCCAGGGTAGCCAGGGCTACACAGAATAAGCCTATCTTGAAAAACATAAAATAAATAAAATAAAATGAAATAATTTTATATGCACAGGTTATTTTGCATAGATGTTTAGGTACCATATATGTGATTGTGCCTATGGAAACCAGAACAGGGATGTGATCCTCTGAAGCAGTCGTTCTCAACCTTCCGAATGCTGCAGCCCTTTGATACAGTTCTTCATGTTGTGGTAACCTTCCAACCAGAAAATCCTTTTTGTTACTACTTTATAACTGTAATATTTTGCTATTGTTATGAATTGTAATGTAAATATCTGATTTGTAGGATGTCTGATATAAGACATCCCAAAGGGGTTGAGACCCAGAGGTTGAGAACTACTCTTCTAGTGTTATAGACATTTGTATACTGCCATATGGGTATGTGGACCCAAGTCAAGGTCCTCTCCAAGGGCAGCAAGGGCTCTTTAACACTAACCCACCTTCCTCTTCACCTCCTAGATTTTTTTAATCATAATTTTACTGCAACAGCAAGAATACAAATGACATTGCAAGAGCAATGGTAAGTGGCCAGTGGTACTGCATCTTGACATGGGGACATAGGCCACATGGCTAAATAGAGTTCTCATGCCACTGGTAAAAAGGAAGCCTTCCTCAGCTCCAGCCAATTACTGTCACACAGATGTGCAGACCACTGCAGATTCTGAAGAGGAATCAGAAGTCTGGATATATGACACATTTCACAATGTGCATGTGGGAAGCTAATTTAATAATATGAAACATGGAATGGAGCTAGTATGCTTAGTTCCTTAATGCAAACTAGTGGGGCTGGCACAATAGATAGAAACACTTACAAACAAGTGTAGAGACCCCAATTCAATCCCCAAGTACTGCAGGCAGCAGAAGAAAACCGACTGTGTAGAGCTCTCCTCTGATTCTCACACACACACTGTGGCATGTGTGAACCCATATTCCCCCATATTTACATACATAATAGTAAATACACAAAATAAGTAAGAATTTGGAAATGAAAACTAGAACTGATGAATGCTTCACTAGGTAACTTTCAGACCTTTTACTGGCATCTTTCAAGGTTTCTTACTGGTATTCTTGGTAGATATCCTAATTATTTTACAGTGGGAAGAGGGATTCTTAGTTCAGACATACTCTTACGCATATACATAGCAAAAGCTAATTGGATACCCTATGGAGCCATCTAAGCACAGTTTAGTAAATATAAAATTATGGCGCTGAGAACCAGTGATTCCCATGTATTGGCAGCTGCATGGGGAAAAGTGTTTGGCAGGGTTTTCCAAGGTGTTCCCTTGCCTGTGGTTCCTCACACTGTACTCTCCTAGGCTCTTTCTTCCTACCTTTACCTCCTCTGATTTCATAATGATTTACTTATGCAATGGTGATACTCAGGGATGCTGTGGCAACAACAGGCCAGAAATCATGTTTTGTCTGCAAAGCTTCATCTAAGTCGAAAATAATCAGAGGTGAAATGGTTCTGTGAAGAGATGCGTTCCTCAAAGATGATGGGACTCACTAAGCCTTCTCATACTTTTATTGCACACACATATAAATTATAGAAACATTCCAGTAATAAAATATTCCATCCAACTTTTGAAAGTTCTCAAATGAGTCTAGATGAGCAAACTACACATTCAGTGAGTGTTGTGTTTTATAAAAAGATAAGGAGAGAAGGAATATGTTCGGTGGAGGCAAGGTATGGTGTGGAGGAAGGGGGTGCCTCTTCGGGACCATGTTGAGGCATCCCTTCCCCTCTGAGGTATCAGCCACACATCAATATAGTATAGAATAGACTTTATTCAGGGAATAGGGAGGGGAGTTGAAAGAAAGGCAGAGAGAGTGGTGAGGAGGGGGCAAGCAGTCCCTTTTATAGTGACTCAGGCATACCTATATAGTTTATAGTTGCCAGGTAACTGTGGGGTGGAGCCTATACTAAATGCCAACAGTGAAGTATATGTGTATATGTGTTGGGAGGGTGTACATATGCATGTGTGTGTGTGCACCTATGCATGTGTGTATGTACATGTGCATATAGTATATATGTGAGAGATGTTATTTTTAATCTATTCCCTTTTGAAGGAGTTGCTTGACAAAAATCTTCCTTGCACAACTACTGTACACTGTTAACCAAGTGCTATGCATGTTTAGTTACTGCCTCTTTTTTCCATTCAAAGAAAAGGAAAGAGCATTAATTTTTTTATAACATAGCCCAAGAGGAAGATAAAGGGGGTTGTCTTCTGAACCTAGTGTAAATGTCTGATTTTCTTCCAGATTTTCTTCACTTCTTTCCTTTTTTCTACTTACTCCCTTTTCAGTATAGACGATGGGTCATTAATGATTTCACCCAGGATGAAAAAATGGAACAAGATGACCAATATCCTTGAACAGAAGTTGGAGAAGACAGTGCAGTTGTTGGATGTGGAGGCTGGCAACAGTTTCAAGAAGCAGGGAAGTATATGGGACAGAAAGAACAGAAAACTCATGGATGGTGCTTGCTTCGGCAGCACGTATACTAAAATTGGAATGACACAGAGAAGATTAACATGGCCCCTGCGCAAGGATGACACGCAAATTCGTGAAGCGTTCCATATTTTTTCAGTGACAGGCAGGCGGATCAATGGAACAGGATTGAAGATCCAGAAATGAACCCACACACCTATGGCCACTTGATCCTCGACAAAGGGGCTGAAAACATCCAATGGAAAAAAGATAGCCTTTTCAACAAATGGTGCTGGTTCAACTGGAGGTCAGCATGCAGAAGAATGGGAATTGATCCATCTTTGTCTCCTTGTACTAAGCTCAAATCCAAATGGATCAAGGACCTCCACATAAAGCCAGACACTCTGAAGCTAATAGAAAAGAAATTGGGGAAGACCCTTGAGGACATCGGTACAGGGAGAAAGTTTCTGAACAGAACACCAATAGCGTATGCTCTAAGATCAAGAATTGACAAATGGGACCTCATAAAATTACAAAGTTACTGTAAGGCAAAGGACACCATCAAAAGGACAAGTCGGCAACCAACAAATTGGGAAAAGATCTTCACCAATCCTACATCAGATAGAGGGCTAATATCCAATATATATAAAGAACTCAAGAAGTTAGACTCCAGAAAACCAAACAACCCTATTAAAAATGGGGTACAGAGTTAAACAAAAAATTCTCACCTGAAGAACTTCGGATGGTGGAGAAGCAGCTTAAAAAATGCTCAACTTCATTAGTCATTAGGGAAATGCAAAACAAAACAACCCTGAGATTTCACCTTACACCAGTCAGAATGGCTAAGATTAAAAATTCAGGAGACAGCAGGTGTTGGCGAGGATGTGGAGAAAGAGGAACACTCCTCCACTGTTGGTGGGGTTGCAAATTGGTACAACAACTCTGGAAATCAGTCTGGCGGTTCCTCCGAAAACTGGGCACCTCACTTCCAGAAGATCCTGCTATACTACTCCCGGGCATATACCCAGAGGATTCCCCACCATGTAATAAGGATACATGCTCTACTATGTTTATAGCAGCCCTATTTATAATTGGCAGAAGCTGGAAAGAACCCAAGTATCCCTCAACAGAAGAGTGGATGCAAAAAATGTGGTATATCTACACAATGGAGTACTATTCAGCCATTAGAAACAATGAATTCATGAAATTCTTAGGCAAATGGATGGAGCTAGAGAACATCATACTAAGTGAGGTAACCCAGACTCAAAAGGTGAATCATGGTATGCACTCACTAACAAGTGGATACTAACCTAGAAAACTGTAATACCCAAAACATAATCCACACATCAAATGAGGTACAAGAAGAAGGGAGGAGTGGCCCCTTGTTCTGGAAAGACTCAGTGAAGCAGTATTCGGCAAATCCAGAATGGGGAAGTGGGAAGGGGTGGGTGGGAGGACAGGGGGAGAGAAGGGGGCTTATGGGACTTTTGGGGAGTGGGGGGCTAGAAAAGGGGAAATCATTTGAAATGTAAATAAAAAATATATTGAATAAAAAACAAGTTAAAAAAAAAAGAAAACTCATGGATGGCAAAGACCACAGTTAACAAATAGCAAGACTGTGTGAGTCACTGAGTGGGCCTTCTGATGAGAATGACTTGGACCCATGCAATTACATGAGGATTCATACTTTTATTCCTTGTCATGAATTATTCTCTACTGCAGATTGTATTTTAAACATGACATGAAATCCATGCAGATATTTCCAGGCATCACACAAAAGACCAACTGGTAGATATCTTTAGATAATGAATGGCTTCAGATGATTCCTCCATCATTCAGCCAATCTTATCATAATATTACAGAGACCTCCATCCAGATTCTCACTTCAGGACCAATGTATCCCACTTTTGAACTTGACCCAGTGATAGTGTCTGATGTTCCTTCACAGCTGGGTCTCATCCTGACCTTCTCTCTGCTAGGGTTATACTGGTTATAATGGGGGTATGAGGTCAGTAGGAAACTGACCCAAGGACTTAAATAGCAGGCCCACTTGCTTCTGGCAGGACATTTCTCAAGGGCTACATTTCTACAGTTTCCTGCAGGATTGGCTGGATCCTCACTTGCAGCCAACTAGCACAGCAGTGTTCCTTTGCCTTCCTTACCTTCCTATTAGTCTATCCCCAGAGAGCACCACCCATAAAGTTTTATGTTGTAGTTGCTTTGTACAAGAATCCAGCTACTGTAAAGGAATATTAATATTATGTCTTATATCAGATATTTGTTAAATAAGAATTGAAATCATTTTTTGGAGATTTGAGGCTATAGAGCTTAAACTCAGTGCTGTGAGTCTGCATTATTTTGCTTTTAGCAAGTGTCTAATAATAATCTAGCACAGTAAAACAGATTGTGTTGTATATTCTGAACCAAGTAGTCAATGGTTTTATGGAGAAGCAGAATGATAAAGCTGAGAGGTAGACCTGCTTTAGATAGTCCGGCACAGTCCTGTCCATGCACAGCTGTTTTTATCTGGTTTTTGTTTACATTTTGGGTTTCTTTTTTTTTTTTTGTGTAGCCCTGGGAGTCCTATAACTAGCTTTACAGACAATGCTGGCCTCAAACTCAGAGATCCACATGCCTCTGTCTTCTGAGTGC
The DNA here is from genome assembly GCF_947179515.1 of Apodemus sylvaticus. Classification (NCBI taxonomy): domain Eukaryota; kingdom Metazoa; phylum Chordata; class Mammalia; order Rodentia; family Muridae; genus Apodemus; species Apodemus sylvaticus. The sequence goes on along the minus strand of NC_067473.1, from coordinate 138,024,975 downwards.
TAGGATTATAGGTATATGCCACAATTACCAAACTTGTTTGTGTGTTTTAATCTAAACTACTGTGATCACAATAGTAAGATGAAAAACAAATCCAGCTACATCACAATGTTGTTAATATCAAATTTTAATCAAGCAGGCACCATGTTTTTGTTGGTGTATAAGAAGATGTAGCATACATCACCAAATCAAACAAAACTAAAATAAACAAAGGACAATTCATTAATTCTCTGGGCCAAGTTCTTACCTTGCAGCTTCTTATTTAAATGAAATAATAAATATTATTAGGAATTTCATAATAAAGACTGTCAAACCAGTTTTTAATCAATGAATTTCTTTTTCTAAACTATGCTACTGTAATTCTATTATAAGACAACCATGAATACAAATATATATATAAATGGAAGGTAAAGAACGAGATATGCTCTTCGAGAGCATCTCATCAGTGAGCTACTTCAACCAGATTGTACCTTATAAAATCCAAGACAGCTATGAACACATACATGGATGAATCCATTTATGAGAATAACACTCTCATGACCCAATCACTTCTCAATATTGTTATCAGCTGGGAGGTAAACCTTCAACGCATAAAGGAGGAACACATGTCTAAACCAAAATTCTAAGCCAGTTGCTAGGGAATTGTTTGTGACCACTTAAAATATTATACTATAAATGAATATATAATATAAATATAATTATGTATATAATAGCTCTATAGCCACAGAAGATGCTCTTTAATATAGAATGAAATCACCTATGATAAGATGATGTGAACAAAACAAGACAGTTTACTGAGTTAACTTATTATTTACTAAACATCCATCTGTTAATAACTTAATCACTCTAGACTATTGGGAATTTCTTCTCCTGATCACTTGACTGACTGGAATCTGTCACTCACAAACACTGCATGGCATCATCGAATAAAACTTATGGTCAATCACAAGCCCAGGAAGAGATTCAGATTCCTACCCAGAGTACTGTTTCTATCTACTGGATGCATATGTCTTTGTGTCATCACAGACTTAGACCACTACTTTCTTGTAGACCATCTGTGTCCCATAATCTGCATACATTATGAGATCAACAAAGATGCTGCAGCTAAGAATTTCCTGAGTTTTATTTATTCCTGAATGAAATTTCTGCTTCTTCATCCTTGAGAGAGCTACAAGCAAAGCCCTCTTTATCCCCTGCTAATTATAGCCTTGAATTGTTCACACTATCATTTACTTATTAACCAGTTGTTGAGATAGGGTTTCATATGCCTGAGGCTAACTTGGACTTCACTACATAGCTGAGCCTAACCTTGAATTTCTAAACCTTGAATTTCTGAACCTTGAATTTCTGACCTTCCTGCCTCTACTTCCTGAATGCAGGGACTATAGACATCACACATCAATGGTGCAATCCTAGGGATCAAATCCAGGACTCCATGAATGCTTGTCAAGCACTTTATTGGGCTACATACATAGCTCCCCATACTATTCTACTTAGATATGACTTTTTTCAGTGTAGCTATTTATCCAGTTTAACTCTCCAAAAAGAAGAGTAGGTAATAGCTTGTACCAAGCTTCCCTTTTCTTGTGTCTGCGGGTACCAGTCAGTGATGGTTTAATGTCTCATATTTATACTTTCTCATCTGGGATTTGTATTTTCATACCACCTGAAGGGTAACATTCTCACTCTATGTCACTATTCTCTTTGGCCTATTGAACTGTGTATGCCTGGTTTAGACAAATAACACCCAGACAGCTGTATCTTGTCTCTGTCCAGCAAATTAATCAACATTTTTCCTAACTAGTCTTTATTATAATTCTGGGCCTGAAAATTCATATCAGAATCATTACAATAAATTAATACATACTTATTTCATGTAAGGCTTAAAGCATTTATTTATTTATTTATTTATTTATTTATTAAGCTATCTGCAACCCTTAATTCTGTGAATATTCTGTGAAATAATGTTCATCTGGAAATATATTTAGATATCACAATTTTATTAAGATATTCTCAATACAATTTTCAGGTTAAATGTTCTGAGAAGGACTGTATTACAAAAGTTCAAATTACATTTCTGATTATTGTTTGATTAAAGACAACTTCTTTATATGACATGTATCACTTGTCATCAAATATTAACAATTACTGTGAAAAGTATTGATACACTTATTTACTATTTTACCTTTCACTTAAACATCCCCATTTGAAAATATCATAATTTGATCCACCTCACAGGACTAAATTTTTATTCTTGTTTTTTATCATTATGTAATTTGCCCCATGTATAAAAAAACCCCTACAAGTCATATCTCTGATATCTTGATTAATCTTCTAATCACTGTTTCTTGTGGGGAAGGATTTGCTGAGATTTTACTATTAAAAGAAAAACCTTTCTTTAAAAAGATTTATTTTTATTATTATTTTTAAGTTACACATGTGTATATGCATACTTATATTCATTTGTGCATGTGTGGCTAGCATGAGTATGTGTGTCTGTGTGTGCACACATACATATAAGAGAGAGAGAGAGGGGGGGGAGAGGGAGAGGGAGAGGGAGAGGGAGAGAGAGAGAGAGAGAGAGAGAGAGAGAGAGAGAGAGAGAGAGAGAGAGAACATGTGCACGTATTCGTGCAGGTCAGAGAGGGCATCAGATCCTTGGAAGCTAGAATTAGAGGCAGCTATAAGCCATTATGGCTGCTGGGTACTCTGGTTCTCTAGAAGAACAGCAAATGTTCTTAATCAATGAGTCATCTCTATAGCCTGAGATGATTTTTAATCTTAGAAACCATACAGTTTTAACTATGCTCCCTAGATCGATCTTTCCTTGGGTAGTAAATTAGATAGAATCGAACATGTGAATTGTGCTGAAAGTATTGCTGTGTTGGATTTCATTGTGACATTTCTATCTTTGTTCTGATAATCCCTTGCTATTCTAACTTCCCCAATTACTTTTATCATTGCTACGGCTTTTACTTTTGTATAAGACTCCTTTATGGGTCTCTATATTGTCTGATTCTTCTATTTATTCAACACATACTTCCTAACACTGCAAATTCTATTCCTGGAGTGATGAACAAGCAGGGCTAGATGCGTGAGAGGTCTGTCCTCACACAGCTTGCAGACAGTTCAGGAATACAGATAACTGTCAAGTCATCCAAGGCATGAAAGAGTTATTACAAACACAGAAAAATGTGAACAAAGAATTGAAGAAAATACATGCTGATGATGTGTTGGTGTCATGGCAAATTTCTATTATCAACTTGACTGGATTAGAAAAACACCTGGGGAATTAATGTGTTAAGATTCTGCATGTGCCTGTGAAGATTTAAAAGAGAAAATTGAGGGAGAAAGACCCATTAAAACTGTGGAAATCATTTCCTCTCTTCGATTTTTGATCATTCCTGGTCCATAAAAATGTGAGCAAGACAGTGCAGGCTTCTGCCATCACCGATGACTTGGTTTCCCGCATTTCCTTCCCTATTATGATGAATCTTAATTTCCTTAAGCCAGGAGCCAAAACAAATCCTTCCCTCATTACATTGTGTCTTTTCTGTCCAGAAATTATAAAAGCAACCAATTCAGTTGGGAAATAAGGTGCACATATATGCCTTTTGGTTAGTTTTACTTTAACAATTAGCCACGAGCTAGATTTCTCTTTCATAAGTCCATTTGGCCATGGGTAAATAATAGGTAGTGAGCACAGCATAGCAATCAATGGTGGCTACTGCAGTGGCCCAGGGAACTGGAGATATAGAGAGGCAGGAGACAGATTCCTATCTTTGGGAGTAGAATGATGCACTTCAATAATGTATTAGATATACAGGATGGGAAAGTAGAACAACCAATAATTTCTATGTTTCCAACTTCAACCATGGGAAGAAGGTTGTGTATAGGTAGGAGAAGTCTGGGTTTCAGGGCAGAGGTAGGTGACTAGGAAGAATTTCTAGGAGGATAATTTTGAACCCAAGTTTGAGAGGCAACAGCAGTTAGAGTTTAAAACCAGTAGTGATGCTCTCTCTAGAGAGACAATGGAAGAGGAAGGAACAAATGTGGTAGTGCAGATAAGGGAGAATTTGATTTGATGTACTGGTTGAATTGTACAGTAGGAAGTGAAAGGGAAAGAGGGCCTGGTGCTGTGAGGAGGAGGATGTGTGCAGGAAAGGTCAAAGACCTTGAGACAATGAGAAAGAGAGACATCGATTTTTAGGTGCATTGTTGTTTTCTGAGTCAGAATATATTGTAATCCCCTCAAAACATTTTTCCTGACAGTGGGAGCATCCAATTTCAATTTTCTTTACATAGCAACTGCATGCTTTGGAACAGACCACTTCTTTTTGGAATAAAAACTTTAAGATCAAATCAATATGTGGGAAAGTGGATGTTATGAAAGCAACTAAAAACATAAAATGTTCAATTGTATTTCTATAATACTAATCAGAGAAAACGTCTAGACCAGTGATTTTTAACCTTTCTAATGCCGTGACTGTTTAATATAGTTCCTTATGTTGTGGAGTTCCCCCAAGCATAAGATCATTTTTGTTGCCACTTCACGACTATAGCTTTACAACTGTCATAAATTTTAATATACATATGTATTTTCATATGGTCTTTGGGGCATTAAGAGCTACCAGTCTTAATCTAGTGAGAACCAATAGTCTAGACCTTTTCCTTCTCCATTCCGTATTGTGGTATAGGGCTCAGTCCAGGTTGTTAAGAGAGCTGGAACCATTAAAAAAGCTAAAATAAATTTTCTCTCTTTTTCTTTTAACTTGACTTCCTTAGGTATTTGAGTTTTTAAAACATTTTGGAAAAAAGTGTTTTGTGTGTGTGTGTGTGTGTGTGTGTGCGTGCGCGCGCACGTGCACATGTATGTAAATTTACATTTAATAAAAGGCAGTCAAATTCCCTGGAGCTGAAGTTACAGGGAGTTGTGTGCTGCCTAATGCTGCTGGTCTTCTGTAAGCACTGTTTTTTTAACTCCCAAGCCATTTCTCCAGCACTGCTTTAGGTACTTTGATACAGTAATGAAAACCCAAGAAACACAGTGTCTCTTAGCTCATGCCTATCACTTCTGCAAGCTCACATACTCTATCATCATATAATATTTTCTTTAAACACCTCAGTTCCCTCCAATATGCCTTTTTTATCTTTTAAAAAACATTATAGATTCTGATTACAGCTGCTTAATATCCAACTTCTATAGTATTGCCTTCATTGAAACTCCTCCACACACATATTTACGTTGTGATCTTCAATTTTTATGGCCATAAGGTGATGCCTGATACTACTGATCACTACTTATTCATTGTCTTTAGAGTTTCAGAGCATAACTATTTCCTTATTCTCCTCTCAGGTTTCTGGCAAATCTGTTTGTTTTCCTCTGTCATGGCCTTATTATTTCTAATGAGTCTGGCCAGAACCTTTTTGTGTAGCATTCTCAATCAATGAGCCTTATTCACTTACACCACTTCAAAGGTGGTTTGGAAAGCCACATTTCTGATCCTGCTCTTTCCAGTCTGGCATTGGCCAGCTTGAGCAGTATATACTCCATGAGTAGTGGGTCATTTGTAATTGCTTACCAACCTCTTGTTTTAGGGGACAAGTGTCTTTGAACTATGCCGATTCTTGTGGTGCCAATAAAACCACTGGGTCTAATTTCAAGTTACTAGAGGGACTGGTATCCCTGGACGTAAAGCTGGGATGAAAGGTGCAGAGTCAGCTTTTGTGAGCCTGGGTGAGCAGACTCCAGCTCAGTAATACATAATCAGATTTTCAAACCCAGAAGACTGAAAAAATAGTCACTACTTAGCCAAACCAGTTAGTGTGGGTTTTTTAGAGTTTAAGCATAGGTATAAAGAAATCTTTCTTCTTTCTTCTTTCTCTCTCCCTCCCTCCCTTCCTCCCTCCTTCCCTTCCTCTTCCTTCCTTCATTCCTTCCTTCATTTGTTTGTTCATTCCTTCCATCCTTCCTTCCTCCTCTCTCTCTCTCTTCTTCTTCCCCCTCCTCCCCTTTCCCCTCCTTCCTCTTGTTTAAGCATCAGGCACTCTCTTGATACATATATAACATTTGCATAAGAGATCTAGCTTAGAGAGAATATCATATTCCATCAAATAATTCCCTCTCAGAGCTTTGTTTTAGCCTTGCCGAGTTACTCTATGCGACAAGAGGCGTGACATGGTAAATAATTTATGCTAATATTATCATTTATTTGTTTTCTTTAAAAATTTAAAACTCTCAATCTATGATATAATTATGTTGTTTCATGTGGGAAGGCAGTTGAATTACAAAGTATTTCTTATGCTTCAGAGATTAGTAAGCAGGATTGTGTATAATCATACACACACACACTTATACAGATACACAAATTCTGCTTAATAGATTCTTTTAGCCACCACCTGGAATTCTCATCAGGCAACCTAATTCTGCTATATGAACCCTCTAGGTACCATATGCTGTAACTGTATAGAGAGCCAAGAGTTACTCTAATGAGTTCATTTGGCAAAGGGGACTTAGAAACACCATGATGGAGATTTACTCGAAAGATCATAATTAACTATGGCATATCTGTTATTGAAATATGAGGGTGAAACTATACAATAGAAAAATCAGGGCCCAAATCAGTGTGCGATCTCAGGTCTTCAATATTTGTACAAGCCATCAAACAGATGTTTCTTTCCTGAGATGGCAAAGTCAGGAGGAACTCCAGTTATGGCCTTGCTTCCACTGAATAGGAGTACCAGTTGCATCACTCTGGTTCTAATTGCTCTTAATTATATGCCACTTTGGTTTGGATATTTTCATGACCACTTAAACCCATTTGACGATACCAAGCTATTTCATCTGAACAAAGGCACTGCTGAGATAATTCAAAGATTTCATTTACCTCTTCTCCAAGGGGTTTAGCTGGTTCTGACCCAGCCTTGAAATCAAGCCATTACTCCTGTTCCCCGCAACTCTCTGCAATTCTAAAGCCTATGGATACAAAAGCTGCCGATTCATTACTGAAAATTTGAGGTGATTAAGAGTCAAGGCTGCTAGGGCCACTCATACTATTGATATTAAAAGCACTATCAATTTCCCACTGTTCTAAAAGGGAGGTATTAAAATGCTTTATTTTTACTAGTGATTTTTTTTTTCTGTCTTATGGCCAGATTCCAGATGCTCTGTGCAGTGCAGAGGAACATAATTATTCCATCCTCTAGCAGTACTTCTGAATTCATGGATCATGTGATATGTGAGACATGGATTCAATTCCCAGCTCTCGCACTGACAAGCTCTACAAGATTCCATTACATAAATGGACTGTCAGGCCCTGGTTAGAGTTAACAACAGCACTGACCTCATAAGTAGTTTATAAGGATTCAAAAGGATCTCATACAATATTTAGCAAAGGCTATAGTAAAGATTTTTAAAAATGCAGCAACAAACTGGGGAGGAAGGCTTGAAAATGTTCATTTTTTTTAAAAAAATTGAGATTTATATGATGGCAATAAGGCAACCAAGAAATACATCACTAGAGCCAAAGGACGGAAGTTTCCTGAATCCCCAAGGTTCCTGATGCTGAAGATTTATTCATGAATGTAACAGTGACAGAGGGTGATCAAAGTCTCATTTCAGCTTAATGGCTGGAGATTCCCCAGGGCTTCCTGCAGCCAAGCTGACACACAGTTTTTCTGTCACTATTATTTTGTTTCCATCAACATTATTTCATAATGTCAATAATCTCTCTGGAAACACATAGCATCTTCTTATTGAGGATGATTCTATTTCTTCCATCGAAACTCTGCAGACATTGAGTCTACACCACCCTCATTTCTTGTAGTATGTGACTTGCTAATAATGTCTGTCATCTAATACGCCATGCTTGTGTGCCAATATGCACACACACACACACCCTCCCAGTCATCTGCTTCTTTATAAGGGTCACTTGCGTTGGCAGTAGCTCATAGTCCTATCCTGTTGGGAGCTACTATTGGCAGGTCCTGCCTGCCAGGGATGGTATCTTCACTGAGGGTTCCCTAAGCGCCATTGTTTGAGATGTTTGGACTCTATTATGTTAATTTGTGCTTTGTTGGTAGGTTTTTAAATTGCTTCATGGGTGTATTGTTGTAATAATAATGTTTTCTAAAGCCCTAGGAAGCAAGTCTCATGATTTCTCTCTTTTCTCTCCCAAGCTGGCTATTTAATGAACATACAGTTAAAAGAAAGCCACTATGTAAACCAGCTGGGGTGAATATGGGTCCCTGACAAGGGGTGGGTTTCTAGTTTGTCTTTGCTTTTCTGCAATGTAGAATTGGTCAGCGGTGTGGGGAACATGGCCAAGTTTCCGTTTGCCCTGCTGCTCTGCCAGTTTTTGCCTCCTGTGCCTTCACGTTTAAAGGCGCCACCCTTGATCTAATTTCTCCAAGGGGTTCATGTCATTCCAAAAGAAGCTTCCTTGGCAAAAGTCAAGAGCTCTTGTTCTAGAGAGCCAAGGGAAATAATTCAAGGCTCCAACCAAATTTCCTTGCCCTTCACTTTGCATTAGATGGGCCCAATGGAAGTAACAATTTAATCAAAAGTGTAAGCACAGGAAACCCAAATAAAGTCAAAATAAAAAAGAAACCCAGCCAGAGGGAGGGGCATGCAGCTCTAAGGATGCTTTCCCATGCTCTGTCTGTCAGACAGAATGGGCTTTTGGAAACTTTTCCTGTAAAGGACTAGATGGTCAGTGGTTCAGGTTCTGGGAGCCAGAGTTTCCGTTGTAATCAGTCAAGTTTGTCTTTCTGGTGTGAAAACTGCTGCGGGTAATTAAGCAATGAATGTGCACAGCTGCTTTTGATAAAGTGTCATGTGTGTACACTGAAGTTTGACACCGATGCAACTGTTGGGTGTCACAGAATGCTGTTTTCCTTCAGATTCATTTCCCAGGTTTCAGACTATGCAGACTTAAGCAGAGGGCGGCTTCCAGCTTGTGGACTCTAGCTTCTGTCTGGGAAAGAGAATTTTATGAAGAGATGTCCTGTGTAAAGAATTTTAGTCTGGACAAAACAGCTGTTTGAGAAAACAAAGGAAAACCAGTGTGACTGAGGAGATAGTTGTGAGAGTGTGGGAGGGGACAGAGATGCTCTAGAGCAGAGGTCCTCATCCTCCCTAGTGCTGTGTCCCTTTAATATAGTTCCTCGTGTTATGGTGACCCCAACCATAAAATTAAATTGTTGCTACTTCATAACTGTAATTTTGCTACTGTTATGAATTGTAATGTAAATATCTGATATGTAGGATATTTGATATGTGACCCTAAAGGAGTTGTGACCCACAGATTGAGAAATGCTGAGAAATGCTGATCTAGAGTCTTACAAGACATGGGATACCTGAGGCTATGGGGGGGCGGGGACACTGACCCTGGCTCACCTAGGAAACACAAAATATCCACAGTCTTCTAGGTCCATCTCAGGATTTGTGAAAAATTAGGATTTGGACACACACACACACACACACACACACACACTCACACCTACATATGTGGACATATGTGGTATACAGTCATATATAGTGCATGATTGTACCAAGACATGCACATGAATGTGTCTGTATTATGTGTCTAGAGTATGTACATGTTTGCATGTATACGTGCAGGCTTATATGTATAAGATATATATATGATGTATGTATATGTACATGTGTATATGGTATGTATATGACTCATGTGTATGTATATGTATATACATATATATATATATACACACACACACATATATATATATACACACATATATATAACATATATGTGAATATATATGTGGATGTTCATGCTATACACTGGTAGAGAAGCCAGAGGAAGATATCAGAAGATATGCTCTATTACTCGTTGCCTTGTTCTTTTGAGATAGGGTCTCTCATTGAACATATATCTAGAGAGGTGGCTAATAGACCACAGTAATCCCCCTTCTCTGCTCTGAGAATGGATGGGGGTCATAGGCATGTGTGTGGCCAAGCCCAGCTTTTTATATGAGTGCTGCCTCAAGCAACTGTATATCAAGCACCCTTACAAGCTGAGCCACCGCCTCAGCCTGAGCCTTGGTATGTCTTTGTTAGTGTTGGTACAGTCAGCAGGTACTAATATGCAGAGCTATACTTGGGAAGTGCACCTGGGTCTTTGCTGTCAAGATGGAGAAATTCTGCCCCTAGGAAGCCTGGTGATTTCCTGGTTGGATGCACAGTAACTCACAACACAATCTCTGAATACTGCTACCAAATTCAAATGACTAAAGATAGGATGCCCCTTAAAGGAGTTCTAGAGAGGCATAGCAGCATGCTCCTGAACTCTGTCTGGTCCTCAGTAAAATACAAGTTCAGGTTTTTCACATTGTAGGTTTGTTTTGTTTTGGTTGTTGTTGTTGTTTGTTTGTTTTTTATGCCAGGTTAAGAAATACCTCAGCTTTATTTCTAGTTAAAATATTCCATTTTCTCTTAAATAAAATGTTTTTAAACACTGTTCCTTATACTTAAATATTCCACCACCACCTTCATCAATTCGTTCCATGAAGCAAACACTGTTTTTGGTTAATTTTTCTGATTGCTGTAATGGGTCAACCAACAGAAGCAACCTAAGGGAGTGAGCTATTCATCTTAGCCTGAGGTTTCCTTCTATCAAGACAGGGATAGCATAGCAGGATTTGTATCCACATCAGTGGTTAACATGAGGGTAGGGCTCCACATATCTTGGTGGCTCAAGAGCCAGCGACCTCAGGGCAGAAGCAGGGCTAGAGTTTACCCTCCCCTAGTAAACCACTACCAACCTTCCAAGCCTTACAATAGAAAGATACTGTAACCTCCCCAAACAGTGCCATCAGCTGGCAACTGAGTATTTAAACACTGTGGTGGTGATACCATATTCCAACTGTAGGAGCTGGTTTACTCAGGACTTATGAAAATACTGAGTATCTACCAGCATTCTAGGCACAATACAAGTACCTGTGTGCCGTAAGCCCAATAACACGTCTCCTCTCCATCCTTGTAGCCTGTGAGGAGAAATGAATACTAGCTCATCATATCTATAAACAAAGTTTCTCCAAGAACAGAATGAATAGTCTTTGCCCTTTAAATGACTACAGACTTTTTTTTAGTCTCTCATTTTATGTCATCCACAGAACCCTGATTTCAATGACATTATGTCTATCATATTAAATATTTGTTGTACAGAGGGGGAATGAGAGATGTGACAGGCATTTATTAAAATGAATTAATCAGAAGTCTGATGTGCGAAGCTTCAGGGTTTAGAAAACCCGGGTAAGGGCTGGTCCCAAGGAAAGTTCCTAAGAGGTTTAACAGTTTTAATGTTAATATAAAGATTGAAAATGAGGATGGGGCAGAGGGCTCTCTCTGGCTACCAAAGAGAACATTCATATAGGAGTACTGCAAAGGACATTTTTTAAAAATAAAACAAGGATTGCTTTTAGATTGAGGACCTAACTTTACAGTTTCCCCAATGAGTTCCATATATATGTGTAAGCCTTAACCAATACTCAACAGGTTAAGACCAACAGGGGTCAGGCTCATCTCAGGTGGTCACTGAAGTACATTCACCCCTGACCATTATATCGCATGATTCCCTACATTAAGGTAGAGAATACTGCTGTGGTAAATTTATGGAGTCTTCCGAAGCCTACCCACGAACGAATGTGTCATAAGAAACATTTAAAAGAAATCTCTCTCTACCCTTTCATAACTGTACAGAGGTACTAAAGGCCATAAGTGTCCAAGCCTCTCATTAGCTGCTCCAAGTCAGGCAAGCTGAGGTAACAGGCGAATATTCCAGAACCAGATTTGCAGAAGCAGGATAAGGTTTATTTCCACAACTGTGCATGCAGAATTAAAGTGATATAGTACCGTCAATAAGCAGGGCAACAGATTCCGTGAAGAGGCAAGGTGCTGGCGGTTGCTTTGATGTTGTTTTGCCTCCAAGGCAGGATTTCCATTATTATGGAGATGAACTGCCTGTAATTATTGCAATAACATAATTGTTCCCTAGGGCAGCATCCCTAATAACAGAACAGTATAGCTCTGCAGCAACTGTACGAGCTATCCTGAGGGCAGGTTTCTCATTAGGAGCACACATACAGACAGTCTGCCTCCAGAAGAGAAACGGATCCCCGCTAGCAATGAGCATCCCCTCCCACAATCGGCCTTCTGGGCAAATATCCGCCACCGCCTTTGGCGCCTTCAGACCTGGGTTTCACACCTTGCATGCAAGGTGGAGTTTCACGGCCCTGTGCTGGGATTCCCTTCCATGTTTTACATAAATTTCAACTCTCTTAAATGCCTTTGGGAAGACAGGCAAATTGAGGCCATGATCCGATTTCACCTTGGAGGCGGATGTCAGTGTCTCTAAAAAGACACTGAACGTGATTTCATTCCTATTTGGAATAAAAGACTCATGAACACGATTTTATTCCTATTTGGGTTGAGTGTTTTAACAGATTGCCAGCCTTCACCGGGTATACTATGTAGGGCAGGGAAACCCAAATATGTGTTTCATTCTGAGAACATAATAGTGAAAATTCTAAATGCTTAATGTGGTTTTCCTGTCTGTCTTCAAAACTGATCCACAGTGACCAGTGTGACAGTAGGCTGCTAAATCAGACATCTTTATTTTTATTCATTTATGTATTTTTTAGGAAAGATAACTCATTTTATTAATCTTAACTTAACCCTATCTTTCCCAGATGAGGTTCTGGCTTTGCAGAGAGGCCACACCCTCCCACTTAACAGTTGGGCCTCTGGGAGGTAAAAGGATAAACTATAAAGTGTGGGGAAAAGCAAGGTCTCTCACCTTTCAAACATGGAACTAAGAAGGACTGCATGGGAAATGAGCAATCCCCCCTTTGGCAGTGACCAAATGCGCAGTATATAGTTTCTTGGGCTCAGTCATAGTCTACAGTAAGTCGTAATAAGCCACTGATGCAGTGAGATCACCAGACATCATTCAATATACACAGCGGCTCTAACAGAAGACGCACCTGACGCTCTTTCCCTTTCAAGAGCACAGACTCAGGCAGCTTTGGCCTGGTCTTCCAGCTCACCAAGAAAACACCCCTTAGACACTGAGTAGAAGGTATAACCATAAATTGCTAATAGCAGGGTCCAGATGCCTAGTCTGGATGTGATGTTTTGGGTGAATCACTGTGGCAGTGTTTTCTACCACTAGGAAAATTGCACCTGTCCCATCAACTGCTGTTATTCAGGGATCAAATTCTCCCCTGAAGGGTCAATGGGACATTTCTGGTGTTAGCATCCAGAGGGTCACTAGCTCCATGCTTGCTGCTCTACTCTAAGCCCTGGCCCTCTGAAGGTTAGAACCCACTTGCTCTTTCTTGCATAAGTCTACTGCTTTGGCTTACATCTGTTATAGTCTAGCTGTGATTTTAACTTTTAGTGTTCTTCTTGTCCTCCTCGGCAGCTGGCTTCTTTATCTTCTTTGGGAGTGATGGTTCCTGAGGGCTCCTTCCTTTGACCCACAGAATACTCTGACCTCAACACTGTTGCTGATGAACTCCTCTCCAGAGCTTCTTACGCACCGGGAATCTTACTTGCCTGGCTAGTTCTCTGTGTGCATCCCTCAGCTTAACGATGTAGGAAATGGCCACGAAGCACCCACTGGGTACCAGGCAGGGGTATAGAAGAAAGTGTGACACACTGAAAAGGCCCAATGACATATAGCAGCCCTCCCTAATGATATGGGAAGGTATGAGAGGAGGTCAGAGAGATATAAGGAGGACTTAACTGGGCCAACTTGGAGACAAAAGAAAGGGGGCACAAATCATGGATTGGAGGAATCCTGAGAAGCCAAAAATGGATTCTCCCCTAAAATCTCAAAAGGAATAGAACACACACAGGCATGGCCTTTGATTTAGCCTAGTAAGGCCCATTTTAGAATGTTGGTGATTTCAGCAGTCATATGCTAAATTGGTGTTGCTTAAACCAAGAGCACATTCCAAACATACACACACACACAAACACACACACATACATGAATATTAGCCATTCTTTTCTTAAATTTTCTTTTTTTAAGAAGATTGCTTTTTATGTTTTGTATCTTACAGTTTTGCCTACACATATGCATGTATATTATGTGTGAACCTAGTGCCTATGGAAGCTACAAGAGAGCATCAGATCCCATAGACCTGGAGTTATGGAAGGCTATGAGTCACCATGTGGGTGCTGACAACTGAATCTGGGTTCTCTGCCTATATATATATGCATATATATGTGTGTATTTAAATATTCACATAATAAATGCAGCAAATACATTGTCATTCATTTGCTGTTTAATCAGGGATCCTTGGGGCCATGTTTTGTTTTTTTTTTTTTTCTCTTGCTTTCTCAATCCTTCAACTTAATATATCAGTAAGGGCCTGAAATTCTAGCCCATACATCTGCCTTCTCTCTTTATTCAAGGGACACTGATACCATTGAGCCACTCATGATTTCCATCCCAGATTGCTGCCTATCCTTGGCTTCCTTGAACTCACTGTCTTCTTTCACTCTGGTTTTGGCTGCTGGTTGCCCATGAAGCAATCTTTCCACAGCATGCACACAGCTGGGCATAACTCCACACTAAAAGCCTTCAATTCGGTTGAGGGTTTTCTGGTTCCAAGTCTAAGCTCCTCAGACATAAACATGAAATCTCTAAAATCTATTGCTCTCTTTCATTTTTCAGTGTTTCTTTTCAAGGCTTAATATATCAACTTTATACCCTAGCCCTCAGCGTTACTGAAAAAAAAAAAAAAACCACTCATGTGATCTTGCTCGAGGACCCTGTTAGTGGACTACGAGCATCTTGGGGACTGGCTTTATCAATCTTTCCCTTCTATTCTCAGTGCCAAGCAGAGGGCCCAGCCTATGGCAAGAGCCCTAGGACTGCTTTATCATTAAATGATGACAGAGTTGGGTAGTTTTAAGCAGAGCATGTATGCTCATGTCCAGAACCAGGTCTGTGATACTTAAGCTATAGTTTTGAGTCTCTTTTCTGTGCTATTTATTGGCCTACTTATACCTAGTTACTATCTATTAATTTACATAGTGTACCACTTTCATGTCTGTAAGAAAGTGAGGAGGGAGTAGAATTTTCAAATGTGATAATGAATTAAGTCTTTATTTACAGTGCCACCCCACAGTTAACTGGCAACAGCAAGGTATGCCTGACTCACTATTAAAGGGGCTGCTTGCCCCCTCTGCTCTCTCTTGCCTTCTTGCTCTCACTCTGTCCTCTTGGCCCTTCCTCCTCTCTCCCTATTCCCCTCACCCCTCTCTCCACATACTTATGTCCAGCCTCTACTCCTCTGCTCTCTCTCTCTCTCTCTCTCTCTCTCTCTCTCTCTCTCTCTCTCTCTCTCTCTCTCCCCGTCTTTCTCTGTCTCTACTACCCTCTCCTCTCCCTTCCCCATGCACTGAATAAACTATTCTATACTGTACTGTCTGTGGCTGGTCCCTCAGGGGGAAGGGATGCCTCAGCATGGGTCTGCAGAGGAACCCCCTTTCCCCCCACTTGACTGTGCATCCTCCAAGCATATTCTTTCCCTCTTTATTTTTATAAAACACAACAAACATTCCATTCATTCCATTGTTACTCTAGTTAACACTTTCCCAGTTTTAGAAGGAAGCAAACTATTTCTTCTAGGTGAATTTTTCAGATGTCCATACTTACATTTTTAAACAACAGATTATTTTTTTAGAGTAACTATTTACATGAAGCAATCTTCAAAGATGACTTATGTACTCCCCTGTTTTACTAATCTAAGTTTATGAAGCAATTTTTCCGTTTTGGAGAGGTCTCTGAGCAATAATGGCTGCTCTTCTCTGTATTGATGAAAAAAGTGCTTCTTTTCCTCATGAATGCAGCCTTTAATTCTGGCTGATATACTTTGAGGAAGACATTCAAAGAAATGACCAATATGATCCAGACACGGGGTGACAAACAGTATCATATGAAGAACATCAGAAAGAAATGGAATATGCAAACTCACAGAAGATCTAGAAGAAGCAATAAGAGTAGATTTCCAGTATGTGCATAAAGAGACAAGGGGGGAGAAGTAAAGGGATTTGATTTGTTAGTGTAGGTTCAGAATGTAGAACTGAAAAGTGAGAGGATTGCACTGTGAATATCATTTCTCATCAAGCTGGTTCTCCATCATTAGAAGTACCTGGGAACTGAGAAGGATAAGTCTTGTGTGGATCCTTGTTCTGGATGAGAGATGGGATCCGTAGGGATCGTAGTAGGAGTCATTTGGCACTGGTGTCTGCGCATTCTGAATTCTCAGGTTTTGCGGTTGCAGCTAGATTTATTTGCTAAACTTTGTACATCACTCTCACTCTAAGTCCATGGTTCTCAACCTGTGGGTTGTGACCTCTTTGACAAATCTCTTTGACACTCACAAAATTACATTTATTAAGGAACAATAAAAGTAATTTTATAGTTGGGGTCACCATAACATGAGGAATTGTATTAAAGGGTCATGGCATTAGAAAGGTTGGAAATCATTGGTCTAAGTGGTTGAAAGGGACATTTCCCCATATGCCTTCACATCCACTCCATCAGCTCAAAAGGTAATCAGATACTCCTTGAGTTCATGTGATTCAGGGAAGAACTGGGGCCAAGGCAGGCTTAGCTGAGTTCTAGTGGATCTGTTCTGGAATGTCTATGATCTCCTGGGATAGAGGGCTAATGGTGACTCTCATACTACCAGTAGAAACCAGTTTATTGGAGAATGGAACCAAGGTAAATAGAGATACAAAAGAGATACAAGCAAACATGACAGAGTTCTGATGGTTTCTCGTGAACTATGCTTAGAGTCGCAGTCTACATATCATGTTCTAAAATAGGGGGGCCAGAAAATTCACTTTCATACTTAATCCTATTTGAGATTAGTCTAACTTAAAACTATAAGAGTTCATCCCAAGGGATGCTTATCCTTGTATTTAACATTCTAGGGGCTTAGGTTATTGATTTTGCTACTTCTGCATATTGATGTTTTTGTTACAGCACAAAACCAATCTTATTTGCCTCAAGGGCCTTCTGTCAAAAAACTAAAAGTCAACAAAATAATCAACTTTATTCAGTTAGTAAGCTTAATTGCTCAATTCATCCAAATGATTGGGACTATTTCCATGGTGACTAGTGGTCCCTCCTGAGGACTGAAATAGTGAGGCTGTTCAAAACATCTGATATCACCAACTCTAATGGCTCAGAAAATGTATAAGAAAATAGGAAACATTCCATGGATGTTTGGGTGTGGGGCCTGCCCTGGAGCAAAGCTAAACTATTATTTTGCCTTTTCAACTTTAATTTAGATGGTGGAATTAATATAAGTAAAGCAAAGTTAATATGTTTTAAATTTGTAAACAAATAGAAATAATAATTTTAGAACTATACATTTAAATCTGTTAACATACTGATGGACTTGTAAGGTTCTACCCACGGAACTAACATGCCCCCTATCGTCTGCCCCCTCTTCCTTTATACTTTCTGAACTTTAGAAGAGACTGTATAGATGACCCACTATACTGGGTCCCAGTTAGTTTATACTGTTGTTCTTCCTATGGGGTTGCAATCCAGTTCAGCTCCTTTAGTCTTTCTCCTGACTCTTCCATAGGGGACCCTGTGTTTGCTTCATGTCCTTCCTTATGCTTCCATGGCAAACTCATTTACAGACAGTTACACAGTTGAAACTGGAATTAAATAGCAATTGATAAGCGTGGTCTGACCAAATCTTCAGAAAATAGGATTTAGGAAGAACATTAATAAAATAGAATGGTAGATAATGGAGTTTTGTTTTAGTGTAGTTACACCAGTGCCTTGTAATTAAGGGATTAATAATTGGTATTCAAAGGTTAAAGACTCAGTATTTGATTGTGATGAGTCTAGTCTCAATAGAGAGAATTAAGGCTAATAAGGCAGTATGTTAGAAATTATTACTCAATACTAATTACCCTTCATATTGGCCAACTACCTCAATCTTCTCCTAAAATATAGATTATCCTTTTTTCATTCACAGATAACACTTATGATTGATTTTGTTCATTTGTCTACCTAATTATCTTTCATCTCTACCAACAAAAGAGAAAAATTGCATTCACTTTTGCCTATGAACAAACAATAGTTAGGTTTGTTTGATTTCTAGTTCTTTAAACTGTTTGCCGTGTTCAACAGGGCACATGTATTACTTGGAGGTTAAAAGCCAGCTATTCCTGCAACCAACTTGCTGTGCAGATTCAAGGGTTCATTACGATTGTATCAACATGTTAGAAAGGTGTGGTCTCTCGTTTCTAAGAATCAGAATTTCAAAAAAAAGAAATCTAGGTGTCTCCTTTCTCCTGTAAGATGAAATGTTCCAATTCCTGAGTTTCATCTCCATATGGCTGTGGGGCAGGATGTCCTGAATTTCCTCTTTATGCTCTACTTGACTGGTTTTAAGTGCATTTACATGAGCAAATATGTTCTGCTTGATAACAGTGAAGAGAGTACAGCAGAAACATGAGAACACAGCCCCGATATGGAAATGAAGTGCTAATATTATAACACCATAATGGGACCAGCTTGGTGACACTGGAGGTGGAGGTGATAAATAGCAGGAACTAAGTGACAGCAGGGAGTATCTTCAGCTGAAATACATCTTCTGTGTCAAAGGACTGTGGAAGCATCCTTGATGTCTATTAATGAAACCAACACAACGTGGACAGAGAAAACATTATAGTAAGCATAGTGGTGGAAATAATAAATCAAATGTATTTGCCCTATAGAAACTAGCACAATATATACTATTTTCTAAAAGAAAATTAAATCAGTTATGAGGAAGTAGTTAAGCTTTAGTGGTACTAAGCTACCATTAATGCAGTCTAAAGTAGTAAGATGGCATGTATAAATAAGTGTGCATGGTTGCTTCTTTTCTTGTAGATATATAGCAAGATTATATTTTTCTTTAAGGGGACAGTGGCTTGTTTGGGCTAGTGTAGTATCAGTAAACATAAAGTTGCTTCATTTCCAGCCTGAAACACGTTTTATTTTTATTATGCAGTGGCAAAGCTTCAGAAAGAGTTTGTCTTGTGAGGTAGTCCTTGTAAGAGGGCAGAGACACTTATATATGGATGAGAAATGGCTTCTGCTGGCTTAGATCGCCACCTTCTTACAGCAGCACAGCGTACGCTCTAGATTGTTCCTCAGCAATTTCTCAAACTTTATTCATTCATGACTTTGATGTGTATTTAAATATCATTTTATAAAGCATTTTATTTATGTAGGTTTCATTTTATTTCTCTCTCTGTGTCTATGTCTGTCTGTCTGTCTGTCTGTCTGTATTCTTGTGTGTGTGTTTGTGTGTGCTACCTCTGTTTGTGTGTGTGCGTGCGTGTGTAGATTTGGAGGCCTAAAAAGGGCACTGGATCCCATGAGTTAAGGAGGCTGTGTGCCACCAGACATGGATAACTGTGGCACTCTGCAAGAGCCTTTTTTTTTTTTTTTTTTTTTTTTTTTTTTTTTTTTTTTAGCACCATATGATTCTCTTAATGTTATATCCTTAAACCATCTTAATTTTTATTTTTGTATTTATTTACATTCCAAATGTTGCCTCCTTTCTGGTTCCCATCTATGTGTTTTTCTGCCCATTTTCCTTCCCCTTTGCTTCTAAGAGGGTGCTCCCCTACCCACCCACCTGCTTCTACCTTAACCTGTTAGCATTCCCCTTCTAGTAATCCTGTAGCATCTAGTTGCTACAGGATTAAGCACATCTGCACTGATGTGCTTACTGAGGCTCACTGAGGGAATATGTAGTGGGGGCCATGGGCCAGCCCATGTATGCTCTTTGGTTGGTGGCTTAGTCTCTGGGAGCTCTGAGGGGTCCAGTTAGTGTATATTGTTGTTCTTCCTATGGGGTTGCAATCCAGTTCAGCTCCTTTAGTCTTTCCCAACTCTCATAGGGGTCCCCCACCTCTGTCCAATGGTTGTAAACCTTAAAAAATACAGCCTTATTCTAAGCAATGTACATGGTGCATACTAATTACAATTTGATTATATTAAAAATATGTGGCTATTAAATGTAATCTCACACAGCACATTTTGAGAGACACTAAGGTAGAATTGATTGTTCCCTGTGTTTCAGTAAGAAACCCTGTTTTCTACTACTGTCATATTACTAAATGGACACAATATATAGACCAGCAGTGCAGTCATGTTTGATAAGACAAGCTTCTTTTTGCCATAGGTGGTTCTTTCTGTTTGGGTTCAGACTGATGTAAACGCTAAGGACAAGTTAGTGCTGAGTGCTCAGACCTCAGTGGGTCATCTATACTGTCTCTTCTAAAGTTCAGAAAGTATAAAGGAAGAGGGGGCAGAAAATCCAAAGTGTACAATAATGTAGATACCACCTTGTGGGTAATATACAGGAGTCGTACTCTTGAACTGTAGCAGGTGTGCCTGCTTGCTCAAAACCTCCATCACACTTGGGCCTGATGATATTATAGAAAGGGCTGGCAGTCATGAGGCCAACTCCTTTAGGAGTTAAGGGATGTTCATGGTTGCTGGGGGAGGCAGAGACATTTTCTTCAGTGGTGTAGTCATGGGTCTATGCTCCTATAAGGAACCCTAACTGAACTCACTGGGTCACAGAAAAGCAAAACTCAAGATATGAAATTAGAAGGGAGATTATGTGGAGAGAGAAAGGGAACTTATGGCAGTGGAAGAGGACAAGAGAGGGCAAGGGGTAAATATAATTAAAATAAACAATATGCATGCGCAAAAATGTCATAATAAAATTGATTATACATAATTAATATATGTAAATAACAATAAAAGTTATTTGCTTTCAATTTACAGATTTGCCTTAAAATTTGAATGTCATTCCAGTATCCACTGGGCTGCTTCCTTAACGTATCAGGAATCAGAAATGTCTATTATGAAGCTAATACGTGTGTGGATATATATCACTTAGAAACCATACCATTTGTTTATAAAAAGCTATTAAAATGAACAACATCATCAGTGCAGTGATCTAATTTGTATATGCAAATGTGAAGGTGTACAGGTGTAAAAGGGTAGATACACACATTTTTAAACGCTTCCTTATTGGATCTATGAATACTTGCCCTTTAACATCAATTAAAATCATTATGTATACAGCTGGTAAATCCTGTCTTATGGGTGACAACACAGGCTCACGCATAATTACCCTTTTTTTCAGCAGATCGAATACATTACAGAAAGGAGTAGAGGATATTTTACAGGGGTGACAGCTAAGACAAGGTCTTGGAGATATGTGCTATTTGGTACTCTCTGATGTCAAACTCCAAGTAACCCATACAAATTTGCATCCTTTAAACAATATGCTTTCTGAATGCAATTCATGTATTATAGGAAGCAGAGGCAACTAATTTAGATATTAGAACAAGTCTGGTGCCATAAAGAGATACAAATGAAAGAATGAACAATCATGCACAACCATTGGCTATAGGCCACTTACATAACAGCAGGAAACATGACAGATTTTGCCAAACATTTGAAGAGTTGTCATGGTTTGGTACTAGAATGACTTGACTAAGCCAAGGAATTACAATGGGTGGAAACACAGAAAAATTTTAGGCTTAAAGTATATTTTTACCCTTCCTACAGGCAACGTTTGAGTACTCATGAAATCTCTCTGTGATTGGAAGGCTTTCTAGAACCCCAATATTAAGAAGAAACATGGGCTCTATCTTCTCTCTTCCTCTCCCCTCCCCTCCTCCCCTTCCACATCCCCTTCCAGTCTCTCTCTCTCTCTGCTTTTCTCTACCTCTTCTATCCTCTTAACTCCCCTCCCCATGCCCCGAATAAACTCTATTCTATACTTAAAAAGAAAATAGAAGAAACACAGAGGTCAGCATTACCAACTGTCTTATATACTTCTGAATTTGACTATTTGCTCAGGTATAGCAAAAAGATAATTTATCACAAGTTAATAAAATATTTAAAACAATTCAACACAGTACCTTTCATTTTCTCTTAATATTTCTCTTCCCTTTCTCCAGGTGTAGACAGGTCTCGGGGATGCTTTTGGCTTGCACTCAATGACAACTTCACCTCCCACTTTGACAAGTGTTACTCTTTTTAAGAGTGTTCTCGAAAAATCTGGACTTTCAGCTAGAGAAAATATAGAAAAATAACAAATTATTATGGAAGGAAGAAGCAATGTGGCTTTTTTTCTGTGTTAGTTACTTAGTATAGATCATCAGAGACAGCAGCTAAATTTTTTTTTTCTGATGGAAAACATGCAGCACTGTATGTTTGGATGGGTTATTAAAATTTAATTCATGATTCGTATATGATAAAGTGCAACTTCTCTGTGGATGTATGACTTGATGGATTTTGTATCTTCCACCATGAAGATCAAGATAGAAACATTCTTAGCCCCTGTGGAGGATTCTCTTAAAAAATTTATTACACCTTCAAATGGACAAAACTTTAAAAATTTAAGAGAAGCAATAGGGAAAGAAACAAAACAAAAAGCCACATTTGGCAAGTTTCCTGATTATGTATGCTAACGTGGCCCCTTCTCTAACAGTTACTGGTTTGGTCTACAACACAGCCAGCGTTTTCTCTCCCTCTCCCCTCCCTTTCTCCCTCCTCCCTTGTTATCTCCATCCTCACCACCCTCTTGCTTCCCCACTTTGTCTTTCTATGTATCTCCTTCTGTCTCCCTCTGTATGTTTCTGTCTGTCTCCCTATCACTGTCTGCCTGTCTCTCTCTCCCTCTCCTTCTCCCTCCCTCTCCCTCCCCCTCTCTCTCTGTCTCTCTCTGCCTTTGTCTGTCTCTGTGTCTCTGTGTCTGTCTGTCTCTGTGTCTCTGTGTCTCTGTGTTGAGTTTATTTAGTTGTTTAGGGAGGAAAAATTCCTTTTTTGTTTGTTTGTTTTTAAAGACGTATTTATTATTATATGTAAGTACACTGTAGCTGTCTTCAGACACACCAGAAGAGGGCATCAGATCTCATTATGGATAGTGGTGAACCACCATGTGGATGCTAGGATTTGAACTCAGGACCTTCAGAAGAACAGTCCTTGCTCTTAACCGCTGAGCCATCTCTCCAGCCTGAGGAAGAATTCCCGAATGCCCAGAGGAACCCATTTTCTTTTGTAATTTGTGCCTTGTTTAAAATTTCCAATTCCCTGCAATTTAACTTCATAGAATGAAGTTTTCAGTTCACAGTGAAGACACTTAAATCCAAACTATAAATGACTTAAGTAAGGACTTAAAGTGAGTATGTTTACACATATGGGGTATATAATCCGCCTATTTAAAAAATATTTTTTATATGTTGCTGTTTTGCCCATATGTACATATGCACCACATGCATTTGGTGATGCTAGAGGGCAGAAGAAGGTGTCAGATCTCCTGAACTGGAGTTGCAGATGGTGGATGGTAAGTCGTGCAAGTGCTGGCAACCAAACCTGAGTCTGCCAGGGCAGCAAGTCTTCACTGCCGAGCCACCTCTCCTCTTCCTATAGGTCCATTTCTTGAACATATTCAAACCACAGTAGTTATTTTTTTAAATGAGAGACTGAACTGAACCCGGGGCTTCCAGCACTCTACTACAGTGCTGTGTCTACAGGGCTCTTATAACACTTTTAATTGTGAAATAAGTCCAACTAAGTTTCCCAGACTGACTTTGCAGAGGCTGTAAACCAGGAATACCTTGAACTTGTAAGCCTCCTTAGTCTCCTGCAAAGAGGGGACAATAGGACTTCACCTCAAAGCTTAGCTACAACTAGTGATTTTAGAAATTCAAACCTAACTATAGTAGAAATAGTTTGTCAAAATTGCCTGGGTACAAATAAAGTTGAGGTTACTGTGTAACAGGTACTATAATGTACACACCAAGCTGGTAGCATATGAGAAGCTGAAATTAAATGAATCACTGAGTTGCTGACATTTTGTGCTCTTAGTGTGTACTTTGAATTCATAACAATCTACAATTCAAGGAACACCTTGTTAGTGGTTCACAAAATTGACAAAGTACAAGTCTAAAAATTGTATAATATTGCACTACTAATAATGTATTACCAGTATGGTCTACAAAGTTACACTATAAAAATAAAAAGACTAATGGAATAGATCATTAGGGTAGACATATTAAACACTTAGGGAATAAATACTAACAAAAAATCTTAGGAAATATATGACTAAAATGTAATGCTATAATTAATATATATCAAAGATTTATAAATCGAATATATAAAACTCATAAAATTTTATTTCCCATTCTCCTTTCTTTCTCTCTTTCTGTTCATGTGTGTGTGTGTGTGTGTGTGTGTGTGTGTGTGTGTCCATGTAAGCATAACTTGATGGAAGAAATGAAGTAAGTTCAAATTGCAGAAAAGCTAAGCACTGCTCACTGGTGAGGTATGTGACTGTATCAGCAGACTACGGGTGAATGAGATTGCCTGGTATCACATTATTCCACAGCCTAGCTATGCTGATCTGCATTAGTAGCCTATTGGTCTAGTTGCTTCAATAGTACATTCATGAACATAATGAAAAAGCAGTGATTTTCAGCCTTCCTAATGCTGTAGCCCTTTAATACAGTTGTGGTGACTCCTAACCATAAAATTATTTCTTTGCTACTTCCTTACTATAATTTTGATGCTGTTATAAATGGTAATATAAATGTTTAATAAACAAAATACCTGATATTTAATTACCTGTGAAAAGGTCATTTGACCCCTACAGGGGTTATGACTACAGATTGAAAAGTCTGATGTATAGCATTTGTGCTATATTGATATCTTCTACTTAGCAATTGCACATAAGCTATGCTGTGTCATAGCAAAATGATTTGTCAGAACAGACTCTTTCCTAAATTAGGTAAACATCCAAACTGACACAAAAACATAAAAATAAAATCAAGTCTTTTAGAGATCTTTTAAAGGGAAAATTTGAAATAATGTTACAAACCCTTTCTCATAAAAAATCTCTTCTTACAACTCTATCTTTCTACACACATGCATTTATCACTCTAGGCAGATAGTTTCATCTGTTCAGGAGGAATTCTGCCTCTGCATTCAAAATGAGTTTATATAAATCAAACTGTGTACCACACATGGGTGTATTTGTCAAGAAAACTATATATTGCTTTTACAGAATTTGAAATTTCAGGGTATCAGATACAGAGAAAGCAGAAAACAGGATTGGCTTAAGAAGCATTTGTAATATTCCAGTTACAGATAGATTACCTTTTGTATAGCTTAAGATGAGACTAGCTTGAACATCTTTCACTGATAAAAAATATTATATACCAAATACTTTCCCGTTGTCTAGTCCATTTGTTTCTGGTGTTATCTAACCCTGCAAATGCATCAGTTGTCACCATAAACCATAATGATTTCTAGAGCGGGACTAATAGAGGCTCTATCACATTCTGAACACTGGATAGGTTTCTTAACATTCTGCTATTTCAGAATGGCTTTGTGAACTTGAGATGCAGTTTTGCTTATAGGGGACTGCTTTTCTTAATGATACCCTATAATTACTCTGATTCACCCAAACACTGGCCTAGCACAGGCTTGGAGGAAAAGTAAATGGGTCCTTTTGGTCCATTCAGCATTCACAGATTGCTAGATTTAGATGGTACTCACGGATTGGTAGTTTGACTAGATGATATTGGTAGGAGCCACAGGAGGGCAGCATTAAGACACAATCTTTGCTCATACTAACCACTTATTGCCCAAAGAGCTAAAATCTCAGTGGTTCTCAAAGCATTGAGATGATAAAACCTACAGATAAATTACCCACCTAAGTCTGGGAGCAGCCAACAGATTCTTCCAGGCACTCATTTGCTGAACTCAGTAGCCCTGGAGGCCAGTATTTCTCTTGTGAGTTACTAGATGGCAGCAATACCTTAGTGCTGGGATGCACCGTACAGCAGCTCTCTTCCACATGGTAGGTGAAAATTTTAGCTATTTACCAATGATCTGCATTACACTAAACTTATATTACCTATGAAAAGCTATGGAAATCCATTTATACAATTCACAACTATTTATATTTGGTTAATTAAATGGCTCGTAGTCACATATCCAGGGTATCTAAAGTGGCCATTAGAATCCTGGAAAACAGAATGTTTCTCTGTGTCTGAGTTACTGTTATTTCTCAAGAGCAATGATAAGATGATAATCCCTTAACTGGATATGTAGTAGCAATACCATTTGGGAAATCCAAGAGTACAATGTTTTTACTACATTAGTGAAGAGGAAAGGATAATTCTGCATGCTTGTTCTGTCACAGCTGGCCTGTAGAAACATCACTGGGAACATTGCCAGTGGAGACTATTAAGGCTGGTGCTTTTGGAAGTTTCTAATTTCATATTATTTTAACCTTTATCTATTATCTTTAGCTATTACCTCACCATCCTATAAAAATACCCAGAGCAAATGCATTAATTCAAATCTTTCACTGAAGAGGTATTGGCATAACAGACCACACAAACCTCAAGGTTCTCCTAGGTGCTGGCTAAGAGGAGGGAGTGGGGGTGTGGGGTGCAAGCATGGGGTGGTTCTTTCTGGTTTATAATATGACTTCCCTGATTAGGAAGATATACCCAAAGAGATACTTAACACAGTATTGAAGGAGAAGAATTTCTTTTTTTCCTTATCAGCATCATGTCTTGTTTCCAATATCTCTGATACCTATTTTCTACATCTTTAACTTTGGGATGATTCACTCATAACATCTTTGTTTCCTAAGATGCTAACAACTACTGCTTCTTTAGGTGAGGTATTATAAAGCAGGAAAAAACCATATTATTTATGGTTGCAAAGTTATTTGGTGGACTAAGAAAAATTACACATGAACAAAACTACTAGTGGTGGTTAAGTGTTAGTTGCTAAAAAAAATTAGAATCACTTGGGAGATGGGCCTCTAGGTACATCTCTGTGGGGTTATTCTGATTATTTAATTGATAGGGGAATGGTACTCTTAATTATGGGTCGGAACATTCCCTGGGCAAGGCTGTATAAACCAGAGAAAGTAAGCTAAGTACCAGCATGCATGCATTCATTTGTTACTCTCTGATTCTTGACTGTAAATGCAATATGACCAGTTGTCTCACACTCCTGTCACAGCAACTTCACTGTAGTGATGGACAGCAACCCACAGTGATGGACAGCAACCCACAGTGATGGACAGCAATCCACAGTGATAGACAGTAACCCACAGTGATGGACAGCAACCCACAGTGATGGACAGCAACCCACAGTGACAGACAATAACCCACAGTGACGAACAGCAACCCACGGTGATGGACAGTAACCCACAGTGATGGACAGTAACCCACAGTGATGGACTGCAACCCACAGTGATGGACAGCAATCCACAGTGATGGACAGTAACCCACAGTGATGGACAGCAACCCACAGTGATGGACAGCAATCCACAGTGTGAAGGACTGCAACCAACAGTGATGGACAGCAACACACAGTGATGGACAGCAATCCACAGTGATGGACAGCAATCCACAGTGATGGACAACAATCCACAGTGTGAAGGACTGTAACCCACAGTGATGGACAGCAACCCACAGTGACAGACAGTAACCCACAGTGATGAACAGTAACCTACAGTGTGAAGGATTGCAACCCACAGTGATGGACAGCAACGCTCAGTGATGGACAGCAATCCACAGTGTGAAGGACTGCAACCCACAGTGTGAAGGACTGCAACCCACAGTGATGGACTGCAAACCACAGTGATGGACAGCAACCCACAGTGATGGACAGCAACCCACAGTGACAGACAGTAACTCATAGTGATGGACAGTAACCCACAGTGTGAAGGACTGCAACCCACAGTGATGCACAGCAATCCACAGTGATGGACAGTAACCCACAGTGATGGACAACAACCCACAGTGACAGACAGTAACCCACAGTGATGGACAGTAACCCACAATGTGAAGGACTGCAACCCACAGTGATAGACAGCAACACACAGTGATGGACAGCAATCCACAGTGAGAAGGACTGCAACCCACAGTGATGGATAGCAACCCACAGTGATGGATAGCAACCCACAGTGATGGACAGCAACCCACAGTGATGGACAGCAACCCACAGTGATGGATAGTAACCCACAGTGATGGACTACAACCCACAGTGATGGACAGCAACCCACAGTGATGGACAAAAATCCACAGTGATGAACAGCAACCCACAGTGATGGACAACAACCCACAGTGATGGACAGCAACCCACAGTGATGGACAGCAACCCACAGTGATAGACAGCAACCCACAGTGATGGACAGCAACCCACAGTGATGGACAGTAACCCACAGTGATGGACCGCAACCCACAGTGATGGACAACAACCCACAGTGATGGACAGCATTCCACAGTGATGGACAGTAACCCACAGTGTGAAGGACTGCAACCCACAGAGTGAAAGATTGCAACCCACAGTGATGGACAGCAATCCACAGTGTGAAGGACTGCAACCCACAGTGATGGACAGCAACCCACAGTGATGAACAGCAACCCACAGTGATGAACAGCAACCCACAGTGATGGGCAGCAACCCACAGTGATGAACAGCAACCCACAGTGATGAACAGCAACCCACAGTGATGGGCAGCAACCCACAGTGATGGACAGCAATCCACAGTGATGGACAGCAATCCACAGTGATGGACAGCAGCCCACAGTGATAGACAGCAACCCACAGTGATGGACAACAACCCACAGTGATGGACAGCAAGCCACAGTGATGGACAGCAAGCCACAGTGATGGACAGCAACCCACAGTGATGGACAGCAATCCACAGTGATGGACAGCAACCCACAGTGATGGACAGTAATCCACAGTGATGGACAGTTGAGAATGAATCCTCCCCTAAGTAGCTCATGTCAGTAGACTTTAAAGCAGCTTGACAAGAAGCTACAGTAGTATTTTTGTTTGTTTGGTTGTTTGGGGTTTTTTTGTTTTTGTTTTTGGATTTGTTTTTTTTTGTTTTTGTTTTTGTTTTTGTTTTTGAGACAGGGCTTCTCTGTATAGCCCTGGCTGTCCTGGAATGTAGACCAGGCTGGCCTCGAACTCAGAAATCCACCTGCCTCTGCCTCCCAGAGTGCTGGGATTACAGGTGTGCACCACCACAGCCCGGCTTGCTACAGTAGTATTTTACATGGAACTTTTGCATGGTACTTGTTCCAGAGTCAGAGGCTCATACTCTCTCCACTACTATTTCCAATAGAGTAATAACTTCTATCAAAGGCATTGGAATTGTATGCAAGAAAATTTCTTACAGAGATCTACATCTTTGATTAAAGCAAGCAAGCAAACAAACATATGCCCTACTTTATATGGCAATAATTGTAGAGTTGCTCACAGAGAGTTGCGAAAGCATAGAAAACTACATTGTGTCCATCACTGCACTTCTCCAATGATTGTGGGAAAGAAAACAGAATATGGAAGCTGATCAATAGGTCTACACCAGTCTCTAATGTAGATTTACATAAGTACTGTGGAGGTCAAGATAAAGAAATGTCTGCAAAAACATTCTTTTCCTCTGCACTCCTATCCTGTCTTCTTGACTACACCATCCTTAACCTTGGGAACAACCAATTTCTTTGTGTGCTTTTCTTGTATTGAGACTATTTTAGTCATGGAGACAATCACACAGCATCCAACCTTCTTGTTTATCTCTTTTCCTTTTTTTTCCATTGAACTATATATTGTGCACCAAAACAGCATCTCTGTATTACTGAGTGGTAAACCCTAGTGTGGATATAAAATATCACTTTAATATAGGCATTGCAGGGTTTTTGGTGATTGCCAAATAACTTTTCTGCTTTTTGACACCATTTCAGGATCTCTCAGTTATTTCTCAGTCAACAAGTTGAATCAGGCATAGTAGTTTTCCTTTTTATGAGAGGTTTGAAGATCCAAAGACTAAGTAAATATAGGAAGGAACTAGTTATTTCAGGTAAAACCATTTAACTCTGCTTTAGAACATTCTTGCTCATACATTCATTAGCACAGTACTTTAAATCATTCTTATGTAATTCTTTAGTAGGGTTTAAATCACTAACCTCTTGTTAACCTCCTTTGACCATCTACATAAAGATTGAAAGACATTATGCATTTTAAAACTGGTAATTGCTTTGACCTTTCTGTATCTGTCCAAATGCTATTTAATTGCACTTAGCAATTTGTCCTTAACTCTTATATAAACCTATAGCAACAAATATATATATTGCTACAGTGTCATGTATTATTATAAGTAACATTATTTTGTGGGAGAAATATTTCCTGAAAGAATAGAAGAGACCCTCTCAAGTGGATCAATATGGATTATAAAACTCCGGTGGTTAACAAATGTTAAGTTTTACTTTTAGTTCTTATTAGATCATAACTTGTTTGCTTGTTTCTTTGTTTTAAAAACAGGGCTAGCTGGTCCTGAACTCACAATGCAGTTGAAAATAACCTTGAAACTATAATCCTCCTACCTTCACATCCCTTGTGCTACAGTTATCTATGATATTAACATGTCCACTTTCTGTGGCACTGGGAATTGAATCCATGACTTTCAGTTTACTAGGCTAACTACTAACTAAACTGTACCTCTATTCCCATTAGTTCCATTAGGGTAACAATTTGTATCATACAATTTTGTAACTAAGCATAATTCTTTAAATGAAGTACCATGTGTATGTTGCTTTGATGCTTTTCTTTTTTTTTTTTTTATAGTGGATTTTTTTTTATTCAATGTATTCTTTATTTACATTTCAAATGATTTCCCCTTTTCTGGGTCCCCACTCCCTGCAAGTCCCATAAGCCCTCTTCCCTCCCCCTGTTCCTCCATCTACTCCTTCCCACATCCCTGTTCTGGTATTCCCCTATACTGTTGCACTGAGTCTTTCCAGAACCAGGGGCCACTCCTCCATTCTTTTTGGACATCATTTAATATTTGGATTACGTCTTGCGTATTCCAAGTTTCTAGGCTAATATCCATTTATCAGTGAGTGCATACCATGATTGATCTTTTGAGACTGTGTTACCTCACATAGTATGATGTTCTCCAGCTCCATCCATTTGTCTAAGAATTTCATGAATTCATTGTTTCTAATTGCTGAATAGTACTCGATTGTGTAAATATACCACATTTTTTGTATCCATTCCTCCGTTGAGGGACACCTGGGTTCTTCCCAGCTTCTGGCTACTACAAATAGGGCTGCTATGAACATAGTGGAGCATGTGTCCTTATTGCATGCCGGGGAATCCTCTGGGAATATGCCCAGGAGTGGTATATCAGGGTCCTCCAGAAGTGTCATGCCCAGTTTTTTGAGGAACCGCCAGACTTATTTCCAAAGTGGTTGCACCATCTTACAATCCCACCAGCAGTGGAGAAGTGTTCCTCTTTCTCCATATCCTCGCCAGCACCCGCTGTCTCCGGAGTTTTTCACCTTAGCCATACTGACTGGTGTGAAGTGAAATCTCAGGGTTGTTTTGATTTGCATTTCCCTAATGATTAATGATGTTGAATATTTCTTAAGTTGTTTCTCAGCCCTCTGAAGTTCTTCATGTGAAAATTCTTTGTTTAGCTCTGTACCCCACTTTTTAATGGGGTTATTTGGTTCTCTGTGTTCTCCCTTCTTGAGTTCTTTGTATATATTAGATATTAGCCCTCTGTCGAATTTAGGGTTGGTAAAGATCCTTTCCCAATCTGTTAGTTGATGTTTTGTCCTTTTGACTATATCCTTTGTCTTACAGAAACTTTGTAGTTTTATGAGGTCCCATTTGTCAATTCTTGATCTTAGAGCATAAGCTATTGGCCATCTTGTCAAAGGCAATCTACAGATTCAATGCAATCCCCATAAAAATCCCAACCCAGTTCTTCATAGAGCTAGAAAGAGCAATTCTCAAATTCATCTGGAATAATAAAAAACCCAGGATAGCTAAAACTATTCTCAACAGTAAAAGAACTTCAGGGGGATTCAGTATCCCAGACCTCAGACTTTACTACAGAGCCATAGTGATAAAAACTTCATGGTATTGTTACAATTTCAGGCAAGCAGATCAATGGAATAGTATTGAAGACCCAGAAATGAACCCACACACCTATGGTCACTTGATCTTCACAAAGGAGCTGAAAGCATCCAGTGGAAAAACAATAGTCTTTTCAACAAATGGTGCTGATTCAATTGGAGGTCAGCATGCAGAAGAATGCAAATCGATCCATTCTTATCTCCTTGTACTAAGCTCAACTCCAAATGGATCAAGGACCTACACATAAAACCTGACACACTGAAACTAATAGAAAAGAAACTGGGTAAAACCCTTGAGGACATGGGCATAGGGGAAAAGTTCCTGAATAGAATACCAATAGCTTATGCTTTGATGCTTTTTTAGGAGAGAACTCAGGGATTTTGATCATTTCCTCCTCATGATGCTTTGCCTAGATTCTATATCCCTTTCTTCCCTGGTGCTATGGATATAGATTGTTTCTTCAAATCCCAAGCCAAGGCACTGGACACTCAAGTTAGACCTCAATTAAACTGAGCATACATACCATATAATAAAAGAATCAGCTAACAATTATTATCTGAGATATTTATACTCACAAATCACCTGAACATAGGATATGTTCAATGTCTCACACTTGTTTGGTATAAAACAATATACCAAGGAACTTGATTTGCAGGATCTGCCAATTTCTATGGTGTAAATGGTCCACCTTTGCTGATTTCAACAAGAAATCACCAGGGACAAACTAGAGATGTGCAAAAAAAAAAAAAAAAAATCAGCTCCTCTCAATAGGAACCAGTACCAGCACCCATAGTTTTGTCCCCTTTCCCCAAAGTACAGACCTAGGAGATGGGAACAGCATACAGGGTACAAGATACATGGGCTCTTGAGCTGTCCCAACTTGCTAAATCCAGGTCTTACTCTAAAGCTGTAGGGTGGTTTTTGATTGTTTCTGTTTTTGTTTATTTTCTAAGTATATCTACAAATGGATTCAGTATTGAAAAAGGCAAGAACATTACCACTTTCCAAGTTTCTTTAGTGGGTTCTCTTTATTTAAAAAATCTATTTCCTAGATTTCATGATTCAAGGTATGATAGTGGTTTTAAGTGCTTCTGTTTCCATGGGAACATATCATAATGCAGAAGAGCTGTATGTGGAACACACAGCAGAGGCACACTCCTGGTTATCACACTTTGCCAGCAAGGCATCAGAAATGTTGTACAGGCAGCCAGTATGTTACTTGCCCTTGGCCAAGTTGGTTTTTACTCACACTTAAAAGACTTCATTATGAACCATGTGCCTTACTCAAAAGACAAATCAATTGCTTTAAGAATCTTTATGAGCCACAGTTTTCCTTAGAGTAGAAAAAGAGCAGACGCTATGGTCTAGTTGTATCACTGCATCCCTGGTTAAAATATTTTTTTTCCAGGACAGTGTTTTTTTGTTTTTGTTTCTGTTTGTCTTGGTTTATGTTGTGCTTATAAATAATGGAACTGGGAAGATAGATAAATTGAACATAGGGAGCTATACCAAGAGAATAGCCTTCTCCTGCTTTTCCTGATTTTATGAAGGAGAGAGCTACCTGCTGTGATGGCTTAGACTGAAGATTAAAGGGATTTAGAACCCAGACTTGGCATCACTGCTATTTCAGCTAACTCACAGTAATCATGTAAAGGAGCTTCTTAAGGCCATGTACTCTTGAATACCCCCATCATAAGTGTGACCTGGAAGTTTTATAATTCCCCCCTGGTCATCTGCTCCTTGGAACATAAGAATTAGCACTAGCAGATAGTAAAGACACTTATTTCCAGGTTTTCCCTCAGACCTGATATCAGACTTTGAATTTAACAACTCAAAGTACTCCACATGTGTAATAAAGATTAACATGTATTACTATATCTTTATTTTTATTGTGGTAAGGATCATACATCATGAAATTTACCATCTTAGCTGCTTTCCTTATACATTCTTTTTAACTCTATGTGATTCTATTCAATGAATCTCTAGTACTTTTTCATTATGTAGAACTGAAAATATACACACCCATTAATTAATGACCTTTCTTCTCCCCCTCTTCTGATCCATTTATACCTCTGTTCTCTTGTACTATAAATTCAACTTGTCTAGATGCATTATGTAAAGAGAAACAACAGAATTTCCTTCCTGGAATGATCTTAATTCACTTCATGTGTCCTTGTGGTTCACCCATGTTGGAGTGCACATCATATTTCCTTCTCTTTAAGGCGCAATAATATTCTATTGTATATGGACTGTACTATGTGTCCATTCATGAGCAATTAGATTGTCCATTTTCTGGCCATGATGAATAATGATGCAGTGATCATAAGTGTACAAATACTTGTTTGGGAGGCTGCTTTTTAATTATTTTGGATTCATAACGAGAGAGAGGTTAGCTGGGTCTTCTGATAATTTGTAACTTCTTGAGGAGACACTATAGTATTTTCTATAGCACTGTAACCCTTTCACTGCCACCACCAAAGATGCATAGGTTACAATGTAGCAAATCCACTGCTTTCCTCTAGTAGTCAATTTCAAGAATTCTTTTTTTTTCATTAGGTATACTCTTCATTTACACTTCAAATGTTGTCCCCTTTCCTGTTTCCCCTCTCCTAAAAATCCCATAAGCCATCTCCCCTTCCCCAATCAACCCACCCCCGACTTCCCTGTCCTGTTATTCCTCTACACTATGGCATCAAGTTTTTCCAGGACCAAGGGCCTCTCCCCCATTTGGTGTCTAACAAGACCAACCTCTGCTGCCGATGTGTCTGGGGCCAAGAGTAACTCCATGTGTACTCTTTGGTTGATGGTTTTGTACCTGGGAGCTCTGGAAGTACTTGGTGACTCATATTGTTGTTCCTCCTATGGAGCTGCAAACCCCTTCAGCTCCTTGGGTCTGGCTGAGAGTGCTCCCCTCTGTATTTGTCATGCACTAGGAGAGCCTCCTGGGTGATAGCTATATCAGCCAGCACTTGTGGGCACCCACAACAGTGCCTGGGTTTTGTAACTGTATAGAGGATGCATTCTTGGGTGGGGTAGTCTCTGGATGGTCTTTCCCTCATACTCTGCTCAACCTTTTGTCTTTGTATCTCCTTCTGTGGGTATTGTTTCCTTCTACAAAGGAGCCAAGGATCCATACTTTGTTCTTCCTCCTTCTTGGGCATCATTTGATAAGTGAATTGTGTCTTGGGTATTCCAAGCTTCTAGGCTAATATCCACTTATCAGTGAGTGCATACCATCAGTGTTCTTTTGTGTTTGGGTTACCTCACTCAGGATGATATTCTCCAGTTCCATCCATTCGTTTAAGAATTTCATAAATTCATTGCTTTTAATGGCTGAATAGTACTCCATTGTGTATATATACCACATTTTCTGTACCCATTCCTCCATTGAGGGACATCTGGGTTCTTTCCAGCTTCTGGCTATTATAAATAGGACTGCTATGAACATAGTGGAGCATGTGTCCTGATTACATGCTTGAGAATCCTCTGATTATATGCCCAGGAGTGGTATAGTCCAGTAGTCTTATGCCCAGTTTTCTGAGGAACCACCAGACTGATTTCCTGAGTGGTTTTACTAGCTTGATATCCCACTAGCAATGGAGGAATGTTCCTTTTTCTCCACATCCTTGCCAGCACCTGCTGTCTCTTGAGTTCTTTATCTTAGCCATTCTGTGGCTAAGTTGTGTTAGTTGTATGAGTTGAAATCTCAGGGTTGTTTTGATTTGTATTTCCCTGATGACTAAGGATGTTAAACCTTTCTTTAGGTGCTTCTCAGCCATTCAGTATTCCTCTGGTGAAAAAATCTTTGGTTAGCTCTGTAACCCATTTTTAATAGGGTTATTTGGTTCTCTGGAGTCTTAACTTCTTGAGTTCTTTGTATATATTGGATATTAGGCCTCTGTCAGATGTAGGATTGGTAAAGATCTTTTTCCAATTTATTGGTTGCCATTTTGTCCTATTGACAGTATCCTTTGCTTTACAGAAACTTTGTAATTTTTTTTATGATTTAAACATTTTTATCTTCTATATTCCTTGTTTACATTCCAAATGATTTCCCCTTTCCCGGATCCCCCCTCCCCATATGTCCCATAAACCTTCTTCTCTCCATCCATTCTCCAATGACCTCTCTCCTTTTTTTCTCTGTCTTTATATTCCCCTCCAATGCTAGATCAATCCTTTCCAGGATCAGGACCTTCCCCATACTTCTTCATGGGAGTCATTTGTTATGCCATTTGCTTGGGTATTCAGGGCTTCTGGGCTAATTAATATCCACTTATCAGAGATTGCATTCCATGTGTATTCTTTTGTGACTGGGTTACCTCACTTAGGATGATATTTTCCAGATCAAACCATTTGCCTAAAAATTTTGTGAATTCATTGTTTTTAATTGCTGAGCAGTATTCCATTGTGTAAATATACCACATTTTCTGTATCCATTCCTCCTTTGAGGGGCATCTGGGTTCTTTCCATCTTCTGGCTATTATAAATAAGGCTGCTATGAACATAATGGAGCATGTGTCTTTATTGCATGCTGGGGAATCCTTTGGGTATATGCCCAGGAGAGGTATAGCAGGGTCCTCTGGAAATCTCATGTCCAGTTTTCTGAGGAACCTCCAGACTGATTTCCAAAGTGGTTGTACCATCTTACAACCCCACCAGCAGTGGAGGAGTGTTCCTCTTTCTCTACATCCTCGCCAACACCTGCTGTCTCCTGAGTTTTTGACCTTAGCCATTCTGACTGGTGTAAGGTGAAATCTCAGGGTTGTTTTGATTTGCATTTCCCTAATGACTAATGATGTTGAGTACTTCTTAAGGTGCCTCGCGGCCATCCGAATTTCTTCAGGTGAAAATTCTTTGTTTAGATCTGTACCCCATGTTTTAATAGGGTTGTTTGGTTCCCTGGGGTCTAACTTCTTGAGTTTTTTATATATATTGGATATTAGCCCTCTACCAAATTGGGAAAGGATATTCTCCGAAACTTTGTAATTTTATGAAGTCCCATTTGTCAATTCTTGATGTTCGGGCATAGGCTATTGGAGTTCTGTTCAGGAAAATTTCCCGTGTTCCTATGTGTTCAGGGTTCTTCCCCAGTTTTTTTTTTTTCTATTATTTGCAGTGTGTCTGGTTTTATGTGGAGGTCCTTGATCCACTTGGACTTGAACTTAGTACAAGGGGATAAGAATGGATCGATTTGCATTCTTCTGCATGTTATCCGCCAATTGAGCCAGCACCATATGTTGAAAAGTCTATCTTATTTCCACTGGATGAAATTAGCTCCTTTATCAAAGATCAAGTGGCCATAGGTGGGTGGGCAAGAGCCTTGAACACATAGGCACAAGGGAAAATTTTTCTGAACAATTTCAAGAATTCTATTGTCCTCTACTGGCATTTGGTCTCTCTCTCTTTTTTTTTTTACTTCTTTACCTCTCCCACTCTGCTTAGTAGCATGTGTCATCCTATAACTTATGAGACAAGATATCATCATGATTCTGACTTGTACTTCTTCATGAATAATTGTGTTTGTTGATTACAGATATGTCTATTTATGACCCTTGTCCATTTTTTGACTTTTAGTTGTAAGCCTTTCCCTTAACAGCTGAGCCACCTCTCTAGCACCTTTGTCTCTTTTTTAGTTGGTTTGCCTCTTGATATTAAATTGCAAGGGATGTTTATTTCCCTAGTTAGTAATCCCTATACAAATATAATCTCCATTCCTTATATGGATGGTTTCTGTATGATGAATTTCTATTAAGACAGTAGTTCAGTTGTGTTCTTTTAAATGTAAATACCCAGTTCCTACAATACCATATTAAATTGTCTGTGTATGTGTATATATTTGTGCGTGTATGTGTGTGTGCACACGTGTGTGTGTGCACACGCACACAGGCATCTGAAAAAAAACAGATAGAAAGGAATTCGCTATGTATAACTCAAGACTCTATGCTTTCAAAATATCCATTCTAGCTGGGCGGTGGTGATGCACGCCTTTAATCCCAGCACTTGGGAGGCAGAGACAGGCAGACTTCTGAGTTTGAGGCCAGCCTGGACTACAGAGTGAGTTCCAGGACAGCTAGGGTTACACAGAGAAACCCTGTCTTGAAAACAAAACAAAACAAAATACCCATTCTTCCCAGCTCTGTTGTCAACTGCAACACAGTTACATGAAAATCTCAGTGGAGATTGATTCTGCAGGTACTCATATGCTACATCATGTATGTGGAGGTCAGGGGTCAGAGGTCAGAGCACAACATTCAGGAAATGATTCCGTCTTGTAACATTGTGAAATCCTTGGAATTAAACTCAGGTTCTCAGGTCTGTGCACAAGTGGCCCTATCTACTCAAATATATTTCTGGGTTCCATTAGTTATAAGGACTGTATGTGTACATGCCTGTCTGCTTTGCTGTATTTGGGCACCATTATTGACATATTATTTGGTCATATCCCATAGTTTGTTTTGAGAATTTTCCCTTCTCTTGTTCTGACTATAAACCTATGTATAGGAACACACTGTGTTGACTCTTCATGTTCTGGACTCAGGAATCATGGAGCTTTCAACTTTATTCTTTCTAACACTATTAGCTTTGATGCCAATCTCCTCTCCTCTCCTCTCCTCTCCTCTCCTCTCCTCTCCTCTCCTCTCCTCTCCTCTCCTCTTCTTCCCATCCCCCTCTCCCTCTCCCTCTCTCCCTTTCCCTCTCCTCCCCCCTCTCTCTTTAAATCAAAACATTCTCCACTGGGATTTTCATGTGACTGTGTTGCAGTTGTCAACACAGGGAGTTCCTTTCTATCTGTTTTTTCCTCAGTTCTTTGAACACTATTCTGTAGTTTCTAGTGCACAAGTTCTTGCTCCCCCCCCCTCCGATTACACTTAAATGTATTTGTCTTTGATGCTATCATAGATAGGATTTCTCCTAATTTCCTTTTTTGGATTGGTCTCTGTTGGCATACAGCACTGTCACTGAGTTCTTTGTGTCTTGATTCTGCCCGCTGCAGCTTTCCTGAAATGATTTATTAGTTTCAATAGACCTCCTTTGCTTTTGTACCTGCTTTTGAGTTTTCTCTATGTAAGATCATGTCATCTTCAAACGAACATTTTACTTTCTTCCTATTCTAAGTCGGAAGATTTTACTGCCTTTTCCTCATCTAATTGCTCTGCCTAGCACTTCCAGGACTACACTAAACAATAATGGCAAGGGTGGGCATCCTTTATTTGCTCCCAATCATACGCTGCTTCCAAGCTTTGAACTATGAGTGATGTTGGTGGGCTGCTTTGTATGCGACTCCTATTGCATCAAGACAGTTTTCGCTTACCTTTATTGCTGGATGTTCTTTTTGAAAATCACAAAATGGTGCTGAATTTTGTCAACTGCTTATCATCATTGGAAGAAGTGATTTTGTTTTTTTTTTTTTTTTTTTTTTTTTCCAGTCTGGCTGTGTAGAATAAAATAGTCAGATATTCACACCATTCACACTTTTCAAGTTTCAGGTATAAAGTCTGTTTGGCTTAGGTGGATGATCCATCATGCTGATAAATTTGGCTGGCTAGCATTATATGGGAGATTTTTTTTTCAACACAATATATCATGGGGATATATGTGCTTCCTCTTTGAAAATGCTGTGGAAGGCTTGAGCAGAACTGGTGCTAATTCCTCTTAAATACTTGGTAGAGTTCTCCATGGAAGCATCGGTTCCTAGGCCTCTTTTGAGCTTTTAATGATCACTTTCACTTCCTTACTGGCTATAAACTATTCAGATTCCCTGCTTCTTCATGACTCAGCTGGGAAGGTTGTTGAATGTGGTAATTCATTTGCTTCTCAGGCATGATGCTTAAAAATATCTGTACTATAATTTTCAATATTTAACATTTTTACTTTTGTTTTATTTGCATTTTTTTCTTTGCCTCAATGAAGGTTTGGCAATTTCATTGATCTTTTGGAGGAATGAACTTTTCATTTTACTGATTTCTTTCCTATTCTTTATTTCATGTACTCTGCTTTAATAGTTATTATTTTCTGAGTACTATTTTGTTTTGTTTAGATTCTTTTGTAAACCCGGCTTGCTAATCAGGTAACTTCTTTTAAAATTATTCACGACTATCCATTTACCACTTACTATACTTTGTGCTGCATTTTTATGTCTTGATATATTTTTTACATCTTTTAGAAAATTTTCAAGTTCCCCTTTGTTTCTCTCTATACCTGGATGATTTAAGAATCAGCTGTTCAATTTCTTATATATTTGCAGATTTTCCTGTTTTTCATCAATGATTGAGTTCAGTTTTTTTCCCAATATGGTCAGTGAGGATGCCTTATATGATTTTAATATTCATAACTCTGTTCAAGACTTGTTAAATGTGTGTTATCTTATAGAATGCTATAAGCATCCTTGCTAAGAACACTGGGCAAAGTATCAGCTATGCCCAACTGGATTACTTTTGTTCAAGCTTTCTCTTTTCTTATTGATCTTTTCCTACTTCTTTTCATAAGTGAGATAACAAAAGTATTTTATAATCATTTCTTCTTTCATATTTTCTGACTTTTGCTTCATATATTAAGGGCTGCTAATGCTTACACACACACACACACACACACACACAATCATCATTATCATCCTATGGTGGTGAACTAACCCTGTTACTGTGATGCAGTATTGTTTCCTATGGCAGTTTCCCCCCTACAGTCTGCTTTGTCTGATATGCTAATTTTAAATGATTATTTTGTTTTACCTGTGAGTATTTTGCCTACATGTATGTATGTGTACCTCATGTGTTCTTGCTGCCCTCAGGGGTCAAAAGAGGTTAACAGATTACCTAGAATTAGAGTTACAGATGGTTGTAAACAATTATGTGGTTGCTAAAACTTGAACCTCATCATCTCTCTACAAGAGCAACAAGAGCTCTTAACCACTTAGCAACTTCTCCAGCTTCTATACACAATTTCTTTTTTTTCTTTTTCTTTTCTTATTGGATATTTTCTTTATTTACATTTCAAATGTTTTCCCTTTTCCAGGTCTCCCCTTCAGAAACCCCGTATCCCATCCCCCTTCCCTGCCTCTGTGATTGTGCTCCCCCACCCACCCACTCACCCACTCCTGTCTTCCATCCTGGGCATTTCCCTACACTGGGGCATCGAGCACTCAATTTCTTAAAGGTAAAATATAGTTTCAATATTTTAAAATCCATTCAGTAAATATATCTTTTAAATGTATATCTAATCTAGTTTATTTTGGAAACAGTTATTGACGGGGAAGGAACTAAAATTGCTCTATTGTGTTTTTCTGCATGTCTTATTTTTTGTGCCACATTTCATTTACATATTCTTCTACATTTCCTTTGTCATTTAGTAGCATGTTTTTGTCCCTGATTTTGTGTATGTACCATATGTAGAATATGATATATATATATATATTTGTGCCCTCGATTGCAATTATATGTCATATCTTAAAATTAGAATCAGTTGTTTCAAGCTTACAGCCTATCCCATATATAAATTCTGTTCCTACATATCCTGCCTCCTTTATCCGTGCTACTGATGCGATAAGTTATTTTTGATAACATATGCTCAAATTTATAGTTATATTTTATCCATATATATTTTTCCAGATGTAAAAGTGACTTTTGCATGGATGTTTGGGCATTGAAAAACTATGTTCATGTATGCATATATATATTCATATGGTAGTTTGATTGATTATTTCATTCTTTTTCATTCAGAAGGGTTCCTTTAGCATTATAGGAGTGAAGGTCTTCTTTTAA
The DNA here is from genome assembly GCF_947179515.1 of Apodemus sylvaticus. NCBI lineage: Eukaryota > Metazoa > Chordata > Mammalia > Rodentia > Muridae > Apodemus > Apodemus sylvaticus. The sequence goes on along the minus strand of NC_067473.1, from coordinate 137,983,181 downwards.
TGTTGAACTTTTGATTTTGTTGGATGGGAAAGTATTAATTTCTTTTTCATTTTTTTAATAATTATTTTTTTTATTTTCTATATTCTTTGTTTACATTCCAAATGCTTTCCCCTTTCCCAGTTCCCCCCCTACCCCATATGTCCCATAAGTCCTCTTCTCTCCACCCATTCTCCAATTATCCCCCTCCCTTTTCTCTGTCCTGGTTCTCCCCTACAATGCTGAATCAAGCCTTTCCAGGATCAGGGCCTTCTCCTTCCTTCTTCATGGGAATCATTTGTTATGCTAATTGTGTCTCCAGTATTCAGAGCTTCTGTGCTAATTAATATCCACTTATCAGTGATTGCATTCCATGTGTATTCATTTGTGATTGGCTTACCTCACTTAGGATGATATTTTCCAGTTCCAATCATTGGCCTAAAAATTTCACGAATTCATTGTTTTCAATTGCTGAGTAGTATTCCATTGTGTAAATATACCACATTTTCTGTATCCATTCCTCCACTGAGGGACATCTGGGTTCTTTCCAGCTTCTGGCTATTATAAATAAATAAGGCTGCTATGAACATAGTAGAGCATGTGTCCTTATTGCATGCTGGGGTATCTTCTGCGCATATGCCCAGGAGTGGTATAGCAGGGGCCTCCGGAAGCGTCATGCCCAGTTTTCTGAGGAACTGCCAGACTGATTTCCAGAGTTGTTGTACCATCTTACAATCCCACCAGCAGTGGAGGAGTGTTCCTCTTTCTCCACATCCTCCACCACATCTCCAACACCTGCTGTCTCTTGAGTTTTTAACCTTAGCCATTCTGACTGGTATGAGGTGAAATCTCAGTGTTGTTTTGATTTGCATTTCGCTAATGACTAACGATGTTGAACATTTCTTAAGGTGCTTCAGAGCCATCTGAATTTCTTCAGGTGAAAATTCCTTGTTTGGCTCTGTACCCCATTTTTAATAGGGTTATTTGGTTCTCTGGGGTCTAACTTCTTGAGTTCTTTGTATATATTGGATATTAGCCCTCTGTCAGATGAAGGGTTGGTGAAGATCTTTTCCCAGTTTGTTGGTTGCCAATTTGTCCTTTTGCCTTACAGAAACTTTATAATTTTATGAGGTCCCATTTGTCAATTCTTGATCTTAAAACATAAGCTATTGGTGTTCTGTTCAGGAACTTTCCCCCTCTGCCCATGTCCTCAAGGGTCTTCCCTAGTTTCTTTCTATTAGTTTCAGTGTGTCTGGTTTTATGTGTAGATCCTTGATCCATTTGGAGTTGAGCTTAGTACAAGGAGATAAGAATGGATCGATTTGCATTCTTCTGCATGCTGACCTCCAATTGAACCAGCACCATTTGTTGAAAAGACTATCTTTTTTCCACTGGATGCTTTCAGCTCCTTTGTCGAAAATCAAGTGACCATAGGTGTGTGGGTTCATTTCTGGGTCTTCAATCCTATTACATTGATCCGCTTGCCTGACATTGTAACAATACCATGCAGTTTTTATCACTATTGCTCTGTAGTAAAGTTTGAGGTCTGGGATACTGAATCCCCCTGGAGTTCTTTTACTGTTGAGAATAGTTTTAGCTATCCTGAGTTTTTTGTTAATCCAGATGAATTTGAGGATTGTTTTTCTAACTCTATGAAGAACTGAGTTGTGATTTTGATGGGGATTGTGTTGAATTGCTTTTGGCAAGATGGCCATTTTAACTATATTAATCCTGCCAATTCACAAGCATGGAAGATTTTTCCATTTTCTGAGGTTTTCTTCAATTTCCTTCTTCAGAGACCTGAAGTTCTTCTCATATAGATCTTTTATTTGTTTGGTTAGAGTCACACTAACATACTTTATATTGCTTGTGGCTATTGTGAAGGGTGTCATTTCCCTAACTTCTTTCTCAGCCTGCTTATCCTTTGCGTATAATTTACTTGAGTTGATTTTGTAACCAGCCACTTTGCTGAAGTTGTTTATCAGCTGTAGGAGTTCTCTGATAGAGTTTTTTGGGTCACTTAAGTATACTATCATATCATCTGCAAATAGTGATAATTTGACTTCTTCCTTTCCAATTTTTATCCCTTTGACCTCCTTCTGTTGTCTAATTGCTCTTGCTAGGACTTCAAGAACTATATTGAAAAGATATGGAGAGAGGGGGCAGCCTTGTCTAGTCCCTGATTTTAGTGGGATTGCTTCAAGTTTCTCTCCATTTAGTTTGATGCTGGCTACTAGTTTGCTGTATATTGATTTTACTATGTTTAGATATGGGCCTTAAATTCCTGTTCTTTCCAAGACTTTTAGCATTAAAGGATGCTGAATTTTGTCAAATGCTTTTTCAGCTTCTAATGAAATGACCATGTGGATTTTTTCTTTGAGTTTGTTTATGTAGTGGAGTGCATTGATGGATTTCCTTCAATATTGAACCATCCCTGCATCCCTGGGATGAAGCCTACTTGATCATGGTGGATGATCATTTTGATGTGTTCTTGGATTCAGTGGGCAAGAATTTTATTGAGTATTTTTGCATCAATGTTTCCTAAGGGAAATTCGCCTGAAGTTTTCTTTCTTTGTTGGATCTTTGTGTGATTTTGGTATCAGCATAAATGTGATATCGTAGAAGAGCTGGATAGTGTTCCTTCTGTTTCTATTTTGTGGAATAGTTTAAAGAGTATTGGTGTTAAGTCTTCTTTGAAGGTCTGATAGAATTCTGCCCTAAAATCATCTGGTCTTGTGCCTTTTTTCATTGGAAGGCTTTCTATGACCTCTTCTATTTCTTTAGGGGTTATGGGACTTTTTAGATGATCTCTTTGATCTTGATTTAATTTTGGTGTTTGGTATCTGTCTAAGAAATTGTCCATTTCCTCCAGATTCTCCAGTTGTATTGAGTATAGGCTTTTGTAGTAGGATCTGATAATTTTTTGAATTTCCTCAGTTTCTGTTGTTATATTTCCCTTTTCATTTCTAATTTTGTTAATCTGCATACTGTCTCTGTGCCCTTTTGTTAGTCTGGCTAAGGGTTTATCTATCTTGTTGATTTTTTCAAAGAACCAGCTCCTGGTTTTGTTTATTCTTTGTATGGTTCTCTTTGTTTCTACTTGATTGATTTCAGCCCTGAGTTTGATGGTTTCCTGTTTTCTTCTCCTCCTGGGTGAATTAGCTTCTTTTTGTTTCAGGGCTTTCAGTTATGTTGTTAAGCTGCTAGTGTATGCTCTCTCCATTTTCTTTTTGGAGGCACTCAGGGCTCTGAATTTTTCTCTTAGCACTGCTTTCATTGTGTCCCAAAGATTTGTGTATGTTGTGTCATCGTCGTTTTCATTAAATTCTAAAAAGTCTTTGATTTCTTTCTTTATTTCTTCCTTTACAAGGTATCATTGAGTAGAATATTGTTCAGTTTCCATGTGTATGTGGGCTTTCTGTTGTTTTTGTTGCTATTGAAGACCTCTTTTACTCCATAGTGATCTGATACAAGACATGGGATCAGTTCAGTCTTCTTATATTTGTTGAAGTCTGTCTTGTGATCAATTATATGATCAATTTTGGAGAAGGTACCATGAGGTGCTAAGAAAAAGGTATATTCTTTTGCTTTAGGATGAAATGTTCTCTATATATATCTGTTAAAACTATATTGTATAAATCTCTCTATATATCTATATAAATCTATATCTAAAACTAATTGAAACTTTGGACCAATTAATTTCACTGTGTCCCTGTTTAGTTTCTGTTTTCCTGATTTTGATTGAGGAGAGTGGAGAGTTGGAGTCATCCACAATTATAGTGTTAGGTGCAATGTGTGCTTTGAGCTTTAGTAAAGTTTCTTTTACGAATGAGGGTGCCCTTGCATTTGGAGCATAGATGTTCAGGATTAAGAGTTCTTCTTGGTGTATTTTTTCTTTGGCCAGCAAGAAGTGTCCTTCTGTGTCTCTTTTGATGACTTTAGGTTGAAACTCAATTTTATCTGAATAGAGTGGCTACTCCGGCTTGTTTCTTGAGACCATTTGCTTGTGAAATTGCCTTCCAGTCTTTTATTCTAAGCTAATGTCTGTCTTTGACACTGAGGTATGTTTCCTGTATGCAGCAAAATGTAGGTTCTTGTTTATGTATTCATTCTGTTAGTCTACATATTTTTATTGGGGAATTCAGTCCAGTGATGTTAAGAGATATTAAGGAATAGTGATTATTACTTCCTGTCATTTTTGATGTTATTTTTTATATTTGATTGGTTATCTTCTTTTGGGTTTGATGAAAAGAGTTACTATCTTGTTTTTTCCAGGGTGTAGTTTCCCTCCTTGTACTGGTGTTTTCTACCTATTATCTTTTGTAGGGCTGGGTTTGTGGAAAGATATTGTGTAAATTTGGTTTTGTCATGGAATATTTTGGTTTCTCCATCTATGGAGATTGAGAGTTTTGCTGGATATAGTAGTTTTGACTGGCATTTGTGTTCTCTTAGAGTCTGCATGAGATCTGCCCAGGATCTTCTAGCTTTCATGGTCTCTGGTGAGAAGTCTGGTGTAATTCTGATTGGTCTTCCTTTATATATTACTTGACCTTTTTATCTTACTGCCTTTAATAGTCTTTCTTTGTTTAGTACATTTGGGGTTTTTATTATTATTTGATGGGAGGTATTTCTGTTCTGGTCCAGTCTGTTTGGAGTTCTGTAGGCTTCTTGTATAGTCATGGGCATCTCTCTCTTTAGGTTAGGGAAGTTTTCTTCCATAATTTTGTTGAAGATATTTGCTGGCCCTTTAAGTTGTAAATCTTCATTCTCATCTATGCCTATAATCCTTAGGTTTGGCCTTCTCATTGTGTCCTGGATTTTCTGGATGTTTTGGGTTACAAGCTTTATACATTCTGCATTTTCTTTGACTGTTGAGTCCATGGTTTCTATGGTATCTTTGGCATCTGAGATTCTTTCCTCTATCTCTTATATTCTGTTGTTGATATTTGCATCTTTGGCTCCTGATTTCTTCCCATGTTTTTCTACCTCCAAAGTTGTCTCCCTTTGCAATTTCTTAATTATTTCTACTTCTGTTTTTAGATCCTGGATGGTTTTGCTCAGTTAGTTCCTTCACTTTCTTGTTTGTGTTTTCCTGTAATTCTTTAAGAGATTTTTGTGTTTCCTCTTTCATGACTTATGCCTGTTGACCTATGTTCCCCTGTATTTCTTTAAGTAATTTTTGCATTTCCTCCTTATTGGCTTCTATGTTTTGACTCATATTCTCCTGGATTTCTTTAAATAATTTTTGTAATGACTTCTAACTTTTGATCCATTTTCTCCTGTATTTCTTTAAGAGCTTTATTTATGTCCTATTTGTGTTCCTCTAACAGTATCATGACCAGTGATTTTAAATTCAAATCTTGTTTTTCTGGTGTGTTGGGGTATCCCGGACTTGCTGTTATTGGAGAATTGGGTTCAGATGCTGTCATATTGCCTTGATTTCTGTTGGTAACATTCCTTCATTTGCCTTTTGCCATATGGTTATCTCTGGTGTTAGTTGGTCCTGTTGTCACTGACTGGTGCTTGAACATCCTGTGAGCTTGTAAGGCTATTTCTGCACCACTTGATGACTGGGTTTCCCCTGGCCCAGATTGCTGATGTGTTGCCCTTCACTTGGGTGCTGTTGGAGCCCTGGTGTGTCCTGCTCCAAGTAATGCTATACTTGCGTTGTCTCTGTGAACCCAACCTGGTGCTGCCTGTCTGCTCTGCCAGGGTGCGAAGATAGATCCCACAGGCACCCCGCAGGGCACAGGACCAATGCCTGTCTGGCCCACAGATAAACTGCTGATCTGCCCAGTTCCTGGGTGCAGGCAACAGCCTGCAGCTCGGTGGTCTATGCCCCTAAAGATCTTAGACTGAGGAAATCCCACTACCTGGGGTCACCTGTCTTGTCGGTCTTGGAGCGAAGATGGCTGCGGCTGCTGACTTCCCTGCAGGGCCCAGTTCCCATGCCTGGCTGGCACACAGACGACTGCCAATCAGGTCCTGGGCGCAGGTGGCAGCCCACAGCTCGGCGGTCTGTGTCCCCAGAGATCTTAGATTCAGGATATCTCCGTACCTGGGTTCACCTGTCCTATCTGCCTGGGAACAAAGATGTCGGCTCTCTTTTTCATTTTTAAATGAAAATTTGTTAGGTATTTTCAGTTGGAATTTTTTCCCAGAATTTTCATTAGATCATCCTATTCCCACTGGATTGCAAAATTCATCCTGAGAAGTCTGCTAGCCTTTTAACAGAATCTCCCTTCTACATGAGATATGTCACTTTTTCTTGTTGCATGGGCATTCTCTTCTCCTTCCTGGCTTTGGACAGTTTAGTTATCATTTGTCTCAGTGTATGTCTCTTTGCACTCACTCTAGGGGGAATCTTTGTACTTCTTGAATCTCTATGTCCATTTCTTTCCTTAGCCCCAGCTTTCAGTCGTCATCTATTCATACTTGTTATTTAACAATATATTTTCATTTTTTTTGTATTTCAGAATATGTATATAGTTTTGTAGGATTCTGTCACATGAATTCCTTAGGTTTTTCAACTTCCTGTGGCTTTTGTTCCTTTGACTTTATAATTTCCAATGGATTATAATTTTCTCTGGATTACTGATTCTTACTTATTAGGTAAGTTGGCTGTGAAATTTTACAAGTCAATCACCTCAGCTTTCCTTCACCTCTAGAATTTGTTTTCTTTTTCTTTATCTTCTGTTTCCACAATTATTCTATCTTCCCCCTGCTTCACTTTATCAATTTAATTTTGCTGTCTTAAAAATCATTAAGAATGGAAATTATAGTTAATTTGAATGATTTTGTCTGGTAATTGATAAATCTCTAAGTTTTTATACTCAGTTTCTAGATACTTAAGCTGTTCCATCATGTAGCCTATATTTTGTGTATTTTCCTACAGAGGTTTGCAGTTCTTGTTCAGTAGCTCCCCATAGTGTCTCTGAATGTCGCTTTGTCTTTTCTGAGCCATCAGGTAGCTATATTAGTAGGATGCCCTAGTGTTCACTGTACAGATGACTCTGATATTTTATCCCTAAAGTCTCATACTCTCAGCATTTAGATTTAAGGAAAATAGAGACATTATTCCCTTTGGCAACATCCTCCCCTTCATCCAAATCACAGATACTATATTGAATGTATCTTTCATCTTTCCTACTGTCCCCAGGTAAATATAGGAAGTTGGGATTATTTTTCTGATGACTTTATTTAATGGTTAGATGTTGGTGGGATGGGTAGATAGAGAGGAACTGACTCCTAGTGAGTAGTCATTATGAACTTGTCTAATCTAATTTAACGTGATTTGTTTAACTGAAGACTAGAATGCAAAAATATTCATTGTGTTATTTAGTTAGCTCTTAGCAACCTTAGAGGCCGGTGAGGAGGCATCCCTCCCTCAGTGTGAGCTTTGGATTTCCCCCACATTTCCCTGGTAATATGAGTGAGGGAAAAGTTGCAGTTGCCTTTCATGTGATTTAAAATACTACTTGAAAAGATGAACATGTCAAGGCTTTGCTACGTCCTATTGAAGCAAAAGTACTTCCTTATGGTGAAAAGAATGGAGTTTGTGTTCTATTCCAGTCTCAGGGTAGAGATCTAATAGACTTATCTACTTATCAAATTAGAACTTTATATAATTTTATCTCTTTCCTTAAGAGTTAATACAGTGAGCCCTGTCAATTACTTGACCAGGGGACCACCTTTTGGATGCCTAATTTACTTTCAGACATGCTAAGGAGATGGGAGGTGTAATTGTTCCTTAAATGGTATCATGCAGTTAAACACCTTGCTCTTCCTCCAATGTAGTTGCTCACAGATCTTCATTCCTAAACCAGCTCACTATTTTGAGTTCTACCTCAAAAAGCACATCTTTTCCTTTCTTTTTCTTCTTATCTCTTTTTGAAAAACTGTCCTAAAGCCTACTGATCTCTAAGATTGAACCCATCTGCTTTGTTGGATCCTAACTCAAGAGGAATGGCTAATTCTCACCCTTTTATCCATCTCCCTATTTCCATAAGCTTCTGAGAGCCATCATTTACTCATACTCTGGTTTATATCTCAAATACCAATAAAATGTTCCCCACGCTTCCTTCTGTGTCCATTTTTTAATTTATTTATTATTGAGACCAAGATCATACAAAAGGATGTTACAGTTTTCCTGGTAGCAATTGCTTCTAGAAATCCAACAATGGCAATTTCTCTGTACATTGTTAAGTCTGTGTATCCCATGTGTCCTTTAATCTGCTATTTGATGTATTTACTCCCTACTTTGAAAAACTCATAAATACTTCTAACACACCTTAAGCCAGGCTCCCAAAATGTAATTTATTTGTTACCAGAAAAAGTTAAAGAGGAAAATAATTATCTCATTTTATTACATTTTCTGACTAAAAAGATTTGAGGGGGGATAATGGTAAAATATATAGGACAATAAATACATTTAAAATATTACTGGAGTTAAAGAGATGAAAGGAAGACAAATAATCTCACTAAAATTGTATGAGAGAGATAAATTAGATCTGGATTCTTGGAAGCCAATGAAGACAAAGCACCATGGCGAGCAGGGAGTAGGAGTCTATCTCTTACTGACTGGTAAAGATTTTAGCTCTGTAAAAAGAGACTTACATTTTTCCATCTTAAAGAAAAAGTTCTTCATTTTAAGATCTATGTATTAGGCATATCTTTTAGAAAAACATCGTGGATTTCAGAGCAGATAATGCCTTCAGAGCAGTCTTACTGGGATGCAGAGATTCTGTTAATAAGACAATATGTAGTAACCACACTCAAATGAGTTAAAATGATTCACATTTTAACTATGGTCTTTCTTTGGCTATGAGGAATTGTAATACATACCTCTGAGATTCTTATGTCTCCCCTAGGTAATCGTTAAGCTATAAGATTCACAGTATGCAACACCATTGCTCAGCCTTCACATGGTAACTGGTCAAGTCATTCTACAATTATCTAAACATGGTAGCAATTCATGATGCCCCTCTTATACAGGCAACTCTCATATGGAATACTGATCCTAACCAGAGATTTTCCAAGTAGAATATATTCAACATTTAAAGTGAAAGAGAATGCTTGTGTCCAGAACTGGAAGAGTGTTATTGACCAGAAATATCAGCATTCCTTGTTAGAAATGTGAAGCCAGTGTCATCTCAGAAGCACTATCCAGAAATTCTGAAAGAAGTGTGCAACTATATGCTGAAAGAATTTTATCTTGATAATTTTGGTTCATAGTAAAGTTTGAGGACTGAGAGTTTAGGCAAAATTCTATGGTATTTGGATCTGACCAGTAAGAACATTAGTTGATAACCTTTGTTCTTCATTGGAGTCATATTCAGATGTTTTTGAGGAATATTGCCTAGTTCTAGGGACAGAGATAGAATTACTTCATATGCACACAGTACAGAATCAGAAGAAAGATCCTCTAGGTTATTATACTTTATAGTAAAATATGATAATTACAAAAATGATATGTATTATTGATTTTGAGTGACCCCTTCTTTATGTTGTTTTAAACACTTTCAAATTTGACAAAGGTATTTACATGAGATTTTCTGGTTTTCACAGGGAGAAGGAGTAATAGCAAATGTGGACTTGGTAACGTTATAAATGTATAAATGATGATTCTGCAATCCAAGCATTTGCCTTGCCTCTTTGTGATGGTGGGGTTTCTAAGTAGACATTTGCATTTGGATAAGAAAGACATTTGTCCTCTCCTTAGATGTTGCACATACGCCTCCATTTGATTATTTTGTAATTTGGCTCAACGAGGCAGCTGAGAAATCAGGCTGAGATGCAGATAGGCACGTGTGAAAGTCCCTCTGAAATAACTTTTAGTTTAGCCTTAATGGTTTTCTAATTTGGGAGCCAATCATCTGGATAAATGCCAAATTAACTGGATAATTGCTCAACCCTGCACCTCACTTTAATTGGTCCATCAGTTACTTGATGTTGCTTGAGTGTCCTGCTAGGGTCAGATGTCCTCTCCCAAGCAGAGCAGGAGGATTCCTGCAATGGAATTTCCTTGAGATAGACTTTAGGAGTGGCTTCCAGCATACATTTTATGTAACAGTTAAAAAAATCCTTCAGGAGAGAGGCAGCTTCTGTTTCATTTAAATCCTGCAACATTCATGTCATGTTCAAAGAGTACTGGTCAATACACTCTCTCTTACAGGTAGCTTATTTGACTGCACAAAGCAAAGATTGTCTAGTACAATAATTACACTGCCCTTTATAGTCTGTGAAGATTAGACAAAGTATTCAGGCATCTTGTTCTCTGTTTTCTGGCCTCAACTGTGAATGCTGAGGGTTTGATAACTCTAAGCTCTTCTCTTCTCTAGGAAATTGACTTTGGGAAATCTGCTTCATTCTTCACCCTATCCCACTTAGGGCCTCATCTCTGCTATCAATGGGATAGGCTAGGGGCTAACTGAATGTTTACTTAAATAAAACCAGCATTCTTGCCTTGAGGTAAAAATAACTGTGAGGTTCAATTTGTCTTTCAAAAATCTCCCTTCTGTAACTCACCTGGGCTAGCGTTATTTAATGAAGTCTCCTTTGTTTCTACTCATTGTTTCTTCTTGCCTACTCTTCTCATCTTAGGGACTGCGCCTGGAGAATACTCCTTTAATTTTTATAGCTATATGATCATACCTCTGCTCTAAGAATTCAGGAACCTTCTATATCATAACTCTATATATTCTATATCTATAATCTATTTTGCACAAACATTCTATATCAAACATAACAGAGAATCTCACATGTTGGTGATTCATTGAGCAACACTGTCACTTTGAACATGTGTAGAAATGTTACATTAGGATGGTTATATTTTAACTAAGAAAATATGCAATGTAGATAGTTGCCAGTATGGGTTTTTTTGGGGGGGGGAAGGATTATATAGACAGATTTATTTATTGATGATGATGATGATGATATTTATATACCAGTCATTGCTTTCCTCTTAGTCCCCTCCCCCCACAGTTCCTCATCCCATTTTTCCTCCTTGCCTACAAGAGGTTGCTCCTCCCACCAAACCTCCCCTTTCCCTGGAGCCTAAATGCATCTTCTCCCACTGAAAACAGACAAGGCAGAACTCTGTTATATTTGTGCCAAGGGCTCCAACTGGTTTGTGTATGCTCCTGGTTGGAGACTCAGTCTTTGGAAGCTCTCTGGTGTCTGGGTTAGTTGAGACTGCTGTCTTCCAATGGGGTTGGCCATTAGTTTTAAACTGATTTATTTAACAATCAAGTTTCCCAGTAATTTCAGGGTTGTAGATACTTCAATTCTAATGTATTTCCAGGAATAAAGAGAGGAGTGGAGTTACATATATCACTCACGGTTTATATGTAGCACCCCAAGAAGCCCAGGGATTATGACACTTCTCCCCAAATTGCATCTATGATGTAAGATAATAAAGGAAACAAAGACTTTGAGGATGGGTAAAATAAACTTGCCTCCATGCCTGATCATGTCACATATGATACCACAAAAGGAATAAAGGAAACTGTAATTTAGAAAGTTCAAAATATTTTGGTAACAGTATCCTTAGGAGACAAAACAAAACAAAACAAAACAAAACAACAACAACAACAAAAGGTAAGTTATAATTGGCCAATTAAAAACCAGGAAATCTCTATGCAATGCTAATGTACTGACCTCAAGGTAAATCTCTCCCCTATGCCCTGTGAACAAAGCACCCAATACTTCCATTAATTATTTAACAGTTTCCATTAGAAATAGACATATTACAAATATATTAAATATCCACACAGAGCATAAAGCCAGACCATGGGAAAAGCCTATTAAGTGTATACTTCCTAGACATTTCTTATTCATGACATTAGGGCTATTATCTATCATTAAAGGGAAGATACTCTACAGCACTGAAGAATCCTAATATTGCATGAATTGTTGAAACCAACATATTTTTTCTTTCCTAATGAAAAGTATATAATTTCAATTCTCTTTTTTTTTCATTTCTTTTAGTAATAAGAAATAGAGTACTGAAGCTCAAAGTGTCAGAGTATTATTATTTTGTGAGAAACAAAGTCTCTTCTGGAATAAAAGTCTATTATAGTTTACTGCAGCTAAGCAATATCAATCTATGTTGAATTTTCAAAGATCAAATGTCTTATCCCTTGAGTAAGACTCTGGGGAACTACCCAGCTAACACACAAATTCCCTTAAATTAACTCAAAATACATAATGTGTCAGGTTTGGAAAGAAAAACAGGCTCTAAAGGATAAGGTTTTCAAATCTGTCATTTCAGAGTTTCCGCAATTGTTCATTAATATGATTTCATCTTTATGTCTTGAGCTAAATTTTGTCTATATATGCTTTAGTCACATGAATTGATTCTTTTAGAAAGATATTCAGGATTCTATATTTACAGGAAATCATTTCAGGTTCTTTCTGATTTCAGGCCAATTTACTCTGCGTGGCATTACTTCTTCCTGTCTAAATTTTCCAGTCCAGCTTGTGCTAGGCTCAGCTGTCCAGTACAGCCCATCACCCAAAATTCTTCTTCAGCTGCTACCAATCCTCCTGTTTTTAATGCTAGTTTGACCCATGAGTTACTGGGATGACATTGTGCTCCTCATGGTAAATGTGGCTACAATAAGGATAGGTAACTCTTTCTCAGGAACTTTCACTTTTACTTTCTAGGCTCTGACCTGAATTTTCTGTGCTTTTAGAAATCTTGATTTGAGGTGTTAACACCCAATGTAATGGTATTATAAGGTGATGATTTGGGAAGATAATTATGCCAGGAAAATGAAGCATTCACATTCTTTTCTGAGGCATGCCATACATAATCTGTGTGGCTCCCTGAACTCACAGAAACTTTTGCCTTTGACAGGATGCTGTCCTAATCCAAAAACTTTAGCAAGAAAAGCAGCTGTGGAGACTGCCTTCCTTCCTTCTTTTACACAGGTTAGAAGATAGTCAATTTGAAATTGTATACTTCCCATGTAAGATCTATATGCTAAGCATGCAAGAGAGCCTTGAAAGGGGAGAGTCAGGATTTAGAGACTAGAAAAGCTATCAGGTATGTGAGTTATTCTTGTCTGTATGATTTTCTTCATATTCCTTTGATTATGGTTCAGTCAGAACCTAGTGATTAGACCTTCTAAATTAAGGGACACTGATGAAATAGTTTAGTGCATTTTGGTGCATTTGGACCTATACTATTATCTTTCTATTAGCAATAGTTAAATTTAAGAAATTTCTATGGGACAAATGCAAGTTGCTTTCTTGGACTTAAAAGAAGCCCACTATAGATTAGATTAACCAATTATTCAACCATTTATTTACTGATACATAAATCTTTTTTCTAAAATGATATCTCAATTCTTTCATTCACATATTCACCATATTCATTCAGTATTTATTGAGTACTTACCATGTACTTAATTATTTATTCAGCTCTGAGGATACAATTATGAGCTTTGATACCACAGGAAGATTAAAGTGCAGTGGGTAGGGGAAAAAAAGAATGATTGTATCAAAGTATAAATGCTCCTGGCCTCTGTTATTAATGAGATAAAGGTAAGGGACAGTACAAAAATCAGTAATGGGAGAGAGTGATCCAGGCACAGGGCATATGACTTCCTAAGGAAGCCATCTTGATGCTTAGAGAATGGGACTGAAAGCCTTGCAGGCAGGAACAGTGTATTCTATTGACCTGTGAGAAAACTGTATCCGTAGCATCAAATGAACAGCAGAAGAACACAGTTGGTATGTGGTAAGCACTGGATGTATGTAAGAATAAATGTGGGTACTAAGGGAAGAGAGGAGTTGAGAGACTGCCTCAGAAAATAGATTGGGGAATCAAGTAATTAATCATTAAAGGCAAAACAGAGAACAAGATATGATGGTAGGTATGTGGATAGGAGAGGTCAGTGTCAAAAGGAAGACACAGCACATCAGCAAACTGTCAGTAAACAGACTGGAAAATTCAAACATGGAAGAATAATAGTCACTTTGCCAGCTGTTCAAATAATCCTTTCCAATCAGTCAGCTCTACTCCCCACAAGCTGAAGTTGTACCAAATCAGAATGATCACAGCAGATGTATTTCAGAAACTTTTCTTGATTGATGGAGCTGAAGGGGATTGTAACCCCATAGGAAGGACAACAATATCAACTAACTGGATGCCCCCAGAGCTCCCAGGGACTAAACCACCAACCAAAAAGTACACATGCATAAACCCATGGCTCCACTTGGATATGTAGCAGAGGATGGCCTTATTTGTCATCAGTGGGAGAGGAGGTCCTTGGTCTGATGGAGGCTTGAAGTGGGAGTAGGTGAGTGGGTGGAGGAGCACCCTCATTAGAGGTAGGAGAGGGGCTGGGATGGGTGTTTGCAAAGAGGAAACTGGGACATTTCAAATGTAAATAAATAACCAATAAATAAAAGAAATGTAGTCTATAGATAGATAAATGTAAAAACAAATTCCAAGGGAGCCATGCTAGGTTCTGTAAGCATTAGAAGAGGCCTATTTTGAAAGTGGCCTCTTCCTATTGCTTACAGGCTTTATGACTTATTTTTAGAACATCTTCAAACCTACAGATCACTTTATATATTCTCGAAGAGTGAACATTTATGGTTGGCAAATTTATTTACTATTTAAGTGACTTTTGAGAGATTTTCTTCTTTTATTCTTTCCATTATAATGACTCACCTATTACACTAAGCTCAGCGCTGGAAAAGATAACTCCATGTTTATTCTCTGCCACACACTGGTACATGCCAGCATCCGAGAGATTCACTATTGTTATGTTGAGTGTTCCTTGCTCGATTAGTATTCTATCCTGTGAAAGAGAAGAGGAGTATGAAAATATGACCTTCTACATCTGAGGACTTAAGGCAGTTTTGCTACATGTTATGTCAAGAGGGCTTAATGGGAGGAAAATAGTCATCATATAAGCAATTTACATTAACATGATCTGCTTATTTGTCAAGTAAATCTGTGCCAGGTCAGATGGCAAATGGAACCAGCAGCATATCAGTTGGTAAATGGAATTTAAATTGTAGGATTCTTTTGCATCCATGTTAATTTAATCGTGAAGTCATTCAGACGAATAGGCACTGTAAATAACTGAACTTGACCTTGAAAGTCAAAGAGCTGTTTTTACTCAATGGTTTTGTGCTAATTGGGGAAAGGGGTGAAAACAGAATCAAATTTATCATTTAGAGTTTAGAGCTCTTTAATTCTCACCAGCTGTACCTTCAAGGACTGATAGGATTATCAGCACATACCAATTTTTAGTACCTGCTGAGTTTACCAATAAAAAATATGTATTAATAATTCATTATTATACCAGGCATGGTGGTGGCACATGCCTTGAATCCCAGGACCTAGGAGGCAGAGGCAGACATATCACTGCATAGATAGGATTGTCTGCAACGTGAGTTCTGGGCTAGCCACTACATAGTGACACCATGTCTCAAAAATACATCAATATTCTGATGCTTGGTTGCTGTCAATGGAAAGATTTACACTTATGATTTGTTTCCTTCCAGATGAAGGAAGAAAGATAGTATATATGACAGTCTCATGTGTCAAGTTGAAGTCATGCAACTTGAACATCAATTTGAACATCACTGAGGATTATCTTTTTCCATATTAAACACACACACACACAAACACACACACACCTACCGAGTGAACACAAAGCCTTAAATAAAAATCTGCCTTCTGAAGGACAGCTATTTAGTTGAATGGATCCATTTTTGGACTTTGATCAAGTCATCCTTATTCTCTCACATTTCATGAAAAGAGGAAAATGCTAAGTGTGTGGGAACTTGCACACTTGCATTCTCTTTGACTTTTATAACAGAGGGAATAATGAACCAAAGGAGCCTTCCAGGGAGCTGAGAATGGCCGTACAATGGATGGGCCGAAGAAATTGTTCCCTTTCTCTACCAGTAGCTCCAGGCAGAGACTTTCTCTTTCTTAAGTATACTATGCAAGGAAGAAATCTGAGCACAAAAGTTGGCTCTCAATATGGGGACTGAGGAAAACATCAAATTCTAGTAACATTTGATGTTCTGTAATAGCATACAATAAAGAAAATTAAATTGGACATAATTGTTCCTGTGATTTAATTTTGAGAGTCATATTGCATTTGTATCACCATCCTTATATGATATAAAGATTTTCCCTACTGAAGCAGTTCCTCAAATGTCACTTCCTACAAACTACAGGTTTCAGACATTCTGTGTGGCTTTCTTATCCTAAATCTACCAAAGTGTTCATCTGTTGGCTACAAAGGCCTGGTGTAGAAGTCTAGGAAGATTTATTTATAATTTCTATTTGTCAACTTTTTCTACTGTTTGTGGCATTTAGTTGCTTGTTATTTTGGAGTCAACTCAAAATTATTCTGTTTCCATAGCAATGAGGCCACATTAAACATTACATTATATTAAGACAGAATTACCATTAATTTACTTACCCGTGTTAACAGTGGGTCTCCATTTTTTAGCCACCTGTAGGTAGGCTTGGGCCTCCCATTTGCTTTGCATTCCCAGAAGACACTCTCTTCCATGGCCACTTGAATATCATTTATTATTTGAACCCAGTTAGGTTGAGCTAAAGACATTCAAAAGAAACAAAGAAGAGGCATTTAGACATTGTATAGCCACTTTCTTTATTCTAAGCAAGTTAAAATTAAAATGGGATAATAATAAAATTACTTTTCTAAATGACATACAAATAGTAAGGATAAGAAGACATTTATGGAGACTGTATGACCTTTTATGAACACGATGTTTCTGGTCCATATTGTGGATTTTTTTTTAATCAGTAAAGGCAGAACCTACAAAACTTTTATTACCATGATTTAAATTGTTCCCGTCCCTTCAGTATTGCAGTTTTTTTGTTTTGTTTTGTTTTGTTTTTAACATGAAAAAAACTTTAAGTAGCCTTCACAGATTCCTACCTATTCTTTTTCAAGATTCCTTTTCATTAAGAAATAACCAAGTGTCTAAGTTTTTTTCCATTTTGTCACTGGTGAAAGTGGAAAGGGCACCCTCAGACACTAGTCCTGGAGACCCACGTCTCTGCACTGATAAGAAAATGATAAAACGTTTAACATGCTTGGAAATAGAGACAACATCAATATAGAGATGGAACTGATGACCAGCCCACCTTGGCCCTTGAAAGACATTGTGAAACAAATCAATCCAGTAGTGAGGGCTACTTGTTTATTTTTAGAAAGATAATGTGAGGTAAATGCCTCTCATTGAAACCATTCTATACTGTGTTTTCTTTCATTAGAACAACTTAACTCATCACTTACCAACATATTTCATTTTGACAGGCTACATGGACAACTTTGTAGCCCATATATGTCCTTATATGTTCATGGAAAACTCTTGTTATCATTCATTATTTGCTGATCTCATAGTAGAAGAATGCTAGTCACCCAGTATGATCCTTAAAGACAGTGAGTCTTGAATTTACTGAGCCCCTTGAGAAAATCAGTTTTTGTCCATAATCTCACATGCAACTCAAGGAAGCATTTAATTCTCACATTTCATGGTACTGAACATCACCCCAACACCCACATTCTGTCACGTTTTTCATGCTTCCATTGAAGGCATGTTTTCCTTTTCTATGATCTCAATAGATATTTCAACAGTGTTCCATAAATATATTAATAAGTATCACTTCTTGCCTACAGCATAGTTCATGCTTTTCTCTACATTTGTATGCTTAGTAGGTAGAAGACCTTTTGCTAAAACTCCTATAGAAGATAACTACAGCGATTAATTGGGGTAGTAATCTGTTTACAGGTAGTTATCTATAATACAGGGTACTAACTACTGATGTTAACTTAATAAGTAGAGTTGATACTAGTATTAATCAGGGATATTATTGAATGTCCTTAACATGTATTTTAGTTGATTTGACCTTGGTATATCCATTTAGTGAGGCTTTAAGTGATGGATAATTTAATTCAAAGAGAAAAGTAGTGTGAAGACCAAGCTATGTATCTTACCTTCTGGATGATAAACAACAACAACAAAAAAATAGACAACCACTCAATAAGTCACTTAACCAACCAGCAGAGGTCTCTAACTCCTTGATAAATGCTGTTTCTTTCTCTTCCATCCACAAGCAATTCCATGTTTTTTCAGAGAGCAAAACACAATTTTGCAAACGCTCTCCTGATGGAGATGATGCATGGCTGCTTAAGAGGGGAGGCCAGAAGGGTCAACTTCAAAAAAACGTTACAACATCAACAAGCATTAGCTTGAATGAAGGGTTATAACCTGCATCATCGAAAGAGCTGCAAGTTGGCTGCTGTCCTCTATCATCCGGCTGCTAATGGGAAGGGAAGCTCAAGAGGTAATATCTTCCCAGAGCTCTACTGGGAGAAGCCAGCGTGCAGCTCCTTTAGGACTAACAGCCTAGCCTGCCAGATACACATTCAACCTGCAGCGTATTCACCTCCTGCAGAGTCCGGGGAAACAAAGGAAAAAAGAAAGCCACTGAAATCTGTGGAATATTAACAAGACCAAACTTTTGAATAAGAGGGAGGGAATACAAAGCAAAACCAAGAAGGACTAATATAACTTATGCATCAATGTCAAGTTGAAGTTCAAACAGGAAACTTCACAAATCCATGTAGAGACAAACTTCAATGTCACCCACTTCCCGCAACACTTGGGCTCATTCATTCATTCTTTTTTTTTTATTTATTTGATATATTCTTTATTTACATTCTTTCAAAACTATAGAAATCTGCAAGCCAAACCTTGCTACTTCACAAGGAGCTAGGGTAGGAAAGGGAGGCTTTGAAAAGAGTTTGAAATGACCTTGCAAATTTCAACCTAATTAGATACTTCTGTGGGCTCATTCTTTCTCTGGCAATGGGGTTGTGAAAGTCAAGGAGCTCAACAGAACAGATAATTGGTCCAGGCTGAGGTGAAATCCACAGCTAACTTGCCTAATACTGAACTAATTTGTTGGTTGACAACAGTCATCAAGTACATTCTTTTCCTTCAAAGTGAGATCTCTTCACAGAAGCCAAATTAACATGATCTACATGCCTTCCTCTTTGCATTCTGAAGTGAATAACTGCAGAGGAAACCAGGGAAGTGATGAATGGGATGTCTAGGCGAGGGGAGATAGATTAGCCGGTAAAGTGCTTGATATACAAGTATGAAGACCTGAGTTCAACATTTAGCCCTCACATATACAGGAGGGGCATGGTGAGACATGGCTGTAATCCCAGCACAGAAAGTCAAAGACAGGTAAATTTGTGGGGCTCACTAGATAGTCAGCTTGAACAGCTGAACTGAACTGATGGGGTCCTGTCTTAAAATTCAAGGTGAGTAGCATTCCAAGAAATGTTACTTTGAGATTATTTCCGATTTATGCACACAGGCACTCATTCACGTGCGGGTGTGCATGCATGTGTGTGTGTGTGGGTGGGTGTGAGTATACAAACACCTGATGAACCTTTTGTATAAGGCAAAGGAATGAGACATTTTGTATTTTAATGTTTCAATTGCAGATCTACAGGTCAAAACAACACATAGTCACTCCCAATTATTTATGTTGGATGAATCACATATAATATAATTGGGTGATTCTTTCTTTGAAGAACAAAGTCTCTGCTTGGTAGAGATAGTTTATATGTATTCATATGTTCACAGATGCCCACGTGAATCGTTGTTTTTCCAACAATTCCTAAGTATTCTTTTTGGAGCTCATGAGCAAATCAAAATTTAAAAAAAAATTATATCAAAAAAGAAATCACTGTTTTGATCTTTTGCATTCTTCCGCATTTGAAACAGAAGAATCACTCCTATGTCTTGTCTCAAGCCACAAGTTCAAATATAAGATTAAACAGCTGCACTGGGATTTGACCCTGTCACACTGTTCATCTTTTGACAGATGAACAATCTTTTCATTTCAATCTTTTGTTCAATAACTGCCAGAAATGACCTAAATCAGGGTTTGTATATTCCAGCCACTAGAATCATACAAGCCTCTTATCCAATAATAATTTCTATTTCAAACAAATATAATTTGAACTCAAGGGTCAAACAATTCACAGAGGTATCTGCCTCTCTTCATTCCCCCAAACCAGAAATTTCTCACAGAAACAAGGGCAAGCTTTGGCCTTAGACCTTGGAGTTTTAAATATCTAAGAGAAAGGGCATAGTAGGCAAAATCCTTTAAGTAACTTTTGCAAAGCTGGCCTATAGACATTTGCATTTATTTCTAATGGCTTCAATAATTTTGGAGATTGAGTCACTTCCAGGAAATGTAGAGGGCTAGCTATACCATTGCTCTTATTTGTAGTAAGCTTAGTGGTTCTGGAGGTACTCAGTTTCACTTTGCCATATGTATGTATGTATGTTTATATGCATATGTATGTGTATGTGTATATGTATGTGTATATGCATATGCATGTGAATACATATGTGTATAATCTATATCCTAGGATTTTTAACCCTGATCTTAAAATTTTCAAGATAGTCTCAATTTGCCTTAAATCTAATGTCCCCAGATTTCCAGAGTACTAATCATCCACCATTTAATGTTTGAATGTATAGTTTATAATTATAGACTCATTTTTAATAAGTCCCAGACCCTCAACTTACATACATCACTAAAAGTACACTTACATTGTGCTGCAAGGTACTGTTCAACTTGTACCTTTGCTCAACTGTGATGGTCTCCCAGCTAGTACTCACACTAAAATGGTGGTCATTCTCTCATAGGGTTTCCAAGTGAGTTCTACAAGGACCTAGGGTTCTTAGAAGATACTGAACATAGCCAGAGTAGAGTTGCTTTGTTTTGATCATTAAACATTTGTCACATTTCATGTCAAATATGACTTAATGACTAACCACATCCATGTTGAGAAACACTGCTCTGATATAAGATCTTGTAGCTGTAAGAAGAGTTTTAGGGAAATTCTTAGGCAAATGGATGGAACTGGAAAAATGTCATCCTGAGCAAGGTAACCCAGTCACAAAAGAACACACATGGTATGTACTCACTGATAAGTGGCTATTAGTCAAAAAGCCTGCAATATCCATGATACAACTCACAGACCAATGAAACTTGAGAAGAAGGAAATCCAAAGTGTGGTTGCTTCAGTCCTTCTTAGAAGGTGGAACAAAATACTCACAGGAGGTAGAGGGTGGGGGGATTTGAGAGGAAGAGCGGTGGGGGCGGGAAAAGGGAAGGTATGATCAGATATGGGGAGAGAAGGGATGATATACAGAGGGTCAGGAAGTTGAACAGAGGTGTGTAGCAGTGGGGCGTGGGGAACTGAGGGTAGCCACTAGAAAGTTCCAGATACCAGGAAAACAAGAGGCCCCCAGGACACAAAGGGGATGAGATTAGCTGAAATGCCCAACAAAGGGAAGGAAGAACCTATAAAGACCATATCCAGAGATTAGGCAAGGCTCAGAATGAGGGATGGGGCCACTACAGACAGACTGAAGAAAAGGCCATCCAGAGACTGTCCCACCTGGGGATCCATCCCACATACAGACACCAAACTGTATAGAGACACTAATGCTGATGGCAAGATGTGCTTGCTGACAGGAGCCTGATGTATCTGTCTCGTGAGAGGCTCTGCAAGAGCCTGACATATACAGATGTGGACACTCACAGCCAACCATTGTACTGAGCATAGGAACCCCAATGGAGAACTAGGGAAAGGACTGAAGGAGCTAAAGGGTTTTGCAACCCCATAGGAGGAACAACAATATCAACCAACTAGACTCGGACCTCCCCCCACCCTCTCTGAGCTTCCAGATCCTAAACCACCAACCAAAGAGTACACATAGAGGGACCCATGGCTCCAGGTGCATATGTAGTAGAGGATGGCCTTGTAAGGCATCAATGGAAAGAGAGGGCCCTGGTCCTGGGAAGGCTCAATGCTCCAGTGTAGGGGAATACTAGAGCACTGAGGCAGGTGTGGGTAGGCAGGGGAACACCCTCATAGAAGCAGGAGATGAGATAGGGTGTTTCTGGGGGAAAACTCAGAAAGGGGATAACACTTGAAATGCAAATAAAGAGAATATCCAATAAAAAAATCAAAGAAAAAAAAGAAAAGAAAAAGAAAAAAGAAGGAAAAAACACCTATGTTTTCTTCCTGAACTGAGAGATAGTTGAATATGACTGGGACTTTCATATGTGAATCTTAATCACACTGTTTTCTAAATTTTTTTTTTTTACTTATTTTCAATTTTGTGTCTCTCTGTGTGTAGGGATTGCATGAGCATGTGAGGACACACTGTAGAGGCCAAATGAATTGGATCCCATGGAACTATAACTACTGATATCTGTAAGTCTTTTTTGGTGGGTGCTGGGAACTGAATTTGAGTCCCATACAAGAGACGATATGCTGTTAACTGCTAAGCCAACTTTGGTTTATTTTTTAACCAATGGATTCATGCCTCTTGTGTTTTTCTACGATATTTTTGTTTGATTCACATACTCTTTTCTTGTTTATGGTCTTCTGATTTCTTTATAAGACCCAAATGATTATTATTATTATTATTTTTTTTTTTTTTTTTGGTAAGGGTAGAGGAGATGCCTCTGTACCAACACTTTCACAGATAACAATGGCAAACAGACATAAAAAGCCACCATGTTGAGGAGTTGGAGAGAAGGCTCTGGTATTGGTTCTCAGCATGCCCATGGTGGCTCACAATCATCTTTATCTGCAGTTCAAAGGGATTGGATGCTCCTTTCTGATCTCCACAGGCACCAGATGCCCACATGATTCACTTACACGCAGGCAAAATACCCATATGCATAAAATATAATAGAGAAATCAGTAGAAAATGTGAAGACACCCTAGAAGGCAAGTCATAGTAGGCATATTTCTGTTAATAGGTACTCATTAACATAGAAAACAAATATGATTGCAGAAAGCCATGTGTATATGAGATATTAGATGAGGTCTGTAATGTGCTTCACCCGCTGTCAATGTGACATTCATTAAGAGACTATCACCATTATTTCATATCTTTGGGCTAATGTTTAAACTCATCTGCCATCTGCTCTCACCCAATTTCTTCCAGCCAGCGAATCCTCAGCTCTTGTCAGATAGGTTTTCTTCATCCTTGGCTATAATAATAAGCCAGTTCCTGCCTCCATATCTTTGCTAATATCATCTTATCTTCAGGAATGTTCTATTTCTCTTCAATGCCTAACAAACATTCCACTCTACAATGTTTCTCCTCTAGACTCTCTCTGTCCTGCCAACTGCAGGGCTCCTCATCTGCCGCCCTCTTGACTCACACAGCTTGACTATTGTGTGTCCTCTACTGTCTTATTTCTCCTTTATAATTTTAGCTTTTATTGACTCTTGGGAAATTTCATATATGTATACAATGTACAATGATATTGTCTGCCCTTCCAAGACTTCTGCTCCAAGACTCCATCTTACTACAGACTTTATGTTTTCACTCTATTTGTTTATTGATTTATTGATTAATGGATGGATGAATTGATTTTACTCACTGAGTCAAATGAGTGCTGCTCCTGTGTGCATGGGTATAAGGTCATACATTGGGAAATGGTAATACTATCCAGGGACACACATGACAATTGCTATAAAAAAGTACATATTCTCTCTTTTCCTCCCATGGATACTATGGACAATTTATGAGTTTATAAATCAGTTATTGTGAGATAAAAATTAAATTACAATATATTCCCTATTTAAAATGCCTTAGGACTGATACACTAAGGCCAATTCCACCCCTAAAATTAACCTAAGACAGTAGCCTAACAGGAATTATTTTTTTCTGAACATGAGGTCTGACTCTACTGAATTCATTCCCTTTCATGTCCACCATAAATTCCAAATTCATTCAACCATATACAGTACTTACATATGGCTCTCACCAGTATCACATGAAGTCTATCATTTCT
Source organism: Apodemus sylvaticus (assembly GCF_947179515.1). Taxonomy (NCBI): domain Eukaryota; kingdom Metazoa; phylum Chordata; class Mammalia; order Rodentia; family Muridae; genus Apodemus; species Apodemus sylvaticus. Next base: position 137,959,285 of record NC_067473.1, on the reverse strand, counting down.
AAGGCAAACACAGCATTAAATGGAATCACTCATATCTTATCAGGAGGTCCAGGGATCTTTTGATCCAGATTAAGAATACAGTGATTAAGACTAGTACATTGACCTGCTCTGCTCATTTTTAGCCAGAGAACTTAAATTATGTCTGTTCTATCAATGACATTGGGAGTATTCATCTGGACCTATGAGGCTCAAAATATGACCACTAGACCACCATGGATCCCCAGAATCCCTGCAGAACATCCATGAATTGCCCACGTTCAAACCATATATCTGCGAGAAACCATATTTTCTTTATATTCTTTAAACAAACCAACACATAAAAATACATATGAGAATCCAGGTTATTTTCTATTAAAATAGAAACTAAAGAGATTTGCAAAAATACAGATAATACTATCCATTTCCATAGCTGTTTGGTTTGGGAAAATAGAATCCCTTTTCTTAAAGTATGATAAGTTTGAACATACACACTGGCTTTTGTCATTTAAAACAAATCACCTTCTAAATCCAAAATCTGTTTTAACTTGCAATATGGTAGGTATTGGTGGATACAAACACCATAAATACATATTTAAGACTTTTAGTGATTACTTTTTGTTGTTGTTGTTCTTAAAGGGACACTTGAAGCTTATTTTCCTTAGTGTGGTTCTTTCCTTTTCGGTTTGCCATTTAATATGGGGTGAGGAGCTTCTATCTATTTCCATTTCTATATTATTTCTCACAGTCAATGCACTCTGTGATAAACTGTAGCAACTTAATTCATCAGTGTCATTATATGCAAGCAAAGAAGCAAAAATCAAGGATGCACCTTGTGTGATACTCAGAGTGTGACTGAGGGTGCCCAGTATGAGTTCTCCCTAGTACAATTAAGCAGTTATTGCTGTACTGTGAAATCACCTTAACTGCTGTGTTCATCTTCAGGTCACTCTGTCCTTTAAGCCTCTTTGCAGTGTTGAATATTATCTAGCTATCACATATACATAGTCCATTCACAGGGAATTAGGAAGTTGTGCACAAAATTCCTTTGTAATTAGTTATTGATGACCACACACACACACACACACATACACACACACACCTTCTGCAGTGCCATCAAGCCCACATCTTTTTTCTTTTTAGACACAGGAGCAAACAAGGTCTAGGCATATCCTACAAAACACTTAGAAAAAAAAGGGAAAGGAAAAGAGTCAATTGTTTATCCAGAAATATTCATGCATGGCATTCATTGGTTGCAGAGAGTACCAGGGTGATTGATTGATGAGTCCCTGATGCATTTTATCCAAGTGTTAAACTGTGAGCAACCACAGCATCTATGGGATAGCAAGGTGCAGATCCAAGCATAGTCAAATCCTACACCATATATAATTTGGGGCAAAGTATGGTTTTGTCCCTAGGCTTCTATTGTATTTGTGAAATCAAAGGAATAGGCCTAATAGTTTCTTCCAACAAAAGAGTTAGCAAATTCCTTGAAACAGAGACTTCCTTATTGGGATACAAATTTCTCACTTTCTTAGAGATGAATATAACAATGGTTGTTATAGGAGAAAGTCTGTAAAAGGCACTGACTATCAGACTCTTAGTTCACAGTTCCTTATTCAACACAAGGATTGTAGTTCTACCTATATATTTGTACAGAGAAAGAAGTGGCTCCTGAGGTTATCGGGTGTAATAATGAACAAGTTCTAAGAGAATGATATACCCTATGCTTTCCTTCTCTGACATCTAAGAAATTACTAGACTTAGATTTCTGATTCTACTTGGAGTATATGGAATGACTGTGGAACTTTCTGAAACAGTGAGGTGGAAGGTTTCCAGAGGAAAAGGAACCCACAGAAGCATCAGCAGTAGAATTACACGTGGGAAATTAACTGAAATGCAACCTCTTATCTACCGATTCAAAACCACCATGGACATGGTCCAATATTCTGCATTTTCTTAAGATTTCCTGCTTACTCGGATGTACACTGAAGCTGCAGAGCCTCTAGCACAGCATTTGGGATCTAGTTCTATTTCTTAATATGTAAACATTAATCACACACTCCAATATCTTTGGTAGTGAGTTTTTCTCTAAACTGGATAGTTGGAGGAATGAAATGGGAAATCCTTACTGGATTTCCCCCAAATATATCCATCTTTATTTTTCTCAAAGTCCCAGTCATTAACATGGGTCACATAGACAGGACAAATGGCTACTTAACTGTCCTTACCTCTCCTGTGATTTAAACATCTACTCATTGCAAAGCAACCAGCATTTTAGAATCATGAATCAGATGGGGCCATTTCATCATTCAATATCCTCCCATGCATTGTGAAAAAAGCCTCAGCTCTACCTGGCTTACGGAGGTACACCTAGCTCTGACTTTTGTTTTAGATGTACATCCTTTCCTCCATCCTTATGGTATAGAAACATGAACTTCCTCCCTGCATCTCAAGCTTGTCACACAGTTGTTAGGGCTTCTGATCCTCCCTATTTTCTGCCTGATATGGGCTTCTGTGTAAAGGGTATGTGTTTTTACTTTGGAATTTCTGTTCAGAGGTCAGTCTTGACAACCAAGCCTTCCCAGACTCCTTGACCTTAGGACTCTTTCTTTGCAGCTGTTTTCTTCATCTCAAAGGACTGTCATTATTTTCTCTTGTATTCTCACTAAAACCTGAAATATTGAGTTTGTTTGTTTGATCACTTTATCTGTAAATAATCTGGTAAAATATCAAGTCCTCGAGGTCAAAGAGTTTTCTAGCATCCTACTACTATACAGCAGTGGACACCCACATATTAGGGCCACATCAAGATAGCTTTAAACAAATGCGTAACATGTAAAACATATATTGGAACAGTTTTGGCACAGGAAACAAAATTTAACCATGCTGTATCTGAAGATATATTTATATTTTAAGATATTTTTTCTAGTTAAAAAATAAAAGATTGAAAGAACAGATCAAAGTTACCTGTCTTGGCAAAATATAGGTCCAAGCAAAATAAACAAATAAGATAAAGTAATATTAAATGTCATATATCTGAAACTCCTCTTGCGTCTTCATCTATGGTGAGACAAATTGGCACACATTAACCTGTATGGACATAGCTATAGTACTTAGCAGTGACCCAAGTACCTCCCAACTCACACAGAGGAGGTAAGCACAATGGGAACCTACTCAGTAAGCATCTGCAATAAGGGTAAATGCATTTTCAGTGAAAGAAGGAAATAAAAATCCATTTTACCAGAACTGTTACTGCAGAGCTCCTAAATGGGTCAACGCCGTGTTACAGCAACAAAATAATGGTTTTCCTTACTTTTTTTTGATTATTAGTTTTTAATTAGTGTACAAGGTACTAGCTATCACCATGCCATTCAAACAAAGTTTGTTTTTCCACTTCTTTGTCTCTCTCATGCCCGCATCCCTGCTTCTCTCTTACAATCTTCCACTTTCTTTCATGTCCATTTGTGAATGATACCTACTTATATAATATGTATATATTTACACCAGAAAGCAGCATCTACATATGACAGAGCACATGCACATTTTATCCTCTTTTGGTCACCTTGTTTATATTTATTCTTTCTATATCCATCCATTTTTCTGCAAGTTTTATTTCTTATTACAATTGAATATATAGATTTCTAAGCACACCCCAAGGTTCCTAATTCCTGAGCAAGCATACCTTAATGTGTAAGGAACTGCCTTGTCAACAAAGGCAGAACAATCCTAGATAAGTGACCAGGGCTACTGTCTCCCTCTGTGGGACTCTGCACAGTGGTTTTAATTATAATAATTCATTTAGCTTGAAGATTTAGGCAGCTGGATATTAGGAACATAGCACTGGGAACACTCCAAACCCCTCCCTTCAGAAAAAAAAAAAACTACACAAGAAAAAAATGACAGGCAAGCACTTCTGCATAATTAACCCCCATCCTGTGACAATGATAACACTATCAATGATAGGCTGGTCGAGGAAGAACAAAAGAATAAACAGATACAATAGCCAAGTGCTGCATGAGTCAGCTGATCTGACATCAAGGCTGACTGACAAGGAGGCAACACTCTGCTATCTTCAGAAAACAGGAGAATTATTCTGTTCCCTCATCAAGCACTGCTGCAGACAATGCAATTTAAAAGGCAAAGGCTGTTAGCCCCCATTAGCCCTTGAGTCTCTCCTTTAGGGCAAAATATTTGGGAATCACCTATCTTAGACAAGGTTGGGGCCCTGTGTGAAGGTTCTTTCTCCACCAGGGTGACTCTGCATTGCTGTATTGCTGGGATGGAGACCTCCAATCCCTGGGAAGATCAATGATAAAACTTGGCTATAGGAAACACCTTCTTAACATACTAATGCAAGTCTTTCACCTTAGAAGAAAATCATGCAAGTGTAAGTAACTTTACTCACTTCATCCAGTGATTTAAATACCATGCAGAAATCAATGAATATAAAAGTCTATTTTATCAAGAAGAAAAAAAAAATAAGTTCAAGTGGTTTCTACCTGACACAAAGGAAATAATTATCAGGTGGATGAGAAAATAAATCCCAAACAGTTTAAAAAAAAAGTCAGTTGCTTCTCCCTGAATAAACCTGTAACTTTTACTTTTTGTGAGTTTCCAGGTAACTGTGGTATGTTATACATTTTGGCCCATCAAAAATAGACACTGACTCTCATAATTTAAGACTAAGGCCAAATATCAAATCCATCATTTGGTATAGGTATAAAGACAAATAAATAAGAAAAGTGAGGTTTCTTCTTCCCCCAACTACAGTTGTCCTGATCATTTTATGAAGAATTTTCTAGAATCATACCATACTAGCTGCTTTAGCAGTATATGAGTCTAAAATGGTGAGAGTTGGGGAGAAGAAGGCCAGTGGTTGATGCTGGATATGCTCCTTGCTTTCCAACCTGATCACTGAGTGTAGTTTTCAGCTTGCCTTAAAATAAAGGACTTTGGAAGAAGAGCACATAAAAATGTGTGCAGCTGGCTGGGTGTGGTGGCACATGCCTTTAATCCTAGCAGAGACAGGAGGACATCTGTGAGTTCAAAGTGAGTCTGATCTACATTGTGAGTTCCAGAACATCCAGAGATACAACATAGAGACCGTCTCTCTCTGCCTCAAAATAAACAAACAACAAACAATCAAATACATAAACAATCAGACACATTGATCTGCTTGGAATATCTCAAATTAATTTTAAAATTCATTTCCAGTGAAACCCTTTTCTGGACTTCACATCAACAGCTCTGAAGCATTTCCAGTGACACAGATTTTACATTTACATTTGGGTCAATACAGATGATTTGATCAGAACCAGAGCAGCTTCCTTCACATAAAAAGAAATCTATGTGATGAGATCTTCTTTCTGCTGTGCTCTGAGGTCCATACTGAGAACTAAAATTTGGATAGAGTGCATTTTGAAATGATCATGACACCACATTAAATTGCTACTAAGAAGGAGCATTTAAGAAGGAGTAGGATGAGCCTTAAAAATAGATCATAGAGTTTCAATTAACACACACACACACACACACACACACACACACACACACGAATAACAAACTTACTTCCGGTGTCAGGCTGATAGCTCAATGGGAAGAGGAAAACAGGAAAACCGTCTCCTTTGGGAGTGTGTTCACACTATCATCCGTGTCTAAAACACATCAGCTTAATTCCTTCCTCTCTGCTCCTTCAACATCCTTGCCCCCACCTCTACTTTCCACACCCAGAGTCAACTAGGGCATGCTAATTATGTAGAAAAGTGAGTCTTATACAGTCCTTCTTTACATGATCCCTTAATACAACGTCTCCCACCGCAGATCTGCCAGTGCATGATTTTACTATGAAACGTTCTGTATGTAACAGTAAAGATAACTGAATACTTACCATAAAAAGTCAACTGTCCCTTTGCTATGTTCTTGCCTCTGGAGTTTTCAGCCACACATTCATATGGACCAGCATCTTCCTGCTGAAAATTGGGAATTTCCAGAATTCCATTCGACTTATGTCTTCTGGCTTTCCTTGCTATCGGCTTTCCATCAGCTCTTCGCCATAGGATACTTGGGACTGGGCTGAGAGCGAGAGTAAAATGGGATGAACCAGATTAAAGAAAGCTCTGTCTCATTTTTGCGATTTCCTGCTAACTCCTTTCGTCATTCCCAAAGCCATGAACACATTAAAGCATTTCCCACAATTCAGTTCTATATTACCATTATTTTTAGCAACATGTATCCCTAGCCTTATTCACATTTTCATAAAATCAACATTCCTAACATCAAACAAGGCATTCAATCTCCTCCACACCATTACCCTTGAAAGAGAACAACATAAATATGCTTTTTATTATTTTCTAATATCTATGGGTTTCTAGATTATAATTATTGAATAAAAATTTTCAGGCACATATGTGAGAGAAGTGAGACAGAAGCAACTTCCTATACACTCCTTTCACAGACAGCAGGTTTATGTCCCTTCTCTTTGAATTTGTCAGGTTCTTTGACTACTCTGACTAATAAACAGGCATGCGTGATACTGAGTAAACTTGTAGATTCAAGTACTATGAACCAGACAGCTTCCACGCTCTTATTTTGGAACACCCTCTTATGGGTACCTCTGAGATATTTGACCACCTCAATATTGCCACACAGAAGATGTTTCAGTGGGTAGTTTCACTTAATGACAAATCCATACAACCTTGCGTTCAAGATGCCAGAAATGTGAAAAAAACTTCCTTGGGGATCTCTACACCACCAAGGTTCCAGCAGCTGTATACCATGAAACCCTCAAAGATATCACAGAGACAAAGAGCAGTCACCCAGCAAAATCTTGCTTGAATTTCTAACCCATAAATCATGAGATAATAATATGTTGGCTGTTTGTTCCTTCTAAATTTGGAACACTACAGTAGAGAGCAGAAGCAATTTATTCTTCTAAATATCCAGCAATGTGAGTACCACATTGTAAGCTACACCCACATACAGAACAAGCGATAGTGAAATAATGAACTCATAGTCTCTGGAAACTACAGCCTAATTGCTGGCATTGAGGTATAGTTCACTCAAGACAGACTGATCTGGGTAACACAGTTGGTGTCTGTCCTTATTGTTATTTACATATTGATGCCTTTGGCCACTTATAGAGGTCCATTTGGAAGGTGGTTTGTAAGAACAATAATTAAAGTAGCAAGATGAAAAAAAAAAAAAAAGAACAATCTGTGGAGCCTTAACGTCGTCTCGACACATCTATCATCTTGCCATAAGTGTTTGGAACACATCTTAAATTGCCAGTGAGGGCAGCAACCTGTCTGCAAACGAGTGGTTTTGAAGCTCACCTCAGCTTTGAGGACTGCTGCCGCTTCCTGGCAGGGGATGTCATGATTTAACTTAATTCATTTTTCATAACAACAATCCCAGAGAAGTAATTACAGGAAAGACTTGCCAATCTTCTCTCGGAAATTTGAGATGGTATTTAAAAAATTAAAACTATCAGTGCTACTACATTTGTTAAGTTCATTAGGCAGACAGTGACTCAAATTGCAGGAGGGCTCCATCAGAAGCACATGGTGGGTGCCTTTACATCCAATCAAATGTATACGCAACACGTGCCATTAAGCACAACGGCACTTAAACTAGTCTTCTGATCTTAAGTGGGCCGTGATGGTGTGTTTCAACAACTAGATGTGCAAATTCGTGTGGAATTGAGGAACCCAATTTGTGCCTTTTGTTTTTATTTTCGCACCATTTAAGCACTGTGAATAGACTTTAATTCATAGACCCTTTGGAAGTGTGAGCAAGGTGAATTTTGCTTTCTCCAGGGAGGGGTTTTTTAATGTGACACCTTGCAAACATCCCTGGATATAGATCCTGATGCTCCAGTTGCCTGTTCTTACTGTCTCCTCAGTTATTTTATAGGTTCACAGAAAGACTTTAAAATTTTAAGACCAACCACATTACAATGTGTGCAGTCTGCTTTTCTTCTCAGCAATAAATCATTGCCATGTCTTACATGTGACTTTACAGCTTGCCTTTCATTTCCGTCTAGTGTTCAGTCCTGCAGCTCTGTCACAATTTATATACCATGGCACATTTTTAGGAGATACAAAATTACCACTGTATTAAACCTCATCAAAGTGTTCCCAAGTTAAGATACCACTGTGGCCGGCATTGCCACAAATTGAAAACAATCATTCCATTGGAGTTGAAAATAAAATTGTAAATGCAAATGATGCCTAAAGTTTCTGTAAAACACAATACGTGCATTTAAAAAATATTATACACCGAGTCAGGACTGGGTAAGAACTTGTGGCTTTCACAAATGCTTAGGCTCAGGAAAAACAAAAACAAAAAACAGGCAGAATTAGGAATGGGTAGCTGGCTAGATAGGGCTAGGAAAAAATACAGACCAGTCCATTTAAAGCCAGGAGGGTACTAGTACTCACCCTTCTGGTGGTAGTTTATATTGTTGATGCTAAACCAGTCCTGTTGATTACTGGCATATAAAACTACCAGCAGACCTGCATTTCCTTTTCCATGCCCTCTGGGAAGTTCGTCTAAGGAAAGGGCTAAGTGCTTTCCAAGGAGGTTCTTCTAAGTGTAATCCAGATGGAATAATGAAGTTGTGAATAATTTTCAGACCACTCTAAAATAGACTCTTAGATATCAGCTCTCCTCTATTTCTAGCAAGATCAGAAGGGAATCCAAATGAGAGAGTTGTGTAATTTGAAGAGACATGCAAGAAAGATTTTATGTGTCCTCTGTAAGTGGAGCTAGAATGAAAGTTCCCATTTTTCCAAACAGTCAGCTTGCCTGTACCTCAAATGAAGGCCATTGTTTTCCTGTCATTCTGGGTTAGACAGCATGTGTATTATAGGTCATAATCACACAATGAAATACTTTTTCAGAATGGCCTATTCTCCTTTCCTTTGTCACCATGTCACTTGTGGCAGCCCAATCCTTCTGGAGCCATTACCTGTCGCTCTCCATAGGAAGAAGGAAGAATCAAAGATGCATATACAGAATTACAAAGAAAAAGACGATTTGATTTTCAGACAGCTCAGAAGCCATAGCTGTGAGTACCGAAGACAATTCTCTACCTGCCAGAGCCGAGGGCAGGAGGAACAGACAGAACTTACTTTCCTAAGGCAAAGCATTCCAGCTTGACCGTTTTTCCTTTCTCAGCCGGGACGGTTTCCGGAAACTGCACTTCTATTTTGGGCTCATATTCACCCATCACCCCTGTGAACAGACAAAGAAACCAAGTCTCAGAGGTTCTGCAAGATGTAGATAAATGTTTCTTTCTATATAGATACTCCTTAATTCCATCATCTAACGTCGGCTCTATTCTAACAACAGGCAACCCCAAATCCTCTCCAGTTTCTTTGAGAGAAAAATTCATATCACAGCATTTACACCAACTTCAGAGAGTTACATTCCATGTTTCTCAGACATGTTTTGGAAAGGATGCTTGGGGTTGGGGAAGGAAAATTAGTCGATAGGTTCTTAGTCAGTAGGAATATCACTCCTTGGAAAAAACAGCACAGAACATTAAACTACTTAGATATCACTTTTAAAATACATCCTTTATGGTATCTACATAGTGATTTCTCACAGTCCTTCTGGGGCCACAGTGTTTATTTGTGTCTAAGGTCACCCTGAATGAATCTGAACGAGTGCATTCAAGGCAGCATCAGAAGCTTGAATCCTATATTTTCACCCTGTAACGAATGATATGCATCTACAGTAGGCAGTTTGTACATGTGCTTGTTCTGTCAACAGAGTAGTAGTTACCTTGGTAGTCACAGTTTGCCATATCTAGAGAGGTCACTTGTGATGACAAGTTACAGTGTCAGCCCCAACAGACTGCATCCATGTTTAATGACTAAAAACATCTCATTTATTCCCTATTAATACTATCTTGACTCATTGATTAAGGCTGCCATACGGTTTTATTTCTCTTTAATCTCTGGACATTTCCCATGATTATTGATTCAATAGTAGTGAGAAAGGGTTTCATGTTATCTAGTTTTCATTTTTTTCCAAAGGGAGTGGCGTCTCCAGTTCCTCTCTCTTTTAGGTCTCCCTTAGTCAGAGGAAAAAGAAATGCAAAGTTTCAGAAGAAAACAGTAACAAGGGAGGACGGACAGCAACAGGGAACAGGTGCAGTAACAAAGAGAGCTGATTTTATTCATCTTGCAGACACTTTTCCTGTGCTGGTTTAGAAACAGAGTCATCACAAGGATCTAATCACTCTGCGAAGAAACAACTCAGCACTACAAGTTAGATTTCTACAGTGTTGCTAGGTTCACCGTGAGGTCTGCTGTGGAAGGGTGAACTTGAAGACAGTTCTGCTGTTGCTGTTCATTTTTTTTTCTAGAAAAACAGGGAATACTAACTTTAGGAGGGATTTTGAGATTAATTTCCCCTGTGTTTTTTTAAAAATCTTTTCTAGACGGATTATTTTATGTGCATGTATGTATGTATGTATGTATGTATGTATGAATAGCTTGTAAGTGACTGGTATCTACTCCATGCTGGAAACTGGATGTTGGTCCTCTGCAAGAATAAGTGCTTTTAACTGTTGAGCCCTCTTATCTTCATGGGTTTAAGTTTGGCATTCCTGAATACATACTTCTCTGCACACTAGGGAGATAACAGGGGCCTTTTAAACCAAGTGACTGAGGCAACTCTTAACCCTCAAAAGAGTACAACTGCTGGTCATAGCTCTCCGTCCTTTTACAGCAGAGCTGCAATCTCAAAGGGGTTAACACTTTGTTTTCAGTCCCACCAAGATTCGGTTAATGGTCAAAGTTAAAACTCAAAAGCTTGCGTGTTTATCTTTTAGTTTGCCCTGTCTCCACTGCAGGGTATAAACCTGCCAGAGTAAATTAAAATATACCAAAGCCACATTTGACTTGTTCACAAACAAAGCTATTTCTCTCTTTTTCTCAAGTCTCGGTCATAATTTCTCTTGCACCTCTGTTTGATTGCCTCCCTTTGAGCATTTGCACAGAGCTGGCTGCGTAATGATGCGGTGCATACTAACAGCAGCATTCACACGCAGCTGCTGAACTTGCTAACAAACCGTCTGCACAGTTGAATCATCATCCCATAAATATCAGTAGTATGACTCGGGGTGCAGTGAGCAAGTTAACACCTTTTAGTGCCGCCCATGTGGCTGTATACTCAGAGATTGGTGTTAATTGAAAAAAAAAATCGCCTTGAGAGCAAGAGGAAATTAAGATAGTTTGCATGGCAATCTATCACATGTTGGACGGAGATGAGACAATGCCATTAAAAATACAATAGGCAAGGATGTCCTAGAAGTGATTGGCTTTGCCCCAGTGTTACCTTTTTCTACATGTACCGCATGTTTCTTTAATGACTCTATGAAGATGACAGTGAGCACTATGTTTATCTCATATTAACTTGCTGTGAGCATCAGGATGCATATGGACTCAGTATTCAGATTCTCAAATGTCTTTTTCTCCATTCTAAAAATCCTATTAAAGTGTGGATTTGAAGTCCACACTTGTAGAACTGTTACATAAAACTCCTCCTGTCCTCAGAATAGCCTGCTCTCCAGACCACTGTAGTTTTTAAGTGACTGGACAGAATCAAGACCTTTTTTTTTTCTGCTTTGTTTCTTACTATATCAAAATTACTTTAAAAAGAAATAATTTTTAAACATATCGTGGGTATTAACAAGTCACTGATTTTTAAGGACCCAGTTTAATGATTCTTAGAAAGTTTGTTTACATGTGCTACTGACATCATAATCTGGTTTCTGAGCCTTTCCAATATGCAAATAATATCTGTGATGCCCATTTACTGTCAATACCCAGCTGGTGTGCAGTCCTGCCCAGCCGTGCCTGCAGCAACCTCTCACTTGCTTTAAGTAGATTTACTCTCTCTGGGTAGTTCATATTAATGGATTCATATATCTGCATGCTTTTGAAAATATTTATTTCTTTTTATTTTATGGGTGAGAATGTTTGCCTTCATATACATATGTGTACCACGTGTATGTCTGGTTCTTTTGGAGGTCAGAAGAGGCTATTAGAAACCCTGGAAATGGGATTACAGATAGCTGGAAATTGCCATGTAGGTTCTGGGAACTGAATCTGTATCCTCTAAGTGTAAGTGCAGCCAGTGTTCATAGCTGTCTGCCCTCTCTCCAGTCTCCAAGTGGTGTCTTTCCTGTCTGGTTTCTTTTATAAGGCATGTTTTCAAGGCCCATGTCATAGCATACCATGTTCCGTTTGACCTGTTGCAAAACAGGATGCCACCGTGTGCATATTCCACATTTTATTCGTGAAATAAAATTTGTATTAGATTCAGAATGGTCCTGTAACAAAAAACACCTCAAACTAAGCAGCTTAAAGGGACATATTTTGCCATAGTTCTGGAGGCATTGATGGGTCTGAGCTCTAAGACTCAGGGTATATACCTTTGCTTCTTCCCAGGTTCTGGAGGTAGCTGTTAATCTATAATGGTTCGTAGCTTGTACTTATTCAAATCTCTGCGTCTGTTTCCAAATGACTCTTTTCTTGTTGGGGATGGTCTGGTGAGGCTATGTATTCAAATGTTAAATACTGGCCTCCAAGATTGTCCTGGTTGCCCTGGACTAGGAGATCCTAACATACACCAAATGATGCTATGTAAACCTTGCTCCCCAAGTTAATCGGTGCCTGTGTGTGATTGGGCAGTAAACAGAGAAAGGCAGTACTTGAGGATTGAGTGAGGAATCTCAGGAGAGAGCAGGAGAAGGGAAAGGGGCATGGAGAGAGGATGAGGCCACCATGAGAGGAGCTAGACCCTAACTAAGCACATGTCCAAGAGAAACAGAAGGAACAAGGGAGATATGGCTAGGATGTAAGTTACAATAGCTCCAAACCTACCCAATTTAGGCTTACAGTTTGTAAATAAAATACCAGGATTTTGTGTCTTTTATATGGGTTAGCTAGAATTAGAACTCTTACTACATGTTCTTTGTTGATTAAGGGCCCATGCTATTCCAGATGATCTTATTTTAATAATCTGTATTTACAGAGATACTAGTTCTTAATAAGGCTGCAGTTTGAGGACCAGGTTCAGGGCAGAAGTGGGGGCAACATACTGCTGCACTGACTGATAAGTCTTTGAGTGGCTGCCATATCCAGCCATTGCCAATGATGCTTCAATGAGCTAGGACAGGCTCTGTGTGGACATATATTCATCTGCCTTATGTTCTCTCTGACTTTCATATAAGTGACTCTTGGTGGATGTGTGTCTTCAAATGATGCAGCCTCCAAGTAGTTTTGTTTTTTTTATTAGATATTTTCTTTATTTTCATTTCAAATTTTATCCTTGTTTCCCCCTTGGAACACACCCTATCCCAACACCCTCCCCCTGTTCACCAACCCACCTTCTCCTGCTTCCCTGTCCTGGCATTCCCCTACACTGGGGCATCCAACCTTCACAGGACCAAAGGCCTTTCCTCTCATTGAGGTCCAACAAGGCCATCCTCTGTTACATATGCAGCTGTAGCTATGGTTCTCTCCATGTGTACTCTCTGGTTGCCAATTTAGCCCCTGGGACCTCTCGGGGTACTGGTTGGTTCATATTGTTCCTCCTGTAGGGCTGCAAACCTCTTTAGCTCCTTGGGTCCTTTCTCTAGCTCCTCCATTGGGAACTCTATGCCCAGTACAATGATTGGTTGAGAGTATCCACCTCTGTATTTGTCAGGCACTTGAAGAGTCTCTCAGGTGACAGCTATATCAGGCTCCTGTGAGCAAGCACTTGGTGGTATCCACAATAGTGTCTGGGTTTGGTAACTGCATATGGGATGGATCCCAAGATGGGGTAGTCTCTGGATGGCCTTGTCTTCAGTCTCTGCTCCACACTTTGTCTCTGTATCTTCTCCTGTGGGTATTTTGTTCCCTCTTCTAAGAAGAACTGAAACATCCACACTTTGGTCTTCCTTCTTGAGCTTCATGTAGTTTGTGAATTATATCTTGGGTATTCTGAGCTTCTGTTCTAAAGAACCACTATTTTCTATCAGCATTTCCTTTCCTTCTTGTTGCTTATCCCCACATAAAACTCTCTCATTTGCTTAGATTTTCAGAAACTCTGACTCAGATGAGAAAACACACAATCAAATGATATAGCTGAACCTTTTATACTTTTATTTTTATCTTAGATTCTCAGTCTCTTAATAGGTGTTCGGTAAATACCTACAGACCTAAAATATCTTTCAAAGTCTGTGGCACCTCAAAAACAGTGAAGCTGTTTTTTGGCTTGTGTTCAGTGTGTGTGTTTCTTTTTGTTGTTTTTATCATCATTATACCTACTTATAAGCAAGAGTTCTCCTCCATTGTAATTGTATCTTGAGGAATGAAAATCTTACATTTTTCCTGAATCATTCACAAACTCTATCTCAGTAAGATGGATATGAATTAAGTGAGATGAACAGAGATGTATGACAAGGAGGAAGAGATGGGAGGCATAGAATCATTTTAAATATGGTCTATAATATAAGAGACACATGCTAGTTTCCAGCCATGGGAGTCATTTACTACATGTCCTTGTAGTTTTCCTTTACTGACATGAACTGTAACAGCTTGTTTTTCTGTTCATATGGGTGTAGTTTCTTGGTTTATAGAGTGATCCATATTTATAACTATGTAAATATGAACAAAGAATATCGGTAAGCAGAGATTGATCTGGATACATAGCAGTAGTTATACTACATAAAGATGATTTTTACTGCTGCTTATAGGAATGTCTTAATAGGAACACCTATTAAGAGACCGAGAATCTCATTTTATCATCATACAAATAAGGGAGGCACTTTTCTTCAACTATATTGCGAATGATATCTTTTGGGTACACCTGTCAAACTTCTTCATTTAATTTTGGCTACATTTGATAAGGCTGTATTTTATTTGGCCATTTCTTTTATTCTAAGTAGTCTGGCCTTATGTTTTCACATCAAATGTCAAATCTGTTGCCTTCCTATTTAGAGAAAACAAAAGGCTGCTGAACACAAAGACACATCTTTTAAGGCCATTTCTCTGACCACCTGGAAATGGTTGAACTTAATTGGTCTACAGATGGTCTGCTGGTTTTCAGAGCAGGACCATGATGGAATTATTTGTGATTCCATTTTCCCTCCTCATAAAGGTGGAAGACAAAAGTTTAGGTATATCCACATAACCAAAATAACTATACCATGGCTTAATCAGGAAACATCATCTCTGCCACACTTTTATTCATTCATTCATTCATTCATTCATTCATTTTACTTTATATTCATTCACCTTACATCTTGATTGCAGTCCCCCTCTATCTTCCTCCCCACTGCTCCTCCCTCTCTCTCCTTCCCATTCTCCTGTGAGAAAGGGGAGATCCCTTCTGGGTATCAACCCACCCTGACATATCATCAAGTCACTGCAGGACTAGGTGCATCCACTTCCACTGAGGTGGTCCAGTTTGGGTAATGGGATCCACAGGCAGGTAGCAGAGTCAGGGAGGTGTTCCCACTGCAGTCTGGGGAGCCCATATGAAGAAGACTAAGTTAAAGATTTGTTATCTATGTGCAGCTGGCCTAGGTCCAGCCCATGCTGATTCTTTGGTTGGGGCTTCAGTCTCTTGGAGCACACTCTTCTTCTATATGGATTATATGATTCTCTCATTATGTCCATGTGTAAAAAGATACACGTTCCTCTATATATTTACCTGATGTTGGAAATTAAAAGTCTTGGCTTATGTAAATGCACTTTCAGTGTTTTCAGTTCTTTGGAACTTGAGAGCTACTATAGCACATATGAGAGTTACATTAAGTACTTGAAATCCCTTCCCAAAAGGCAACATTTTGGCTCTATGTTACAGTAGAACTTAATAGATATTAACATCAACATAAACTATTCAGTGTATCTGGCAAGTGAAGTTGGAACTCACTGCAGTTAACATTGTCCTAATACTGGTTTTATAACTTTTATGACACCATCTTTTTGGGGGGGGCAAGGGAGGGGCCTGGTGATGTGGCATGCTTAAACAATGAAGGATGGCTCACTGTGTAATTCAAAGTTGATTTCATGAAGAAACCTGGCTAGGATTTCCTGGGTGTTTATCACAGTCATTCATCCTGTGACTGAAATCACCTGGTGGGCTTGAGGTTCTAATTTACAGAGCAGAACGAAAGCAGGAACATGAGGATCTGCAGTTCCAAGTTGCTCCCAGGTGATGCTGCTGATGGCTTGAAGAGCATACATAGAGAGCCCCTATGTTAATTATGGGCAAAAGAAAGATGTCCCACTTGACATTAGTAAACATGGCCCGTGAGAACACTAGGTGGTGGGAACATTAGGAATGGAGTTCTACCAGCGATGAGGCCATTAAAAGCCACGACTTTGCTGATGACCTTGTGGGTAGAGATTGTCCTACATTTAAAACCTAGTCACTTATTAAAGGTTGATACCCAGGTCTGTAAGATGATAGGATTTAAGGAACTAGATCACAATTTACAGAATATGAAAACCTACCACATGCTGCTCTTGTTTAAGTACAATTTGCAGAGAGCTGTGCTGGCAGAAGGAAGCCAGTTTGCAAAACTGTGTGCCTAAAGATTTTTGCCAACGCCTGCCTTAGCTGGGATCTGTGCTTGCTAAATTAAACCACAGATGGAATGAGCATTTACTAACTTCCACTGAGTGGGATTTTCTGCTGAAAAACAAATAATTGCCAAAATTATTTTGGAAAATGTTCCCACATTGACTTTCTTGAAAAACAAGTCACATGGTATGCATTCCATTAACTGAAAAAATATTTGGAAATATCTGGTTACTCATACAAGTTCCCTTGGCTGAGTATGCCATTGTGGCCTTTTAAAAACACCATGCTTTTATACTTTCTAAGTATGAAGGAACATCTTATATAATGTCTGAGGATTGGTCCTAGTTTCCTTCTGTTGTTGACTTAAATCCTATAGTCCAAAGTGACTCCGACAGCAACTGCTTTATTTGGCTTACACATCCCCATCATAGTCTGTTATTGAGAGAAGTCAGGGCAGGTACTCAAACAGAAATAGAGGCATGAACCATGAGGAACACGGCTTACTGGCTTGCTTTCCATGGTGTGCTTTCTTATACAGTGCAGAGCAACCTGCCCAAGGGAGGCACAATTCACAGTGATCTGGGCCCCTCCCACATTAATCATTAATCCAGAAATTGCCCCTCCCCCAATGCCGATGGGCCAATCTAATGGAGTCAGTTCTTTAGCTGAGGCCCTTTCTTCCCAGGTAACTCTGGCTTGTGTTAAGGTCACAAAAACTAACTACTACAAGATCTCATGTATCACTACCCCAAACCCAACAGAATAATTCATACTTTATTGAGTGTCTAAACAAAACTTATTTCCTCACTGCTAGAGAGAGAGAGAGAATATAGAATGTCATGTTTTACTATCAGTATTTTGGAATGGTTTCAAAAATCCATAAGAAATGAAAATAGATGCAGTATTTGCCTTAAGAAAAATCTGTACCTCCTTTCTTCCTTTTCAACAGTTCAGATGGAGAAAGAACATTTTTAGAAGGCTGTCTCAGTACACACAAAGACTGAGTAAGCATGGATTTCTGCCAAAAGAGTATCTGGTTACCTGAATGCATGAAGTAACTTTCGGGGTCCAGTATGTGAAACTGATTATAGGATATCTAAAGCTAATATATTCCCCTGTGGAGAATAAAAACTAAAATCTTCATATTGTGTTTATTTAATTTTCTCTCTGCCTCTGCATATAGTAACCCTAATTAAAATCAGTAGAGGTACTGTTGATAAACAGTCTTTTGAAATTTAATGATGGCATCATAGTCTCATAAGTCAGCAAGGCTTTTTAGAGAAAGGTCAGAGAGCACAAGGTTCATTTGGATTTTTATGGACAGGAGGTCTAAATTCTCTCAATGTAGTTTGGAAACAGCTATAGAGAAACGTCTATCAATGGGCAAGTGCTTGTGTGCCAGTGAAACTTTAATAGTAAAAACAGGTGGTTTAAGCCACAATGAGCTGACCCTAAACATTGAGGCAAATGGAGGATAGTGATATTTGTAAGAACAATGTAATGAGTAGACTATTAGAACTAACAAGAGGATTCAAAAAGCTTAGCAAATATGGAATAACTTTTAAGAGGAAAAGCACTTTTTAACAAGCAATAACAAATTAGGTAGCATGGTTAAAAACAAAATACCAATAGAATACAGTAAGAATGATAGAAAAATCTAGTAATTAGTCTAGAATAGCCAACTTACTTATGCAGAAAATTTTAATTTTATCTATTGAAACAGGCCATGAGCATGGTCTGCCTGAAGAGTTCATCTGCACCAAGTGTCTTCTGCTGGGGAATCTTTTCTCATTTTAGGTTGTTCAAGTTTTCCTGTAAGATGATTATCAAGACTGTGCAAGCATCCCTTAAACCCAAACTTTCAGCCTATATGTAATTTCACTCTGTGACATTGGCATCTCTGAATCATCAAATAAAGCCTCACTCTTGCTTAACGCTATAACAACACATCTTAACTATATCGTTTCTGAGTACAGAAAACCTTGCACATTCTTACTGGCAAGCCTACAAAGGGTTTACTCATTCAATATTTAGTGGATAAATAAACGATTAAAAGTTTGAGGCCAGCAAGATGGCACAGCTGGCAAAACGGGCTTGCTGCCAAACATGACTAAGTGATTTGATCATTAGACTGGAATGATGAAGTAAAAGAAGAGATTCCTCAAAGTTGTTCTTTAATCGATATATCCCCAGCCCAATAAGAAAATAAGCAAATAAAGCCATTGCCCCAAACAACACACTTGCGGTATACCTCTAGTTCTTTATTTTATCTCCAGTTTCTCCATCTGTTATTCCTTTGTTGAGAATCAAGTTTTATAGTTCCAGTAAACAATTTAACTAGACCTTTAGCTAGTTTGGAGTTCCCTAAGGTTATGTTTCAGTGTGCTGAAAACTGGGGTTTTGTTTTTTTTTTTTGACTTTATAGTGTACTGTCCACCATGAACACTAAACAGATGCTTCCTAACTGACTAGCCAAATGACCATCCAAGACCTTTGGCCCCCAGGGACCTGAGATGGAAGTGGCTGGATGGAGGTCTAAAGCTGATTGCCAAGTTCCTAAGCTTGTCAAACCTTCAGAATATCCACATTCATTAAGTCTCTATTAAATCAGATTAGCAGAGACAGCTTAGAAAAATGTCTCACATCCTTTAGTCATTTAGATGTTCTCATCAAACATGTTTTACACCCACAGATCCTCAACTGTGATGTTGTTAGAAAATTAAAAACAAGACAGGATCGCTGTGACAAAGCTGCACCAAAGTTGCAATTAAAAGTGAGACTTAAATAAAGCAAAGAATTTTGGGGAGAAATACTTAAATGATACAAAATTATATTTAAATGGAGGGCATATCTTGTTGCTTAAATGCTGTAATATCAATAAAAGACTCTAAGTAGGTCAAGTACATACTAAAAGAAATACTCTAATGTCTTTTTAAAAACTACAACCTCTAGGTTAATTAAGTGGCCCATAAATAAAGCTGATTTACTTATAAAGACAAATTGTCATTGCTAGAGCCCCCATGAGACTTTAACACAGGTTAGGGAAACATTAGGAACACTTGCTGTGAGCTTTAGCAAGATCATAATGGAGGAAACATGATATAAGAACAGTAAATATTCAAGAAAACTTCCCTCCTTATTTTCTTTTGTTTTAAATTTGGACCTCTGGGATAGGCCATGTTCTTTTGTTGCACTAGAAATTTTAATGTTGATAGAGATGGAGACTCATACCATAGACCCTGTCTACAGAAGGTGGATGTGCTTTGCTATTTTCTCAAATTTTCCCTTGAGAGAAACTGGGTTCTTCTGACCACATGACAAACATTTGTCTTGTGTATAATGTTTTATATGACCTGAGCTTTGAAAATTTTGAGATTGGAGAAAGTTGAAAAGCAAGAATCTTAGATATAATTTAATATGAATTTCTCATTCATAAAGTGAAGAAAACTAAAGACCAGAGAAATTGGCCCACTATCTCACATTAATTGGAGGTAGATATGCTACTGAACTCTTCTGTTCTGTCACCTCTCCCCTCTGGCCTTTAGTTCTACACATGTTCAGCACATTAATTTTTGTCCACTTTGCGTGGGGGGAATGCTGAGGTCTTCATCACCTAGACTTTCGTCTATCAGGTTAAAGCATGATTTAAGGGAAGAACATCAAATTCTTCAAACTGAGTCTGATCAATGCATTCACAGCTGAATATGATTAATTTAGAGGAAAAGGTGAAGAGTTAGGAAAATATGGTTAGGAATTTCACTTATACATATATGTTTTCAGTATTTTAAAAAAACTGTCATCGTGTGTTTATAATAATTTTATGCAAGATTATTATATGTCCACCATTTCCAGCTCCCCTTCTTCCTCTATCACTCTTCCTATTCTGCTCACTCCCTTTCAAATTCATGATTTCTTCCTCTTCAGTTATTATTGGTTTACACACACACACACACACACACACACACACACACCATATGAAATTCACTTAGTATTGTTCATGGGTTCATGGGTTTTTTGGTTGACAATTTGTAATTCAAAAACCTACAAGGAAAAACCCAGAGGCAATAACTTTCAATATTTTAATGTTATGATAAAGCATAAGCATTCAAAAGAGTAATTTTCATATAAAGACACATATGTATATATGTATTTTCCTAAGATGTAAATAAATACAAGCATTAAAGAGAGAAAAAAATTGAAAATCTCTACAGTTATATTTGCTGTTCTCTCTTCTGTGGTATTTTTCCACATAGAGTTCTAATTGGGGAAAATAGTTAAAAATATTTAATGCTAAGTGTGCAAAACACGGACTCATCAAACAGAGCCAGGCTGAAATAATTTTGCTCATCAATTGTCTTGGTTCTATTGAGCAAAAAAAAAAAAAAATATGTGCAAGTCAATCTCTAGTCAGTCTCAAGGAACATAGATAAAAGGCCACACATCTAGATAAGTACTCTTCAAGCACATATGAACTCATGTGAATGTCAGAATGTCATACATCAACATCCTTATAGACTTCCTTATTTCTTAAATAATTTTTCTATGTTGATTTTTCCATCATGAGTGATTTCAGGGACAGTGGAGGGTAATGACTAAAGGTGTAGGAACTAGCCGTTTGGGTTATCATCAAATTCTATTATTTTTCTAATATGTGTCTTACATTCATCTGTTACTTTTTATGGAAAATTTGGGACTAGTCTTTGAGACCTGTGCAGAGAGTATATAATACACTGGGCTCACTGTTATTAATGACCAGTATTAGGGGATAATATTCATCAACAGACCAATGTACTAATACTAGCAATAACTCAGATGCACTTTTCCTAATTAAAATCTTTTCCTTTCTGGATACCCAAGCAATAGGCACAAATAACAACTTATGCTATTTTTCACAGCAGGTTAAAAATATGTAGAAAATAACTAAACTCTGAAACAAAATTCTACCATATTTGTCTAACAACTTTCAACTGCACACACACACGTGCGCACACACACACATATGCATTATATTATATGCATATTGTGTACACATATAATATATGATATGTAATATATAATATATATACTCCCTCAATATATATATATATATATATATATATATATATATATATATCAGACTACTTATAGAACAAGCTTTGGTTATTTGGAGAATCCCAAATGCAAAATTAAAAGGATATATATTAAGGAAAGAGAAAAAGAAGGTATAAAACTCTAAAGCCTGTGGGATAATGCGCTAGGGGCACAAGTCAACATAATGAGACAATTGTGGGCCACCACACCTGAATCCTGTCAACACCTGAGTCAAGATTCATGGTTCACTTCTTATGACTCTATGGTGACCTTTTGGACTGGAAACAGTGAGTCTACAATTGCCTCACTCAAAAGCTATTACTTGAATAGTAGGAAAATCTAGTCATTAAGCTACATCTGCTCACAGCAATGCAAGCACCCGCTGTAGCAATTAGCTTAGTTCAGGCTGGAGCTACCTCTGCCTTACTTGTTATATTTCCCAGTCAGAAAAGAGGGTGTGAAATTTTGACTGTGCTTCAGTGATCGAACTGACTATACTAATTCTACATTCCTTGCATATATCAGACTAACATTGTCATTAAATACCAGTTTCTGCAGAGTGATAATTTCATAGATTTTTTTACTCTCACAGAATAGATTTTATTAAGGATGTCATCTTAATTATGCAATATCCTTTTGATTTATATCTCGCATCTTCTCTCACCTTCAGACAGGAGCTAATTAAATAACCTGTTTTGTGCTTAGTAATGGAACTTCTTATCCATTTTATGTACTCCAGTCTAAATGAGAAAGGTATTATAAATTTTTACCATGCAACTCTCATGCAAATTAAGAGAAAATGGGCATTAATTGCTGAAGAATGAGGTGTTTAGCCTGATAATTCTGTAATAAAATATTCTAATACAAAGCATTTGGTCATTTCTATGGAGATGGACTCAACAACAATTTTAGAAATAAATCTAAAAACCAAGCAAAAGGCAAAGTTTCTGACAGCTTGATGTATACATCACGATGCTAGAGTTTCTGTGTTCCTAAGTTTGTTTCTCACTTCCAAAGGCAGCAGGTTTCTGTCATTTATGTCTTCATCTATATCTTTCTGTATCCAAGTCAATATTTCATTACATCCATGACTTGACACACCAAAGCAGGTAATCCCCTTGGTTATATATTTTGGCATACTTACATTTTGTTTAAAGACCCCCCAAAGGACTGTGTTTTAAAATAATCTTGTACAAAATGCCACTGAAGCAAATTCTTCATCTTTGTTTCTGGAAAGGTGGCATTGTGCCTTTGGACAGAACTGGTACCTTGCCATTTTTTTTAAATTGGGTCTTGTGCAGCTCAGGCTGTCTTTATATTCACTAAGTAGCTTAGGATAACCTTGCACACCTGATCCTCCTGCCTCTGCTTCCCAAGTGTTAGGATTTCACGCATAAGCCCTGGAGCCCAGGTCCCTGCAGTACTGGCAATTGAGGATAGGGCTTTGCATGCTAGGCAGGACTTGGATCAGCTGGGCCCAAGCTCCATTTCCAGTCTATTTTGCCTACTTTTTAAACTGATGACTTTTTGGTTTTGTGGACACAATGCAACACAACAATGTGACAAGACTCCACCGCAGCAATTTAACATTGTTGTGTTGAAGTCAGGATATTCACTCTCAGTCTAATGAAAGTTATAAAGTCTTTTCTTGAGGAGGGCAAGACAGTAACAAATCCAAGTATGTTAGATGAATACTTTGACAGAAAAATAGACCAAAATACTAGAAAACAGATAATTCTTTCTCCTGCTAAGGGGAAAATCTTGTGCCAGGGTTTGTTGATAATATAAAAAAATAGGATATTCAACTTTATAAACCTTCCTGCTAAGCCATTTTAATTATTTCAGCATGTAGCTTTCTTATAGAGTCTCAGTCGCGAAGCCAGATGGGTATGTGTCGCATTCTTGACTTTTTCACCTGTCCTC
This sequence comes from Apodemus sylvaticus, assembly GCF_947179515.1. Classification (NCBI taxonomy): domain Eukaryota; kingdom Metazoa; phylum Chordata; class Mammalia; order Rodentia; family Muridae; genus Apodemus; species Apodemus sylvaticus. The sequence goes on along the minus strand of NC_067473.1, from coordinate 137,935,723 downwards.
TCTTATACCCAGTGCACTGTATAATTCTGACATATTTATCTGCAAACTAAACCTCAGATACATTTCTGTTCTTCTCAGCTATTCTCCTCAGCCCAGGTTACTCCCAACCTTAGGTCAACTTTCACAACAGTCTGAGGAGAAACACATTTTCTATACCTACTTTCTGAATTTTTCTTTTTTTCTAGAAATCAGCCAATACGTTTTCCTTAAAAAGCAGCTACAAACACCTAAGGGCTTCTTATTGCTCTAGAACAGTTGCTCTCTACTTGAGGGTTGTGACCCCCTACAAGAGTTGCATAGCAGATATCTTGCATTCATAATTGCAGGAAATTGCAGTTTTGAAGCACCAATGAAATAATTTTATAGTTGGGGGGGGTCACCACAACATGAGGAACTATATTAAAATTTCACAACATCAGGGAAGTTGAGAACAGCTTCTGAGAATTAAAATTCAGTCTTCTCTCTCTGGTCTCCATGAGTGGCCCATGATTCTTAAACGTCTCAATGCTCCTCAATAATAGTATCTTGACTGGTCATTTCTTTACTTATATGATAAAATCTTGTCATTCCTGTTAAAATGCATATGAGAAGTTTGGGGTTCTGTCTTTTTTTTTTTTTTTTTTTTTTTTTTTTTTTTTTTTTTAGCATAGAAACCTAAACCTGTCAACCTCGAATCATCATATCTTCACATTTTTAGAGGGCTTAATTATGTTTTGCTTTCATTTTTCCAGTGAGTATTTAATGAGACACTTCTAACTGCTATCTTCTATTCTAGACAGCAATAAGCAAGATAGTTCATGTAGTTTTAGTGACACACACTGGTAAGTGCAACAGGAGAAGGAATTCATGTGTGAGTGTGTATGTGTGTTGGTGGTAGGGGTGTATAGTCATGCATTTCTCTGGAGTTTAATGAGAAGATTCTTGATGCTACATGGGTGGAAACAGCAGATGTGGAGAGATGAATTCCTGGAAAAATATGTGGTATTTCTAAAGAAACAAACACAGTCCACATCACCTCCTAAGTGAGACTTTGGGACTAAGACAGGATTTTAGGAAATATATAAAAGCCCACAGTAGAAAAAAGGAATGGTACCCATGCACCATGGCTAAGAAGAATGTCTTTAAAAATCACTTGATAATATAGCCTATGGCATCTGGACATTACATAAGATTCATATATTTTCTTAAAATATTCTCAGAATGGGGTAAGGAATTTAAAATTTTGTTTCAAATGACCTATCTACATTTCTGAATTTTTCTGTGGTAGAATTATGGCTTCACTATTGTAAATCCAGATATTATTAGGATAATTTAAAAATGCTTTCTGAACTATGAATACTAAATTACTACAGAACTGATTAATGAGCTAATTGTTCAATTCTTCACTTCATTTTGCCTGGGTATAAAATTTAAGATCCTTTTTTTTATTTATATTTGCCTAAATCCACATCCCATCCATGTTGAGATTAGCTATCAGACTTCTAATTAGTTTTCCAAATTGGGATTGTGGGCTTATTTTTTACTCAAGTGGGAAAAATTAATAGGCATCAAATATAGAAATTATTAAACTTTCCAGGTAGAATTATGTGACAGTACAGTATCTTTCTATACCCGCCATAATCCTCATAAACAGAACTGACATTATTGTGTAGACAACTCACCATCATTTCTCAGGATTAGTGGTGTGGGCGGTCCCAGGACCTTGTGATTGGTCACAGTGTTGGTAACTACACAGGTATAATTACCAACATCGGATTTTTCCACTTTGGCAATATACAGATTCCCAGTCTCTTGAGAAACGAAGCGGCGGTTATCCTGATATGAAGGGTATTCATTGAAGATCCAGGCATAGCTCAGCTCTGCAAGGATAAGAATCATCACTGTGAATATGTCTTTGGTCCTGGAACTTTGCTACATTTAGAACAGAAACGGTCAAGGTAGAAACTTAGATTGCTGCTCTTCATCTTGTAAAATATAAATGGGAGGTAATCACAGTCACTTAAAGGCTGGTGGCTGTAAGTCAATGATGTTTTATTTTGAGAAGTGTAGGGGATACCCTGGAAGTTGACTCACAGAGGTCCCACCTTTATAAGCCAAAGGAATGAGCATGTGTCAAGCACTTTGTAGCAAGTTCTAATGGAATACAAGTGTTAAAAACCCCAAACAACCTTGATGTAGTAATGTGAGGTGCTACCAAGAACACTATTTAGATCACTTTCATATATAATCATGTTAACAATAGTGGGTTGGATTTCTGGTTAAGCAGAGTACTTTCTGCCATTTGATGCATTTCATCCTTTTCATTAACTTTTCGTGCAGCTTTCACACAGAACAAAGCAATGAATCGGAACTCTCAACTCTAAGTAGAGACAGAGTAATCGCGGAAATTCACTCAGTTCTTTCCCCTTCTCCTCTCACTCTCAACTGCAAATCTCTCTTTTCTCCCTTAGGAGGTTGAATAGTTCTCCACAAATTTAATAAGCTGGTAATTAAGTATTGCTGTCCTTACTCACCAAATACACACTGGTGGCTTAATTATTCCATTCACACAAAAAATACAGTTGAGAAAGACATATTCATCAGAAAGTGAATGTAGAAGAGTGGCCAGAGAAGCATGTTTGCAATACTTACTCATCCCAGAATGCAGTGAGGCAAATGTATGGAGCAGTCCTATCTAGGAGTATTCCTTTGACTGTCTTTGGTTTTCATAAGGATAAGAATGTTTTGTGACTGAGGATACGAATCCATGTTTTCAAATTCAAAGAACCCTAAATGTCAATGAATTTATCTAATGGGCTATAGCAAACCATCATGTTCCAAAGACACCAAACTTCTTTAGCTCCAGATAATTTACCCTTCTTCTGTGTGAAGTGTGAACCACAGATGTGTCCCATATTGAAACATGATAGCCTGGCTATGGCCCTGATTATACAAGATTACTTTTCTTATGAAACATTACCTTGTTGGGGGGAGGAAAGAAAAAACAGGACTCATAGGGCAACCCTGGTGGTTGAAGAAATACTTGGCTGAGTTACTCTATGTCATTCTTTCATAGGATCCTGGTTAAATTCTAAATGCATGAGTGGTCATTGGTAAGTGGCAGAAAGGCCACTTGAGCTCTATAAAGAGAAGACTAATTATTGTAGAAGACATCTTTGCTGTTTAATCCTTCAGTGAATCCCAACTTAATTGACCTCAACTGCTGAATATGTAACAAGAAACATGCTTTGCCTTAATAAGCCATTGTTGACATACAAAGGAAGGGTCATGTAGATTGCTCTCCCTTTATCCCAGAATTACAACATTTCCTCATGCATTATTTTGGAGAGCTATAATTATGTTTCTATGAGAAAAGCTAATCACTCTATGCATGTTTGTGTAATTAGAAGTAACCTCATGCTGATGTGGAGAGGATACTGAGCATAAATAAATGAGTTCCAAGGTCATCAAACAATTTCTTATGATATAAAACATTCAGTCCTGGAGAAAAGATTGTTAAGGCTCAGAAATGAAATGACTATCACAAGGCTCACACAGTAAACAAATACCTAAGTCTCAGGAAGTTCCTGAAATTTAATACACCCATAAAACTCTTCCTCATAGTTATATAATTAAGAAGACTTCTGGGAAGGAGTGATTCTAACCTCAAGTGATACAAGGAGCTTTGAAGACACTGTTTTTCTCAGTTGTCACTCATGTTGGAGTAGTCTTTAAATGCCTCACTTCCAGAAGATCCTGCTATACCACTCCTGGGCATATACCAGAAGATTCCCCAGCATGTAATAAGGATACATGTTCCACTATGTTCATAGAAGCCCTATTTATAATTGCCAGAAGTTGGAAAGAACCCAGGTATCCCTCAACAGAAGAATGGATGCAAAAAATGTGGTATGTATACACAATGGAGTACTATTCAGCCATTAGAAACAATGAATTCATGAAATTCTTAGGCAAATGGATGGAGCTGGAGAACATCATACTAAGTGAAGTAACCCAGACTCAAAAGATCAATCATGGTATGCACTCACTAATAAGTGGATATTAGCCTAGAAAACTGGAATACCCAAAACACAATCCACATATCAAATGATGTACAAGAAGAACGGAGGAGTGGCCCCTTGTTCTGAAAAGACTCAGTGAAGCAGTATAGGGCAAAACCAGAACAGGGAAGTGGGAAGGGTTGTGTGGGAAAACAGGGGGAGGGAAGGGGGCTGATGGGACTTTCGGGGAGTGGGGGTCTAGAAAAGGGGAAATCATTTGAAATGTAAATAAAAATATATCGAATAAAAAATGGCTTACTCATCCAGATTTGGGGCCATAGTATCTTTGGTCAGTTATTAATGCCATATCTGAGATAAATAGATGTTTGCTTATATTTCCAGGAAAAGTTACATAGTCTGTACTCAACCCCATAATCCCATTTCTAGTAAACCCTGCCATCTCTCAGTATCCCTGTATTATCTCATGAACAATTAGAACACCATGTATTCTCTAGTAGTTATAAGAAAAATTTAAATACTGACAAGAACAGATACTATACTTGATCTTAGCCAAAAAGGCTAAGAAGCAATACTTTTGCTCATCAAACTGCAGTCTGAAAAGCCTTGGCCAATGATAAGTAATGGCAAGAACAATTCCTCATTCCAAAATTGGCTTTCATGGATAAACAAGAGGTTGAGATTACCTACCTGGTTACATGGTCCAAAATAGGAACACCTCCCAAGGAAGGAGTCTGTGAACCAGCTACTTTTCAGATAAAGCCTGGTGGCCCAGCTTTGTAGGGCAATGGATTCAAAAGGGCAGTAAATTACCATATAGAGCTTGGTTATTGTAAACTAGTTGGTGTTTTCTACACTGAATATGGAACAGATATGCATCAACAGAGTTCATGTTCTGTGGTGGAACCAGAGTGCAGAGAGCTGAGCAGCTGGGAGACATTGGTCTCAGGAGGACCCTAGAGTGGGCGGCTGCCATTCGGGAAAGTGTCAGTTACCTAGAGTCTCAGCAGAATATGTTCCTGATTCCACCATCATTTTCACCATTGAAGTAGTTTCCTACATAGCATTGATCATCCCATCACAGAGGTGAGATGTATCTACAGTGGGTACTTCATTTCTCCAAGAGAATTGCCCTGTTTGTTGTCAAAAGGAGGTGCTGATCTACTTTGCTGTATTCTCTGCATTTTTAAGGCAGAGTGCATCATTTACTAGTAGTAGTTTTGGAAATATTTCTCTTCATGTTCATTTCTACTGGATATCAGAAAGTATTGTCGGTACTCCATGTTCTGGTACTTCATTGTTTCACAACATCTTGTCTTCTGTGATTTTATGACTAAGTCTTGTATTCAAAATATGATTTTAAAATTTTCCCTCAAAATATGTGTAAATTAAATAAATAAAATATCTGCCTTTTTTTAAAAAAAGAACAATTTAAATATAAATTACCATCTCCAAAGTCACAAGTAAACAGACATTACAAAGTAATTTACAAGTGTAAAATTAATAATTTCACATTTCTCCAATGAGAGTTGAAATCAAATATATACAGGTATAATTTTTTCCCATGAGATAATTTTTTAAGCTCTTGTAGCAGTTAGTAGCTGTGAAGTACTCTGAATTCTGAGGGAGGAATTTAGTAACCAGAAAGCAGCTATTTATAAAAGATATATGCTCAGGATTTTTTTTTTTTTTTTATAACTGGAGGGAAAGTACCGAAGTTTAAAGCTCTGTTAAGTAGGTGGAACTATTTAAATTTTCTCACTTTCAAATTCCTAATTAATAAAATTGTGTTAATTAAGCTGGTATATAGGTATATGGGCTAATATGTGCTAATAGTTTATGCAAAAATCATTGAAATGTCTGGAAAGTTGTAGAGATTTTGATTATTGTCTTCTCTGTCATCAACTTAATAATTATAAAAATAAAATTATTTGTTTCATTTTATTCATTCATTATAGCATGCCAATGAATGGGTAGCACGAGGCCACTTTCAGACATTTGCCCACCGTTACGCTTCCTTTTAGTCATTCTGATTCGTGAGTACTTTCATATTCCCCATCTTCCTTTATAAAAGGATTCAGTGGAGCTAGAGGTACTGAGAACTCAGTTGGTTAATAGTTTGCCTATCATGAAGGAAGAGCAAAGTTTAGCTTCTAGCACTGCATATACCAGGTACACTAGTGCACATCTGTAATCCCAGAACACCTGAGGTTGAAGAAGATTCAGAAATTCAAGGACATCACAAACAACACAAGGTTAAGGCCGGCCTGGCATATATGAGATCCTATGTCAAACAAACAAACAAACAAACAAACAAACAAACAAACAAGAGTTCAACTAACATGCTATCTGATGTATTTCTAAAAAAGTTTATTTCTTTCATTTTGCTGTACAGAATTATAACCTCTTTAAATCAGCATAGATGTTAGAATAATATACCTAAATTGACAAAATTTACACAGGAATCCAAATATCTACATATAAGACACTGAGGGACCTTGCCCTCAGTTGGTTTTGATTTGTAAATAACATTGACAGTAGCCAATGGCTGGACCAGACAGAGATGGAACTTTAGGATTCCTGGGCAAGGGAGTGAGGAAGGAGTAGGGAGGAGATTTCTGCCATACTGAGAAAGTAGTAGTTGCCAGGCCTGAGAAGGCAGGACAGAGAGAGACAGCCAACATGTAGGAACTGGGGAAGAGTGGCTCCAGAAGGCCCCCAACTGGGTCTAGGGAAACAATGTAGCTCGGGAATATCAGATGGGAGGTGTTAGCCACATGGAGGTTTAGGAGTAGTTGTTTAAGGCATATTAAAATATAAGGCTGTGTGTGTGTGTGTGTATGTATGTTTGTGTGTATGTGTTAACAAGGGATGTACCAGTGCTGCTGAGATGACTTGAGTAGACATTAACTGTCAACTACAACAACTGGAGATGCGTTTTGATAGACTGAAGACTTATACCATTCTGAGTTTGCTTTCTCTGCATTCTGCTTGCAATTGGAGAAGTGCACATTTGGGATGTGCACCTACCTGGTGTTTGCAGCCATCTTTACTTACAATGAAGGACTCTTATTCCTTTGGAGTCATGGGCTAAACAAACCCTTCCTTCTACAAGTTGTCTTGGTCTTATCACAACAATAAAACAATAACTAATATAAACACTATAAGCAGAGTTTAATGAACTATTCAGTAGAGGCCTAGCTTGTGAGGTTTCAGAGAAGAGGTAGTCTATTGGTCACTGGCCTGGAGGCTATTCTTATATTTTGGGACAGAATCTGGTTACATTAAGTTGTGTCATGAGAACTTAAGTGAGATTGAATATAATGATAATTGATTAAATTAGCATAGTGAATGAAATTTGTAGACAAAAATTGTAGACAGCAGTATTAAGGCTGTCATGGTTACTGCTCATGCTCTGATTCAGACTACAGTAAGAAGGTCAGGTGAAAGAGGGAATTATATAAAAAATATTTGCAGTTTGTTTCAGAAATGAATGTATTTAAAGTTCCAGATAAGGCTGATGCTGAGAAAGCAGCTATAACTTTAGAAAGATTAGCACCTGTAGTGGTTTAAGTATCCTTGGCCCATGGGAAGTGCTACTATTAGGAGGTTTGGCCTTGTTAGAGAAAGTATGTCCTAGAGCTCAAGTTCCAACCAGTGCAGAAGAGACAGTCTTCTCCTGGCTGCCTTAAGATCAAGATGTAGAACACTTGCATACTCCAGCATGATGTCTGCCTGATGCTTCCATGCTTCTGCCCATGATCATAATGGACTGAACCTCTGAACCTGTAAGCCAGCCACAATGAAATGTTTTCCTTTATAAGAGTTGCCTTGGCCATAGTGTCCCTTCACAGCAATGGAAACCCAAACTAAGGTAGCACTATTAAAGCAACTACCATCTACTGCATTGGAAAGGTACAGAGGTATCCTGAGAAAACACCCAATCCATGGAAGGCTCCTTACTGAAAAATGCAGGTACATCTAAAAGGACAGGGTCTGCAAAGAGAGTGCTGCTCAGGATGCTGAAAATTGTCACTTAGTACAATGTTGCCTCAGGATCACCACATAGTCAGGTGGACTTGTGGTCCACGTGGGTCAGGATACATCCAGAGACTGCAGAAGAATTTGACATCATCATCCACATAATACTGGCTTTGTGGCTAAGAAAGATAGAAGGTTGAAGGGGTAATAGAATCTTGGTCATGATTCCAAAAAGCCACTGAAGCAAGGGAATGCCTGAGAGGGTCAAAGTTCCTGCAACAAGATCCTGATGGGCTACTTAATGAAGCTGTGATGATTAAGATTATGTGGAAATCTAAATGTCAGGATTTGAGATGCCTGGGCTGTTGGGCATCCACTGGAAAAAGCATCAGACATAGAGTGTGTTATGGTTTCAGCACCAATGTTGTGATCCTAAAAAGAGAAAGAGGTTTTAGAGGATATGGTATACAGCGGTGTGGGGGAAGGGGGTGCCTAGGCGGGCCCAAACCCAGGCATCCCTTCCCTCAAGGGACCAGACACACACAGACATGCTATAGAATAGAGTTTATTTAGGGAAGAGGATGGGAGTTAATGGGGTAGTGGAGGCAGAAAAACGCAGAGAGAGGGAGAGAGTAGAGAAGTCCAGGTTGGCCATGACCATGTGGTGAGAAGGAAGAGGGAAGGAGAGCCCAAGGGGGCAGAGAGATAAGAGAAGGGAAGCAAGGCAAGAGGAATAAGAGGTAAGAGAGAGAGAGGAAGGGCCTATCACTCTTTTATAGGCCAGGCCTACCTGGCTGTTGCCAAGCAACTGTGGGGGGGGGCATACCTGGCTGTTGCCAGGTAATTAATTGTAGGGTAGAGCTTAGACAGAAACCTAACAGAGTGGAGTTATCCCAAAGGAGAGACCACATGTGCTACAGTCATGAAAACTGGAAGGGTGGGAGTACCCAAGCTATTCAGAGTTCAGATGATTCTATCATGAGCCTCAGATGCTAGACCTGAAGCTGCAGGATTTGAGGTTAGGTGTTTTTTTGTTTTCAGTTTGCTTTGGTCTTATCTTTCTTTACTATGACCCTATTCCCCCTGTTGGAATTGGAATTTTTTGTTGTTGTTGTTGCTGTATATTTGATGTAACTACCTCATTTATTATTTTTTTAATAAGTAAGAGAGGCCATTAAATTTCACTTGACACTTAGATTTTGGATTTGCAAAAGACTGAAAAATGTAAAGACTATGGGTACTTGTGGAGGAGGAATAAGTGAATTTTATGCATTTTAAATTATGGGATAGCCATGATGAAGCTATGAAAACAATGGGTAGAAGTTGATGGCTTAACATGGTATGTTTAAGTGTTAGGTTGGACTTACAGTGGTTAATATTGCCAATTTGACTAGATCTAGATTCACTGAGGGGGTGAGCCTCATATTTGTGAGGGATCATCTAGAACAGGTTAATTAAGATTGGAAGACACACCTTCAATGTGAGTTGTACCATTCCTTAGCCTGCAGTCTTGGACTGAATAAAAAGGACAAACAAAACTGAACACAAACATTTGTCTCCTTCTGTTTCTTGACTATGGAGTCAATATAACTGACTAGCTAGATCCCATCACCGTCCTTTCCTTGCTGTGACAGACTATACTCAAGAGCTATAAAGCAAAGTTAGTCCTCTTTCTAGTTGCTCTGCTCAAGCGCCGTATCATAGAAGAGAAACAAAAAAGTAAGTCATACTCACACTTTCATTTATCACAAGTTTGCAGTATATTCCTACATCCTCACTAGGTATTAGACCATCTAGGCATTAAGCTATTTAGTAATAAAACTTGCTCAAGTTGCCTTGCATGACCAATGATGGAAAAATAGAGAGGCAAGCACTGCATACCCTAGCAATATTCCCAGCTTCTTTTCACTGGTAGTAGTGAGACAAGGCTTGACTAAGTTGCCCATGTAGGACTCCAGCTTGTGATCCTCAAGTCTCAGAATCGTGCATAGATGGGATCATATGGCACCAGTTCCTGCTTGTCATAATTTCTTTTATAGTTTATTACGGGGACAAATTCTGGCATATCACTTGACTCCACAATTTTCGGGAACTCTAATTGGGAAGTTACAAGTCATACTGAGAGGAAGGATTTACTTTCAAATTGAATAAAGGGCAAATGAAATCTGAAGAGGAAATGATGATGATGATGAATAATGAGGGAGATAAAGAGGAGGAGGACGAAACAGGAGGTTGTATTGATTGTCAAACTTTAATAAGGATATGATGCCATAACTACTTTCCATATTTGAAAAGAGAATGGATTCAGATTGTAAAAAGGAGTGTCAAAGGATAGTATGACATGTATAGGAAAAAAAAAGATACTCAACTGAAAAGACAAATACCATGCTTTCACATGTTTATGGAATCTAGACGTCAACCTCTCTCTTTCTCTCTGGCACTGTGTGTATGTGTGTGTGTGTGTGTGTGTGTGTGTGTGTGTGTATGTGTGTGTGTATGTGTGTGTGTCTGTACATGCATGCATGAGCACATGGTTTTGTTGGATGAAAGCAGAGACTATGAGAAAGGAGAAAGACGATATAAGAGAAAAGAAAGTATATAAGATAGATAAGTACATAAGATAGTAAATATATGAGTTTAGAAGTTAGAAGTGGACCTGTCCAGAGAGTACAGAGGTGCAGAGAGGATAGCAAGAAAGAAGCAGGGGAGGGTGCAGGGCAGTACAAATAAGAATGACGTATGATGATATTTATGTGTAAGGCTTTGTTGTCACAGCAAACCCCATTTTCTTGGAGAACTAAAAATTAATTAAAAATTTAAAGAGAAGAGCATCAAAGAGCTGGTGCTAAGGACCCTAACACTGTCCTTTTAACACCTGTTCTTTTGTAAGTGGTGTATCCTAAAGACAAGAAGAAAAGTCGCAGCTGAAGAACAGGTAAAATAACAGTGTGTGACTGAATGTCCAACCCTCAACAGGACATGTCCAGCTGATAAATTAACTTAGTTTTCTTGAAAGCAAATACTACCTGAAATATTGTGTTTGTGTCTGTATACAGGTTCAGAGCCATCAGGAGGACTGCAAGGAATATAATCCAATAACAGCACAATATAAAAACAGGCAGGAAAAAAATAGTAAAGCTAAATAGCACCAACAGATCATGTTGCATTTCTAGACTTAGAAGATATGAAAATACTGAGGCCCAGGGAAGGTCAGAGTGGGGTATCAAAAGATGGCCAAGCAGAAAATGACCTAATGGTTCTGCAATGCTTCTGTCCCAGCACTCTGCTATGACAATAGACAGCCTTGGCATTTAAAAGTAAAGAACACTATTGTTAAACCACTCAATAGACAATACGGATTTCCCTGAAGAACCAAATCTATTTTTACCAGAGCAAAACATTAATCCATTGGGTTATATAAAATGCTATCAACATTCCAAAAAAGAATTTAAGCCAAGGAAACAAAACAAAATAAACTCTCATGTGCTGCAATGAGCAAAAACACCATATCCCATTCAGTTTGATTTCCTCGGGGACTTCCATGCAATATTTATACTTACTCAAACTTGACAGATTTCTTTTGATAAGTTTTCACCCACTAATTGCTCTGGAAGTGACAGACAGTTTCTGTCCCATTGGCAATTTGTAACAACGGAGTAAACAGATATTTGGAATGCAATGTTTCCAGTGATTGTGGAACTTCTGATGTTCAGTGGAAGAGACTGAGGCTAGTTATAATGTGCTGCTAATTAAGGCAGAAGGATCTAGTAATGGGCTGCTGGTTTGGAGCATCCAAAGTTACTCGAAATTCACTCACATCTTCATTTTATGAATAGGTTTTTTATTCTCCTCTGCGGACTAAAAGTATTGAATGCTTGCCTACTGTCTTTTAGAAAATAAACTAATTAAGTGATATTTCAGATATACGTAATCATTGAGCGGAGCTACCCCAAGTAGATGCCTTTTCCTGATGGATACCCTTAACTTTTCCTGAACCCAGTTTCTTTCCAGAGTCACATGCTTATTGCATTGACTTCTATCCTAATAGTGGTAAATGTATCATATTTTAAAAGATGTCTTTCTTGAATCCTCAGGTTTTAAATGTGAAAAGCTTGTGTTTAAACCTTTTCTACTTTACAGATTCAGAAAGGGAAACCTAAAGAAAGTTATGAACAGAATAGGATGGCAGTTTGGCACCCAGCCTAGACAGGGATGTAGGGTGTACTCAGTGTATGAGAGTAGGCTTTGTTACACAGATATATTTTATCATTATTGTTATTGTTAACATTATTATTTCTATTACTATTATTATTATTTATTTTGGAATTAAAGCATGTCTATTTTCCTTATCAGGAAGTTGAAAGAGTAGAATGAGATGATCTCTCCATTTTTCTGCCATTATAGTTTCATAGTTTTGATGTAAACTTCAACAAATTTTACAGCCCACTTGTCAAAGAAATAAAGTAAGAAAGACTCTCCATAAGAACTGTACAGGTTGTTATTGTTGAGTCTAAAATTTCTATCAGTAGGCTAGAGAGGTGGCTCAGCAGTTAAAAATGCTTCCTGCTCTCCCAGAGGATCCAGATTCACTTCCCAGAACCCATGATAGGCGATTGACAGCTGTGTGTAATTTCATCTTCAGTAGATTTGATATTGTCTGGGCACAATGTACACATATGGACATACACACACACACACACACACACACACACACACACATACATGCACATACACCAATGGCTCAGTTGGTTGAATCTGGGTTGTTTTATAGAAAGTCCAGTAGAATTAATAATACTCAAGAGATTTTTAACAGCAGGGTATCCTTATTGTTTGTCAGTGTTATCAATACCTGATTTACTTTTTGTAAAGTGTCTATGAGGCTGAATTTGGACTGAGACATGATGCTTTGAAAATAGGTATGAAAGATGTACTTGGAGCAAATTTGCAAGTGAAACAGCCAGTGTGAACATTACCATTCGTTCACTGTTTTGTCAAGCACTTGACAAGTGCCGACTATTTATATTTATAAAAGCTATATTCTTGGCACAGGAATGGACAATAGTGCTCACAAATGCTTGGAGGTGCTGAGGGAGATGAATTGGGATCAGTTAGTAGTTTTCCTGAATAGTGGATGATCCCAGGGTAGACTGGAAACATTGACAGAGTCTAATCTTTAGTGTTTACCTCAGTGCATTGTTTAGCAAAGTACTTTTTGCTCTTTATCTGAAAACTAAGGAAATAAAAGGAGTATCTGTCTACCCCATCAGAGACATTCATTAGTCACCAGACACAATGATGTAAACCTTTGAGATTACATGATCATATCTTCCCTTTCCTATTAAAATACCACTTAACTCAGGTGTTAAGTTGCTTATCTTTTTCTGAATTTGGGAAAAAGAAAATGTTGTAAGTCCTAAAAATGTTGTAGTTTCCAAAAAAAAAAAAAAAAAAAAAAAAAAGAAAAAAAGAAAAAGAAAAAAAAAAAAAGAAAAATCCATTACTTTCTCTCCCAGAAAAAGAGAACTGTGTCTGAAATCTCATCGGTTAAGTTAATTAGCACTGATGATCCTGTATGCTACACACTCATCAGGAAAATCCAATGAATATGTTTTTATGAGGGATTTGTGAGTTACCCACAAAGAATGCTCTAGGCGATCTCTACCTATACTGAGACACTAAGAAATAAATTTAAAGTAGTATGTGGTTTGTGCTCCAATAAGTAATACTTGAGGAGACATCAATACCAAGGAGGATACAGCAAGGAGATCAAATTTACAAGCATAGAAAGAGCATCTACCTTTTCTACCTTTATTAATTAGAAGATATATTTATGTGTACTTAACCCCTATAATTTCAGTGATAAGCCTTTGCAGCAGAGGTCAGTGAAACTCTGGCTGTCACTAAAAGGGCACCTTATTAAGAATGCTCTGTGCCATGAGAATTTGGTACAGATTGTTCTGGGCATCAGGAAAGATAGTTTACCATTATTTATCAGATGAAGGCGTGCCATATATCTGTCACGTGAACTGTAAGGTGTTACCCCTATAACCATGGGTCACCGTTATATATGATTTTGCTGCACATATTTAGAATTATTCTCAATACAGTATAATAGGTGACTTGCTGGAAAAGCCCAAACATGAAATTGTCCAGAGTCCATTGATTGCTACATCCCAGATGTCACTAATAAAAAATTCCAGACAAAATGTGTTTCATCCACAAAATTATTTAATTACTGTATAAAGTTACCCATGGGCCATGTGAATATATGCATATGGCTTACAAGTAAGTTTTTATGTTGAGAGTTAGTGTCTTATCCTGATGATATTTGATTATGTATGTGCAAATAGTCAAGAATTTCAAAGACTAAAATATTTCTGGTTCCAGGCATTTTGGATAAAGGTCATTCAATCAGCACTGACTTAGAGGAACAGAACAGAACAGAACAGAACAGAACAGAACAGAACAGAACAGAACAGAACAGAACAGAACAGAACAGAAGTGGCAAGGCAGAGATTAGATTAGTGCTAAATCTCACCCAACCTTGTGGCGGCATTTCTAAAATTAAGCCTCTGACTAAGGGGCTTCTGTTTTTTCCCAGGATATTTTTAGTACATGTGACTTACTCACCAAGATGTGGCAATGGGGGGTGTGGAAAGGCAGATGGCCAAAGTGCCATTTTCTAATGCTCAAGAGTCCTTGAATACAACTCTGGATATTGCTTAAAATTTCCTCAATTTTATACATTACTTACTTTCTTGTCACTATTTTGCTGGGAAAAATTGAGCATTTTTCTTGAGGGTGAGGGTATTCCTTGGAAATTTGTGAGTGGAGTTAAGGGATTTAACTTAAAAGTAATTTAACACATTGGTATGATGGAATGAAATACGAGATCCACATGAATTATAATGACAAATGGAGAGGCTTCAACTAAATCTTACTCTTAGAGCTGATTGCGTTGTGATGTACTCTTAGCCTCCCAGGGTAGATTCTGATGCTCTTTTGTTTTTACAGATGTATCTGTTAAAAAGTATAAAAAATGTGTTTTGATCTCCAGCTAGAAAGCCCTGGGTAACTCAAACAAAGTGTGTGTGTGTGTGTGTGTGTGTGTGTGTGTGTGTGTGTAAGGGTAAAAACTTGTGCAGCCACTATGGAAATGTGCTACATTTACCATTTACACAATGGAAGGTTATTCATATGTTTAAGAAATGAAATTCATAGGTAAATGGATGAAGCAAGAAACAATCATTCCAGATGAAGTAACCCAGATCTGGAAAGACAAACACTGCATATTTTCTCTCATTTGTAGATGTTAGCTTTGAATTTTCAGATATTTGTGTTTCATCTGGAATACCCATTGAGATCAGGAAATTACTACAGGGCCAAGAGGAGAGGCTTTCAGGAGGGAAATAGAATGCACTGGTTTAAAGGGGTAAATAGGAATAATGGAACAAAAGTGTTAAAATGGAGTGGGGAAATGTAAGTAAGGTAGAAGAGGAAATATAGAGAAGGATTAATAACACTAAAGACATTTTGAAACGGTCATATGGGCCAGGCGGTGGTGGCACACACTTTTAATCCCAGCACTTGGGAGGCAGAGGCCGGTGGATTTCTGAGTTCAAAGCCAGCCTGGTCTACAGAGAAAGTTCCAGGACAGCCAGGGCTACACAGAGAAACCCTGTCTTGAAAAACACCAAAAAAAAAAAAAAAGGAAGAAAGAAAAGGTCATATGGAAACATAGTATGCAGGAGCTGCTTACATACACACACACACACACACACACACACACACATGTACACACACACATCCACATGTGTATGAGTGATCTAGATGCTATAGTCTAGGAACTACACTTGCATTGACTCCTGACTTTAAAGACTTGAATACATGATCTGTCATTTCATCAGAGATGCCACTGGCAGAAATGAGTCCCAGTGAGGAGCTGGTGATAAAGTCTCCATTTTTCCAGTCTATTCAGCTTCCTAGGGATTACTTCAGGCCATCAGGATACTCAGGTAACTGTTCAACACATGTGTTAGGGTATAGAACCACAGAGAGAAAATGGGACTGACTCTCTACTGAAAAATTCCACTGGCATGGTAAGACAAAATATAAAAATAGATTATGTGACTCTTTTAATGAGGTAAAAGTGGAGTTGGTACTGGAAGCACAGTCAGAATGATCCAATCGGCTCAAGATGGCCCATGCAATCAAGCTGATAGTTTTAGTAGATTTTTATGCATGCACAGAAACAACAGGAGATGAAGAATGTTACTTTCAGCTATTTATTAAAAACATGGTATTTTAAGAAATTAAAGATAGCCTATTTTATAGAGAGCTTGAAGACTCTGGTGAAGTTCATTATAGAGACATCTTGAAGCATGAAGATAGCTGGTGTTTAGAAGTAGACATTTTTTTGAAGCAAGGATGCCCTTTGATAATCAAATATAAATACTTTGGATACCATAGAAACTCCATACTCATATAGAGATGCCTATCAAAGTTCAATATCAAGCTCAGAAATAACACCACTCTATCTGGCGGTTGAAAACAGAAGAAAGCAACTGATAAGCAATTCTTGGCTCAACAATTCAGAACACCTCACTACCTCAGAAGTCCTCTAGGTTTCACCCAGGTTTCTTTAGCTTTGGGAAGAGCAGCTCCAACTAGCCTCCAAGTCTATGGATCTGAGTTCACTTCATCACCCTATCACTCCACGCCATTTGGTCTATTTGTTCAACTTGCATTTCCTGTTCCTGTGGCAAAATTATTTGACAGAAACAAGTTAAGAGAGGAAACGTTTGCTTCAGTTTGCAGGCTGAGGGTTCATTATGGAAGGGGGCATGATGTTTGGTGCATGAACCTGCTTGTCACATTGCTTCCACTCATAGGAGGTAGAGATGTGACTGCTCAATGATTTTTTTTAATTTATTGATATATTTATTTACATTTCAAATGATTTCCCCTTTTCTGGACCCCCACTCCCCAAAAGTCCCATCAGTCCCCTTCCTTCCCCCTGTTTTCCCACCCAACCCTTCCCACTTCCCTGTTCTGATTTTGTTCTATACTGCTTCACTGAGTCTTTTCAGAACAAGGGGCCACTCCTTCGTTCTTCTTGTCCATCATTTGGTGTGTGGAATATGTTTTGGGTATTCCAGTTTTCTAGGTTAATATCCACTTATTAGTGAGTGCATACCATGATTGATCTTTTGAGTCTGGGTTACCTCACTTAGTATGATGTTCTCCAGCTCCATCCATTTGCCTAAGAATTTCATGAATTCATTGTTTCTAATGGCTGAATAGTACTCCATTGTGTAGATATATCACATTTTTTGCATCCACTCTTCTGTTGAGGGATACCTGGGTTCTTTGCAACTTCTGGCAATTATAAATAGGGCTGCTATGAACATAGTGGGACGTGTATCCTTATTACATGCTGGGGAATCTTTTGGGTATATGCCCAGGAGTGGTATAGCAGGATCTTCTGGAAGTGAGGTGCCCAGTTTTCGGAGGAACTGCCAGACTTGCTCAATGATTTGATATCTCTGTCTTTTATTCTGTTTAGGACTGGCCACTGTTAGGATGTATCTTCTCACCCCAGTCTAAAAAATCTTTTGCAAACATACACAGAGCTTTGTCTTCTAGAGGATTCTAGACTTTTGCTGATTATAATCCCTTTTGCAAAGAGCCATTTTCTGTTGTAAAAGTTATATTTCTCAATACCAACATCATCATCAACAACAACAACAACTAACTGTTGCTTTTTGTTTTTTTTTCCTGAAAGCAACTAACGTACTATTTATTTAAAATACTAAAATTCTATTTTCCTTGTATTTGGATGGCTTAGTAGTTCATTCCTTCTCTATCTAGTGGGCTTCAGTATTGCACACAGAAAAGTATACATACAGGAGGAAACAAATACTTTTCTTTCATTTCTCTGATTCTGTGATACTCAGTAGACAACAGTTGACTTGAACTAGACTTCTGAATGTCAGAAACTTTCCTGAGCAATGATATCACTATTCAACTCCAGATCAAATGTGATATTCAGAAAGTTGCTTATAAATGGGAGGGTATGAGATATTCATTAAAATTTTGATAGTACATTGAAACCATTGAGATCCGAGGAAGGCAAAAGTTCTATAATACTGGGAGCTGTAAGTTTTAAATCACGATGCCTAAAGTCTTTTCCATTAAAAACAATTCTTCCACTCCCTTTTCTCCTCCCCTCCTCTTTCTTCCTCTTCCTCTATTTTATTTTTTCTTTTGTTTTCCCCAGTTCACTGATGCAAGCTTCTTTGGAAAATATCTGAATGATTGGCTGTCTAAGAATGAGTCACTAATAACCAGTAAATGTAAAACTGAAGCATAATGAGAGGCTGAGGCCAGCTTATATCCCATAACTGAGGCTAACAGTCACATGGAAATGATGCCTCTTGAGTTACCATGACACCAGTGACATGGCCAGATCTCAGCTACCCAAATGTGGCTGCCAACTCTAGCCTAAGATATTTCCATGCAAAGAGGAGAGATTACACTGCTTCTCATGACTGAGATTCCTCTTCATAAGGTTATTTATTAAAAGTACTTCAGAAAACTCATAGTTATTTTCATAAGCCTTTTTAGCTTAAGAGCTAGAATTTGAACCCAGGGCGTTGTACCTGCTAGGAAAGGAAGGTACTACTGAGATTCATCCTTGGTTCCTTAAAGATACTTATATCCATGATGTCATTTGTCATCTTTCTTTATTTAGATATGGATAAAATAGGAGATAGGCATAGAAACTTAGATATAGGAAAGAGAAAAGAGTTTACAAAAACCTGATAAGATGAGATAGGGTTAAAATAGGCACATCTTGAGAAGAATAAATGCATAGGAACATAGGGTTATGCTGTAGCATAATCAAATTCTGTCTTGTTACTGTAAGCTTAGTACTTTCTGAGGACAAAGAGAATTATTCAACATGGAACCAAAAGGGATACTTAGAATTGATGATTTGGGATAAATGTGGAAATGTCAATTAAAGTATAATTGTTTACATTTTTAAAGGCTCTAAGCAGTAATATGACAGAGTAAGCTTCTAAGCAGTAACAACCAATTCCCATACAACCCATTAACACAGACTTTTCACCAAATTATTACAATTTTATATCCTCTTCAATTAAAGATGTGATCTAAGAATCAGATAGTTAATATTCAAATTCTCAGCATTTATAGATTAACTCTTAGTCAAAAATTTCAGTCTCTCAAAATCTGTCTGTCTGTCTGTCTCTGTCTATCTGTCTGTCTGTCTGTCTGTCTCTCTCTCTGTGTGTGTGTGTGTGTGTGTGTGTGTGTGTGTGTGTGTGTATGTTTATGTGCACAAATCAGGGTTTTAGTCACATTTGTTTCTATTAGAAGTGTGTTCTAGTATTGTGTACATCCCAGCCTAATTATCTCTTTCTTAGAAATTTGTCCTCTGTTGCTCATCAAGACAAGTGTTCATATATGTACGGTCAGTAAGAAGAATGAAGATGAGTTGTAAGATTGAACAATTATTACTTTATTGTACAGGGCATTTATTGTCCTAGCAAGGATCATGTGATATAAGGTATCCAATCTGACTTGACCAGAAAGGGACCTTTGAGCCTTAGGACTTCAGTATTTGAGGTGATAAACAAGTGCTTCCATGCCTAATGAACTCTGACAAAGAGGTGGTCAGAGGAGGCAAATCAATCAAAAACCCACCTGATAGCACAAGGAACAGACAGACATCAGTTGGGCTCTTCAAGGAAATTAACTGAATAGAAGCATTCTTATTTCTCTATTTATATCTATACATTCATTTCCAAAAAGGCTTAAGTGTCCCCCAAATCCTAGGCTTTAGTTCCCTTTAATCAAAGCATCTTGGCCAATACAAACCTATGGGATATCTTCTTCTTAGAGACAGCACACCTTGCCTCCCATAGTTAATAGTAACACTTTACTCTTATTTATACATCTGCATCCTTATTTTTGTAAGGATGTATTTAGGAAGTCCTTGTGTACTAGCCTGCCATATACCTACCCCCATTTAGACTAGTTCATTTTAAGATGGCCTCTTAGACAAGGTAGATTCATACCATGGCTCTTCTAACTCTCCAAGGCAGTAAAACAGAGACCGACTTGAAAGAAAACTTTTAGGAGAAAATGGTATATATTAATGATATCTCTTTATTTGGTATCTAAGCAAAATCATTATTATCTTTATCCCTGCATTGACTATAATAGCTATCCTGGGATTTGAAGTTAGGTGCAGCTAGCCCTGTAACCTTGGTTTGCTATAACTCTGAGTGGAAAGTTATATTCTATTTAGGACTCCATTTTTCTCTTTTGAGTAATATAAATAATAATATTGATCCGCATAGTGCCATTGAGGGGGTTAAGTGAAATACTGTAAAGACTAATTATAATTATCTCAGTATCCAGGACATATTATTTTTTCCAATAAACACTAAAGGTTATTATGATCAGTGAGCAAGGAAATGATGATGAGAATCATTTGATGAATTATATAACCATTCCAGTGCATTTAAAAAAATCAATTCTAAATCATGTACTTATGTCAGAGGAACAGGATGGGACGTTAAATTGACAGAGCTGTACACAGCTGTACACAGCACTGATATGTCAGGATAGTACTTTATTTCTCTGCACTTATATTCACCTATGTTAATGCATTTGATTCATGTATGAAATAATGCTGTCTTCACCCCATGCATAAAAATGGGGAACAGAACAAAAACATGACATGTCAAATGTAACCTTAAACAAGTCAGTCAGAAAATTATATCTTCTACCCATCTGTACAATGTCTATTTTACTAATCCACTGCTGTAGCAAAACCATAAAATTAATCATAAAACTAATATGTTCTCTCACCTTCTAAAATCCTATATATGAAAGGATTTGGTGATATGAAGATCAATAGAAGTATGCCATATAATTAAAAAATAATGCATTTGGGACTTAACTTAGACCTTACACTACAGGTTATGACTGGAAACCATGGTAAGGGAAAAAACTCTCTTACCACTTTCCTTTGTCAGAAGTTGGGTAAACATCTAGAGAACAATTAAATACTTTCCTTTCCTTCTTTCCTTTCTTCTTCCCTCCCTCCCTCCCTCCCTCCCTCCCTCCCTTTTCTCTTTCTGTCCTCCCACCCTTTCTTTTCCCTCCCTCCTCTCCTTTTCTCTCCTCTCCCTTCCTCCACTACTCCTCTCCTCTTTTTTCCTCCCTCTCTTCCTTCCCCTTTTCCTCCTTACTATCAGTTCTGAAACCTATTACACTAGACTTTTGCCAGTTGCACTTTTCATGCTGAGTTGGACAAGGCAGGAGGAGGAGACATGTTCCACTGGACTCTGCAATCTTCTCTAGATCACTTCATCTCTCTAAGCCACAATTTTCAATTTTCTCACATGTGAGGAAGAGATAACAACCCCTCACTTCATAAGCTTGATGGTCTAATGGGACCATACATGTGAAAACAATTTGTAAACTATAAAATACCAAGCCTGGGTGAGAAATCATTAAGGGGCAGGGATTACGGAAAGATTTGGACTTGCCTATAAAGCCCCACCTAATTGGTATTGGCTGCCAGCATGCTGGCTCAGGATTTAAAGGATGTGCTAGAATTCAGAAGGAAAAGGAGCTGTAATTGATCTGTGATGACTGACAAGGGAACAAGAGTGGCAATGCCATGCGTGTGAAGAATATATAAGGCGCTGCCTGCGTAATGAGTACTGGCTAGAATAGAGAGGGAAGAGCCCTGTATAGGAAAGAAGGCCCAGCATCTTGCACACAGTTTCTGACTTCTCTCTTCCTAGAACATTCTATAAAGTGGCGATTACTTTAAAAATTTAGTGTGTTGTCACGAGGCTGGAATTAAATAATGTATGTATTAGAATTCAGGAAAGTAAAAAGTAGCATTCAGTAGAGACAGATGAAGAGTATTAGCGAATTAAAAAATTACATATGCAGCCACTACTTACCACTAGAAAACAGTTCTTTTATGTGGATGAAAAGAAAATCTAATTATTCTTCTACATTAGTGGCAAAACAATACAAACCTTATGTTGTTAACTGCGTGTTAGTAAAGATATTTTTTCCCACCTTCGATTCCTAGCTCTTTATCTGTCACTTTAAATTGGCTGTTTGACAGATGTTCAATAATTGACATAGCTTATCTTTGCCTCTCAGGCGTCTTTCCTACACAATTGCCAGCATTTTCTGTTACCATAGCAACTATAAACATTAATGATTATTCCAACATGCCATGGGGATTTAAACACATTCTTAAAAGTTCCCTCAGGAAAGAAAAGAAAATCTATCTATCTCTGGCAAGATGGAAACTATTATATGATTTAAATTCCCAAGTTATTATACTTATTTTGGATAAATACATAAATCTACTTTTGTAGTTTTACATAAGTAATAATTTTCCTTCCCTTATGATGAACCAAAGATGTTTATGAGAAGTCAGAAATTTGTTTTCCCCAGTGTAAAGTGGAACAGTTTATCTGGATATATGGTAAATAAGAAAAGGGGAGGGTATTTATTCTCAATGCAATGATGTCAGCATTTTTTCACAAAATCTGGGGGCACGCTCAAGTCCCTCCAATCTTAATGGCTCAAATATCCCAAGAGTATGTGTGAGGACACCTGTCCCAACCATGCCCACTAACTTTAGTTCTAATAGCATAGATGGGGTTACTACTGGCACTACTTTGAAAGTAAATATTCATCTGAGTATTAAACTGAAAATAGATGAAGCATACAGAGCACTTTCAACAGAAATTTCAGGCTGGTGGCTTGATCTAGAAAAATCACTGTCTCTTGTTTCCTATGACACTATATACCATTTAAAGAAGGAATTGTTAACACTGAGATGGAAAGACCTGCTAGGCATGGTGGTGCACACCTTTTATGCTAGCACTTAGCTATCAGAGCCTGGCAAGACCTCTGTGAGTTTGAGGACAGGTTGGTGAACAAAGTGAGGTCTAGGCTCGCTGGGGTACATAATGAGGTCCTGCTATAAACAACAACAAAAAAAACAAACCTCATGTAAATATTGCACTTACAGCTTCTGTGTAAGACAGTAACCCAGGCAGTACTGAGATCCTCATCTCTTTAAGGTAATAACGGGGCTGAGATCACTAGTGGCTGGATTGTTTAAATAGTCTTGATCTTAAACCACCTGTATATCCTGATCTGGTGAATTTTGGTCGAATAAATTTCCTTTAGAACATATGTATATAAACTAATTCCATGTTCCATCATTTGGTTTGGGGTAATATTTCTTCCCCTATAGTTAAAACTGGTAGGTTTATCTCAATTTTTCTAATTAACCAGTTCTCTCCAACTCTCAGATGTACTGGTGTCTTCAGCAACAGACTCCTATTCTACATTGGCCATAAAATTATTTCCTGTCTGGTGCTACTTTTCTTGACCTTCATTTATTAGAAGTGGTTCAAGGATTGGCACATCATTCAAATTGGTATATGATAAACAGTTTACATCTTCTGTTAAAATTGTTGGAGACAGGGAAGTATTTTTTTGCTGGGTTACTAGGCAGCAAGAGGCAGCCTGAGGAAAGCAAAGTTAGGGGATCAACAGATTCTAAAATCAGACCTCTTCAGACACCAAATCTAGCTGTGTCTTGTGGGAATTTTCTCCCAACAAACTCCCATGATTTTAAGAAAGCTTCTTTTAACTGGGATTTAGCATTACCAAAAGCCTTCTAATTAGGAGAACTACTAGAAAATTGTCACAGTATTGAAGACTATCACAGAATCTTCACAGGAGACTTGTAAAATGTGTTCTACCTTCTTAAGTCTATTGAAAACAAATGCTTTGCTTCCCCTTGACAACCATGAGTCCTGCTCCTGCAATAACACGTCTCTGGCCCCTCTGCTTTAAACTATGTTGTCAGAAAAACCAGGCTAAGACTTAAGCTATAACACCACACCTGCTGATGTGGAACATAGCTATGTGACCTTGGACAGGTCATTTGACCATCTGGATTTGGGATGGTAGTTAGGTCTATCTAGGTCAGAACACCATAGTAGGGATGTCAAGCAGGTTGGTATTCCTATGACTATCTCTATCACATGTTTCTTCTGATGTATGCTGGTCAAGATTCAGGAGAGATACAAAAGGTTAGAAAATGTTTTTCTTCATTAAAACACTTATCAAATGTCTCAGTGTTTATCAACTACATACTAGGTAGTGGGATGCTGGTGTATGATGAGTCTTAACAGGACAGACACATGGTAGCACATTGCCAACAGTCTGGGTATTCTGCAAAGGAGTGTGTGTGGCTGCATCTGGGCCAAGGCTAAGCACTCCAGAGTTATTTTCAGTCAACTTCAAAAGCACAAAACAATCACCACCTGACAGGTCAATGTTAGCTGCAAGGGACAAGATACCTATAATTTTAGCATCCCTCCAGTCCTTCAGATCACAAATTGCTGGGTGAACATTGATTAGCTGACCCTCTTTGATGACACCTGACCCTGGGTGCACTTGCTCTGCTTGTGGTAAGAGTCTGCACTTTTCCTTTTTGCTCCATATAAGCTTCTTAACTGAGACCCGATGAGCAAAGGGGTGAGGTCTGTCCTCAGTGGAATTGGCTTTTGGATAATCAGATGCATCCTTCACTGACCTCTAATGGATGGGTGCCAAGGTCAGTTTAGCTCTTCCAAGAAACTACAAAGTCTATATTGTTTGTCTTTTGCAACATTTACCTTTCTCTCCTAGGGATGGTGAATAGTTGAGAGGACAATGAGATAACTTAGTGCATAGAGCTACAGTTACACACTCCGAACAGCGGACAAGAAGAGAATAGATGGAAGACAAGTATTGATAAAAAGTGTTTAATAATGTGGGCTCTGGAACCCTGCCATAGTGAAAGGTAAGGAGGGGTTATTTGATAACCAAGGCAAACAAATACCTGTGGCAGATAAGAAGTGAGGGGGGTGAAAGAACTTGTGCATATTTTTATACTATGAAATTAGCCCAGATTTTAGTGTTGTAAAATCTCCAAAGGCACTTCTTAGAATGATTAAAAAAAATCAATAAATGCTTGGCCTGGGTAGATGGCTCAGTGGTGAAAGGTACCTGTATCCATGCCTGACAGCATAAGGTTGATCCCCAAGGCCTTCAGAGTGGAAGGAGAAAACGGACTTAAGAAAGGTGCTCTCTGACCTCCACATACATGCCATGGCACATGCGCACACATATACATACACCTAGTAGATTAAATAAAAGGTCTTTAGCTGTTTTTAATAGACATGCTCACAGATGCTCTCAAAGGAATCTCAACTGATCACCGAACTCACACAAAAGGCATGCTTCTTGTCACTAGATCCCAGTGATTGAGACACCATGAACTGAATGAACATTACTACCTCTGAAGTATGCTGAGATTTATTTTGAGAAATCTGTGTGATAAAAGATCTAAATGAAAAGCATAGAAGAAAGAAGTCTAAGGAGCTGCTGGAGCACAAACATTAAGAGCATAAGCATCAACTGAAGCAGATTTAAGTTCTAAAAACAGCGCAGTTCTCAGTCATCTGCTCTCCCTCGGGCTCATGTGGAAGATGGGGATAATGATTGGGCCTTTTCTCCCAGAATTGTTCTGAGGATTATACTTTCTTTGCTGCTCTCAATATGTCTTTAGCAAGATCACAATTCTTGGTTTCTTAAGCTGTTTTCAGAAATGCACAAACTAAGCTATTGAAATGTCTCAGCAGGAGAGATGCTTGCTGCCAAGCCTTCAACCTGAGTTCCACCTCAAGGAGCCACGTGAGAGCAGGAGAGAACTGCAAGTTGTCCTCTCACCTTCACACACATGCCACAGTACCAGGAAGTTGTGTCCCCAAAGTAAATTATATACAAATGCAAAATCATACTGATTGTATACTTTAGAACTGGAGGGTTTGCTGGAGAGTTGAAAAAACTTGGTTAGGAGGTGGAAGTCATAAATATGTGTCATATTTACATCTGAAATATTTCATGAAATCAACTCAACTCAATGTTTATTTTCCATAGTTTATATGTTAATACTCTTATTTAAGTTCATTTAATATTTCAACAATGAAATCTATTTCACCAATATTTCATTACATTGCGATTATGCTTATCATTTGCTTATTTGTTTAAATTTCATCATTTATTGGAGTTTTCACTTCCAAATAATCTGTATTTATCATGTGTCATTCACTGTCATTTTTGGTTTTGCTTTTCTTAAAAAAAAAACACATTTATGTTTATGGCCCTCATCATCTATGGCAGACTACAGAGTTCATTCTAGGGTCATGAGAGTGGGAGAACTGGCCATGTTCCTCACTAGCCCCAAAACTCCAGAGAGCATGTCCTGCCCCTCACCAAGGCGGGTTAAGAGCTTGCCCTGGTTAGGGGGGTTTCAGGTAAGTGGCCCTCAAGTCCAAGTGTGTGAAAGCAGGAGAGAGGGCAGCTGACCGTCTGAGATACCTCTCATGCCCAGATCCAGGACTTTGAATTGGTCCATCCCAGCATCTACCTTGTTAATGAACTGCTGGTGTGCATGAAGGGGCCAGTCCTACAGATGCAAAACTACAGGATCTCCATGACACTGGACACTAGGATATCCTAGTCCTCTGAATGAGCTTCCAGTATTGTCAGGCTAAACATGAATCTTCAGGCATGGGGTGCCTCTATTTACTAACATCACCCGTAACGTTAGTAAAGGAGAGGTGGGTTGAAAGAGCCTCTCACTGTCTTTAAAAATAGCTACATTTTTCTTCAATGTCTCTTAAACAGACTTTTGCTCATTATATGGTGCATTTACTGAACATCTCTGCACAGACTTCTATGAGGGCATTCTGAGCCATGTTGCGGTTGGAGTTGTTTCCATTAAGGGATCCTAATGGTGTGCTTTACAGGTATGATGGCTGATCCAGGAATGATAGAGACAGGAAAGTAGGTGGCTTCTGTGTTTAAGTGGCTTGAGTTGCACATTTGGTCATCACAATAAGAAAACTAACTAATGCATATCCTCAGATTCTACTGAAACTTGAATTTCTATGACTCGGAAAGCATCATCAAGACAGCTCTTTGCCAGCCAGCCACAAACATTTAATGTTGTCTTAACTGCTTAGTACTACAGCCTAATATAGCCCTGGTGGCTTTAATATAAAATGTTGTAATTGCAACCATGAAATTTCTCACTCCGAATAAACACCATTCTCAAATAGGAACCTTCTGTCATGTAGTGCTAAACACTAGTAAGAAAACAAAAGCAACACAGAGAGGGATGACAAGCACTGTTTTAGAAACTTCAGGGAGGAGGTGAAAAGGAGCAGAGATCTGAAATGAAAGGTTGCAAGCCTTGGCATCTGAGGGGGAGGTGCTCCCAAAACTAGAGAACAGGCCCAGGGTCACACTTAGCAGAGTCAAGCCCTACTGGCCTTGTGAAGTAATATAGAGATGAAAGAAACTGAGGGAGAGATTGGAAGGACAACCAGGGGTCAGTTTATGGGGACTATTGATTGCTTGGCTTAAGTGAGAACCAGATACTTTATAAGATTAAACACAAGGAAGCCATGAGTTGACCTATGCTTTGAATGTTTACCTTAGTTCCTAATGATAACAAAAGGCTAGAGCAGAACAGGAACGGAGGTAGGGATACTGGTTAGCAAGAGGTTGTTAAGTATCTCAATTATTTGGTCTAGGCTTGGAGTGGTAGAGAGGGATGCTTTCAATAAGATTATGTTGTGAAGATTTTGGGAATATTTGAAGAAGCTATAATCAAGTTTTTCTAAGTTTTTCTAAGGTTGTATGATAGAATAAGGAAAAGATGGTTAACTAGACTGTCTCTCAAATTTTAATCTTGAGCCACTGAGACTGGAGTTCTTCCCTGAAGTGTGGAAAACGACAAGAGGATAAGATTTAGGGTGAAAAATTGAAATCTTGGGGTTGACTCTATTATATTTGAGATACCTTACTATATAGTATAGTAACTAGATAGGTAGCCAATGTATATATGCATCTAAAGTTTAAAAGCAAGAAGGACTAAAGAGAGACATTAAAAATATTGTTATCAAGACAGCATTTAAAATAATGTGAAAGATAGAATCATTGGTGAGGAAGCATATGCTGACATGAAAGGCCTGGGACTGGAGTCTCGGGACATAAAATACTATGTTAAATAGATGAAAAAAAATGACAAGAAAATGAGAAGCCATCAAAAGAGACGAAGTGGAAAACCAGTGATCTAGCAGGCAAACAAAGCTAGATATAGTCCTTTAGCCAAGGGAAGAAAGCATTTCAAGAAGTTTAGAGTATTTAAATTCATTGACTACTACAAACAGGTGGGAAAAAGTGAGAAATGAGATTGCAACTTTACTATCAGGATTATTTATTATTATTATTATTATTATTATTATTATCATTATTATATAGTTCTAAAGTAGATGCAAGAATCAATTAGAGATATAAAAGTAACTGGTAATGTTTCTCGGTAAAGATAAGCATAAAAATCAAATCATGGAGTCCAGAATTTTTCTCCTTTAAAGATGAGGGATGCTATTGGTGAATATTTGGGATTATATGTATGTGGTGGTGTAGAGAAAGAAAAAAACTACTCAGTAAAAGAGAAAGGAGAAATATACAGTCAAATCAAAGTCCTGACTGAGGGGTTACTATAGATGGAGTCAAATTCATGTTAGGGGCCCAGAAAGCTTTAATGAGTACATTCTAAGGAAGGGGTACAAAGTACCCATCACCACAGTTGCTACCCAACACAAAAACATTAACATTAATTGCTTGGATAATTGTGATATTGATTTTCTGGTGTCTCCTATGGCTTACCCCAATTTGCAAGTCCTTTATGTGAATCCTATTTTGAGTCTACAAGCTTTACAACTAGCAGATTTTCATTGCTCCTAAATTAAAGACCATTCCTCAAGATGGCCTCATCAGGGTTGAATAAAAATTGCTGTGCATGCTGCACATGCTAAGCACTCAGTTTTATTACAATGAAAGTGTTTTTCTAACTTCTTTCTTTTTAAAGGTGACTAGATAGGGTTCAAGTAGAAATAGTGGTGAGTACAAGTAATCCCAGTGCTGAGGTTTGAAGATAATGATTTTTATAAGTAAATAAATAAACAAATAAATAATTAAATGTACCAGAGGACTAGCTTTTATACACTTTTAATTTGTTTTAGTCCAACTGGATAAGGTCTTTTTAAAAAGTTTTTAAAAGTGATTATTAATTTATATTCATTTTATGTGCATTGCTGTTTTGCCTGAATGTGTGTTAGATCCCCTGGAACAGGAAGTTATAGACACTTGTGAGCTGCCATGTTGGATCTGGGAATTGAATGCTGGTCTTCTAGAATAGCAGTCAGTGTTCTTAACTGCCAAGACATCTTTTCAGCCCCCAGGTCTTCTGCCTTAAAATTATGTGTTAGTGGGACTAGCTTAGTCCTTTAACAGTTAGCATTCGACAACACAGATCAAATTCTCATTATGACAGAAAAGATTAGATTAGTGCCTACAACTAAATCATCTATGAAACATTTCCTGAGTGAAAAGCTCAGTGGAGGAAGGACAAAATCCTATAATTGCTCCTCTTACCATAAGTGAGGCAGTTTTAATAGCTACAAGACACAGGAACTTCCAATTGAGTTCCATCCACTCCTATGGCCTATACATCACACACCAAAGAGCCTCTGGCCCTCAAAAATTTGTTGAAAAAGCTGAAGAATGGAATACTGTCCCTGAGCTGCTTACTACAGGTACATCTGGTTTAGAACCAGATTTAGAATTAGTTACTTCATTTCTTTGTTGTTGGCAATGATGGGATCCTTTCCTATCTCTATAGAAGATAAAACTGATAGAAGCATAGTTGGAATAAGAAAAATGAAACAGGGCTGGAAAGATGGTTTGATATGAAAGAGTGTTTATACCCCCTGTAGAGGACCTGAGTTCAATTTCCAGCACCCACATCCTGTGGCTCACAACTGCCTTTAACTCTAGCCCCAGAGGAACTGAAACCATTTTCTGACTTCTACGTGTACCTACACCAATGAATATATTCTTCCCTCCTTTTTTTCTGGAAACTGTAGGATTGGAAAAATCAAGCTAGTTGAGTCATTATAGCACATTATTATGTCAGATTAAGAAGCAAGTTCTGTTAAGAATGTAGTTATAATAACTATACTGGAATCTCTGCACTGTCTGTGAACATAACCTTGCTCCAGAAAACAGAGTCAAAGACAATCTACTCAGAAGCAACAATAAAATGTTACTAATTTCTGCTTTTATATGTGGACATGTGAAAATGTTCTTGGGATCAGAAGAGGGTATCAGCTTTCTTGGTATTAGAGTTATAGGCTTATGTGGGTGCTGGGTAGTGATCATAGGTTCTAGGGAAGAGGAATTATTTTATAAAAAGCCACTTTTTTCCAGTCTCCAGGGGTAACTTTTTTGACCCACATTCTCTGGGCAAGGACAATAAAAACAAATGAGTTGGACCGAATCCCACCTAACTCCGAAGTATTTCCTTTAATGTTTTTGTTTGGAAATTTATTGTAATAATTAAACAATTGTTGATCACTTACAGCTTTGAAAAGTCCTGTGCTATTTTTTAATGGGTAGTTCTGCATGTGAATGCAGAGTAGAAGAGGAGAAGGTAGCTTGGCAGTCTTCTTGTTACTGAGCACAGATACAAGAGTCTCACTAGTAGGAAAACCTATACTGTCAACATTCTACTCTTCTTTACTAGTCTTTAATAGTATTTTAAATACTTAACATTGGAAAATGTACACCGCATGATTTTTCTTTTTAATGGAAGAGGAAAATGAAGCAAGTATAACTTTAAGGAAGAGGAACAGAAAGTAAAATAAGAAACAAAAAAGGAAAAAGAATGATCAGGAAATTCCTGGAAACTGTGAGTCCAGTCTCACACTTTTTTAGAGATAAAGCTATCATGAGCATCTAATGGGGTTTGGTATTTAGGACATGTATGAAGAAGAATGTCAGCTCTGTGAGCGGGCAAAGATGTTGTTATTAAAATGACTATTCGTATCCAGTGTCTGGTAAAAAGTGACTACATTTGCTTCTCCATAGGCAGTGACTTTTGCCACTCAGCTTTTTATGCCAACTCTGAAATGTGCCAAGTTTATAAAAATGTTGCAAGCAACTTTTTAAAAAGATGCTCATTGTCCATGTTAGGGAGTTCAACACATACCTACATGAATTTTAAATTGGTGTTCATGTATTCTTGAGATAATACATGGAAAAACAGAATTAAAAGAAATGGCATTGTATCACTTTCGAGAGTACTTAAGGGCTTCTCCTGAGTACAAACATCTGGACTGTTTTGTTGGCATGTACTCTCGAGATGTTCAGTGAATCAGATGCCAAGTGTGACACAGGATAGTCAAATTCATTTGATGGTCTCATTGAACTTAAGAAGGAAGTTACCCTTGGGTTCATAATGACAACTTGCTATTCTCCTTTGATGAAATTTATGCTAAGTAGGTCTTCTGACTCTTCCCTATTCTCTGTCATCTCACAGATGTCTTACTTCAGTTCAACTGCTCTATGGACTCCAAAATTTTCAGAGATTTATCCTGGACTTCCATTTTCTATGATAACTTCATAAAGTATATGACAAGAGAAATGATGGAGAGCACAGAGCTTTGGAGAAGTAAACATTAACATGCAAGTTTTAGCTCTAAGTTTTGATCAAATTTCCCTTTTACTTCCCTCTTCTCTTCTCTCTCCTCCTCTTCTTTATTCTGTTAGCATTTTTTGAACCAAAAGAAAGTACTATACATGTTGGAGCATCTTTTTTGTATATGTTCAGGAGTCCTCAGGTACTACCATGTCCAATTTTCTGAGGAACAGCCAAACTGATTCCCAGAGTGGTTACACCAACCTCCGATCCCACCAACAATGCAGGAGTGTTCCTCTTTCTCAATATTCTTGCCAGCATTTGCTGTCACCTGAATTTTTCATCTGAGCCATTCTGACTGATGTGAGGTGTAATCTCAGAGTTGTTTTTATTTGGCATTTTCTTGATGACTAAGGACTCGAACAATTCTTTAGATGCTTCTTGACCATTCAAGTTTCCTCAATTGAGAATTCTTTGTTTAGCTCCATACCCCATTTTTAATAGAGTTATTTGATTTTCTGGAGTCTAATTTATTGAGTTCTTTGTACATATTGGATATTAGCCCTCTATCAGATACAGGATTGGTATAGATCTTTTCACAATCTGTTGGCCATTTTGTCCTGTTGATAATTTCCTTTGCCTTACAGAAGCTTTGCAATTTTACGAGGTCCCATTTGTCAGTTTTTCATCTTAATGCATAAGCCATTGGTATTCTGTTCAGGAACTTTTCCCCTGTGTACATGTATTTGAGGCTCTTCTCCACTTTCTCTTCTATTAGTTTCAGTGTATCTGATTTTATGTGGAGGATCTTGATCCACTTGGACTTGTTCTTTGTATGCAGAGATAAGAATGAATCGATTTGCATTCTTCTACATGCTGCCTGCCAGTTAACTCAGCACCATTTATTAAAAATGCTGTCTTTTTTCCACAAGGACACATGATCCACTATGTTACTAGCATCCTTATTTATAATAGCTAGAAGCTGGAAAGAACACAGATATCCTTCAACAGAGGAATGAATACAGAAAATGTGGTACATTTACACAATGGAGTACTACTCAGCTATTAAAAACAATGAATTCATGAAATTCTTAGGCAAATGGAACTAATAAATATTATCTTGAGTGAAGTAACCCAATCACAAAAGAACAAACATGATATGCTCTCACTGATAACTGGATAGTATCCCCAATGCTCGAAATACTCAAGATAAAATTCACAAACCACATAAAGTTCAAGAAGGAAGAAGACCAAAATGTGGGTGCTTCAGTCCTTCTTAGAAGGGGGAACAAAATACTCATGGGAGAAAATGTGGAGACAAAGTGTGCAGCAGAAACTGAAGGAAAGATCATCCAGGGATAGATCCACCTGGGGATCCATCCTGTATATAGTCATCAAACCCAGAATCTATTGTGGATACCAAGAACTGCATGGTGACAGGAACCTGATATACATGTTTCTGGAGAGGTTCTCCCAGAGTCTGACAAATACAGAGACACATGCTCACAGCCAACCATGGAACTGATCATGAGGTCCCCAATGACAAAGTTATAGAAAGGACTGAAGGATCTGAAGTGGTGTGCAACTCCATAGGAAGTACAGCAATATCAACCAACTACATCCCTCCCAGAGCTCCCAGGATCTAAACCCCCAAACAAGGAGTACATATGGAGCAACCTATGGCTCCATCTGTATGTGTACCATAGAATGGCTTTGTTGGGCATCAATGGGAGAAGAGGCCCTTAGTCCTGTTAAGGGTCCATGCCCCAGTGTAGGGGAATTCAAGGACAGTGAGGCAGGAGTGGTTGGGTGAGGAAATACCCTCATAGAAGCAGGAGGAGATGGGGAATGTGATGGAGGGGTTCTGGGGATGGAAATTTAGAAAGGGCATAAAGTTTGAAATGTAAATTAATAAAATATCCAATAAAATGACTAGGCAAAAAAAGTACTATACATTACAAAAAATTTTCAGTTTTCAGTTTCTAGCCCTAAATCAACTTTTATTTTTACTTGCATTTAATGTAAATTGATAATAAAAATCTAGTCTAAATAACAAAATACTTAAAAAAGATTTTTGATTTACTTCAGAGAATTTCTTTAAGCCATTAATTGGAAAATAGATGTTGACAACATAGTTGTCACATTATAGGACAATTGCTTCACAAGAATAATTCTTTTCAAATAATTGGGCTTTCTCTCTAGGGATACAAGATAAGAATTAGAAATATATCTATGAAATAAAAATTTAGGATCTGTGTGTCACTGTGTATATGTGAGGTTTTTATATATATTAATATATATATTTAACTGTCAGAAAGTAGGGAGAGAATGTCATTAGTTTGACAATCACTCATCACTTAGCATTTCTGGGAATATCATTTGAGAGAATAACCTGCCTGGTTTAGATTTTATGAAGCCCCTATGAGTTACAGATGCCATATGTCTCTTCTCTGCCTGTATCTCTCATATGACAGACCCAGTGGCACATAAAAGGGGAAGCACAGGGTTTTGGTGTGGGGGATTCATGCCTTGTGGGGGAACAGTCCATTATTAATGACAAAAGTCTCAGAGTAGTTAATGCACAATGTCAGACTTTCCAACTTGTGCACAGTCTCCTTGGGAAGCAGTGCTGACAGATGTGTTGAAGGCAGAACTACAAGTAGAACAGGTAGTCAGCAGGGGATCATTAGTTCACTTCAAGTTCTGGGGCTCCTGGGTGATTAAGAGGTAACAGCTTACATGAGTCAAGCATAAATTACATTTCCAAGGATCAACACCCAAAATGCTTCTTCTTTTTCTTCCTGCACAAAAGCATCAAGTCTCAAAGGCAAACACATTCTATCAGTCTGTCAACAGACTCTCAAAACTATTTCTTCTATGTACAAAAGGAACTGATTCTACTGTTCATTTGTCTTGTGATAATCCATTTATATTGTAATTTGCAGTTTCTATTGGAAATGGATTGAAAACATGGTAGGCTAAATGAAACAGAATGACCACATCTATTGTTCAAAGACACTTGTGCATGGCAAACGTGAGATCTTTTAAAGCTAGGATTAGGGAGGAGTAATTTTATTTTTACCTAGTTCCCTCTTGAACAAGACTTCAGTGTCATGTGATCGTTTCAGTAGCACTGCATGAAAGGTTATATACTTTAAGCTTAATGGAGCTACTCTGAGATCCGAACTGGAGAGGTCATGTGTGGTTCTTAACAGTGGAGTGTCTTCAGTGAGGCTTCTTCAGCAAAGCCTTTCTTAGTAGGAAAGCAGAAAGAACAGCCTACTATAGCATGCTGAGCTCTGGTCCTCTGCTTTTCATTGACACTTGATTCTTCACTGTTCATGTGCTCTCTGGAATGTGAGTACAAGTTAAGAAAACTCATATTAATTGCATTTTCAGCTCTTAAAGGCTACTGCCAGGCACATAATCTTTTGCTGGAAATTAAGAAAGGTTGTCCAGCTGCAAATACAGACTACAAATACAGAATATAGCAAATATAGACTGCTATCTCCTATAAATTCAAACACAATATATTTGCCATGATACCTGCTTGTAGCCTTTAGACCAAGTGACTGTCCTTTTCTCCTTTTTTTTATTTCAATTGTGCATGCCTGTGTGTGTGCACATCTGTGTGCATATGTGTGTGTATGAGTATGTGTGTGGGGTATGCATAATTCACCATAGAAAGGCAAACTGTATGAGAAATGCTGAGTGCTAATTTAATACTCACTGAATACTCACCCCTGGAGAGATTCTGAATGGCTCCAGGCAAAAGCAAAGTGGATTATTGACAATCCAGGCATTTTTAGTGATAGCCATCTCTCAAGGAAAGATGGGAAGGACAGCTACTTTAAATTGGCTATATTAATATAAATATTTTTTTATATTTTTTTATTTTTATTTTTAAAGAGCTATATAGCTTGTAGTAGACCCATATGCCTAGTCACCATGGCAAATTCTAGTGCTAAGATGTCTGGTTGTTTTATTTTATTTTATTTTATTTTATTTTATTTTATTTTATTATTTTACTTAGAAAATAAATATTAAAACAAAAACCTCCCATGCTCATGGATTGGCAGGATTAATATAGTTAAAATGGCCATTTTGCCAAAAGCAATATACAGATTCAATGCAATACCCATCAAAATCCTGACTCAATTCTTCATAGAGTTAGAAAGAGCAATTCTCAAATTCATCTGGAATAACAAAAAACCCAGGATAGTTAAAACTATTCTCAACAACAAAAGACATTCTGGGGGAATCAGTATCCCTGACCTCAAGCAATACTAGAGAGCAATAGTGTTAAAGACTGTATGGTATTGGTACAGTGAAAGGTAGGTAGATCAATGGAACAGGATTGAAGATCCAGAAATGAACCAACACCTATGGCCACTTGATCCTCGATAAAGGGGCTGAAAACATCCAATGGAAAAAAGATAGCCTTTTCAACAAATGGTGCTGGTTCAACTGGAGAAGAATGCGAATTGATCCATCCTTGTCTCCTTGTACTAAGCTCAACTCCAAATGAATCAAGGACCTACACATAAAGCTAGACACTCTGAAGCTAATAGAAAAGAAACTGGGGAAGACCCTTTAGGACATTGGTACAGGGAGAAAGTTTCTGAACAGATCACCATTCTGTTCAGAATGTTTGCTCTAAGATGAAGAATTGATAAATGGGACCTCATAAAATTACAAAGTTTCTATAAGGCAAAGGACACCATCAAAGGACAAATCGGCAACCAACAAATTGGGAAAAGATCTTCACCAACCCTACATCAGTTAGAGGGCTAATATCCAATATATACAAAGAACTCAAGAAGTTAGACCCCAGAAAACCAAATAACCCTATTGAAAATGGGGTACAGAGTTAAACAAAGAATTTTCACCTGAAGAACTTCAGATGGCTGAGAAGCATCTTAAAAAATGCTCAACTTCATTAGTCATTAGGGAAATGCAAATCAAAACAACCCTGAGATTTCACCTTACACCAGTCAGAATGGCTAAGGTTAAAAATTCAGGAGACAGCAGGTGTTGGAGAGGATGTGGAGAAAGACGAACACTCCTCCACTGCTGGTGGGGTTACAAATTGGTACAACCACTCTGGAAATCAGTCTGGTGGTTCCTCAGAAACCTGGGCACCTCACTTCCGAAAGATCCTGCTATACCACTCCTGGGCATATACCCAGAGGATTCCCCACCATGTAATAAGGATACATACTGCACTATGTTCATAGCAGCCCTATTTATAATAGCCAGAAGCTGCAAAGGACCCAGGTATCTCTCAACAGAAGAATGGATGCAAAAAAATGTGGTATATATACACAATGGAGTACTATTCAGCCATTAGAAACAATTCATGAAATTCTTAGGCAAATGGATGGAGCTGGAGAACATCATACTAAGTGAGGTAACCCAGTCTCAAAAGATCAATCATGGTATGCACTCACTAATAAGTGGATATTAACCTAGAAAACTGGAATACCCAAAACATAATCAAATGTACAAGAAGAATGGAGGAGTGGCCCCTGGTTCTGGAAAGACTCAGTGTAGCAGTATAGGGTGAAACCAGAACAGGGAAGTGGGAAGGGGTGGGTGGGAGAACAGGGGGAGGGAAGGGAGCTTATGGGAGTGGGGAGTAGGGTCCAGAAAAGAGAAATCATTTGAAATGTAAATAAAAAATATATCGAATAAAAAAAAAAAGAAAAAAGAAAAAAATGAGCTATATAGCTTGTAGTAGGCCAGTATGCCCATTCACCATGGCAAATTCTAGTGCTAAGATGTCTGGTTGTTTTATGTTATTTTATGTTATTTTATTTTATTTCATTTTATTATTTTATTTAGAAAATAAATATTAAAAGGTCATGGAAAACTGTATCCTACAGACAGATTCCTGAATTCAGCTTTCTTCTTTTAAGAAGACATTAGGAGTAAAAATGTTTTGGCATACAAAAACAACACAGAAGAAATCATGCCATACTGAAACCCTATGAACTATTCTTTCATTCAATTTTTTGCCCCTGTGCCTTCTAATAACTGTGGGATTCCCTTTCATTTGGCAGGGCGCAGGAGTGTCTTTTTACTATTCAGTGTGTATGCATGAGTATATGTGTATTCACACATGTGGTTTTTGCATTTGTGTGCACTGCACATGTGTCTGTGCTCGTGTGGAGTCCCAAAGTGTACACATAATGTTCACAAAGTGTTCTCCTCAATGGCTCTCTGCTGTACTTTTTTTTTTCTTTTTTTTAATTGATATATTTATTTACATTTCAAATGATTTCCCCTTTTCTGGACCCCCACTCCCCGAAAGTCCCATCAGTCCCCTTCCCTCCCCCTGTTTTCCCACCCAACCCTTCCCACTTCCCTGTTCTGATTTTACTCTATACTGCTTCACTGAGTCTTTTCAGAACAAGGGGCCACTCCTCTGTTCTTCTTGTACCTCATTTGATGTGTGGATTATGTTTTGGGTATTCCAGTTTTCTAGGTTAATATCCACTTATTAGTGAGTGCATACCGTGATTCATCTTTTGAGTCTGGGTTACCTCACTTAGTATGATATTCTCCAGCTCCATCCATTTGCCTAAGAATTTCATGAATTCATTGTTTCTAATGGCTGAATAGTACTCCATTGTGTATATATGCCACATTTTTTGCATCCACTCTTCTGTTGAGGGATACCTGGGTTCTTTCCAACTTCTGGCAATTATAAATAGGGCTGCTATGAACATAGTGGAACATGTATCCTTATTACATGCTGGGGAATCTTTTGGGTATATGCCCAGAAGTGGTATAGCAGGATCTTCTGGAAGTGAGGTGCCCAGTTTTTGATAGGCACCTCTTAATTACACTCAGAGCTCCCCAGTTCAGCCAGACTAGCTACCCAGCTAGTTAGAGGCAAGCACCACTCCTGCCTGGTGTTTTGTATAATCTCTGTTGACACAAAGTCCAGTATTCAGATTTGCCCAGTAAGTGCCTTCTGCATGCAATTATTTTTCCCAGTCCCTATGTTTGGATTTTAACTTATAATTCATTATGCTTTAAATATGAGATATGGTTGGAGTTTTATCTATTTATCTTGGGTAGGAAGAGGAACTTGCTTTGGGTTATTTGTACTCTGAAATACCTCTCATTCTATGTAATATTCTAAAGTGTTGGTTTGTGAACTGCTAGGTAATATCAAATTTACTTAATATTTCTGGGACTTTTCCATCTCTAAGATGGATTCTGTGTGTTTGTGAAGTATTTAACATATTGCCTGACATGTCGGCAGTGTGTTCCTAACACTCACACGTGACATCATTGCTTCTTTTGCTGTCTTTGACAAGTTCGGGTGCCAGAATTAATCTAGTTTCTTATGATAAGCCTCTGACTTGTCTGTTTCATCTTGTCTTTGCTCTGACATGAATTATTTGGCAAAGGAATTACTGTAAAATTTGAAAGATCTTTCTCATAAAATATTTTTCCTAAGATACTTGAAAGAAGTAAATCCTTAACAACTTTCAGTTCCTTCCGTGAAAATTGGTCTAGTTACCAATTCTTGGTTCAATCTTACTAGATCATTCATTCATACAGATGTTCAAATGACCATAGAATAAATTTGTGTATATTTCTCTTTAGACTTTGCCTTTTATATAAAATTATTATTATTTTTATCCTGATGGTGTGAGTTTGTCTTTTATTTGGAGAGAGCTGCCTTGAATATATTTTCCTATGTCTCTCAAAGCTTCATTTGAACATGTCATGTGCACTCTTTTTAATTTTGATAAATTTGTCTTTTATGTTCTTTTCATCCATGTCTTTTGAATGGTGCTCGTTTTTCTGGTAACTTTATTAGGCACATACTTGTTACAGATTTTGATTTCTTCAGAGTTTGTTTTGGAGGTTGGGAAGCACAGCTACTCATACACCTTTGAATTTCCTCTATTCAGGAAAGATCATCTACCAAGCAGCTTCAAGGACAAAAGGAAGCAAATGGAATACCAAGGGATGAAGTGGCACTTAACTAGCCATCCAGATCATCTTCAGCTGAATCAACACTGACAATGACTGGCACTGAAGATGTCACTGGGGTGGTAGATGACATAGCTATTTCACCCCTCTCATCTTTTTATCACCTCTTAGCAATAAATTTTAGGAGATGGAGTCACATGAGAATAAATTTTTCATACATTCTGCAAGTATCTATTATCACTTATGCCATATTTAAAACATTGTTTTCTGGCATCTTGCATAATGAAAATATGAGTTGAAATTTACACAGATTGATTTGTTGTAATTTGTTGTGAAATTCTTGTCATCTATAACAAGATTATTTAATCTTCTTTATTTAATTACATTATTGAAATTATTATCAAATATTATTTTAATTTGTTCTTTTTAAATTTTGATATAAGAACAATTATAGTATGAATTATATAGGTAAAAGAAAAGGAACAGGCTAAACAGACCTGTGGTTGCAGCTCCATTTTTGCCTAGAATAAGCAGCATCCTAGCTTTAGTTGGCAGTATCACTCAACTACAAAAAATTTTAAATTAGTCCCTGTGCATTACATCAAAAAGAATAGCCATATCTCAATATTAAAATTTTCACATCTTTACTTTCATACTTTACAACAAAATTAACTAACAATTATGCTCTAGAAATTCCTCTTTGTATATCTCAGTTAGTAGTTTTATCTTTGAAACCCTATGTGCTAAATTATGTAAATAGATTTTCTTCATGGTGATTAGGATTTTGGCATGAAATTACCTTTTCATAATTAAGTGATTTTATAATTGTGTAATGCGCTCATAATTTTATGATTAGTTAGATTTGTATTAGAAAATACAAATCTGTTGCTTGCAAAATAAGTATTTTAGGCTTTTACCTTTTGGTTAGAACATGCATATACCAACTCTGAGCTTTCTGCTTTTAATGTAGAAATTAAATGCTTAGCTCTTTTGTGGTAAGGTATATAGCGTCACTTATTTTCTGTAGCTTTTCCAGCATGCCTGTTGTATTCATCTTTAATTTTCTCTGATTAGATTACACCTATTACTATGTTTTAATGGTTCTGGCAGTTATACCCATAGTCATGCTAGGCAGGAACACTAACACTAGACTGTGTCATTCATTCATTACTTAAATGATTTTATTGTTTTCTAAAGTTGAAAGCCACTTCTCTTTATATTTTTCTCTGTTTCCAGATGTTATATTTTCTATTTATTAAAATAAATATTAATAGTGTTTTACTTTCCCTAAAAGAGGAAAAAAATTCACTATTATACTCAAAATTCACTATTATACTCAAAATGGGGACAAACTGCAATGGATTGTTAAATAGATAAAGGCATTAAATAACAGGATACCATGTATATGCTGAGTCTATGTCTTTATCAATTACTTTGATGACACATAAATTGGAACTTTATTCTCCATTTCCATATTTATGAAGTTTCTGATCATTATACTCTCATACTGAATTTTGTATTAAAAACGTATCTAGTAAGTCATGCTTATCACTAATTCAATTTTCTATAATGTTCATTTGACTTTTTACTGACTGTGCATTGCAGACTTTAATTCTTTCTAATCTTTGCTAGGTCCTTTTAAGCCACATTGTATATTACCAGCAACTCTTTATATTAGCATCCTTGTTTTGTACATAGAATCCATGTTTCTTTTTTTCATTTTTCTTTTTTTTTTTTGTACAAAGATGAACATATAGC
Organism: Apodemus sylvaticus; assembly: GCF_947179515.1. Classification (NCBI taxonomy): domain Eukaryota; kingdom Metazoa; phylum Chordata; class Mammalia; order Rodentia; family Muridae; genus Apodemus; species Apodemus sylvaticus. The sequence goes on along the minus strand of NC_067473.1, from coordinate 137,894,353 downwards.
AGGGACAAGTCTTTCAGTCATTCTGCATCTTCTGGTAGCACCCTCTTAACATGTCATTATTGGTTGTGTTTTGTATCTTGAGTCAAAGTCTCATATTTCCTTTCATCACAGAATATCTCCTGATTTTATCATGAATTTTTAAAATTTTGCACTTTATGAACAAGTTATTGTTCTATCTAGGTCTTTAGTTCTCCAACCATCAAAGGACATGGCATTTTGTTTCCACAAAATGACTACACTGAGCTGTCAGATTTCTTATGTTAGATCTGAAGTTTGAAATACTTTGACAAGCATTCTGTTTTTGAATTACTATCACCTGGCCATTAGCGTTTGGTAAGAGTCGGAGAGTAATGATAGGATTTTCTATTGCTCCATGGCTTCCTTTTATAGTAAACCACAACACAGCCTTAAATCCCATCCTAATATGCCGTGTCAGTGCCTTTTAAAAATGATTTGTTAGTTTTAATTGTGTGTGTGTGTGCACAAATAGCGGTGTTTGTGGAGGCCAGAAGAAGGCACTAAACTCCTCAGAGTCGGTGTTCCACATGGGTGTGGGTTGCCTGATCTGGGAGCTGAGTACCAACCTTGGGTTCTCTGCAAGAGTAGTTCATGCTCTTAATCATTGAGTCATCTTTACAGTCCCCCAAATCAACCTCTTTGGAAACCTTCCTACTCAAGCATCACATACTATATTTCCTTTTATTCTTTTTCTCCACGTTCTTAAACTTCAGCTTTAAACTTCATAAGTCTTACAGGAATCCTTGTCAATCCAGTGTTTCCTATTTCAAAACAGTTACTGACTTCTGTCCCTGCTCTCTCTCTCTAATCAAGAGCAAACATCTCAATATGACTATTTGATTAACTCCATATATCACTAGGCATGAGGATCCATTCTATACTATGCTATTTCATCTACATGTCTGGTACCTCATGGGTTCTGTCAAAGTCTCAGATTTTAACTGAGCAAGGTATTCTAATCTCTTCTCCCTTGAGCTCTTAATTTATATCCTCCATTGCAACCACTAGAACTGAAAAAGCTAAAACTTTACATTTGAAAGAAATTTAGCTATATCTGTCTCATAGATGGAACTTAAAGCTGTCATATCTGCCTATATTTTCAGTAAGTTGGAACCACAGAATAAAGAAATATGACACCTAAATGACCCACAATTTGATTTTAGAATTCTTTACCTTTTTAAAATTAACCATCCCTCAGGGTAAAGTATTACATCCTCAGCTGCAGGTGCTTATAACTTAAGTGTGATGGCATTTTTCCGGGAATGTGAGTTGAATTGAAGGAATGAATCAGTCTGTCCATTCCAAATTGTTTCACAATGTACAGAAACTTTTGGATATTTCTTCATTTACAATAATTATTTAATTTTATGTGTATGACCAATGTGCCTGCATATATGCATGAATGTACAATATGTGCATGTCTGGTGCCCATAGAGGGCCTAGAACATGCAGTTATGAATCATGTGAGCGCTGGGAACTGAAACCCAGATCCTCTGCAATATCATCAAGTGCTCTTATGTGTGAACCCTCTTGCCAGCCCACTGTTACCTAAAACGCTACATTATGAACTGTAACAACCTCTCCAGCTGTGCCTGCCATATGGATTTATGAATTCCTGTGGAGTACTATTATGACACATCCCCTTTTCCATGGGTTCATTTTGAGAGTGAAGATTGTGATAATGTGTTAACCTGCAACTAACTAGTGTGAGAAAAATGTAGTATGTTACAGAGTGAGAAGGGATAAGTTTTCTTGGCTCACTGTGAAATGGATAACTTATTTTGTGAACAGTATCTGCTTAAGATGCCATGATTATTCTCTGAATCAGGCTGTGAATTAAAGACCTGGCACAGTTTATAATGGAGGAGAGTTGGTCCCATATAAACACTGCACTTTATTTGGGATTTTATAATTATTCTACATGTCTATGAGTGCCAAAATCCCAAACCAAAATGGTAAACTCAAGTCAGCTAAGTTTGCAGCCAACTATGTTGGCATATCAATGGGCCCTGACTTAGAATGCTGAAGTACGAATGTTTTTAATTCAAGGACTGTCAGAAGCCATAATAGGCCAAGCTAATATACTAGCAGGTGATCATCCTGAAATGCATGCTTCGGATTATTATATAATCTGTGACAGGTGAGCCCGCATTCAGCAAGGCTGTGTGGAACTAATTTTAGGAAAGATTTCTGTTATTAGTATGTTTTTCCTGTTATTATTACGCATATACAATAATCAATAAGTAATAGCACACCCCTTTGGAGCAGATCTCTTCAAATCCACAAAGATGTACTATCTTATAGTAGTGCTTTGTAGAAAAATAGGTGACTTAAGTTTTAATGATGATCCTATAAGAATTCCTAAAATTATATCTGTGATTATTAAGTTCTTTTATAATTGGGACTGCTACTAGGATCTTTTTCTGATAGTCGAAACTGCAATGAGAACTCTGTCAGTCTCCCAAGTGTCACAAGCTAATTTCTCTTAGATGGCAACAAGACTTTCTCCTGCTCAGAGCACATTCCAAGAGGTTGTAAAACAATTAACCAAAGGTCATAAAAAGGGAACTAGGGTTTATTATAAGTGTTAGGACAGAAGATAAAATATTGACTGGGTTTATCTATACAAAACTTCACTTATAACTTAGTTTTGGTTTTAAACTTTCTATGAACCTATAGAGAAGACAAATGATAGCTAGATAATTACTCCTAGTGGATATGCATGCAAGCGTTTTCTGTTGTAAACTTCTATTTCAAGTTATGACTTGGTATTTTGTGTGAACTTGCAATGAACTTTGTAACATGTCATCATGTATTCTGAAAGATGTTTAAGGGCCAAGGATAAAAAGGAGACCAGAAGAATTTAATGAGAGGAACAGAACTGAGAGAAGAACTGAACTGAGAAGTTTTTAGTCAGAAGAGAACATGGTTAGAAGGAGAATGCAGAGTAGAATAACTTATGGTTCCAGCCAAAAATGTGGCAGAGGAATACCTTGTTGGCCATCAGTTGGAGGAGTGGTCTTTGGTCAGTTAAAGGCTCAATAGAGGCCCCAACAAAGGGAAACGGACAGAGGTGGGGAGGTTGGGGGGAGGTGAGAGTATGTTGGGTAGAGGGGCATATACATGGAGGCAAGGGGTGGGAGGAGGGGTAGGGAATCTTTGGAGAGGGGGGCTTTTGGGAGGGCGAAATTGGGAAAGGTTTTAACATTGGCAATGTAAATGAAGAAGATAATCAGTAAAAAAAATCAATAAAAATAAAATAAAATAAAAGAAACTATAGGTAACATAAAATAAGAGAACAATGTGCAGGATGCAGAGGGAAAGAGGAAAAAAGAAGATGTTTCAGAGACCAGAAGGAGCAGGCAGGCTCCTCCTTACCATGGGACAGAACAGGTTCCATGGTAAGGACAAGGCAGGCTTAGTCTTATTAAGAGAAACAAAGCCCTTTTCTTACAAACATGGATTTAATTCATTTAGCATTAAAAAGGTGGAAGCTTTTTCTTTCTCCATGCAATAAATATGGGAGTCCATTTTTCATCCAAAATGACAGAGTTCTTTCTGCACCAGTGCTTGGTCTTTTGCTCCATATGCATATGTAAGTATGTAATTGTGAGAATGCATGCATGTGTGTGTGTAAGTATGAAATTGTGATAATACATGCAAGCTGGGCCCAGCTGACTGTGTGAAAATATGTATGTTTGAAGCTGTATTTATGAATTTATGTGAGATTATGCATATTCACTTATGTAGAAGTTTTACTTTCTACAAGTGTTATTCTCTTCTCCTGGTTCAATAGAAGTTCCTAACTTCCCCCTAGACTGACAAGCTAGAGGTATCTGAACAATAGAGAAAAGGCTCTAGCAACTAATCCTTTACTTAGTCTCCTGCTGTTTTAGGATGAGGTGTTAAATGCCTGAGACTTGCAGTCTTTGGCTTCAGAGGAACACAGAAGGCAGGTCAGCTACATTAGCATAGTAACTTAGACTTAGATAACCTTTTATTATACAGCAACCCTAAATTTTCTGTAAGATAAAGTCTTACCCCTGAGATGCTCTTCCCCCCTCCACTGCCTCAAGAACCAAGAAGTAATAAACACCTCTGCCATGGCTGGCTCCCCAAAAAGGACAGTCTTGAGTTCATGTTGAGACCCTATTTGAAAACTGTTTGTACACATTGTGTTTGTCTTTGATATACAGCAAGTTAATTAAATAATTTTGAAAACAAGTATTCAGATGCTATAGTCACAAGGCTTTATCCTGCCTTTAACATTTGCTGTTAATCAATTATCCTATCTATCATTACATTTATGTGTAAAAATGTCATGTTAAAATCTATTTTATTTGCATGTTAATCAAAATTTAATAATGAAGAAAATTAGTTAACCTATTTGAACCTAAGATTTACAAGGTCAAGAATTTTGACTCTGGAAAACATTTCATCTTTGAGCACTTATCCAGAGACTATTTCTAAATTCTATAACCCAACCCATAATTTCTCATTATCCTGTGTAATTCACTGTAATATCACCTGATACAATGACCTGACAACATTAGTTTCCTGATAAAAATGTGCCAAAAGAACTACTAATTTCTTTCAATCTTTCTCCTTTTCTGGCCAAGAGTCATAGGGTCTATTTCTACCAAGCATTAGAACAAGAGTGGTTCTCATGGATCCCACTGTGAATGTCCACTGCTTATTTAGAGAGATGCTCAGTCAGGCTCGTGTTGTTGAAGGATCAGCATTGATCATTTCTTCTGTTTTGGCTGACTCATCCCTGGTAGCACTCTACTGGAAACATATTATGTTTTCACATCACTGGATTCTTCATATCCCCACTAGTGCCTATGATCCAAACCAACATCATCCCTTGATGCTGTCTAGAGTAACGAGCCCCACATAAGAAATGTTGGCATGTGGTAGAGCTCCCTGAAATGACATGTTGGTTATTCAGCGTCACAGTAAAAAAAAAAAAATCACTTTATAAATTGACCTTTACTTTAGGTATTACATTTGTTCATCTAATTGATCAATGGGCCATTAGTTCTAAAAATTAAACTGGAGACAAATTCTGTGATTTTTTTGCAGGTATTGAATGTGGGGAGGAATAAGCTTAAAAAGAAAATAGAAACATTCCTAATTTGAGCTTCAATCGATATAGAAAACATTTTAAAAGTGCCTATGGTTTAAGTACATAATAATTGTCAAGGATAAAAAGTGGATAGTTGAGGCAATCACTAATTGAATATAATCATTGTCTTCTTCCCAATAAAGGACATGTAATTATTTACATAAAACAAAGAAGAAGCAAAACAGGTAGAAAAACAGGCTTTTAAAAATGTATATATTTCCATTTTTAAGGAAATGATTGTCTCTGTTGAACTAATTCAATAGCTATTTATTAAGGAGCATGAGTCTGTTTCTACTTGTTATAACCTGGCACTTGCTATAACCACCCAAGCATCTTAAATCCCTCTGTTATTAGAATGAAAATGCAGAATGAAGATTTAAAATATGAAAACTGTTACTTTTGGACATCTTTTAGACACTAGGCCAGCAGGTTAACAAAATGAAACAAAACAAAAAATGGAGATCTGGAATTAACTAACCTATGGATACAGAATATGTTTCACGATGATAAGTATGTTCTTTGTTTTACTCACATATGAATGGTCGTTGCTATCTAGGCATTCAAAAGAATCTTCATGAAACATTCATGTTGCATCAGAAGGAGTTGACAGAACAATTCACAGAAAACAATCATGAGAGGAGCATCATAGAACATGTGGACCATTTTAGAGATAACTGACAGGGTGGCATTCATTTCATTGTTTTTGCTTTTTCTTCTTTTTGTTTGATTATTTATTTGTTTGTTTTATTCTACAGGGAAGATATAAGTTATTCTAGACCTGTAAGGCCTCTCTTCTGTCCCTCTACTTTTGTTGAATCCTTTGAAAGAAACAACCTCATACTTGAGAAGAACAGAGCCTCCACTTGGTGTAGATGAACAGATACTCACAGTAGCTCCTAATCCTGAAAATGAAAACACTCTACCATGTCCTTTTGGCATGTTGTAATATATAAAACATATAAGATGTTGTAATGTATGTAACAACTAACTCCTGAGCAATGCAGGTTTTAGTTTCTTCTTGTTCTGTTCAACAATGAAGTGAAGATGGAGATTTAATGACTACAGAAGAGCTTTCATTTGCAAACTGTTTAACCTTATGACACATTGATTAGCTCTCTAACAATTTGTGGCTTCTCTCATTGGCAAAGTAACAGAAGAAAGGTTGGGATTGGCTGGTCATATTTCAAATAAGGGAGCCCAATTTCACATTGTTAACACAAACATTCTAGACTTAAGGGGTATCAAGACTTAAGGGGTATCAAACAAGATTTCCTGAAGATCATTTATCATTAAAAATCTAAAGATACCCATGTCAGTGATAATACTTATCTTTATTATGACTAATATTTATCACTCAATGTTTAATTCACTGAATTAAGATGAATGTTTCTTTAAGAGGATATATAAGGTTCTCTTTCTAAGAACTAGAAATGAGGATAGAATACATATTGCACATAAATTATACTGCTAGTATTGGTTCTACCTAGGCTTGACTGATTTTAAAGCCTTAAGCCATGGTACTGTAGTAGTATTGCACCATCATGCCTATATCTGAGTACACATTACAAGAACCTATTTTTTGTCTATGATGAATGGACCTCTTCTGAATCATTCATTCCCAGTGACTCTGCCTTAGCTCACTAGCCAGCTGTGACTTTAAACTTTTTGAAGAAGTTAAGGCATCTCTCAGGAAAATCACTATTCAGGTGACATGAAATTGAAACTAAATAGAGTTTGCCTTAGTGTTGTCCAAGCAACAAGAAATCATGATTTTTAGGGCCATATTTAAATCCTTGACATTTAAATGTTCTGTTAAAACAATATTTGGGGGCAGTTCCCTTTCTACACATACATACACACACATACAAATGCACTCATGCAAACATATATACATACATGGAATGAGACAAAGTAGATTGTGGAGCCTCCTCACATTCTGGCCTATATACACATTTAACTGTGATTACATTATGACCAGAAAAAGAACAGAATTCAACACACTTTGTGTGGTTTCTTACAGCTTTCATGACATTAACTAATTGCTAGCATCATAATCATTTAAAAATCTTCTCACATTTTGCTCACTTTAAACATCATAAAAATAAGTGGAAGACAATATTCTTTAGTCTATTTAAAAACAGTTCAACATTATTCAAAATATTTTAAATTACTTAAAATATCCCTGAAGCTGGCAATGTAACTCAGTGGCAGAGCAGTTTGCCCAGCATGTTCAAAGAGTTAGGTGCCATTGCCAGTAAAACACACACACACACACACACACACACACACACACACACACACACACGATCATGGCTCCTCATATGTTTATATAACATCTGTTTTTTAAATAAGGAAATGAAATAGAATGCAGATACAGTTAATAGAAAATGCAAACATAACAACGTACAGTGACCTTAACAAGCATGAAAATTATGGCAGTTTACCTCCACTGTCATTTCGAGTCTTAGAGAGCAACTATTGAATCTAAGAGAAATGGCTAAATCAGCATTTTAATAAAGCTACACAAAGCATAGCCACTTGAGTTAATAATAGATGTGAACCGTAGATGAATCACTCGGGAGACTTAGCCGAAAAGTCTATGCCTGGTTATGAGTTATTATATGATGGTAAGTCAAAAGCCATATATATATTTTAAAAGTTTGTTGATTTTATGCTTAAGCCCATGAAAATGACCAAATAAAGTTAATAGAATTATGTTTTTAAGTTTTAGTTGTGTGAATTAACACTGTATGTTCTGTATCTCCCTACACTACTAACATTTGAGTTTACAGGACAAAGCTCAATTCCATTCTGCTGGAACAATGCTGTGGAAGAATCGAGAGTCACACCTTTAGCCAAGTTATGGTGGAACATTAGAGCCTGCACGTTCACTGTGAGAAAGGAGAGGACATAAGGTAAAAGCAGAAGGTTTACTTTCTGAGAAATGTGGTCATTTGTTCAAATCATGGAGAAGCAAATCCAAGATTCTGTCAGGCTTGGGTGAATTATGTGATATGATTCAAAATGCAAGAATCAATAAATAAGTAGATACCATAGATATCAATAACACTGGAATCAAAACTCAAGCTATTATTGTTCAAGTTTTAGAATTGAGCCAAATTGAGATCTAAGGCAGGGCAAGGGGTCAGAAGGTGGAAGAGCTTGTTCATCAAGTATGATTCCCCGAATTCAGAACCTTAGCATCTATATAAAGAGCTGGGCATAATAATGTATGTGCCTGTAACCCAAGTACTATTAATGGCAAAGGTAGGAGGGTTACAGTGGCTAGCCTCCTACTAGCCAGCTTCAGTCAGACTGTATCTTAAGAGAATAAGGCAAAGAGTGACGGGAGAAGTACATCCTGAGTTCCCTTAGCCTTCACACATAAACATGTACACATACCCCCCCCCCGACACACAAACACACAGCCATCCATTCTCATAAAATTTAGTTCTACTATGCCATCCCATCATTTGGTAAGACATGAAGACAAGAAGCAACCTGAAAATCTATCGTACAATGAAATGGATTGATATTTGAAGCAAATAAACCTGTATTTGGTAATCCAGTGCTATAAAGAATTGCCAAGTAATGGTCACACTCAGGAGGAAGACAGTAGGAATGGGGTATAAAGTAGAGAGTCAGGTAGCATGACTACAGTATAGATGTCCTTGTGATTACTCTGGCTTCCAAGGATATTAAATTTTAGCACAGTAAGATTACTCCTGCCTCAGAAACACGTCAGCCTAGCTTGGACTGAGCACACAACTGGATAAATCTAATCCTGAGAAGAGCGTGTTCGTGCTGAAAGCTGAGTAGATATGAGTGGACAGTAACAGAAGCTGAAATGAGGAAATGTGGCTCCCAGAAAGTAGATAATCAGCTTAAGTCCGCAGTAGTAATAAGAGAGAGGAAGGGCTACACCATGACTGCCCCACTTTCCCCTCTTTATTTTGTCCTTTAGTGATTATAGAATAGTCCACCTGAAATAGACACAGTGGGGGATTCTTTTAGAGCTCTAAAGATAATCCATGTGGATATGTCCAGATCAAGGAGAACTTAGAGTATCCTGGGGGAGGCTCATGACAGATAGGTTTTCTTGGGTCAGGTGTCAATTTTTATAATGTGTAGACATAGGTTTTATAGTTCGGCTGGGTATTAGATCACATCCAGAAGTTTGTCCAAGGATGTCAGAAAGGATCTGTGTCTCCAAGGAATTTGGTTTTAAATGACTTAGGATAGAGCCCAAAGATTCCTAGCATGAGAGAGCAAAACACATTTCCACTTTACTATTTATACAAAGGTGATGTGTAACCTTGGCATTGACCATGCTGTGTCTTCACATAATCACTTTGCTTTCTCCTCCTTAATGATAAACTGCATGTGCTTATTATGAGCATAAAGAGAATATAGAATGTAAACTAAGGCAGTAGTATAAAGACCATGAACAACTCCACAGATAGTCTGTTGTAGGCTATGTGTCTGATGTATTGGGAACATAATCTAACATTATTGGGTATGTGTTTTGTGTAAAAAAATTTAACAAAGAAAATACTAGCTAATGTCTCTAAAATGAAAATAGTTTCAATATCAGAACAGCTGATTTTATTCCCCTTTTTACCTCTTGGAAGCCAGACTGTAACTGATAACAATTTAGCAATAGATGCCTGATCACAAAAGAACTATTCCTGAAGATGAATAACTAGGATGGGATAATGGTAGACATTAATTTTTCTTATTGTAAAAAAAATAATACCTAAAAGCAAAAATAAAAACCTAAGACCATATAACTCTATTCTTTATTTTAATGTCTTAAAAAATTATATGTGACATGTACAGGTCCTTGCATGAGTATTTCCCATGGGTGTAAATTCAGAAGGTGACCACAGGTTGACTTCAAATGTCTTCTCCCATCATTCTTCGTCTTACTATTTTCAGAAAGGGTCTCTCACTGAACTTGCAAGTCTCCATTTTGATTACACTGAATATAGTGAGCCTCCAGGATCCATCCTCCTCTGTGTCCAGCAACCCCCAGTGTTGAGGTCATAGAACACCACACTACACCTCATTTTATGTAGGTATGGAGACTGAAGTTCAGGGTCTCAGACTTACATAGGAATAACTTTACCCACTGAACCACCTTTCCACCCCCAAATATACTTTTATACAAGGAATGTTCAGCAATTCAGCTTGAGTGATGTGGAATCAAAGATTTCCACCCAAGCAGGGCTGGCCCTACACTGGTTTTGTGGAACATGATCTAAGTGACTAGATATCAGATCTAGTACTGCCTCTGAGTTAACTTAAGTTCTATACAATAGTATATTGGAAGACTGAATCCCAGTTCTATGGGATCAGATTATCTTTGAGAAATGGTTGGCCATTTACTGTCATAATAGATTACCTAGATAATTCTAAAGATAACTTGGTCCAGTCTTGGCCAGAGTGGTAAGATGTGTGTGTGTGTGTGTGTGTGTGTGTGTGCATGCACCAGAGAAGGAGCTTTGTGTTTCTCAAACTTCAGTATGCATGTAAACAGTGGGAGATCTCATTAAAAGTAAGATTTAGTTCAACTGGCCCTGAGTGGGGTCTGAGCATTTGCCCTTATTATAAATTCCCAGTTGAGATCTCTGCTGGTTTTGAGTAGCAAGGACCTTGGTGGCACAGAAAAAGACTCAAATCTCCCTTCAAATATAGTTGATATATTTCAATGATGAATAACCTGGGGACTCAATTACATCAGAAGGAATCATCACAAAACATCTCATTTTAATCCTATCTAATGAGAGCTTGGCTAAAGGTCATGAATTTCTGGTGCCAGTTGATACACGGGATGACAGAATTAAAGGGAAATTCTGAGAATTCACTGATGTCTGTTTCTAATACAAAAGAACACCCAAGGACAACCAGAGTACATCAGACTCATTTATTTTTCTGTGACTATATCCCCATTTAATGCTAAAAATCCATGTAGTGATTTACATACATATATACATACACACACACACACACAGAAATGATACTATCACAGTGACAAAAAATTGGAAATATATACTTCTCAAGAACGATTATTTGCTGTTCATTTCTATGTTGCTGAATGAGGGTCTGAAAATGAATGCTTTTTGGAACAGGATGAGCGGCATCCCTTACAGTACATTTCATGACTTTACTGAGTACCCCGCTGATACAGTAAAAGCCTGACTTATTTCCGACCCCCTGGCATGATATGTTACCATTGAAACCAGGATGCCATATGGTAAGTCTGAAATGCCCAGTAGGTCTGGTAGCTTTTGGTTATTATACCAGCTTTTAGGTGGCATTCAGGTTGTAAAAAGAGCATGAGAAAATTGTTAACTACAGCCTGCATTGGAGGTTTCTGAATGGCAGGGAGATTTGATCAGATAATCATTAACTCTACTGGACAAAACAGATAGCATGTCTGACATGCTCCCTCGCAACCTTCAAGATGTTCTTTGTTGCTTTCTTGAAAATATCTGGCTGCACCTGTCTTGCACACAGCATTACTGTGTGCATGGCTTCTAATAGAGCCCATAATGAGAATATTTATTTCCTTGTCTTTCACCCTCCAGACTGTCAAGAATGTCAGAACAGCTCAAGGAAGTAGATTTCAGAGATGCTGAATGCTGTCAATGGAGACAGACATATTTCAGACGTCTATGGCAATTTTTAATAACATTCTCAGTGGGAAGCGGGAAGGAGTTAGGCACCTCATCATCAGGCAACACAGACCCCTCACTTCGTCATCATGTTGTGTCCTTTACATTGCTCCTGCTACACCAGGGAAGAGGAGGACACTGAAAATACACCTCTAAGATGAATTGTGGCAGTCACTGTCATGTTTCTGAAGCTTAATACTCTGAAGGTGCTCATAGAAAAATTAGCAAAACTCCCATTTTCATTTTAATTAGATTATATATTTATAAGTGCTAATCTGAACACATTTCACAAGAATCAAAATACATGTTGATAGTGAATGGTTTCCTTTAAAAAAGGATAGGCCCCAACAATGCAAAGACACTTAATGAAGACATTCATTAACATTTATTGAGTTATAATTATGGAATAATGTGACTAAAAGGGATCTGAGAGATTTGTAAGTTCTTTCCTTACAAGACAGGAAGAGTGAGGCCTCGAGATTTCAAAATACTGACACAATTTATGATAATGATTTGAATCGGAACTAGGGATTTCCCTTGTGTCTGTGAGCTTAGCACTTCTGATTTCATTTGTAAGGAAATGCATTACTAAGGAACGGCCCCCTTTTTAATGCACAAGCCCCGATAACCCTAGCCATCCCATATCTCAGACAGACTCCACTTGCTGATTTCCATAAAGCCGTGCGCTTGTTCTTGAATTGAAAGCTTCCAAGTCTTCTCCCTAATTGTCTTCTCTGCTGGGAATGCTATATGTGACATTAGATTCAAAAGGAAGTTATAAAGGTGAGACTTGTCTCAGTTGTTGAGTTTCTCAAAGAAGCTCAAGAATTATCTGCATATGAGCTCTAGAACCCAGATAAATCTATGTGATGTTATATAGGATCATCTTACTGTTGGGAAGTCAAAGACAGGTATGTGCCTGTGGACCTTTGGTCAGTGAACCTAGCCTGCCTGACATCTCCAGACCCAAGGGAAACCCTGTCTCAAAATAGAACACAACAAACAAATAAACAAAAGATTTAACAAACTAAGGTGGGTATCTCCTAAGGAATGTCCTAAGTTTGACCCATTGCCTTGTGTATACACACACACACACACACACACACACACACACACACACACACACGCATGCACACATGTATTCACACACACATACACACACACAAACACACATGCACACACACATACACATACATACACACAGACACGCATGCATACACACACACACACACACACACACACACACATGCACACCTGCATATACACATGGTCAGTGCCTATTACATACACACAGAAGAAGTTACAATTTTGAATAAAAGAAAAAAAAATAGTAGTTTCAAACAGCAAGTTTGAAAGTTTGCTCTTTCAGCCATAAATGTCAAACAGAAAACTTATGGAATCATGATAGTAGATTAACTAAATCAGATCTCCCAAGAATAGTTACTATCAGTCTTTTATAAGAAAAGATTTCTTTGCTTTAATTTTACATGTATGAGTGTTTTGACTTCATGTTTATTTGTGCATTATATGAATGCCTGATTCCAAAGAAAGCCAGAAGAGATTTCAGATAATCTGGAACTAGAGTTGTAGGTGACTATGAGCCACCTTGTAGGTGCTGAGCATCGAATGTGTGTTCTCTGGTATTCTTGCCTGCTTAACCAGCTTTCTATCCACTGATTTTATCAAGTTTATCATTGAAAACTCAGCAATTGGGAGCCTTAGCTGCTCTTGAAGGGGACCCAGGTTTAATACTCAGCACCTAAATGGCAGCTCACAAAAATGTGTAGCTTTAATTCTGGGAAACTGATAGCAAGTTTTGATCGCAAAAGAAAACCCCAACATATATATATATATATATATATACACACATATACATATACATGCATACATACATACAAATAAAATAATCATACATAAAATATCCTTTGTGAAATTCTAATAAGTATCACTATTTAACCCTAAATATTTGATAACTTTTGCCTGGCATTTTTCAGTATTATTCTTTATGAACATAACCATGATTTCTTAGTGTCTTTTGCCCCTAGACGTGATTAACTAAAGTAATAAGTGAACTGCTTCCTTAGTTCTGTTAACAGCTATAGCTAATCATTACACCTGTCTTAGGAGTAGCTGGCCAGAAACACTGGAGATTAGGAAGTTAGCTGTTCCTGGTCCTGGAGGTAGAAGAGCCTTGTGTATCTGACTCTTTTTATTAGTGGGGTCTGATGCTAACTCTAGGCAGTTGTATCTATAGATACTGAATGGAATTAAATCATTGCATAACCAGCTGGTATCTAGAATTCTGGAGAATTGCTTGTTGGTATAGAAAATCAAAGCACACATATTTGGTTGCAGAGGTTTAATGCGGACAGTCTATAGAGCTCTTCTCAGACACAGCCTTGGAGAAAATGGCTTAGCACCATTTTTTCCTTTTAACCTGCACAGACATAATAGGTACTCATAGTTTAGCCACATCACCTGACCAAATGAGAGGATTCTGACTCTGACCGGCTTGAACATCTTTTCCTTTGTGCCAGGCACATGGTGACATGGGACATTTGTACTGTCTTTTATTTTCCGATTCTAAGTATAAGAGGAATCATAACAGCCATTCTCTACATAGAAGGACTATGGAAATCACTATAAATGACACTGTCACCTCAGTTGATGTCAAGAGAGAAAACATTCTGCAAGAAAAATATCAGCCAATGAAGTATGCATGCACGTGTAGACATATTTTTATGTACCTCCAGAATGGGGTGGCGGGCCGCACAGGAGCACCATTCCCTGACCTCGACGGACTGACACTGTGCTTCTTGTTCTTGTCTTAAAGTTTTCAAGATCTGTTGGGAGAAATGAAAGAAAACACATTTAAGCTTTATAGCCCTAAGGTACCATGGGACACTATGACAATTTCCTAGAAGATAGTTGTGTTGAAAAAAATATTTTGGATTTCACTTATACCAGGGAAATTCTGAGTAACTGATACTGAAACTTTTATCAATATTTTCTCTTACTCCTATATTCCATTGCTAAATTGTCCAATAAAGCAGGCGCTTTCCATTTGTGTCTATTCAGACTCAGAATAACTAAAATTAAATGTGTAATTTAGTTCCTCAGATAACACTAGTCGATTTTTGAGTACTTAATAACCACATACCACATTGTGCATTGTACATAAAAACACTTCTATCATTCTAGAAAACTCTACTAGGTAATACCAACTTAGGTGAAGAAAATGAAATTTGTATAACCTCCAGTAGTTAAGTGTCATTGTTAATATAAAAATTCTTGTTTCTGTTCACTTCTGTTCATTTCATTTCACAAATCTATTTTATGCAATGATCTCTTGCTCTAATATATATATATCACCCTTCCAGGGGCTGGGATTACTGAACTCTATTCTTCAATGTACACATTATATGTATATAGGTACATGGATGTGGATGTGTATATATAAGTACAGTATACACAGATATATTTGGAATCAAAAAAGGTCATTTTGAATTCTTAGCTGTTTTTAAATATTTAAAAGCAGGTAAGAAATTATCATTTTCTTGGGAGAAACTTCTACGTATACAAGTAAGAAAGATAAGGCATTTATAGCCTGAAGTCTTCACCTAGAAGAAATAAATAACTAGTTGCAACTAAATAGTCATATAAAATTCATGTAATAAAGGGGAAGCTGGTTTTGAACAGAGTATTTTCACCTCCTATGTCACCAATATGAATTCTCTTAATAATGAGCATAGACGGAATTATTATTTCATTTTCTCTCCTGTACTAATTAATTATTCAATCTAAAACTCAATTATGGATTTAAGTCCTTTCTGACTCACGTATGTCATACAAGGTTACAAGTCATGTAGCTGTACCTACTGGGATAGAAGAAAATTGACTTCTCCCTCGGCCATTTGGGTGGCTGCTTTACAATGATAAGATTACCTCATGAGAGATAAACAGCAATTATATAGCAATCATATGAGCTCAGTATTATTCCTGTTTATCCTTACTACGAAGTCTACTAAGGCTGGTAATACTTGTGAGTGGTAGGGCCACATGAGCCTGAACAACCTTTCCATAGGTCCAAATGGACATATTTGACACCCAGTTTAGTTTCAGGGAAAGTTTATTATACATTAAAAGCTACACACAATTTTGTCTTCACATAGCTTATTCTAAAACTGTGTAAATCTTAAGCCTACACAGGCTTTCCATTATTGTGGTTGTTGTTATTTTTAGATAAGTTTCACTTGGTACCTCCAGAATACAAGTACTTTGAGAGTGATGATACTACCTTACACTGGTTCAAAATCTCTGTCAATTCCTTCAATGCAGGACCTAATCACATAAATCCAAAGACTATCGCAGTGAAGGGGGAAGATGGGTTAAATGAAGGAGACATACTATCTGCACAAAAAAAACTAAAACAAAACAAACAATGCTAGAATCCAAAATTACATTTATGATGTAGTGTATATCTTTTCATTCAACAGTGTCTTAGTAACTTGTCTATTGCTGTAATAGGTCATTATAATAAATTCATTTATTAAAGAAAGTGTTTAATTTGGGCCTCATTGTTCTTGAGGGTTGGATTCTATTACAACTACGGCAGGGAATATGGCAGGGAGCAGGCAGGGAGGCATGATGCTTCAATAGTAACTGAGAGTCTTCATTGTTATACTGGCTGGTGTTGTAGTCAACTTGACACAAGCTGGAGTTATCATAGAGAAAGGAGGCTCCTTTGTGGAAATGCCTCCATGAGATCTGTCTGTAAGGCATTTTCTCAATTAGTGATCAAAGGTAAAAGGACCCGTTGTGGGTAGTACTATCCCTGGGCTGGTAGTATTGGGTTCTATAAGAGAGCAGGCTGAGCAAGTCAAGGGAAGCAAGCCAGTAATATTCCTCCATGGCCTCTGCATCAGCTCCTGCTTCCTAACCTACTTGAATTCTACTCCTGATTTCCTGTGGTAATGAACACCAATGTGGAAGTGTGAGCTGAATAAACCCTTTCCTTCCCAACTTGCTTCTTGGTCATGATGTTTGTGCAGGAAAAGAAACCCTGATTAAGACAATCATGATCCACAAGCAGGAGGAAGAGGGGAAGACACTGGAAAGAACTTGTAGTTTTGAAACCTCCAAGCCTATATCCCCAGTGGCATACCTCCTCCAAAAGGACCACAGCTTGTGACCTTTCCCAAACAGTTACAGTAACGGGGCATAAAACATATGGGTATATAATCCGATGGAGTATATTTTCACTCAAACACTACAAATAGATTCTAGGTTATGGCTGGGAAAATGCTGTTTTTCTTTTATTTAAGGAAATAATATGAAAGTAGATAAAATAGATATTTTCATAAAAAGCATTCCATGGAATTTTTAAACCATTTTAAGTATTTTAAACATTTATTCTTACAAAAGATGCTGAATCTCAGCAAATAAACTACCGTTTGGCTCTTAGCATGTGCCATCTACATTTTTGGGTAGCTAACCCATCCAATTTTCACAGTGGCATAAAAACAAAGAACAGTCAATCCATTTAGACATAAGCAAACATTACTTCTTTCTTAATAAGCAGAGTGACAAAATGAGACATGGAACTAGAAAAATGGCCTAGTGGGTAAGGAAATTCTTGCTCTTCTTTCAAAGGACCTGGGTTCAGTTCCCAGCACACAAGAGTAGCTCACAATTCGAATATCCACTTCCAGGAGACTGACATCTTGCCTGGTCTCCACAGTTACTGCCTACATATGATGTACATACATACATACATGCAACACTTATACACATAAAAAGAAAAGTCAATACATTTTCCAAAATGAAAAAAAAACTAAAAAAAAAAAAATACAACTTTCAAATATTCTACTAGAGCTTTAAAAATGGGATCCAGATTCTTACTTTATGAATGCCATTAATTTTATAATATTTGAGTGCTCAGAGTATACTCATATGGCTTTGAGGAAATATTTAAAAATATTTGTTTGTAATTAATTAAAAAGAATCCCAGATGGTGGAACTGATCCATTCTGAGTGGAAAAGCTGTCTTTTGGACAGACCTGAGTTTGGAAACCATTTCTGCCACATATTAGTTGTGGTGGTCTTGTCATTTTATGACATGTAAATTGCAGATTACACGTGCTTTGCTTTAAATAAGCAAACTGTTAAAGGGAATACTATGCAAGAAAGGATACATCCAAGCACAAATCCTTTAATGTTTCCAGGTTGGTTGTTCAGCATAAGCTCTGTCCACCAAGCAATGTTGTGATCCCATGGAAAATTACTCCCTAAGCATCTAATTTTAAAAGACATCCAAGTTGCAAATACACAGCAGAGTGAACTGTGGGTGCTAAGAAAAATAAATGATATATTTGTCCATATTTCTGTAAATATAATGGTGAATATATTGGTGAATATATCACCTCTAGGTGATATTTTCAAATATTATAGCTAGTAACATGGTGTCATATATATATATATATATATATATATATATATATATATATATATATATATATATATATATATGAGCAATATTTATACTTGTTCACTAATGGCCAAGATTGTTATTGGCAATATTTATAAAACAGATAATAAATGTAAAATATGCAGTGCAGTGTTTATTATAGAATGCATTTTTTTATCCTAATGTAGCACTGAAACCAACCAACCAACCAACCAACAAACAAACAAATTAGTGAAAGATAAGAGTCAAGCTTCACAGATTTTATCACAAATGGCTGTTCAAACTATACAGACATTCACTGAGACATAGCTTTTGGGTCTAGTTATTTAAGTGTGTGTTTGTGTGTGTGTGTGTGTGTGTATTCTGTTGTGAGTTTTCAATATTAAAGACTATAAATAAAATACACACACCATGTTAAATATAAATTAATGTATTTACAGTAACTTTAGATTATGATCATAATCTAGAGATGATTAAATAATGATAACCACTATTAAAGAGAACACATTATGGGTAACACTTCTTCACCATGACTATCATACAACGTGCAGCCATAGCCATTTGCAGATTATACTGAGGTTATACTATGTACCTTGCACTATTCTTACATATCTTCATCTAGTTCCATTACGGCTCCAGTTCTCCATTCATAAGTAATGTCTGAAAATTCAGTGCTAATGTAACAAAGTTCACCATTTCAGTGTTCATGCACCTGGAAACTTGTCAAAATAGTACACTCAATTCCCTCAGGAGCCACTGATTCCTTACCTTCACTAGGAATGTCATAATGCCAAGGACATAGAGCACCTAAGCCAATTAATTGACAAAAATGAAGTGTACACAAATGAATTTTCTATCAATGATTGTAAGGGCAGCTCCACTATAATGCAGTGTGTTGATTAAGGATATCAATCTCAAATTGGCATCCTCTCTAGATAACTACTTAATGTGGAAATTGAATTATTGGGTAAAAGAATGAAACAAGAGGAGGAAGAAAAGGAAGAGGAGGAGGAGGAAGAGGAGAAGCATGAGGAGGATGAAGAGAAGGAGGAAGAGAATAAGAAACAACTCTGGTAAGAAAAAGGAATATTGGGGGCTGGAGAGATGGCTCAGTGGTTAAGAGCACTGACTGCTCTTCCAAAGGTCCTGAGTTCAAATCCCAGCAACCACATGGTGGCTCACAACCATCAATAATGAGATCTGATTCACTTTTCTGGAGTTTCTAAAGACAGCTACAATGTACTTATATATAATAAATAAATAACTCTTTAAAAAAGGAAAAAGGAATATTTCCCTGTTAGGAAATAACTGGCCTAGTCATTATTTTAAGTTCTCCCTTTAACTCCTGTATGAAATTACTAAAATCACAATTGAATACAAGACATAATGTATGACAAAGAATTAATATGCATGTTCCACAGTTTCTTTAAAAAAGTAGTTTCTGGAAGTGTCATGTCCAGTTTTCTGAGGAACTGCCAGACTGATTTCCAAAGTGGTTGTACCATCTTACAGCCCCACCAGCAGTGGAAAAGTGTTCCTTTTTCTCCACATCCTTGCCAACACCTGCTGTCTCCTGTATTTTTGACCTTAGCCATTCTGACTGGTGTAAGGTGAAATCTCAGGGTTGTTTTGATTTGCATTTCCCTAATGACTAATGATGTTGAGCACTTCTTAAGGTGCCTCTCAGCCATCTGAATTTTTCCAGGTGAAAATTCTTTGTTTAGATCTGTGCCCCATTTTTTAATAGGGTTATTTGGTTCCCTGGGGTCTAACTTCTTGAGTTCCTTGTATATATTGGATATTAGACCTTTATCAGATGTAGGGTTGGTGAATACCCTTTCCCAATTTGATGGTTGCTGTTTTGTCCTTTTAACAGTGTCCTTTGCCTTACAGAAACTTTGTAATTTGATGAGGTCCCATTTGTCAATTCTTGATCTTAGAGCATAAGCTATTGGTGATCTGTTCAGGAACTTTTCCCCCATACCCCTGCCTCTAGGGCATTCCCCAGTTTCTTTTCTATTAGTTTCAGTGTGTCTGGTTTTACATGGAGGTTCTTGATCCACTTGGAGTGTAGTACATGGAGAAAAGAATGGATCAATTCGCATTCTTCTCCATGCTGACCTCCAATTGAACCAGCACCATTTGTTGAAAAGGCTATCTTTTTTCCACTGGATGTTTTTTTGGCTCCTTTGTCGAAGATCAAGTGACCATAGGTGTGTGGGTTCATTTCTGGATCTTCAATTCTATTCCTATACCTCTCCTGGACATATACCCAAAGGATTCCCCGGCAGCACTAAAGACACATGCTCCATTATGTTCATAGCAGCCTTATTTATAATAGCCAGAAGCTGGAAAGAACCCCGATGCCCCTCAAAGGAGGAATGGATACAGAAAATGTGGTATATTTACACAATGGAATACTACTCAGCAATTAGAAACAATGAATTCACAAAAATTTTAGGCAAATGGTTTGATCTGGAAAAATATCATCCTAAGTGAGGTAACCCAGTCACAAAAGATTACACATGGAATGCAATCTCTGATAAGTGGATATTAATTAGCCCAGAAGCCCTGAATACCCAAGGCACAAATCGCATAACAAATGACTCCCATGAAGAAGTATGGGGAAGGTCCTGATTCTGGAAAGGATTGATCTAGCATTGGAGGGGAATATAAGGACAGAGAAAAAAAGGAGGGAAGTGATTGGAGAAAGGATGGAGAGAAGAAGGTTTATGGGACATATGGGGAGGGGGGGATCCGGGAAAGGGGAAATCATTTGGAATGTAAACAAAGAATATAGAAAATAAAAATATATAAAAAAGAAAACAATAAATAAAAAAGTAGTTTCTTAATCCACCTTTACCTATGGTCATCGATATGCAATGCACAGACCATAAAATAACTTTAGTTCTGTGATCACTTTGTTTGCCACTATTTTATGTAAAAATTTCATAAATAATGATCTGGGGTGTGAACAGTTTTATGGTAGATATGTTTGCCAATCATATTTTAATGCCAAGTATCTATCCTTTATTCTCTTGTAAAATATCCTATTGATATCTTACTTTTTCATCAAATTGGAAAATGTGTTCCAACATTTGGAATGAGCTAGCTCATCTTGGGTACCTACCAAAGGGCTTTGGTAGTTAAATTCCTGGAAGAATGAAGGGCACAAAAGCCCTAAAATTGCAACATGAAATTACTAATAAACTTAGAACAGAAAAGCATTCAGAATTCAAACCACAGAGTAAATCAGAGAGTAAGATGGAAAACATCTAAACATTTCCTGTCTAGAAAGTTATTAAATGTTGAGAGCTTGTTAAAAAAATAGTAGCTTCCCATAAATACTTGGACAGGTTCCAGAGCCAATAAAAGCAACATGATCTAAGAAATTTTTGTGAGAAATAATAACATTGACTAAGAGAAAGCAATTTATTTAAGCCCCCATTAAGAGACCAGTCATTGCACACGTGGGCAGGAAGGGCTGATGCTATCTGCAAGCTGGCACCTCCCAGAGGAGCATATAAAAACTTGAGTTGTAAAATGGCCAGGAAAGGTTAATGAGTTAGTAACACACATCATGGTGTGCTATAAGTCCACAGAGGAAAGGAAGAAAATGAAGAATGAAAAGTGTCGTAGTAAACTACGTACAAACCACAACCAGTTTTAGTTATGCATCCTGTATTTATGTGTACTATACAAGAGACGTTTAAAAATACACAATTTTTATTTTTTCATGACTTGGATAGACCTGGATTCTATTCTCACAGTGACCTTCGCACAAGAAACCGTCAGCACCCATCTCCTGTCTCATTGCTTCCTTCAGTTTTGGGGGAAAAAAGCAATCAATAAGGAAATCAATATCAATCCAGGAAGATGGTCAAGTAATACATTGGTTATGAATATGATTTCCATAATGATGATTTCAACATTTATAAAAAGAAAGAGCTATTTTCAGAGAGTAATTCCAAAACCCTGTTACCAGGCAGCATATTTTAAATCATGTCTTAATGTCTTCCATTTGGTCCTTATGTGTGGGTGCACATATGCATGCTTCTTGGGATTGCAGAGGCTCATACCCAGAATAAATCTGAATTCACAAAACCTCATGGGTTGCAAAAAGCCACATTTTTGTACATTTCCACTCAGGGAAGAGGAAGAAACCATTAGTGAGACTGGCATGGTTGACTGGGTTTCCAAGTGTGAGTTTACGGCAAGAGGAAGAATTGCTTAATGGGTTATCACACTGACTTTGGAATCAGAGACCTGGTGAATGAGCTCAGCGCTCACTCCTGCTCCATCTCCCTATGATGTGGGTGAGTTCCTTAATCTCCTTGAACTTCAATTTTTTCGTCTACAGTATCAGGTCAATAATTCCCATCTCATAGGGCTCTCTGAAGATGAAAATGATATGTGTAAAGCAGTTAAGTCACTGCCTGCTCCAAAGTCAGTGGTCTGTAAGTGCTAGTACTACCATTGCCAGTTTTAAGCATCAAAGAAAGCATCATTTTCTTACTGGGAGAAAATGAGTTTAAATATCTGAGTGGCATTTGTGTGTCAAAGTCAAAGTTTTATTGGGACATAGCATATAGACACAGACACACAGAGATACACACAAACACATACACAGAAAAGGACACCCAGACACACCCTGACACATATACACACAAATACACACATATACACATCAAACAGTCACATGCACAGACAGGCAGGCAGACAAACACACCCACTACCCACCCCACCACCCTCCCACACACCACCAACATGCTGATAAAACCTCAAACACAATATCTTTTGCTGTGTTTCTTCTAATCTGTGGACTGAAGTCATCATAAGAGTTAAAATGTTGTAGCTTCAGGTAATTTCCTAGAAGCAATTGTATAATATTGCTGTCTGGGAGAAACTGTGCTGCTTTTTAACTAAAAAAAAATGAAAAAGTATATATAAAATAGGGAAATTTCCTTCTTTAAAATCAAATGTGTTATTTATTTTTTTAAAAAAGAATTTCTTTGAGATATCATTTCAAACAGCCTAGAGTAGTCTCAGATTTGCTATGTAACTGAGGATAACCTTGAATTTATGATATTCTTGCCTCTATTTCCAGAGAGTTGAGATTGTGTACATGTGCTTATGTCACACAATTTTGTGTGGTGCTGAAGATAATCACCAGGGCTTTGAGGATACTAAGTAGTCACTTCATCTATTGAATCACATACACTGCCTGCCCTGCTGTGCTATTTTTAATCAGAAATCAAAATGCATTATTATAAACATTTAGTCACTAAGCATAAAGTTTTAGGAGTACATCCTATACTATGAGTGTGTACATGTATATATATATATATATATATATATATATATATATATATATATATACACAAACCAATGCTTAAATATAATCAAGTATACTAGTAATCATAAAATATTGATAGAAGCACATGTGTATTACTCTTGCAATTTTTTTAGGAACTAGAATTTGACTTTTTATTATACATCTGTAGTTATCTATGTGGAGTATATACAAATATGTGCTGATGTGTGCAGAAAAGGCATTCGGGTCTCCTGGAACCACGGTTACAGGAGGTTGTCGGTGCTAGGAACTGGGCTCAGGTTCTCTGAAGAAAGTGCATACTCTTACACACTAAGCCATCTGTCCTGATCTTTCTATATCAGTAACTTTCATTTGTTTTATCCAGTGTTCAGCAAAAATTCATTGAGCTCCTTGTTTGTTGCCATCGACTATATCAGCAATAACTGAAGAAATACAGCAAATCCCATTCTATATCTTTTGCAAATGCCTGAAAATCATTATCTCATTTACTTTTTTGTATAAAGTAAGGTATATGTTTAAAAACATAACATTATTGTTACTTATAATATATGATTATAAGACATATTATAGAATATCCTAAAATTTAATATATCATTAAATATATTGTGTTATTAATTCTTTGAGAATTTCATGCATGTATACAAAGTATTTTATTATATTTATCCTTCAGTTCTTCCTAAAGAACCTAGATTTTCCCCTTTCCCCTCTCAAAAACGTTTCTTTCTCTTTTTCCCCCTTTAACCCACAAAATTCAATTTGTACTTCATATATGCTTCTGGCTGGGTAGATACCCACTGGAGCTAACCAACCCACCAGGGGCCACACCCTTAAAGTATACTGGTTCTTTCTCCTCTTGAAGCCATAAGCTGTCAATAGCTTTTCAGCTAGAGATGAGGTCTTTTGAATGTCATCCTCATGCTGGAATGTTGACTGGCTGAATCTTACAGGGGTGCTGGATTAATACTGAAAAGCAAATGTGTTTTCTGGTCATCTTTATATTGATGATTTTAAAGAGTGACTTAATTCAATCAGGTTAATACTATTCAGCAAGTCAGAAATAGAACTACAGATAGGTAGCATATGACTTTCGGATAACTATAAAAGCAATAATAAAATAAATGAAGACAAGTTTAATAACCTATGAAGTAGTTGGGAAGAAAAGGCAGAGCTGCAGAATTTGATGAAGGAATCATTACAAAGCAACAAAGATGGAGAAAAACATGTGAAGATGGCCAAAGACACATTTCCCCAGGGCCAGTAATCTGTCATTTATTGAAACAGGTCACTAACTTACTCTGTGTTCTTTGTAACATACTACTTTGGCTTTTGTTTACAGAACAATACTACAGCAAGCTCCAAAGATCACATAATTTGTATTTCATGCTGAGGAGACGTCTGTAGGTTACTTTGATTACCTCACTACTTTCATAAACAATACTTCTTCAGAAGAATATAAGGCCAGTTCTAATGAGCTCACACACAGAACTTAGACTTAGTTTTATATGTATTTCTTACAACCACTCTGTGAAGTCAGTTCTATTGCTTCATCCATGTGAGAGCATGGAAAATACCCAAGATTACAGATGGAACACACAGAAGAGTTTGAACTAGAATCAGGTCTTTCCAACACAGAAACCCATACCTTTAGCTTCTGTATACAGAATTAAAATGTATATTGAATTACATACTAGAATTAAAAGTATGTAGCTGATTGTCCACCCAGCTCTTCTGTCATGCACACTTTATTACCATCAACTATTTCTTTCTCAACTTCACAAGAAAATGAAGTTTGCTTTGCTGCCCTTTTCTCTGAAAGTCTAGGACTCTCCAGGCAGCTATTTTTATTTCTCATTTGAGTTCATTCCTTCCCTTCATCTCTTTGACATACTCTATTTTATCTAGCCCTTTGTACTATTTAAGAAGCCAAAGAAGAACTCAATTTAAAACACTCGAGCTTCCCTGTGTGCTCCATAAAAATGTGCACCTATCTAGCCCAGGAGGTGACCGTGATTAGCTGGATGTGGCACCACAAATAATGCCGTTCTGCTTTAGAGACAGGTGCCCTAAAATGCAAGATGTTATTACCAGCAGTTTTCCCAATAGGAGCTCATCTCTGTTCACATATCATCCTGCACTGGAGTGTTAATAGTTAGGCAGCTGCATTCTCTTATCTTTGGTTTCACACTAACACAATACAAAGACAAACAGGAAAATAATTTGAACTATTGAATTTCAAAGTAAAACAGGGGCTCTTCACAGTATTCTGTAAGGGATAGTCGGGAATCTGACGCCCTGCCTACATCACTGAATTTACTCTTTGCTACTTTCTCCCTTTGTTATTTTTTACTGTGACAACTGTTTTCCTTTCCAGTCTTCAAGAGCCTTAAGGTTGACCTTATCTTTGGACCTCTAAGCATGCCAATTTCTTTATTTGATGTGGTCTTCCAATTTGAGCATATCACAGTGTGACTAGAATTCTTCCCTAGAAGAGATATAAAGCAAGGTGACCCCTTCTGGCAAGATCCAAGAGTAAACCAGGGCAAAGATGCTTCAAACTTCACAATGGGAACCAATAAATTTTGATGGGCATCCTTACCTATGTGAGCTGGTAACATACAGGGGTGTGGTTTTCTTTTCCCCAGTTGGCAACACCTGTAATGTCTTGTAGAGCAGTGATGAGGGCTTCACTGCAGTTTCATAGATGGAACCCTATTCTAGTCTGTCCCAGCCTCCATATAGCTGCTCCTCCATGCCAGATACAAAATTTCCAGATGTTAGGGAGCATCCAATTCTCAGGAGAAAGTCATATGCCCTATTCTGCTCTTTTATGTCAGGGTGTAACTAATTGATTATCTAAGTAGTGATAATCTTCTATAAGGGGAATGGAGCTGAACTCCCTAAGATGGTTTGGTTGGCTTGAAGGACAGTCACATTGTCATTATTCAGAGTCTAAATCAGATGTAACTTCCCCCAAAGGACCTTTTGCTGGTGATCTAAAGGGGATCTTCACTCCAGTGTAACCTACCATATCTTTTCTTGATTACTTCTTCATAGTAATCATCAGGATCACTATCCACCCAATCTTTATCAAGTCTTCCAATTCAATGCATAAAACTATCTGACACTGAACTACCTGGAATAGGGTACACTTAACACATGAAATAGTAACACTGCTTAGCAAAAGAAATACCATTACTTTCATCCATCCATCCATCCTATCGAACAAATATTGACATGACCAGAACATGGAATCACACCAGGGAATTGAAGGGACCTAATGCTATCACAGTTTCTACATACGAGTCAGTGGTACACGATACATTTATATGTTCTTTGTCTAGTGTGAGAATTCTATGGTACATACACTTAGGCTCATTACAGCTTTCACAGAAAGAAACATAATTCTTCATTTGGATATTTCACTTCATAACCTTTGCTTTTCCCCAGTGAAAACTAAAATCTGCAAGTTGTAATCCATGGCTCTGTCTTCTTAATGAAAAGGTCACCTTAAAAGCAAATCAGACGTACCAAAGGAACATTATAATGATCATTTTCTGAAGAAACAGGCAGAAGTAATGTGTCAAGAGACAATGACAAAATCACTAACCTATAGGAAAAACCTTGGGATTCATACAAATGGAGATATAAGAGATACAGATCATGGTCAAACCTGAGAGTCTACCAATCTACCAGCCACATGACAGCTCATAAAAAGCACTGATTCAAAGTGAAGTGAATCTCTTTATCCCAAATATGCTCCTTCTGTATTTTTTCAGTTGTAAACCTCCAAGAGATACAAGCCTAGGCAATGCACTCACTGTCAAATTTGCATTGCAGCTAATGGAAGTATGTCAGAGGTCTTGGGTGGGAGTGGCAGGCTTTGACTTCCTGCTATAAATCAAGCTAGAAACCCATTAGTTCATGTAACTTAACTTTCTCTAAGTTCCATCTATAGAAGTAGTCTCTCCCTCTTCAACTGGTGCTGAAGAGGTGAGGCAGAATTTGTCAGACTTTCTGGAAGTCTTTCAGCTTTGCCAAGAAGTTTTGCTTTCAAAGT
Organism: Apodemus sylvaticus; assembly: GCF_947179515.1. Classification (NCBI taxonomy): domain Eukaryota; kingdom Metazoa; phylum Chordata; class Mammalia; order Rodentia; family Muridae; genus Apodemus; species Apodemus sylvaticus. The sequence continues at coordinate 137,866,672 of NC_067473.1, read as the reverse complement.
AAACAGACATTTCCATGTAACATACTCAGTTTTTAGAACACAGAAACATTAAAATGGCGAGTGCTGACTTATGAAATATATGCTATTCATACTTGAATTTATGTTCCTTAGAAGCTGAACATATATGGTCATATACTTATTTTAGGCAAATCAAGGCTGTGAGAACAAGCAATTTTAATGTTCTTGGGACTGTAGGCATTAATCGGTTGTGCACTGGTTGAAGAACTTTGAAGGACAGGAAAAACAAGGATTTGTACAGAAGGAAATCTCTCAGATGAGGAGCAGCTGTTATGTATGTTGAATTTAAGATGTTTCAGAAACTTTAACCATATATTTTTATCTCATTTAATTACAGTTTTCAAAATAAAACCATCATCAACTATACATGCAAGTTCTGTGTTTATTCACTAACTATTTAGATTTTGCAAAGGGTGCTGTTTCACATTTTCATTTTCATAAGGAGGAATCTGGATGCCAGGAGCTTGCTATGCTAGAAACAGAAAAATGTGTTTATTCTTTTGCACATTGTCAGAATTTACTTAGTAACAATAACTTTACAATGTCCAATGGTTTCAATGGCCTGAGTCTCACCTACCCGATCTGGCCATGGTGAATTAATGTAGGACCTTTTCATCTGATCTTAATTATTAATATTTACTCAGAATATCCATCTATGCTGAATAGGTGGTACTTTACACCTGGTGTCATTTGTGGGTCTGACCAAGAGCAGTAGTCACAGTCCTTCAAAATGGGATCAAAAGCTGCTTGTGAAATTGTCTCCCAGGTTTACACACAGCCTGGAAATCAATTTTCTCCAGTATGGAATAACTTGAGTAAATCGTAGCCTGATCTTAACACACAGAAAAATTGTAGTGTAATAGGCCTCCTAATTATTAGAAATGCAACCATTCAGCTTACTCATTCTTAAATATATCTTATGATATATGATGCAGGGTACAGAGGCAGGAAGAGAAGGAATAAGCAAGAGAATAAGAAAATCCAAGATTATCTCTTCATACTATTTAGTCCTTGTATGGGTTATTTGGATGGATCTGGAGATCCAATTAACACAGTATCTGCTGAACAGGGGTTTGACTGAGAGATGTGTCAGAGTAGAATTATAGAGAAAGCTCAGCAGGTAAAGTGCTTACCATAAAACATGAGCATCTGACCTCGGATCCCCAGTGCCCATGGAAAAGCCAAGGTAGGGCGGGACACATTTGTAATCCGGGCATAAGGAAAATAAAAACAGGTAGATATTTAAAGTCTGTTGTCCTCAGTCTAATCTAAATGGTGAGTTCCATATTCAGTGAGAGCTACTGTCTCAGAAAGCAATGTACAAAGTAATTGAAGGAAGATATCTGATCTCAATGTTTGGCTTCCTTATATATATATTTTTTTTACAGGAAAATATAATTTTTATTTATGATCTATTTCTATATCTTCTATTTTACCTTATTCTTTGCTTTTTTTTAATACATCCTGATCCCCTAAACTGATTTATTTTATTTTATTTTTTTTATTTTTTTTTATTCGATATAATTTATTTACATTTCAAATGATTTCCCCTTTCCTAGCTCCCCACTCCCCGATAGTCCCTTAAGCCCCCTTCTCTTTCCCTGTCCTCCCTCCCACCCCTTCCCACTTCCCCGTTCTGGTTTTGCCAAATACTGTTTCACTGAGTCTTTCCAGAACCAGGGGCCACTCCTCCTTTCTTCTTGTATCTCATTTGATGTGTGGATTATGTTTTGGGTATTCCAGTTTTCTAGGTTAATAACCACTTATTAGTGAGTACATACCATGATTCACCTTTTGAGTCTGGGTTACCTCACTTAGTATGATGTTCTCTAGCTACATCCATTTGCCTAAGAATTTCATGAATTCATTGTTTCTAATGGCTGAATTGTACTCCATTGTGTAGATATACCACATTTTTTGCATCCACTCTTCTGTTGAGGGATACCTGGGTTCTTTCCAGCATCTGGCAATTATAAATAGGGCTGCTATGAACATAGTAGAGCATGTATCCTTATTACATGGTGGGGAATCCTCTGGATATATGCCCAGGAGTGGTATAGCAGGATCTTCTGGAAGTGAGGTGCCCAGTTTTCGGAGGAACCGCCAGACTGATTTCCAGAGTGGTTGTACCAATTTGCAACCCCATCAGCAATGGAGAAGTGTTCCTCTTTCTCCACACCCTCTCCAACACCTGCTGTCTCCTGAATTTTTAATCTTAGCCATTCTGACTGGTGTAAGATGAAATCTTAGGGTTGTTTTGATTTGCATTTCCCTAATGACTAATGAAGTTGAGCATTTTTTAAGATGCTTCTCTGCCATCCGAAGTTCTTCAGGTGAGAATTCTTTGTTTAACTCTGTACCCCATTTTTTAATAGGGTTGTTCGGTTTTCTGGAGTCTAACTTCTTGAGTTCTTTATATATATTGGATATTAGCCCTCTATCTGATGTAGGATTGGTGAAGATCTTTTCCCAATTTGTTGGTTGCCGATCTGTCCTCTTGATGGTGTCCTTTGCCTTACAGAAACTCTGTAACCTTATGAGGTCCCATTTGTCAATTCTTGCTCTTAGAGCATACGCTATTGGTGTTCTGTTCAGAAACTTTCTCCCTGTACCGATGTCCTCAAGGGTCTTCCCCAGTTTCTTTTCTATTAGCTTCAGAGTGTCTGGCTTTATGTGGAGGTCCTTGATCCATTTGGATTTGAGCTTAGTACAAGGAGACAAGGATGGATCAATTCGCATTCTTCTGCATGCTGACCTCCAGTTGAACCAGCACCATTTGTTGAAAAGGCTATCTTTTTTCCATTGGATGTTTTCAGCCTCTTTGTCGAGGATCAAGTGGCCATAGGTGTGTGGGTTCATTTCTGGATCTTCAATCCTGTTCCATTGATCATCCTGCCTGTCACTGTACCAATACCATGCAGTTTTTAACACTATTGCTCTGTAGTATTGCTTGAGGTCAGGGATACTGATTCCCCCAGATTTTCTTTTGTTGCTGAGAATAGTTTTAGCTATCCTGGGTTTTTTGTTGTTCCAGATGAATTTGATAATTGCTCTTTCTAACTCTGTGAAGAATTGAGTTGGGATTTTGATGGGTATTGCATTGAATCTGTATAGTGCTTTAGGCAAAATGGCCATTTTAACTATATTGATTCTACCGATCCATGAGCATGGGAGGTTTTCCCATTTTTTGAGGTCTTTTTCCATTTCCTTCTTCAGAGTCTTGAAGTTCTTGTCATACAGATCTTTCACATGTTTGGTAAGAGTCACCCCAAGATATTTTATACTGTTTGTGGCTATTGTGAAGGGGGTCATTTCCCTAATTTCTTTCTCAGCCTGCTTATCCTTTGAGTATAGGAAAGCCATTGATTTGCTTGAGTTGATTTTATAACCTGCCACTTTGCTGAAGTTGTTTATCAGCTGTAGGAGCTCTCTAGTGGAGTTCTTTGGGTCACTTAGGTAGACGATCATGTCGTCTGCAAATAATGATAGTTTGACTTCTTCCTTTCCAATTTGTATCCCTTTGACCTCCTTATGTTGTCGAATTGCCTGAGCTAGTACCTCAAGTACAATATTGAAAAGATAAGGAGAAAGGGGGCAGCCTTGTCTGGTCCCTGATTTCAGTGGGATTGCTTCAAGTTTCTCTCCATTTAGTTTGATGCTGGCTACCGGTTTGCTGTATATTGCTTTTACTATGTTTAGGTATGGGCCTTGAATTCCTGTTCTCTCCAAGACTTTAAGCATGAAGGGATGCTGAATTTTGTCAAATGCTTTTTCAGCATCCAATGAAATGACCATGTGGTTTTGTTCTTTGAGTTTGTTTATGTAGTGGATTGTATTGATGGATTTCCGTATATTGAACCAACCCTGCATTCCCGGGATAAAGCCTACTTGATCATGGTGGATGATCGTTTTGATGTGTTCTTGGATTCGGTTGGCAAGAATTTTATTGAGTATTTTTGCATCTATGTTCATAAGGGAAATTGGTCTGAAGTTCTCTTTCTTTGTTGGATCTTTGTGTGGCTTTGGTATCAGCGTAATTGTGGCTTCGTAGAAGGAATTGGGTAGTGTTCCTTCTGTTTCTATTTTGTGGAATAGTTTGAAGAGTATTGGTGTTAACTCTTCTTTGAAGGTCTGGTAGAATTCTGCACTGAAGCCATCTGGTCCTGTGCTTTTTTTGGTTGGAAGACTTTCTATGACTCCTTCTATTTCTTTAGGCATTATGGGACTGTTTAGATGGTCTAGTTGGTCCTGATTTAATTTTGGTATTTGGTATCTGTCAAGGAAATTGTCCATTTCCTCCAGATTCTCCAGTTGTGTTGAGTACAGGCTCTTATAGTAGGATCCGATGATTTTTTGGATTTCCTCAGTTTCTGTTGTTATATCTCCCTTTTCATTTCTAAGTTTGTTAATTTGGATACTTTCTCTGTGTCCTTTGGTCAGTCTGGCTAAGGGTTTATCTATCTTGTTGATTTTCTCAAAGAACCAGCTCCTGGTTTTGTTGATTTTTTTTATGGTTCTCTTTGTTTCTACTTGATTGATTTCGGCCCTGAGTTTGATGATTTCCTGCCTTCTACTCCTCCTGGGCGAAATAGCTTCTTTTTGTTCTAGGGCTTTCAGGTGTGTCATTAAGCTGGTAATGTATGCTCTCTCCATTTTCTTTTTGGAGGCACTCAGGGCTATGAGTTTTCCTCTTAGCACTGCTTTCATTGTGTCCCATAGATTTGGGTATGTTGTGTTTTCATTTTCATTATGTTCTAAAAAGTCTTTAATTTCTTTCTTTATTTCTTCCTTGACCAAGGTATCATTGAGTAGAGTATTGTTCAGTTTCCACGTGTATGTGGGTTTTCTGTTGTTTCTGTTGCTATTGAAGACCACTTTTACTCCATAGTGATCAGATAGGAGTCATGGGATTAGTTCTGTCTTCTTATATTTGTGGAGGTCTGTCTTGTGACCAATTATATGGTCGATTTTGGAGAAGGTACCATGAGGTGCTGAGAAAAAGGTATATTCTTTTGTTTTAGGATAGAATGTTCTATATATATCTGTTAAATCTAATTGGTCCAAAGCTTCAATTAGTTTCATTGTGTCCCTGTTTAGTTTCTGTTTTCCTGATCGGTCCATTGAGGAAAGTGCAGTGTTGAAGTCACCCACAATTATTGTGTTAGGTGCAATGTATGCTTTTAGTTTTAATAAAGTTTCTTTTACGAAAGAGGGTGCCCTTGCATTTGGGGCATAGATGTTCAGGATTGACAGTTCTTCTCTTTGTATTTTTCCTTTGACCAGCAAGAAGTGTCCCTCAGGGTCCCTTTTGATGACTTTGGGTTGAAAGTCAATTTTATCTGATATTAAAATGGCTACTCCAGCTTGTTTCCTGAGACCATTTGCTTGTAAAATTGTCTTCCAGCCTTTTACTCTAAGGTAGTGTTTGTCTTTGACCCTGAGGTGTGTTTCCTGTAAGCAGCAAAATATAGGGTCCTGTTTACGTATCCAGTCAGTTAGTCTGTGTCTTTTTATTGGGGCATTAAGTCCATTGATGTTAAGAGATATTAAGGAATAGTGATTGTTACTTCCTATCATTTTGCCGTTATTTTTTAAATTTGAATGCTTATCTTCTTTTGGGTTTGATGAAAGGTTACTATCTTGCTTTTTCCAGGGTGAAGTTTCCCTCCTTGTATTGGTGTTGTCCTCCTATTATCCTTTTTAGGGCCGGGTTTGTGGATAGATATTGGGTAAACTTGGTTTTGTCATGAAATATCTTAGTTTCTCCATCTATGGTGATTGAGAGTTTTGCTGGATATAGTAGTTTTGGTTGGCATTTGTGTTCTCTTAGAGTCTGCATGAGATCTGCCCAGGACCTTCTAGCCTTCATAGTCTCAGGTGAAAAGTCTGCTGTGATTCTGATAGGTCTTCCTTTATATGTTACTTGGCCTTTTTCTCTTACTGCCTTTAGTATTCTTTCTTTGTTTAGAACATTTGGTGTTTTGATTATTATGTGACGGGAAGTATTTCTGTTCTGGTTCAGTCTGTTTGGAGTTCTGTAGGCTTCTTGTATATTCATGGGCATCTCTCTCTTTAGGTTAGGGAAGTTTTCTTCCATAATTTTATTGAAGATATTTGCTGGCCCTTTAAGTTGTAAATCTTCACTCTCATCTATGCCTATAATCCTTAGGTTTGGTCTTCTCATTGTGTCCTGGATTTCCTGGATATTTTGGGTTACAAGCTTTTTGCATTTTGCATTTTCTTTAACTGTTGAGTCTATGGTTTCTATGGAATCTTCAGCATCTGAGATTCTTTCTTCTATCTCTTGTATTCTGTTGTTGAAATTTGCATCTCTGTCCCCCGATTTCTTCCCAAGGCTTTCTATCTCCAAAGTTGTCTCCCTTTGAGTTTTCTTAGTTGTTTCTACTTCTGATTTTAGATCCTGGATGGTTTTGCTTAGCTCCTTCACTTGCATGTTTGTGTTTTCCTGGAATTCTTTAAGAGATTTTTGTGTTTCCTTTTTCATGACCTCAGCCTGTTGACCAAAGTTCTCCTGTATTTCTTTAAGTGTTTTTTCCATTTCCTCCTTGTTGGCTTTTGTATTCTCCTGGATTTCTTTCAACGATTTTTGTGTTTCCCTTGCAAGGGCTTCTAACTTTTGATCCATTTTCTCCTGAATTTCTTTAAGTATGTCCTTCATGTGTTCCTGTACCAGCATCATGACCAGTGATTTTAAATCCAAATCTTGTTTTACTTGTGTGATGGTGTATCCAGGTCATGTTGGTAGAGGAGAATTGGGTTCAGATGTTGCCATATTGCCTTGATTTCTGTTAGTGATGTTCCTGCGTTTGCCTTTTGCCATCTAGTTCTCACTGATGTTAGTTTGTCTTGTCAGTGCTGGACTCACCAGTGTAAGCTGCCCCTTCCCAGTTGGCCTCTGGTGCACAGCTTACCTCCTGCACTGCTTGTAGACAGGGTGCTGCTGCCCAGGCTGTTCAGATCCCAAAGCAGGCACCCGAAGGCTCCCGCTGGGGCCTGCTGGATTCACTGGAGCACACTGACTTCTCCCAGCTGGCCTCCCGGAAGCCCAGCTAGCCACTTGCAGGACTTGGAGATGTGGTGCTGCCGCCCAGGCTGATCTGGATCCGGAAGCGGAGGAAGTAGAGCTGAGGGCTTCAGCCTGAGGCCTTGCCCCAGATTGTGTCTGTGGACCAGATGGAGCCTGTGTGCACCCCCAGGGAGTGCCGATGATGTATGCTGCTGTGATCTCCCCTGTTTTCCGCTCACTCCGCTGGGCAGCCGATCCGCCAACCGGGCTGTCGCACACAAGGTTAGCCTGGCCGCCCAGTCCCTGAGTCCAGGCAAAAGCCTGGGAGGCCAAGGTCCGAGCAAAGTTCCCCTAGGGCTATGACTGTTAATTGGGTCTGCCAGGTGACTAGGATGGCGGGCGTGCGTGCCCTGAAAGGGCCGGGAGAGTCTGCTGTGCTAACAATCCCCTGGGCGGGCTGACTCACAGATGGCCCACCAAGCCGCCCAGTCCTTGGGGTCAGTCCTGTGCCTTTTGGGGCCTAGACCCTCGCTTTGTTAGCCTCAGGCTATGCCTGTTACAGGTCTGCCCACCAAAGCTCTCTGTTGTCCTGCAGGCAAAATGGCGGCGGCGGCGCACGCGCAGGCCTGGGCAAAAAAAACCCTGGCTGGGTTGGCACCCCGATGGCCCCCCGACAAGCCCAGGGCCTGGGTGCAGGCCAATGCCCGTCGGGCTCAGACCACCGCAGTGTTGGCCTCGGATTATGTTTGTGTACCTCAGTCTGTCCGATCCCCGGAGTCCAGAACCAAGATGGATGCACCTCTCCTGACTGGTGGGAGGCCGAGTTCTCTCCATATATATATATATATATATATATATATATATATATATATATATGTGTGTGTGTGTGTGTGTGTGTGTGTGTGTGTGCGCGCACGTGCATTTTGTGTGTGCATATATATGCATTATATATAATTATATATAATTATAACATATAAAATATAATATATTATAAAAATTCCATAAATGTTTCATCTATGGGGTAGGAAGATGAAGTAGTTTATGAATGCTAAGACTGACTTCACAGTTGATAAATCCATGCTTAATGAAGCCCTATTTGCCAGGTAACTGATTGTAACATCTTGATCACTAGAACACATTCCTCTCAATAGAATCTTGTGCATGTAGAAAATACTGAATGGATAATTCTGAAGTAAAAATTCCTCCAGTAGTTCTATCTTGAAATAATGAAGATGCCCATTTGGCATATTTTGAAAGAATGCACTTATAATTTCATTACTAAGGAGAAATAAAAATTTGTTCACCATATATAACATGCATACTATAAGTATTCATTATAATGTTAGCCAGTGCTTTAGTCACTGAAGACTTATTGTTAAAAAAAAACGAACAAAGAAAAATCTCTGGTTTCAAAAGCTTGATGTGGGTAAGTAAGACAGTTCAGGTAGTAAAGGCACTTTCTGCCAAGGCTGATAACCTGAGTTCAATACTCAGTATCTATACAGGGAAAGAAGAGAACAGATTCTCATAAGTCCTTTGTCCTCTATTTACACATTATAAAATTCAAATGTATAAATACATACACATACACAACAAATGAAATATATAATATTTAAAATATATTTAAATATATAGTTTAATGAAAATAGGATTTAAAATTTTAAAGAGCATATTAAATACAAAACAGCAAAACCCAAAACAATAACTCTTTGGTGGTGATATATGCTATAGAAAAACAATAGGCAACCACAATAAAGGATTTTTTTGTATGAAAGCTTGAAAAGAGATAATGCTAGAATGTTGAAACTTTTTACTTCCTGTCCTACTTCTAAGTGTGGGAGGATAAATAATCCTCTCTTGCCAACTCAGCTCTTGTTTCCCACTGAGTCTGCCAGGAAGGGTACAAAATAGAGCCAATGACACAGCAGTCCTAGGTGAGTCTTGTAGTGTGCAATTTATAACTGTGGTTGAAGTCATCTTAGGTCATGTAACACCAGAGGAAACTAATAACTATTTTCAGCTTACATTTATAAGTTTAAAATGTCTCAGCAGCAAAACAGCTTCCAAAGGACAAATGAAAAAAGGAGAGGGCAGAAGAGGAGAGAGATGTGAATGCAAACACCTGACTCTTAAAGGAAGACAGTACTCCAACTTATATTGTGATAAGGTTCTGCTCTTAGATGAGGCTGCTATGCATCAGAAACTCTATAAACCAAGTATTTTGGAGTTATGAAGATCTGGCAATCATGTATTCAGGACTATTTCCCTTGCTTACCCTTCTCTCTCTCTCTCTCTCTCTCTCTCTCTCTCTCTCTCAATATATATATATATATATATATATATATATATATATATATAAAGAGACTTTGCTATCTGATATATATAATTTATATATATATATATATAAAGAGACTTTGCTATCTGAAGGGACTTTGGAGCCACTTTGGAGCCAATGGCCTAAAGCCACTAGGGAAAATGAATGATTGTAGTTAATGATGCATGGAGAAAGTAGTATGCAATTGAAAGCTGACCTTTTTGCGAATAGTGAATTATCTAATCATTAGTTCATCAGTAAAAACCATAGACCTAGAACTATGGGGATTTAGGGTTTGGTGTTTACTTGTGAAAAAGCAAACTACCAAGTTTCTCCATTGGTCCCTGTGACCTTGTTCTTATCAACACACATAAGCTTGGCTTATTGTCCTACTGTCTAATGAGTATGTGTTACAACAGTGGAAGCTATGCCTAGAGAGGAAGCCATGGCATCTCTGAGTTCAGAGATTGAGAACTCCACCATTACCAGAATGACATCAGGGGTACTGTCAGCATCCTCATTTTCAAATGAGAAGGTAAGCTTCTATCAAGCTATACTTCCATTTTAAAACACTGAGTACCATTCCATGGTCTTCCCATTCTTATGATACACTCCATTTTCCAACTGATTTGATGGGCTTTCCTCTGCTTTTACACTCTCTGCTGATGTCTTCAAATCCTGAGCTCTAGCATGTCTCTAATTGGTCCTCTAAGGCAGCAAACTTCACAGTCACAATCCACTGTGGATCGGATTTTCAGAATTTCTTTTAAAGATGAGGCCACAATTATCAATCAGGCCACCACTCAGCATGGAAAATGGTAGAGATATTTTAAAGATTCCTCCAAATATACATGTATCTTTGAGTAAGGAAACAAAAACTATTAAGGCTTTATGCTGGGGTTTTCTGGAACCTCAGTGATGAGAGAAACATTCATGTCTTCTTTTATGGAGAGTGTGAAAACTAATTCAGCCACTATTGGTTTGAATGAAAAATTGGCATTTAGAGTCAATACTTTATAAATTCTTCCTATATGCCATTACATTTTGTTTTATATGTGAGGAACTCAAGCCTTTAAAGCTAGTTAATTTATATATCCTAGTACTAAAACTAATGTTAGAATTCTAACCCAGGATGTCCAGTTCCAGATAAAATGATATTTCTCCTTTGTATTATTTTTTGTTTGTGTGCTATAATAAGCACACAAAAGAAATTGGAAAATGAACACAGAATTTAAAGAATAAAATACTCATGTGATTCTAAGAAAAAGCATCCAATTCTCTTATCATTCTTTTCTGTTATATATAAATACATGTTTATGCATATGTATATATGAATATGTGTAAATGCAAATGTACATATACATATATGGTCCTAAGCAATATAGTATTTACCTTTAAAGATCATTTGTACTCATAAAAGTGGAAAGAAACTACAAAATATTGTTGGACTTGTGATATATATATATATATACATGTGCATATTTGGGTGATTGAGAGTGCATTGCACATATGTGTGTATGCTTGTGGAAGCTAGAGATAGGATGTTGTTCCTTAGGAGTTATGTACCTACTTTTTGAGACACAGACTCCCAATATCCTCAAGTTCAAGAAGTAGGTTACATTGTCTGCCTAATGTATCTACCTCCCACTCCAGACCTGGGAATATAAGCATGTCAACATGGCTGTCTGTTTAATGTGTAATATGTGTACTAAACTTATGTCCTCCTGTTTGCAAGGCCAACGCTTTATGGATTGAGCCATCTTCCTAGTCTGCATAGAGATTCATGCATAACAGGTATAGCTATATTTCATTATTTTAAATATGTTTTTATATAAGTGTATATACATAAAAGTAGATATTTTCTTTCTACCATCATCTTATAGCATTTTCCCCTTCATCTTACTCATGATTAAGATGCAATATGCGATCAGAGATTGTTTTTTTTTTACCACAACACGTTTTCAAGATTCCTTCTATCTAGTGTGAGTATATGTGTGTGTGTGTGTGTGTATGTTGTGTGTGTGTGTGAAAGAGAAACAAACTAAGTTTACAATTTAGACTTAAAATCTCATTAAGCAACCATCCCATTAATTTTCTAAATGTCTTAGGAGTTTTGGATGGGAATTTCTGCTACTTATCACCAACGGTTAACATTTAGCATTTTATTCTTTGTTAGTTTTGTCTATAAAATGGTAATTTATAATTTTGAATGGACCTTACATCTTACTTGAAAATGTCACTTCATGTCATTTATCCTGCCAACTACTGGGATTTTGTCTTTCTTTTGTGACTCATTGGTGTTATTTAAAGTTCTTTGTGTATTTTCTGTTGGTTAGTTACAATTTTACAAGTATCTCAGTGTGTTAGACTTTCTAAAGTTTTTCTGGTATTTGATGGATGGAGGTCCTGTGAATGCATCAATCTTTTCTCTATGATTGACATTCTTAGTTTCTTATTTAAGAAACTCTCTTTTTAATCTCAAATATGAGGACTCTTTCCTCTACTTTTTTTCTGAAAATATTATGGTTTTGTTATGCTCACGTTGGTGAAAATTCTGCCCTTCATGGTAACACTAAGCTATCCTGTTAGCTAAGGTCTGTACTTATTGTTGGCAGCTGTACTTCATAAAACTGCACTGATTATTAACTGTACACCACTGCTCTTAAGAGAAACAGCACTAGATTCCTATATAACCCTGGTCACTGCAATCTCATCAACTGATCACCATGTAACCTTGTTTTAAGTGTGCTTCTGTTTGAGGACATCATTTTTTAAAATTACTTTTATTTCCTTTTTACAGTCCAGTCATTACCCACCTCCTGATCCACTCTCCCAAAGTTCCTCATTTCATTCCTCCACCCCCATGTCACCAAGAAGATGTTCCCCCCAAGCCCCCATTCACCCCATGCTAGGCCTCCCCTGGGGCCTCTTAATATATGTTGATTTATTATCATTGTGCTTATGGCCAAAAGCACAATAATTCATGCCTGAATGAAGTTTTATGTACAACATGTATTTTCTGTCTGAGCCTTGGCTTTCTTGTGCTTATAAACACTAGATAGCACTTCAGTATCATTGCTCTGGGCAATTCTAAAAATTACCAACTACAAGCACCAGAATGCAAACAGCATGCCAGTAAATAACTTGCAGAAAGGACACTTGTTTATAGTGAAAGAGCTGAAACAAGAAAGCAGAGTGTCACCTTGCTCAATCTCAGGTGGAAAAATGAGTGTCAAGTGACTCAAATAGCTTGATCTTCTGTGAACATCCACAAATAACTGCAGAGTCTCTGGACATTGATGTGGGTATTGCAGATAAATTTCAGGGCACCTAACTCAGGAATGTGTAATCAAAGGCACCTGATAAATAGCTCTGTTAAATATCTACTGTCTCACACTGAGTTTATACATAGGTAAGGCCAGAAGTCATGTTTCCCCCTACAACATTCTGCAGATAAAATGATTGCAAAAAAGAAAATAATGATGATAATCAGAAGAATTTAATAACTATGATACTAGTAATGATACATTAGAAGTGGCAGTAATTATAATAGTAACAACTGGAGCAATGCTGAAATACTTCCCTTTGTTTTTATACTACTTAAAACAATTTTCTTGCGTATGTGCACATGAGTACAAGTGCCTGTGGAGGCCAGAAAGGGTATCAGAATCCCTGGGCTAGAGTTATAGGTTGTTGTGAGCCACTCAATATGAATTTTGAGACCCTAACTCAGGTCTGCAAGAGTAATATGTGTCCTTATCTACTAGGCCATCTCTCCAGGCCAGAAAAAGTAAACCTGGTATATTTATTCATAATCATTTCTCTATGAAAACATCTCCTTAAAGAAAAGTGGCAAAGACTCCATTCCTCAGTAAGGTTGATATGAAGAACATACGTGAAACTCAGGAAAGTTGCTTAACATTAATCCTCTGAGGATTAAAAAAAAAAATCTGGGGCAAGAATATAATGAAATTACTTACACTGGAGTTTGGAAGCTCCTGCAGGGTGAGAATGACATCCCGTATTCCTTAGGCTTTGAAACCCTATCTTTATGTTCTTATGAGATAGATGGGCCATGAAATGTTCTCTTAACCATGAGTGAGAAAATTATGACATACTGGTTTGAATAGCAAGAGACGTGTTTTAAAATGTGGGTCTTCGTTATCTTATAAACCTTCACTGTCCTCCTTTGATAGATGTCTTTATTATTTTATGAAAATCCATAATAAGGAATAAAAATCATCTTATTAAATTGACATACTGTGCCTAGAGCAATAGGCAAGGCTGCAAAGATTCATCAACTCAGTTCAGCTGTGTTATTAATATTGCTCTTCCTGATTAGTGTTAATTGGAATATTTTAATTGATGCAATGTTTTACTGCCTTCACAGCTTGAGTAAGTTGAAGTGCAGACAACAAGTTTTCAATAATGGAAACTAACAAAAACTAGCTTGATTTTATTAAGTTCTGTGTGGACATATTGTGGCAAATAGACATCACAAAATTATTGAACTAGAAAATGCAATAAAAATAGTGTTCACTCATTCAATTCACTTAGCATATGCTTACAAAAGACTTGCTCTATGGATTTGTGATATGAGAATGGACAAAGCACAGTAAACAACAGTGTGTTGACAGGTGATGTGGTTAAAGAACAATGCATGGTTTAGGAAATGGACGACACATGTGTAAGAAGAATGGTTGTGATATAAAGAATGGATTCAGGAGTCTGGAGAGAGGGTTAGGGGTTAAGTTTGTATGGATCTTCCAGAAGACCAGAGTTAGGTTCCTAGTGCTAACTGGTGGTTCTTTTTGGCCTCTTTGGGTATCTGAACACAAAAGCAAGTAGGACTTCCTAACCCACACACATACACAAAAATTAAAATAAAAGCAAGCCAAAGGAAGTAGGTAACACAAGCAAAGACTTGGAAGGTGAAGAATTATTCAGTCACATTTTAGGGAGACGAGATTCTAGATAGAAGGCAGGAGCCCAGGCACGTTGAACAGCATCCAGGTCAGTCTGGCTAGTGAAAAATGAAGGAAAGAAAAAGGCAATATGGGGCAGCATGGGAAGTGTGGGGGCCAACAGTGTCTTGTGGACTTCAGTGCCATCTCTGCCTCTCATTCTGAGTGAATGCACAAGTCCCTGGAAGTGTCTCTAAAGCAGACTAGCATGGCTCAACTCATGGTTTTTGTGGTTAACTAGCTCAATTTCTCCAACTACAGTAATTGCCCACTGCAAGCCTGAGAGAGCATTTCAAAATGAAGAGTGGGAAGCTAAATGAAAACAGTCTTTGTCTCTTCAGGTCTCAAGCTGTAGGAGATTGTGGGCAACTACCACATTTAAAAGCCAAAGCTAAGAGTGTGAAGAGAATTCTGTTCTCTCTCAAGGAAGAAAACAAACTAGTTTGTTGGTTTTTTTTTTTTTTTTTTTTTTTTTTTTTTTTTTTTTTTTTACTGTATGAGGAAAAACATAATTCCATTGTTTATAATAAATAATTTCAACCTTGAAAATAATAGAATTTGAAGAAATAAGTTAGGGAATGAGACAAAGGGGGATAAAGGGGAGAGGCAGAGTAAATGTACAATATCAGAATGATCAAGGGACATAATATTACATGATGTATCAGAATGACATAGATCTGGTATGGGGAGAATCTTAATGATCCTACACTCTTTCAATTCTTTTTCTGTAAGAATCTTGCTAAATAAGAATGATTTACTTGTAAGCTTCAAGAAGGTTAAAGGTATACTGATTTCTCAGCTATACCATGTTTACTACTAACTGAGCCTTTATTAAAATGACTTGTTTAACTTAATTACTGCATTTACTAAACTTTGGCCACTGGATATGCTGAGGATATCCTTTATTAATATTCGGTAGAAGAATTTATCAGTTTGGGGAATAATTCCCATAAGTAACAGTCGGAAGGGCAAGAAATGGAGAGGGAGTCTGGGAAGGTGTTAAGCTACATAATACCATCTGGATTTCAGGAAGTTGTTCCTCAAATGGAATGAATGTAGGACTGTTACATTAGCAACTTAACAACAGAAGTGGAGAAAGCTAAAAATGAGTGCAGATTTAGTTGTTATCTCATTCTTGATTTTGCTTCCATTTTTTTTTGAAAAGGAAGATAGATGCTTATGCTTATGGAAGGACTTAAGTAATTAGCATTTTTCCTGATAAATCTAAAACTAAAGAAACTGAAACACAATGTGGACTTGTAACACACATTCATCTTTATTCAGAACAATGGCACAAAGCATAAATTAGATTTCATTGAATTAATGTGGCCATGAGAAAACGTGGGAGTATATTTAGCTTGTGTATTAAGTATGCCTTTTATTTTTAGAGTCCTACTTTCATTTTCATTTTTTTTCCCTCTCAGAGAAATAAGGTCACACTGGAAATCATGCCATAGAATTGAAAGAGATATTGAGAACTGAATTTAATCAATGGTATTTTTAGGTAAAAATATGTGAAAAGTTTCTTCTTGATTTTTGGCTTAAAGAAACTCTGCTTCATGTTCATCATGTTGATAATTTTTTTCAACTTTCCATGTTTTTGTTTTCAGAAAACCTGTGGGTCTATTTCCTTGAAGGACAGCTCTCCATAGTTTCATGTTTATAGCTCTAGTGCTGGTGAAAGGTTAAAACTTCAGTTGATAATGTTATTGTATAGCTTAAGCTTTTAATTTGTTTCTTTTTGCAATTAAGTAATCTAAGTGAGTGTACTTGTGTTTGATTTAGAGGATGAAAACAAAGACAAAATTTGCCTGTTCAGTCACATGTGTCAGAGAATGTCTATCCAACACTGCTGCGAAGCATTGGGTTCTTTTTCCAGCTCTTTTCATGACTAAAGAAAGGACAAGCAAACAACAATAAAATGGTTGTTTTCATTTTATGTAATCCTAAACACACAAAAACTATGTACAATAAAAAGAGTGCTTACTCACAATCAAATCTTAGATAATTCTGCTTAGTGTTTTGGTGGATCAAATATTAAGAAAAGGAAGAATATGTATCGACAAGAAGGGAGAATGAAATCCATAAATGATACTATTTTGTACCAGACCACAGGGAGAGGTAAGCAGATATTTAAACCTATAGCAGCAAGGGTCTTTCCCAGTTTCTTTTCTATTAGTTTGACTGTTTCTGGTTTTATGTGGAGGTCCTTGATCCACTTGGAGTTGAGCTTAGTACAAGGAGATAAGGATGGATCAATTTGCATTCTTCTGCATGCTGACCTCCAGTTGAACCAGCACCATTTGTTGAAGAGGCTATCTTTTTTCCACTGGATGTTTTCAGCTCCTTTGTCAAAGATCAAGTGGCCATAGGGGACATGGGCACAGGGGACAAGTTCCTGAACAGAACACCAATAGCGTATGCTCTAAGATTAAGAATTGACAAATGGGACCTCATAAAATTACAAAGTTTCTGTAAGGCAAAGGACACCATCAAAAGGACAAATCGGCAACCAACAAATGGGAAAAGATCTTTACCAACCCTACATCTGACAGAGGTCTAATATCCAATATACAAGGAACTCAAGAAGTTAGACCAAAGAAATCAAAATAACCCTATTAAAAATGGGGTATAGAGCTAAACAAAGAATTTTCACCTGAAGAACTTCAGATGGCTGAGAAGCATCTTAAAAAACATTCAATATCATTAGTCATTAGGGAAATGCAAATCAAAACAACCCTGAGATTTCACCTTACACCAGTCAGAATCGCTAAGATCAAAAACTCAGGACAAAACAGGTGCTGGCTCAGATGTGGAGAAAGAGGAACACTCCTCCTCTACTGGGGGGTTGCAAATTGGAACAACCACTCTGGAAATCAGTCTGGTGGTTTCTCCGAAAACTGGGCACCTCACTTCCAGACGATCCTGCTATACCACTCCTGGGCATATACCCAGAGGATTCCCCAGCATGTAATAAGGATACATGCTCCACTATGTTCATAGCAGCCCTATTTATAATAGCCAGAAGCTGGAAACAACCCAGGTGTTCCCTCAGCAGAGGAATGGATACAAAACATGCAATATATATACACAATGGAGTACTATTCATCTATTAGAAACAATGAATTCATGAAATTCTTAGACAAATGGATGGAGCTGGAGAACATCATACTAAGTGAGGTAACTCAGTCTCAAAAGATCAATCATGCTATGCACTCACTGATAAGTGAATATTAGCCTAGAAACTTGGAATATCCAAGACATAATCCACATGTCAAATGATGTCCAAGAAGAACGGAGGAGTGGCCCCATGGTTCTGGAAAGGCTCAGTGTAGCAGTATAAGGCAATAGCAGAACAGAGAAATGGGAAGGGGTGGATGGGGGAAGA
This sequence comes from Apodemus sylvaticus, assembly GCF_947179515.1. NCBI lineage: Eukaryota > Metazoa > Chordata > Mammalia > Rodentia > Muridae > Apodemus > Apodemus sylvaticus. Next base: position 137,848,961 of record NC_067473.1, on the reverse strand, counting down.
TGGAGGAGGAGGGCTTATGGGACTTTCAGAGAGTGGGGAGCCAAGAATGGGGAAATCATTTGAAATGTAAATAAAATTATATTGACTAAAAAAAATAAACCTATAGCAGCAGGAGAAATCAGAATCGTTTAGTACCTATACCTTCTCAAAAATCTTAGAAAAAGCCACAGTACATTACAGTTATTTATGTAGACTGAAGATCAAAGATCTGTCTTACTGGATTTAGTTATCATAGTTTATCAGTCTAATGTAGATTATTTACCCATGATTACTATACTTTCAAGATATTGATATTTTTCAGGAATTTAACCACTAGTATATTTTTGTGGGCTTGATAGTTCCTATTCAAATTGGAAGAATATAATTAAATTGACAGGATGGAAATATAAATGTTGTATCTGAGTTGCCTTATCCTGAGTGGAGATCATTGGGTGGTTTTACAGTATTTCAAGTTGTTACAGACTCAGTGTTATGCCTCCCGTAATTTTATATATTAGAATCTTTTTTTTTTTTGGTATAGAGTAGAGTTTATTCAAGGCAGAGGATGAGAGTTAAAGGGGTAGTGGAGGCAGAGAGAGGCAGGGAGAGGGAGAGAGAGTAGAGAAGTGGAGGCCGGCCATGACCACATGGCCCACATGGAGAGGGGGAGAGGGGAGGAGAGCCCAAGAGGGGCAAGAGAGAGGCAAAAGGAGTAAGAGGTAAGATCTAAGAGAGTAAGAGAGGCAAGAGCTATATTAAAATCTTAACTATTTTATATGTGCTAGCAAAGGACCGATGAATGAAATTAGTAACCTTATAAAAAGGGACTCCTAGAAATGTCCTCACTTTCCCACACACCAATGCACAGGAAGTCTCTGAACCAGTTAGTAGCCCTCCCTGGATGGCAAACCTGCCATGTTGGCTAGAACTCCTCAGGCTCCACAACTACCAAAAATGCATTTTTTCTTGTTGCTAAGTCACTCATAGGATGGCAGCTTATAGAGCAACCAAAACAGAGTGATGCATAGTTTTCAAAGCACTCAGGAAATCGTTTATTGTTCCTCCCAAAGGAAGATGAAACCCTGAGTTGTCAAGTGATGTGTTAGAGTGCCTCATTTGTGACGGAGCTAGAGTTGAAACCAGACTGATCCATCTTCATCCTGCTATCTTGTGCTCTGTGCTGATAGTTCCTGCAGCATGCCGTCTGAAAATGCTTCCTCAGTTTGAGCAATGTTGGGGTTCATCCTTGAATGCACATGGACATTGACATTGGACATTGTTAGTACATCCTCTGAGGACACACGATGTACATTGCAGCACTCAATATTTCCAAAATTCCTCAAGTGAGCAAAGTCTGTGAACCCTTCCCTATGCTGCCTCGGGTCCTCTAGGATGGAACTAAAGCTATGAACTTCTGGTGTGTAGCACTAGCAAGTCAGGAATTTTCCACAGGTGAACCTGCCATTAGAATTTGTTTGCAGAGTTAAATCAGAATCTATAAAATGTAACATGTTTCATAATTTCTTATGAACTAAATAAAGAGGTGAATGGATAAATGGATAGGGAAATTATACCTAAGAGACATTGTGGATTGGAAGCATGCTAAATGTTGTGCTTTAATCACCCGACCAATAAAATATATGTGGCACTGTATTCTCTGTATGTTGGCATTTCTTTCTTTCTTTCTTTCTTTCTTTCTTTCTTTCTTTCTTTCTTTCTTTCTTTCTTTCTTTCTTTCTTTCTTTCTTTCTTTCTTCCTCTCTCTCTATTTCTTTTCTTTCCTTTTCCTTTTTTAATGGCTTTATCATTTAAATTAATGACAACCAACCTGAAAGTGGTAGATATTAGGTGACAATTATTCATGGACATAATTTGAGTCAGTCCTTTATCAAGATTCATTAATAGGAATGGGTTCCCTACCTCAAACCTTCATCTCTTTCAAATTAGAAGAACCAAAATATCCATGTGCCTTCTCTTGTTAATGTAGTTTTCAGAAGTATGTCTAAAACAGTCACTGGTCCTCTCATCTTTTCATTTATGATATTTCATTTACAGCAGAAAATGTGTTGGTGGTATATTGGTGATCACAAAGGAGGTGATAAGAAAGATGTGGCTACCATCTTGTGTCATGGTGTGTAAATAAGAAGCCCAAAGAATCCCTCTCAGGAAGTGATCAAAAATACGCATTATTTTGTTTCTTCATAATTTTGATTGTCTTTGATAAAACCAGAATCATACCATATTCATGAAGAGAGGTGTCAATAATTAAAGATCTCTAAGTAGTAAAATCCAAAGTTCTTACTTCCATTATAGCTAAAATCTAGCTAATAGTTGTGGATAAAAGGTAGATGTGCTCTATGGAGGTGTTAGAGAAAAGAACAAAGGAGCTGAAGGGGTTTGCAACTCCTTAGGAAGAACAACAATATCACCCAATCCCAGGGTCTAAATCACTAACCTAAGAGGAGTATACATGGAGGGACCAATGGCTCCAGCCTTATATGTAGCAGAGGATGGCCTAGTTGGGCATCAATGGGAGAAGATGCCCTTTGTCCCATGAAGGCTCAATACCCCAGTTTAAGGGAATGAGAGGGGAGGGAGGCGGGAGTGGATGGAAGTGTGGGTATACTCTCATAGAAGCAGGAGGAGGGGGTTGGGATAGTGGGTTTCTGGGGGTGGGAATCCATAAATGTGATAACATTTAAAATGTAAATAATAAAATATCCAATAAAAAAGAAAAAAAAGGTAGAAGTGACAATACATTGCCTCATTGCAAGTAAACCTACTTCTCATAGGTTGACAATAGAGAGTAATTGCTTTTTAAATTATTTCTTTTTTATTAGATAAATTCTTTATTTGCAATTAAAATGTTGTCCCTTTTCCTGGTTCCCACCACCCAAAAATCCCCCAACCCATCCCCGCTCCCCATGCTCAGCAATCCACCCTCTACCACTTCCCTGTCCTGGCATTATGAATAGATGAAATTGTTAACTAGCTTTCTTGTAGCTTTAGAGAATTGATGAAGAATGGGAGTAGAAACTTAAACTAAAGAGTAAGACTAATACTTTCAAGAAGTAAACTCATTTTCATTTATGATGAAGCTAATTGTGAAGGTTTCCCTTCCTTCCTTCCTTCCTTCCTTCCTTCCTTCCTTTGTTCTGTCCTTCCTTCCTTCCTTCCTTTCTTCCTTCTATCCTTCCATCCTTCCTCCTTCCTTCCCTCTCCCCCTGTTTCTTTCTTAATCTCTTCTTTTTAATTTAAATTATAGCTTTGTGTATGCTATTTTATATGAGGTTATCTTTCTTTAATTCATCTCCTAATACACAGAAATAATTTAGTAAGTGAACTTGATGCTCCTCAGCAACCATGATGAAAACAGTAAGACTTCCCCAAGGAGGTTACCCATCTCAGGTCATTGGAGATATGACAAAGTTATCTCGATCTTTTATGAAAGCTCTGCTCTGCTTTGCAAATCTTCATTTGCCAGGGGGACGTTTCCATAAATACCGCTACTTCGGGATGTTTATTCTGAATATTTATAACTTATATGTACTTTTGATAGTTTAGAGTATTTTATCAGCACACTTATTTTAAAAGTTAAGAATTTAATGTAAGGGTCTAGCAATCTATCTCTCTGTCTCTCTGCTTCTGCATTTCTTGAGAGAAAAAATAAGCTAAAATTATAATAAACACCTTTCAATATTAGAAATGAGTATTATGTGAAGGGATTGGTTGTGACAGGTGTCTCATAGCAAGATGGTTTCTGTAGCTGATTTTTTTCCTTAAGGACTTCTACAGTTAGTGGAATAATACTACAGAAATCTGAGTACATTTGTTAATTCAATTGGTTTTCTGCCATTTTTACTTAGAGAGCTCAGAGCCAGAATTAGAACATATTCAGTTGCAAACGAAGAGATGCATGTATCAATCAGCTTTAAACTTGTTTAAAACATCTTCTAAGCTAAAACTGATATTAATATTCAAGCAAAATAACATTATGTTTGTTTGCTAGAGGGAATGCAGATTCTGCAATGATCCATCTTTGAAATAAATAGCAGCAGTGACTATATTTAGCTAATACTGACAAAATTTGGTAGTAGAAAGTTATTTGAGTCGGGAATTTCAACACTTCTCACTGTAAACATGTCATATCAGGCTCACTTCTAAGAAAATATAGAGATTGTACTAGAAAATGGTGGGCAGATACAATGGACTGAGTAGTAGTCCCATAACAGGTAAGCTACAGGGGCTAGAAGGATAGTCTAGTGGTTAAAGGCATTTGCTGTCCTTGCAGAAGACTGACGTTTGGTTTACAGTTCCAAATAAAGGCTCACAATCATCTGTGATTACAGTTCTAGGAGTTTTAGTTGCCCTCTGTAGGCACAAGGTACACACATTCTACATGTATATAAGCAAACAAAACATGTATACATTAAATAAAAATAATAAATTGTTTTAAAAAGATACGCCTATAAACCTTAGTTACAACTGGTAAGATATAGCATGGAAAAGGGGGCGTTTTACAGAAATGACTACAGGTATTAAGAGAACAAATTTGTTATACATTAGCTTAGGAGGTTCTGCAATTGACACACATGTTTTAGGTAAAGCCTGCAATATTAGACACACAGAAGCCAAGGTGCATAAACACAGAAAGAACTTGAAATGAAATGACCACAGCTCATAACTGTTGGGAGCCACTCCTTGGTATAAGAAACCTAGGGGACAGATTCTTCTCTTAAGACCCCAGAAAGAATATATGACTACTGAGTTTCTAGATATAGCTTCCAGATGCATAATGGAAAACATTTCTTTAGATTTCATGACATCAAACTTAGGTTTCTTTGTTATAGTGACATAGCAAATAAGCATACCAGGCTTGTATTCTCTTGCTTCATGTGTTTCATTAGTCAGAAGTCATACATCACTATTGTATTTTGAAGCCTTAGCTTTCAGAATCACAAAAGAACAAATGTTGTTGCCTTCTAGCTAGCAGACTGAGGTTGACTTATTATAGTAGCATCCATATAAACCAGTGTGCCAGCTTTGCATTAACCAAATGGTCACTCTTTTGTATAAACTTCAATATCTTTTCCTATTGAAAATATTTCATTTAATAAAGTGATGAAATAAATAACAAAACCTACCATCATTTGCTTAATTGTTTTTACAACAGTCCCATGAGTTGTGCAGTAAAGTTCATTTTATTAACCCTTCTGGAAATTGAAAGCTCCTTCTTAAGGAAATGGAGTCTGTGGGAAATCCTATTTTTGTTCTCTCTTTTCTCCTCTTATACAGTGCATAATATGTTTAAAACACTGAGGTTATACTGGTGACACAGAGCTTACAGACTATCAGGGAAGACATATGAGATATGCAACCATATCCAATCTCACTTAAATCTTATCTAAACAAAAAGCATAATGCTTAGAACTTCTGCAGATTGGTGATAACAGATGCTCATTATTTTCCAACATTTATCTACTTTATACAAATGATTCGTAGAAAAAAAAAAAAACAATGAATCCACTTGCCTTGTGAGAAAAGCACCTTGTCACTACACATACAAAAATTATGGGTGGCAGAAAAGGCAGCTCATTGGTCAGCCTATAAACACTATTCTGTAACTAATGATAAGAAAGTTGTGCTGCTAAAGCCACTGAACACAGCTAGCTATATATCACAGTAAACAAAGTAATTTTCCTCAATTCAACTTGGTGGCTGGTTTGACTGGTGTGTTAAACAGTAAGTTCTCAAGCAGAACATTCCACAGAACACTTGTCTGCTGGGAGTTTGAGTCATGCAGAGCACATCTGCCCACTCTTGCTCTTACTTTGCTGTGGTTGACTGGTTCTGCTCCCCTACCATGGGAGGCAGTCGTGAAAATAACTCTCCCCGAGATCTTGCAGGAAATAAAAAATAGAAGCATCTGTCCTAGATGGCTGGGTCATTTACATCATGAAAGCAGCGCGCTCTCTTAGTTGATCTCCAGAGATATATTACACTTCAATGGCTCTCTCTTCGGTTCACTTGAACATAAGTAATTCCTTTTGATGGCCTCAAATATGGATGAAGAAGAGACCTAACTCCACGTTTTAGTTACTTTTCTGTTGCTGTAATAGGACACGATGATCAAGGCAACTTACAAAGGAAAGCATTTAAGTGGGGGCTTACAGTTTCTGAGGTTTAGAGTCCATGGTGTTAGAGCAAAGGTACAATGACAAGAATAGCTGATAACTTACAACTTCATCTGAAAATTGGACACATACACATACACACACACACACATACACATACACACACACACACATACACACACACACACACACACACACACACACACACACACACACATGTAATAATGTGTAAAAACCTGCTGCCAGTGACACACACCTTCTCTAATAAACTAATTCTGCTCAAACAATTTCATCAACTGGGGATGGAGTATTTAAGCATATGATTATATGGCAGGGCAGTGGAGTGGTCATTCTCGTTCAAATCACCACACCCCACTAGGGAGAAGACTCACCTAGAAGGTTAGAAAAGGCTAAGAGTTGGTTAGGCTTAACTTTGCCCTATGCTAGGTGACTTCAGATAAATTACTTCCACGTAGCCTGGCTTTTCTCTTTTTAAAAAAGATATAATGATTTTTCCTATATATACACAAAGTGAAATTATGCTTGCAAATTGTGCAATCTGGCATATAGTAAATACTAACCACTAAAAAGCAATTGCTGTTATTATAATCATCATTGCAATATTGACTGCACCTTCTCAAAGAAAAAGTTACCTCATTTGGAAACTACACTGTGGCCAAAGTCCAAAAGCCTTTTTCTAGTATGGTAGAGAAAGAATACAAGGTAAAGCTAAAAGCATGGAGTCTTTAGACTATGTTGGAACCACCTCTAAATCTTTTTAGGTCTTAGTTAAATTAAATATTTATTTAATTTTCTTTTTTATTTATTCTTTAATCTATTTTTTTATAGTTCAGACTTAATCCTCCTCCTGGCCCACCCTCTGACTGTCCCACATGCTACACCTCCTTCCCTTATCTCTAAAAGACTGTACCCTGACTAGACCTTCAAACTCCTTGGGGCCCTATGTCTCTTGATGGTTAGGTTTATCTTCTCTGGCTGAGTTCCAGACCCAGCAGTCCTCTGCTGGGTATGTGTTAGGGGCCTCAGCTGGTATATGCTGATAGTTGGTGGCTCAGTGTCTGAGAGATTCTGGGGTTCTGCAATATTCTTTGGAACCCCTTTGATTTCTGTTGGAAAGGAATTTATAAGGTGTACCTACTTGAGAAACAAGGCCAAGCTGGTCTTTCTGTTACAAGTCAGTAGCTATGGGGATGCAATGATGATGAGGATGAGGATGATCCTCTCTCTCTCTCTCCCTTTCTCTCTCTCATCACATTTACAAAAGAAAGGTTTCACCAAGCCTTGACATTCTTACTCCTATTCTCCCTGGAGAAAATTGGCAGACTCAGAGCTATCTGAAGGAGCATGTATGTGGTTCCATATCCTTATAAGTGCTTCAGAAACTGCGTTTGATGATGCTTCTATTTGAGGCTGGCATTCTTAGGAATGTGTTTTAGAGCAGTGATTCTCAACCTTCCCAACCCTGTGTCCCTTGAATCTTCATGTTATGATGACCCCACCTTCATAAAATTATTTTTGTTGCTGCTTCAGAAGTATAATTTTATGATGGCTATATATCATAATGTGAATATCTGATATGCAGGATATTTGATATGTGACTATACCCTACAAAAAGGGCATGGCCCAATGTTTGAGAACTGCTGTTTTTGAGCCTTTGAGAGTAGGCACCTTTAAATTTGGCCTTCAAATTAAAAAATTGTGGAAGATTGTAATTTAATTAGGGAAGAAATTTTCAACATATTAGATTTCTCTGAAAGACTGTAGTTAATGAGGCCAATAACTTAGTTACAAGTACCTTACTACACAACCTTTTTTGTAGGTATTTTTAAGGTGTGAATTTGAGTATTTTACCTGTTGTAAGTAGCTAACTGTGGTATTTTAGAGATCAGTAATTTATATTCCTATATTCTATTCATAGTTTAGTGTGAGGTCATACATATTCTTAGTTTATACTCTATGGGGTTAAATACTTTGTTATTATCTCCTATAGTAAAATATAGGAGATATAAACTATAGTAGCCACAGGAGAGAACACGATACAGAAGAAAATTTACTTTAAAAAAGCTATTTACCTAGAGTGGCTTTTTCATTTTACAAACAATAATACTACTACTCCCTTGTACTGGACTTCATACTCTATGATCAGATTTCAAAGCCAAACAGGATCTGGATGGGAGAAATATAAGGTACTCTCTAACTGAGGATCTTTCTTCCTGATAGTGATTGAACTCCATTAGGAGTTCATAAGGAGGAGGAGGAGGAAGAGGCGGAGCAGGAGCAGGAGGAGGAGGAGGAGGAGGAGGAGGAAAAGGAGAAGGAGGAGGAGGAGAAGAAGGAGGAGAAGGAGGAGAAGGAGGAGAAGGAGGAGGAGGAGAAGAAGGAGGAGAAGGAGGAGAAGGAGGAGAAGGAGGAGGAGGAGGAGGAGAAAGAGAAGGAGGAGGACGAGGAGGAGGAGGAGGAGGAGGAGGAGGAGGAGGAGGAGGAGGAGGAGGAGGAGGAGGAGGAGGAGAAGGAAAAGGAGAAGGAGAAGGAGAAGGAGAAGGAGATGGAGAAGGAGAAGGAGAAGGAGAAGGAGAAGAAGAATTATAAAGGAGTATCCAATACCATCAGGCCAGAGTGGCACTGAGAGAAGCAATTGCCTACAATAAGGAATATATAAGTAGAAAAGAAGGGGTTGGGGACTTTTCTTCTTCTAGAGTGAGCTAGACCATACAAACATGTAACAGTGGATATATATTGTGAACAACAGTGATGTTTCTAATTAGTGTGTGTTAGCAGTTGGGATTATTATTTTATTAGCCATGAGTAAAAATAGTATATAAGACAGTGTAATGTAATGGCGTAGCTGTTATTAACACTAGCTGGTTTGTGCTTATTTTTGCTGCCCAGGGCCATGAAAAGAATGCAGTGTATATTACTGACCTAAGAAGCTTAGCAACGATGCTCTCCACCACTCACTCCCCTGTCACCAGGGAGGAAAGAGACCCACAGAATGTGAATGAGTGGCTGTGCAAAGGAGTTGTAAGTGACAAACACTGAATTTGAAGGTAAGGAAACTGACTTTTCCATTTACAACTGAAGCCATTACAGAATTCTTACTTCCCTGGATTTTCTGAAGACATGATCTTGCTCTAATCATGTACACAAAAAGAACCCAGATATCCCTCAATGGAGGAATGGTGGTATACAGAAAATGTGGTATATATACACAATGGAGTACTATTCAGCAATTAAAAACAATGAATTCATGAATTTTTTAGGCAAATGGATGGAACTGGAAAATATCATCCTAAGCAGATAAGCAGAGGTAATGCAATCACAAAAGAATACACATGGAATGCAATAATTGATAAGTGGATATTAATTAGTCCTGAAGCTCTGAATACTGAAGATACAATTAGCATATCAAATGATTCCCATGAAGAAGGAAGAAGAGGGCCCTAATCCTGGAAAGGCTTGATCCAGCATAGTAGGGGAGTACCAGGACATAGAAAAGGGAGGGGGAAAGACAGGAGAATGGATGGAGAGAAGAGGACTTATGGATCATATAGGGGTGGGGAATGGGAAAGAGGAAGGCTTCTAGAATGTAAACAAAGAATATAGAAAATAAATAAAAAAATTAAAAAAAAGAAGTAATGCCTACATGTTCATGACAGCTGAATGCCTCTTAAAATTCTTCATCAAGGGGTAAAATAATTCTGCTCATATGGCACATTCAATCACCTTTCCCTTAATTTATATTCATATTAAAAACTCCAGTATTTGATTTTCTTAGAATATCTTCAAATCTGCTGTATTCTTCTTAGTTGGCAAGTTCAAACCACATAGTTATTTTATTGTGAATGTATTAATATTAATTTCTGATAGTGTTTTTTCTCATGTCTGAGTATCAAGAAAATTGTTCAAGTACAAAATAGAAGCATTTGAATGAATTACTGAGGTCACTCATTATACTCGAGGTTAGTATTTTATTTCTGCTCTTGAGAGTGACACTAGATTTTAGTCTCCTGGAAATCTGCCCTTGTAGACCTCAAATGTTGCTCACCATACAATTCATTGCAGTTCACAAAAAATGGACCTAACAATTCTTAAGCATTAGAAACCACAGGCAAAAATCATTTTTTTTGAGGTCATGCTACTCTTGGCTTTAGTAAACCGTATTTTTTCCTTAACATGATTAAGTCTTTTGAAAAAGACAACGACTAGGTTTTGATAATTACCAATACTGCTCATTATTTCAGGCAAGCTAGAGGTAGTGGTTTAGAAATGGGACTCCTCAACTTTTAGATCTAAACTCGAACATCTTGCTCATCAGAAGGTGTAATGGGAGAAACAGCATACAAGTTCTACTATATATTTCTGCCTTCAGAGAAGATTTGCTGACTACTCAGTATGAATGTCTCTCTTGACTCTCAATGATCTTAACAAAAACTGTGGGTTGTCCACAGCATGAGGGTTGCCTTATATAATCTTATAAATCTATTTTTGTATATGTAGTGTGAGTGTATACTTTTATGTGTGAGGATGGGTGGAGTGTCAGTGAGTATGTGTATGTCTGCTTATATCCACATACATTGGCATACATGCAGAAGTCAGAGGACAACTTATGGGGGTCCGTTTTCACCTTCCATCATGTGGAATCTGGGGATTGAACTCAGGGAAACAGGCCTGGCTGCATATGACTTTTGCTGGCTGAGACATCAAAGCAGCCTCTATCTTCACTTTTAAATCTCAACACTAGTGTCACTAAATTGTTCAAGGTAGACCTGAATTTTCTTTGTAGCCCATCCAGGTCTTGACTTTGCTATTCTCCTACTTTAGCCTCACAAGGAATTAGAATTGTGAGTCTGTACTACCACACTAGAGATTCCCACATTCTCTAGGCAAATATGGTGGGATTTGCCATCTCTATGACTATATGAGCTAATTCCTCATAAATATCCTCTCAACATAAATATAGATTTCTTCTTGAGTCACTGAAGAATACTGATTAGCACACTTATGCAATTTTATAAGCAGTAAATATCAATGAACAGTTGTTTACAGAAAGAAGTGTCCCTCTTTATGATTAGGCTAATGTAAATAATATTAGAGGTTTTAGGGTATCTTATACAAGGAAGTTAATACTTGAGAGGATGTCTAAGCAGGAACCCTCAAGTTTAAATATTAAAATATTTAATATGAAATAACTTTTAAAAATTCTGTCCCCTAACTTACATTCCCGGGCACACCAGAAAGAGAACCAAGGCTTAATAAAATCTTATATGAGCCAAGCAACTAAATTTAAAAATCTGCATGATCAGATCAAGTTTGAGAAGTTAAATAACTTGCTCAAGATAAGACCACTGTTACATGCTAAGTAGGACTGGGATTTTCAACCAAGGACGTTTGTCACCAAAGCTCTGCTCCTTCTAGGTCATGGTGGACCCACCTGAGGTTCTCTCTCCCTGCCTGGATTCTATTCCCTTCATAAAAATATTTGGTTCTCTAGGGTTCAGGTCATATTTCCCACGACATCATCTTAATTTGACACTTTGATTCAGTATGATTTAGCCTGAAATGAGTTATTTTAATTAGGTCACACATATTAATGGTACATCACGCTAGAAGGATCTTAAAATGAATTAAGTTATTCATATTTTCTCATTCTTCAGTAGAAAGAAGTACAGGGAGGAGAAACACCCTTTGTATACTCCTGTACAAAGACCACAACCTTAAAATGCACCTTTTGTTCCCAAGGCTGTTGGGCCAGCAAGCACTAAGGATCTACCTGTTTCAGCTTCTGCCGACCTATGATTATAAACCACATCCCCTCCAAACTTTTTTTTAAATTTCTTTTCTTTTCTTTTATTTTTCTTTCTTTCTTTTTTATTTTTCTTTTACAATACAGATTTTAGTTCCCTCCTGGTCTACTTTCTCACTGTTCCACATCCCATACCTCTTCCCCACATTCTTGTCTCCACAACAATGTCCCCACTTCCAACCCTACCAGGCTGCTAAGCTCCCTAGGGCCTCCAGTCTTTTGAGGATTAGGTATATCTTCTTTGACTAAACTCAGACCCAGCAGTCCTCTGCTGTATATGTGTTGGGGGCCTCATATCGGCTGGTGTATGCTGCCTGGTTGATAATCCAGTATCTGAGAGATGTCAGAAGTTCAGGTTAATTGAGACTGCAGGTCCTCCTACAGGGTCACCCTCCTCCTCAGCTTCTTCCAGCTTTTCCCTAATTTGACTACAGGGGCCAGCAGCTTCTGTTCATTGTTTGGGTACAAATATCTGCATCTGACTCTTTCCACTGTTGGTTGGATCTTCTAGAGTGCAGTCATGATAGGCTCCTTTTTTTTCCTGTTTATTATTTTATTCTCCTTGAAACAACCATACAAATGCCTATAAGCTTGGAATACCCAAGACACAATGCACATATCAAATGGTGCCCAAGAAGAAGAAAGAGTGGCCCCTGGTTCTGGAAAATCTCAGGGCAGCAGTGTAGGGGAATACCAGGACAGAGAAGTGGGAAGGGGTGGATTGGGGAACAGGGGGAGAGAAGAGGGTTTATGGGACTTTCAGGGAGGGGGAATCCAGGAAAGAGAAAAATCACTTGAAATGTTAATAAAGAATATATCGAATAAAAAAATAAAGCACACACACACAAAAGAAAACACAAATCAAAATCATGATGAGATAACAATTCATACCCTCCAAAATTTTAATGGCACTTTGTGTGTGTGTGTGTGTGTGTGTGTGTGAGAGAGAGAGAGAGAGAGAGAGAGAGAGAGAGAGAGAGAGATAAAGGAAAAACGTGTCATGAAATGTAAATCACTTTATTTATTTCTAGATTGATACTTTTCAGCCTTAACCCAATACCCAGAATGTGTTTTTCTCCTTGGAGCCTACATTTATAGGTTTAGTGTTATTAGAATAAGGTTTATGTTGAGGATCATTCTACCACTTCTTAGCTGCATGACTTCAGGCCAAGGCCTTCATTTTCTAGAAATTTGCTCTCTGCACCTGATAAATGGGCTACTTATATGGTGTCTAAACTGTATTTCAGCAGATAATATAAATAAAGGGTATCTGATTAATTTTAACAATGATGGGAACAATGCCTCAGTGTACATTTTGCTTGCCTGGTGTAATTATTACATTGTCTTTATAGTACCACATACTTTAAAGAAGAGTATATCTATGGCTCAGCACAGTATCCTCCTATCTCTATTGCTCCTGTATCCATTCTTCTTATCTAAATTTTCAGGTTACTTTCCCTACTGATGTGTGATTGTTTTTATTCCTAAAAGAATAATAGTACATATTGTCTGCTATTACTTCCTGTTTTAAAATGCCTACCTGCAGAATTTTCAGTAGGGATTATAAAATAGTCAGTCTGTATGATCTAAATTTGAGATCATGATAAAATAGTTGATTCATTAAAAATTATACATAAGAATAACCAGAAAGAACGACAAATAATAAGCACAGTATTATTTTTTGGAATTATGCATGACACCTTTGTTGTCAATACTATAAACTGAAAAGAAAGCAAAAAAATTATAGAGAAAACCAGAATAAGGAACAGAATTATTTTAAGTGTTTACCAAATGTCAACCAATAGATTAGGGGCAGTAACAATTAACCTGCAATGAGCAAATAATATTTCAAAACGCCAAGAATAGATTATTTACTAAGTAAGAAGACCTACCTTTGGTTAAAATGTTGTCTTATAACATGCAGAGCTGATTTGTTGGAGATTTTTCTACATAATACGTACATCATTTCAATAAAATAATAATTTCAGTTATTCTAGAGAACAGTGGTATTGCCTTCTTTTACAAGCCTGTATTCTACTGAGAAAAAAAAGTTACAATTAGGTTCTAATTCTTCTTTTTGTTTCATAATTCATTCCTTCATTCTTGTCAGTTTCTAGATTCTGAACCTTGGCAGCCTTGATGATAGTTTATTGTTGACAAAGGGAGAATACCAATGTGGAGTAATATAAGTGATGGGGAGAGGCAAGAATCCCTAATGACAGCAATAGGACCATGTGCCTTCTGGGATCACCTTCAACATGGAATTCTAGGGCTCCTAGAAATTGGAGTTATTGAAATAAGATGCTGATTTCTGTACACTCCCTTACAGTGCAAAGTAAATATGGTTCAGGTCAGGACAGTTAAGAGAATTATCAGCTTGTTTCTAAGACACTCTTCAGCTCTAAGCTTGGATATCCTTGAAAGCACTTCTTAAGTTGCTTTCCTCACCACAGGACTCTGGGACACATGCATTCTTTCTCTCTCTTTTATTATGTATTATAGAGCAGAAAGATAAAGAAAAGTAGTAGCTTAGCCTGAAAGCCACAGGGAATGGGCACTAACAAGATTTTCAAAGTGAAATGTTACTGGCTCTTGATCCCCAAAGGAAATCATGGCACCTGGTCTCCTGTCTGCTCAGTGGTGTGTCCTAACTTCTTAGAGAAACAGCTACAATGTTGGGACTTATGCTGACTCTTTGTTAGAAAGAAATGCAGGAGTTTTTGTAAACCATCCATTACTTTCCATTAAAGGGAAAGAAACACAATAAGAAGGTTGGACTCTATTATAGGTATGTATTTTCAATCCTTTATTGCCACTAAGAAAGTGTTTGGTAAAATGATGCTTCACAGAAGGTATCCTCAAAGGGTTAATATAGAGTTATGAGTGTTTTAACTCCCACATCTATCTTTAGGTAAAGCTCGTATTCATGTAACTCACAGTAGACTACTATTGTCCACTCCCATTTCCATTTCAACCTGTAACTTATTTTCCATATTTGATATATGAAATATATTTCATACAAAAGATGGTAGAGGATTCTCTCAGAATTGAACAAAGATGAATGAATGTCATGGAGAATAAACTATATAGGCAGATGCCTCTGAACACAGCATTTTTATTTTCTGTACCTAAGATTATAATGTCTTTATTCTTAGTTCTAGCTTCTGACAGATGTTCTATTTCAATTCGTATTTTTTTCTTTTCATTTTAGTTTAAACCTGCCATGAGCATTTTTTTATTTGCCCTTTCTCACTCATTTGTGATTTTAGCAGAATCATATCTAATTTCTCCCTACTATACTCTTTTAGCATTTAAATACAGATCAAAACATTTGACTTAACTTGGGTTTAGAATTGTGACAGGTAATTGCAATGTGCAAAGAATTCACATCACCTAAGATTTATAATTATAAATGTAAAGATCCTGAAGATTGTTTTTTTGCTACCACACACAGTATCACAGCTTCCTTTCCCAGGGAATGAAAGTGTGTTATTATAGACATGAAAGTGACAAATTTTTTCACCCATGCAAGCATAAAATTTGAATGGCATGAGTATATAAAGGCATCAAGAAACATAAACATGCTTCTCAGTAGTGGTCAGAAAGGAACATTGAGTGAGAGAAGTCACCAGGATGTAACTGCATTTTCTAGGAGTATGAATGTGATCAGAGAGCATAACTCATGTACAGAAGCTTGATGTCACCCACAGATGGCAGACATGCTGTGTTCCCCTGATGGGTGAAATTCAGATTTTATTTTGGGAGTAGCAAGTGGTTTGGGAGCTCACATTGGGTTTTTTCTTAGACTTTTTCTCATTAAATATATTCACTGTACATAGTACTGTGCTGTATATGAGAACATTCACAGATGTACCTTTGTATATTGAGAATCTGCCCCTATACCTTTTTCCCTTCCTCATCCTTTGTTCCTCTAAATATTTTTGCTACTTATTTCATGTTTTATATATATATATGTATATATTTATATATATATTTTATATATATATAAAATGAAATATATATATAAGATTTTGTGTGTTCATGTAAAATCAAGGAATCAAATATTAGAGAAAACAAAAATTATCTTTCTGAATATTATGTCTTATTGTATCTATTTTCTTGTTCTGATACAACTTTGGTTGTCTTTATCATTTCAAAAGTTCTGTTGTGTATCTATTAAATTTTCTTTATCTACACCAAGGTTATTGGATATATATGTTGGTTCTTCAGCTCTGCTATTGTGACAAGTGTGGGAGTGCCAATTAATCATTGTGATATGCCAACCTCCTTTAAGTTCATATGTATAGGTAACACAGGTGGTCATAGGGTAAATCTACTTTCATGGGTCTGAGAAATCTCTGTAATGATATCCATAGTGGCTGGACCATTTTACCTTCCAGCCAGAAGTGTGTAAGGATTCCTGATGTTCACATCCTTTTGAAGAACAACAGAAAGCAGTTAACTGAGTCAAAAAAAAAAACTGCCTTAGGAATGGAAAGTTGTCTTGACTACTCCACATGCAACAAAAGATGAATATCTAGGACACACAAAGAACTCAAATGGCTAAAAGATGAGAAGTAAAATAACTCCACCCATAAACCAACTAATGGAATAAATAGAGTTCTCAAAAGACAAAGGATGAATGGCCAATAAACACAGAAAATAAGTGTTCAACATCACTAGCTATCAGGGAAATGCAAATTAAAACTACACTGAGATTTTATCTCACCAGGCAGAATGGCAGTTTCCAAGACAATAAATAACAATGAATGCTTTTTAAATAAGATCAACCATGATCCCTCTCACACAGAATTCAAGCAACAAATACAATAAAAATAAAATACACCATGCATACAGAACACATTGACATTTGAGGATTTCAGAGCCCTTGAAGATTATAAATGTGATGGGTGCTTGTTTTTTTTTTGCTTTGTTTTGTTTTCTTTTGTTTGAGAAAGGTGTCTAAAAGTCAGAGAAACAATCTCTCATAGATGAATGATCTTAAAAAAAATCATTCTGACACTGAAAAGATTCATGCAGTCAAAGGCAAAGTATCTAATACTAGGAAAGCACTTCAGTGTGGGAACTTTGATACTAATGCCAGTACAATTTACAATATTCTGAGGGGGTCTCTATCAGCAGGTAGTGCTTCCCAGAAAGATCTACTTTTAGATCACTGTACTTTTAGACATTGCAATATTTGGAAAGAGTATGGGTCTAGTACACAGGAATATTTTCTCTTCAGTAACACAGTGGTCACCGCTATTTCTGTGATGACTACCTTCATCTTTGCCAGAAAATGTTTAAATCTTCAAGCAGTAATGCTCAGGTGCCTTTTTCAGATAAATTAACAAATTGGGGGAATTTCTTAAGCCACTATCCGATTTTGACATTGTTTTCTTGGAATTAATAGTATATTGATTGGAATTATGTATGGCTAACCAATCCTTATAGCTCGCAATCCTCAAGATGTTTAGAATTTCTTCTCCAATCCTAACAGTTGGCAAGAAAACAACTGTCATCCTTTTTTTGTGTGACTGTTACATATTCCAAATGAATTATCCTGATTATTACTTAGGTGACAGGATACACATTTTGGTGCTATTTCTCATCAGGGAACACTGAAATCTTGAGGGAATGAAATAACTTAAAACAGTCAATGCAATATGAGGCAGAGCCACTGTATGAGCTCTGGTCAGTTTCCCCCAAAAATTTATCCTCCTAAATATCATTTTTTTTGTGAAACCTGATGATTCATTAAAATGGTGATTCCTAATTAAGAACCAACTGACTGCGAAGGAAGCCACTAAATGTTTGTCAGAGTTTTAAGCCACTGCAGCACAATTATTTAATAGCACTATTTGTATAATCCCAAGCCCCTCCCGAACAAAAATAATGCAATCATGGCCTGCTTTCTAAAAGTGCTTTCCTTGTCAATTACATTTAAAACAATTACTTTGTTGATGATTTAATCTTCTGAAGGAAATAAATGCTACTATGGGGCATTAAGAGGCTAACACAGGAAAGGATATGAACTGCAATTATAATTTGTTTCTTAGCAACTAATAGCAAAAGTTATAAAGTTGATTCTAGCACATCTATAAGAGGCAGTATTACAGCTATGGGAATAGAGTGACGGCCCTTAACAGTATAATGTTGTGAGTAATTTGCCTTTGCTACTATCATAAGAGAAATTATTTTGGATCTGCTTGGTCAAAGCCCTAAAGAATTCTCATTAAAAGCCAACTATTATTCTGCATGTTGTTTTCTTCCCGTCTCCCTTCCCCATTATATTGAACACACTGCATTGGTTATTCCACACATGGTGGGATGCTGAAAAGAATCAGCATGATAAAACAGATTTCTTTAATAACTGGGAGAAAGGAGTTCATCATTATAAGAGCTCTACTTCCTGTCTGCAACAGGACTTACCACACACAGTCATGACTAGAGTAAATTAAATTTTTTTTATAATGGATATTAGTGAGGACAGCACAGAATTTTAAAGAGCCATACATGCTGTAAAGAGGAAAACTAGGGAAATCTGAAGCTTTAAATCTTTAAGCTTAGGAGATTTTCAGGTTGAAAATTTGTTGTGAAACATGAATGGCTTACAATCTGGATCATCAATTTAATCTGTTGGTTCTAGAGGCATGTTGCTCCATCTATCAACTCTGAAATCTTTTTTTTAAAAAATCGATCCTGATTTTCTCTTAGATACACATGAAATATAGATGACACAGATGAAGTATTTCTGGGTTAGTTATTTCTTAAAATTAGAATGTGGGTACTGTCTACCAGAAAACAAAATGATTGACTTAAGGTAAAAGAAAGCAAGAGTTAGGTGTGGTTAGGTTGCATCCTTGAGAAACAGTTTGAAGAGCTTTCATAAAGATAAGGATTAAAAATTACATGATTTGACATGCTTAGAAACACACTTGTAATAATTAAAAGGCATTCTGCAAAAGTTGGTTTTGGGGGCTGAATTGGGCAAGATTACTCCACACGAACCATGTCATGATTGGTTGCATTTCCTGTGTGTAGGGAAACCTCACTGCAGATCAGTAGACAGTATGTTTCTGGATCATGATGACGCTGGTCAGTTTATGGAAACTAGAGAAACTAATGCTTCAAGTAGTCCTGCATTTGTCTGGATATTGGAACTCATAAAGTTCTGGGTTCAAGCAAAAGTCCTCACTTCCAAGATTAAGGGTAGAGCTATATCAATTAAGGAAGACAATGCCCATTTAGATTACCACTCTTACACACATGTGGTCATACAGATGAGAACATTGATAGACACACCACATACACATGCAAAAGGTATACAGGCTTACTACATCATATAACAAAAATCAAATGTGGCCAAAGCAGATATATCAATTTAATTGATATGTAATCATTAAAAGTTGGCCTTATATGCCTTATTGCATATAAAATTTCCTATATATCAGATATTTATATCACCATTCATAACAGTAATATACAGCAACAAAAATAACAAAAATTAGGTGACTCCTTACTTTAGGGAGTCACCACCACACAAGGAACTGTATTAAAGGGTTACAGCAGTAGGAAGGCTGAGAACCACTGCTCTGGGATGAAGGAGGAGGCTCCAATGCCAATGTCAATGCCAATTCAGTCAAGAAATGTTACAGGTTTGGGAAAGATGAAATTTGCAAAATCCTTACAGACACCCCCTCTTCACCTTTACAGAGGCTGTAAACTGCTAGGCAAGGAGAACCCTCAGCCAAGCTGCCAAGAGCTCCCTTGAACTCTCTGAGCTTCATGCAGGTTATGCAGAGAGTTCCAAGGCTGCAGCTTTTGTGAGTCATCGCTTGGGGTGGGGTGAGCTTCCTGTTATTACAGCTACTGCAGAGTTGGATCACACCTACTTTTAGAAAGAAACCTTTACTACAGTCCTATTAGTAATTTCAATTAGAACTCATTGCTTCATCACGTTGAACTCCAATGCAGTGGTTCCTTTCATTTGTTATGGCTTTCTTCTCTTGGCTCAGTAGATGTGTATGTTGTATTCTCCCAGGAGAAATCTCTCAACACAATAAATGCTGAACAATATATAATGAGCAAATACTTATTAGGTATTAGAGAATCAAAGAGAAGAGGACTCTACTCTCTGTAAGTTTATAGTGTGCAAAGTCTATATATGTTCTATCTATAAAGTACAAGGCACATTAACAGTAGGTATCTGGAGCCAGGTGGTAGTGGTACACGCCTTTAATCCCACCAATTGGGAGGCAGAGGCAGGCGGATTTCTGAGTTTGAGACCAGCCTGGTTTACAGAGTGAGTTCCAGTACAGCCAGGGCTACACAGAGAAACCCTGTCTCGAAAAACCAAAACACCAAAAACCAAACCAAACCAAACCAAACCAAAACAAAACAAAACAAAACAAAAGAGTAGGTATCTGGTCCATTTGAAAAGCAAAATTTCAATCAACAAATATCTGTTTATTGTTAGAATGGGTCATTACAATGCTGGGTATTATAGTAATGAAAATAAAGCAATGAAATTTTCTGAAAAAATTGAAGTGGTCATAAGAGCTTAGTAAGTAAGAGTGAGACAAACTCAGGGTGCAATAAACCTTTCTCTGTCTTAAGTGCTGTAGATATTAAATGGGAGAATGAGCTTTGCTGGGGGTGGTGAGGGGTGGTATGCCCCCACAAGAACTATGGAGGCAGATGACCTTCAACAGGCATAATGGTGTCGGGGAGCTAAGCAGAAAGGAATGAGGCTTGAAACAGACACAGAAGAGTGAACTGATCTGAAGAACAAAAATTTAAAACTAAGCAGCCTTTGAGTTCTGTAGTGAACCAATGGAATGCCCTAAAGGAGTCTATGTGAATGCTTAATTGCTACCATCACTGGACAAAGCATATGGATCAAGTCATACAAGATTAATGCAAACAGTCACTTCTGTTTGCTTGAGAGTCATTACTGTCCCACAGAGTATGTGATGAATAAAGTGTACCAGAAGGCTGCTGGGAAAACTAGAAGAGCAACCAGGTCTCCAGAGGACAGAGACAGTCTATCGTTGAAAGGGAATTGAGATAGAATCTCGGGAATCTTGGAAAAAAATTTATTGTGGTAGTTCACAAGCCATTCAAGAGAGCCCTTGTTTCATATTATAGAGATTAGACAATTAGTAAAAGTAATGAAATGACATAGATATTACAGAGCTTAGTAGTGCTGTCTCCTGGAACATAGTAACACATTGGTTCCAAATCTCCTGTACCAACTGCTGCTCTTTATGTTTCCAGACAGAAGTAGATAGGTACAGCAATCTGAGAAGTGTAGCCATATTGTTACTTCCCTACATTATGCTATATTTGTATACACTGGGACAAAATTCAATATTTTGGAAGGTTTCTTAGATTTCAAAATACATAAAATATCAGTTGCTTTTTAAATGTTCAAAGAATTCATGAAGAATATTTCTTAGATGAGTTTATAGATGAAATGGGCCCCTCCTCTGTAATTTACATGAGAGAATATATTAATTCCTTTGAAGATAAAATCTTATACAGAGTATACAATAACATAAGATCTCTGTGGGGGAGGAAAGGGAAGATTTTGCAAGGGAAGATGATCACAAAACAACAAGCTTAGGAGCTACAATGGAGACTGGTAGTAGAGTTGTACCTCCTTTCTCCACTAATAAAAAGTTTACAGAATAGGGTAAAGGCTGCGTTATTGAACAATGCGAGATTTAATATCATCCCCTGCTTATAAAGGAGAACATGCCTTTTATAGGTGAGGAAAGCTGTGGTGTAGTCTCTCTGCAGTGAGTGAAAAGCTGGTCAAGTATCCAACTCCAGGTCCAGATCTCCTCATCTGAATCACACTCAAATAACCTCTTTGAAGACTTCCTCTAGCTGCAGGGTGTCTCTCAAAATGCTATGGCTGTAGTAAGTGCCCAGTAGTAAAGTTGAATTTATTTTTCTTCTGTACTTTTCTTTTGCTTCTCCCCCCTTCCCCTCTCTATCCCTCCTTTCCCTTCACCTTCCTTCCCCCTCCTCTTCTTTCTCTTTTCCCTTTCATTTTAAAACAGTTATCACAATATAGCCCAGGACTGCCTCATCACAGCAGCCCTTGGGGCACTGAAGCTTTGGATTTGACCTCCCTTATTCCTTTAGAAAAAGTAAACAGCAGTTTTCTACTCCTTGGAGTCAGGCAGGTAATATGATTCCATTTTATTTAAAAACATGGTTTTTTAATAAAGAGGAGGAAGTTATATTTTGTTTGTTCTTTATTCCTGTGTGCTGCATTATGGTATCCAAAATCAGCAGAGCCCTGACCAATAAGAGGGACTGGATTAGATGTAACCTGTCAACATTGGATTTCCAGAGCATGATCTAAACAATCTTTTTATAATACTTAGAACTTTTTATGAGATGAAAAACTGGAAGTATCTGGGCTTTCTTGAGGCCCGTAATGTAAAACAACTTCTTCCTTGTTAATTCAGTGGGCTAAATACTACTTCCTGCCCTGGGTACAAACACAATACATTACCTACTTGAAATGGTTTGTATATGGCTTGCTCAGGGAATGACACTATTTGGAGGTGTGGCCTTGTTGAAGTAGGTGTGTCACTGTAAGTGTGGGCTTTAAGACCCTACTCCGAGCTGTCTGGAATAGAATCTTCAACGAGCAGCCTTCAGATGAAGATGTTGAGTCCTCAGCTCCTCCTGTACCATGACATCCTGGATGCTGCCATGCTCCTGTCTTGATGATAATGGACTGAACCTCTGAATATGTAAGCTAGCCCCAAGTAAATATTGTCCAAGTAATGTTGCCTTGGTCATGGTGTCTGTTCACAGTAGTCAAGCCCTAACAAAGACAATACTATTGCCTGTCCCTTTTAAGAACTAACCCAGCTGGGCATGTTAATCAACTGGTCAGTAGCCTATCCTTATCTGAAACGCCCCAGAAAAGATATCCTAAGAAGTTGCAAGGAATAATTATCCTTTTAATGAACACTTATCCCTTAGTGTAGACCCTTGTAAAGGTTCTACCCTGTATCATTGTAGCCTCCCTCCTCACTTCAGATAAATATGTTTTCCTTGTTTACTCTTTTTTTTCTTTTGGATACTGGTCAAAGACTTAGCATCCTTTCCCACACTTAGAGCTTTCTTTCTCCTTTGATGTGAAGTCACTAGACCCCTCCTGCTTCTGTCACATCATCTCTCCCTGATTGTCTCCATTTAGGCAGATACTGAGATTTACAGTTTGTTGTTTTTCTCATAAATCCCAGTAAAATTGTCCTCAATCTACATTCAGGTCTACCCTAAATTCTTTTAAGAAAGACAAAAATCCAAAGGAAAGAATCTTAATCCTTGGTAACAGCCTGGAACTTATACTATAAACAGCACATGCTGGTCTTGATCTCCCTGCAATAGTTTCGCATTGATTCTATTCTTGACCAACTTGTAAGTTCCACATATAAAACAAGTTAATGTATTCATTGAATAAATATTATCAATTCTAATTTAATGAGGGAAAATTGCACTGGCTCAGATAGTACTACTAATGAATAAAAATTATACCTCTGAACTTGGTTTTTAGCCTATGAAAAAAATAAAAATGTCTGCCAACTTGAAAAAAAAAAAAGGTTCTGATTCACTTTTCTTCAGTTCCATGCTTCTCTTTCCTTCTTTCTTTCATCTATGACTTTACTTTTTCTACTTCCTTATTGCGCACTGACTCTTCTGCCCACAGTATCTAGATACTGACCTCAGTTCTTGGCACAAAATCACTCTAATGAAAAAAATGAAACAACAACTACAACAACAAAAGCAGCAAATGGAGTATTGCCAGATGTACTGGGCATTTTTCAATAGTTACTTTTGCTGATTTTTCTATTTCAATGGATGTCTTCAATCACTACCTGCAGTGCATGAGTTGGTTCTCTCCTGTTTCTGATTTAGTCTTCTTGTTCCCTCTTTGTCTGATTTAAGGGTTCGTTCTTTCAACACTGGTATTCTCTTGGGTGCTGTTGTCCTGTTATTGACATGCTGTTCTTCCCTCTTTAGAAGACAACCTGGTACATGCTCATGATTTGAATTTTCCCCTTTATTCTTTTTTCTCCTTTCTGTAAATCTTTAATTCTGTTGAGATGATATATGCAAATACTCAACTGTCTGATTGGCACATCTTTCTCTATGAGAATAATCTACAAGGGAGGTGACTGTATATCTAAACTGCATGGGGTAATGGAGTTTACACTTGTGGCCTTCACAAGGTTTTATTAAAGGTTCTTTTCATAATCCTAAGTATCCAGGTATACAATACAAATAATAAAAGCCAGTATGTTTTTATTTAAGCCTGTCATCTCCTGTTCTCTCACCCTAGCCTGCTTCCACACTCAGTTACTAATTCATATTAAGACATTAGACTTGAGAGCCACCATACTCTCATTTTTCTCCCACCCCTCATCCCATCCATCCATTGCCCCTGACAATTTTTATTACATCACTGTTTTATAAATATGTCTCCCCTAATTCTACCATCTCAATCTTTGGGAAGTGTGTTACCATTTCCTGCCTATTATATTAAATAGTCCACTTAAATGTTTTCTGCAGACTCTGATATACCAATGCCTCCAATGCACACACAGAAATGAGGTCACAGCAGTCAATTTTAAATATGCAGAACTGGTTTATATTACTCCCTTGCTTAAGACCCTTTGAAATCATCAGCCACTGACAGATTAACTCAGTCTCATTATCCTGTCAAACAAGGCCCTCACTGATTGGACCTTTACCCTTTCCCACAGCCTCTTAGCCTCCCATGCCCCATTTCATATTTGACAACCTTGATATGTGGCATGTTTCCATGTCTATTGCATATCCATGAAAATGCCAGCTTTGCTGCTTCTGATACATAAAAGTCTTTGCCAGTTTTGTTGGCCTCTTTAACTATCGACCATCTGTCAAGAATTGGCTCAGCTGCCATGTCTCTTGGGGAGCCTACTGTGTACCCCAGAATGGGTTGCATATTGCTCTCATAGCATAGTGTGCACAGTGTTGCCTTTCATTTGCCACATAATTGTTGAAATTAATAGTTTATGCCTCCATCTTTCATTAGAGTGCTTGCTTAATCTCATGATATTTTTTGCCCTTAAAGAAATCTCTTTTTTAGATCTTTCCCTGCTGTCCTTTTTTTTTTCAAGAAAGCATGTCTTACATTTAGAGTTGGAAAAAAATATATAGGCAGACACTTCCCTACAGTGATCCTTACATAAGCTGTTGATATTGTTAGCATCGCCTTTATGGAAGAAAACCATGAGTTTCAGAGAGGCCACATGATAGAAAGTTGGCATGCATAGGAGAGGATGCAACCATGTAAATAGTTTAGGTAACAATGTCCATTATGCATTATTCAGTGTGAGTTTCCCAGACAGTATTAGAGGTGGGTAACCAATCTAGATTTTCTTATTTTCTTAGTCTGAATTCCTACTAGCTTCATGCTGCCAGAATATTTCACCATTTTTCTGGCACTTAAGTGTATCTATTTTTTTCAAATACCAATTCTAAACCCAATATACGTCCTTCTTAAGATGCTCAGTTAAAGTAATAATACTACTACTATTTCTGTTTTGTTTTTCAGTCTGAGGAGGAAAAATGACATGGTTGAATCCAATGTGAATATGTACACACATCTGAAAGGAATTTTGAGCTTTGTTTTAATCGCATGCCTTTCTTCTTTATAAGCTGATATTAGAAACACATGAGTATTTTGATGGTCAAGTTTGTACCAAGTTCTTTATATTTCAGACCACTCAGAAGTGAGCAGGGTCTACAAACCACTGATACATGTTCAGTTTTCTCTCTGTGAGTATGCATATCCTGTACTTCATAGCATCCTTTCTCTTCTCATATTTGGTATTTTCACTGCATCTTGGATGAGTTCAGAATACCACCTCTGAATACTTTATCATCCAAAATGCTGCTTTTAAATTCTTACTATTCATAGTACATCGGCTTTTTCAATTGGTGGTTCCTGACTACCTAACATTTTTACATTTCTTTTTTAAGCTGGTCCATGACCAGCTCTAATCCTAGATAGTTTCTGTTGGTTATTGTCCTTAATCCTCATGGGTCCGCGCAGTGAGCATGCTGAAAAAAGGTGGGGTGAAGCAACACTGCTTTCCAAACAACTGTAGTTTTCAAAATCCCTTTTCTTTTTCAGAGGGAAAAATAGAAGATATTCCACATCACACTTATACTTTTGAGCTGAAGGGAGAAGATACATTCAGGTTCAAGGGCAGGAAGATACGTGAGGACATCAAGCAATTACTGCTTTGCCATAAATGATTGTAGTATTCAAACACTCAACTAAGTGGAAAAAAGAAGGAAGGGAAACTATCTTTTAGTTCCTGGGTAATAGGATATGTTAATCTAGCTAGGGTAACAAGACTTAGCTCAGGTCTAGAGGAACAAGGTATGGTTACCAGGAAATCCTGACACTGATTATGGAGAACATATTCTTGATTTGCTTCTGCTTGTTGCAGACTTTTGACCCTGCTAGGAATTTCTATTGGCCCATGAGGCAGGTAAGAAGCACTCTAGGCAGCCTTTCATTCCATGAGCTGGGTTTACTCTTCAAATTCATGGTTTAACACACATTCTGACTTAATGGACAAATAAATTAATCTTTAACACTGGGAATTAAAACTAGGGCCTTGAACACACTAGATAAGGTTTCTAAAATCTAAGCTAGATTCCTGGAAGCCATAACTAAGAGAATTTTTAAAATTCATCCTTTGACTCTGTCTCTCTCTCTCTCTGTCTCTCTGTCTCTCTCTGTCTCTTTGTGTCTCTGTCTCTCTCTGTCTCTGTCTCTCTGTCTCTCTCTGTCTCTGTCTGTCTGTCTGTCTGTCTCTGTTTCTCTCTCTCTCTCTCTCTCTCTCTCTCTCTCTCTCTCTCTCTCTCTCTGTGTGTGTGTGTGTGTGTGTGTGTTTTCACATGCATGCAGGTGTTGTCCTGGAGCAGGAGTTATAGGCAGTACTAAGTTGCATAACACAAATGCTGTGAAGTAATCTCTGGACCTCTGGAAGAGAAATGGATATTCTTTTCTTATGAGCAATCTTTCCAGTTCCAAGAAAATTGAATTTTAAAGGAAAATGAGGTATTTATGTGAAATCAACATAGATTCCAAGTATGGATTCTTAAACCTGTTAGCACTATGGTGCCAAACTTCTATTAGTTGATATACAACAAAATTGGTTAGCCTTGAAAACAGGAGAAAGAGAATAGCACCATTGAAAGAGGAAAACTACCTTTTCATTGAACTGAAGCCAATCTTTAATAATAATAATAATAATAATAATGTAGGAAAGATTTTATACACTTTAGCATGTTAGAAAATTCACCATGGTAATGAAACTATTTAAACTGCACATTCCCCAACATCTCCCAAAATATTTTACAATATCATGAAGGTGTCACATATTTCATTAATAAAGATCTATTCCTTTGTCTCCTAGTGGAACTCATTTCAAACAACAATGGTGATGTGATATAGTGAATAGCTCTTAAGACTGAAGTCTAAATCTGAGCTTTTAGTGCTAACAGTGACCGTGAGAATCATGAGATTGAAGAAATTCCTTTCTGTCTCTGAAAAATACTTTTTGTTTAATTTGTAAAATATAGGATAGGATGATGAAGATAGGTTTGTGTAATGGTTAAATGGAGAAATAGATTGTGCAGTGTTTTCTAAACAGCAAAGCAGTACAGACAATGTAGCCATTAATAATGTTTTCAAGGCATGGACCCTCAAAGAGAAACTGAAACAGGAGGCATCAAGTACCAAGCTCCATTTTATGGAAAGAGTGCCAGATTCCTAAGTTTTAAAATCCCTGGTGCCATCACAAAGCAGTTAGAGAAGATGATCAGCTATTTGGAGGCCTTTGGAGGATCAGCTCCTATGATCCTCCACATTTATTTCAAGGGCTCTCTACAGCTGGATGAACTAGATGGTAAACACCTCACCGATTTCCACATAATAATATCTACAAACATAATTTTAGCCAAAAGACAATTTATAGCTAACAAATTTTCAATTGAGTCAATTAGCCAAACCACTTACCTGCTAACAGGAGCAATATGGGTTTTTGTTGATACATTAATTAGTCAAGACAAGATTTCCTGCTTAACCTTCAAAATAAGCTTAAAACACACTATTTTACATGACTGCCAAGGTTAAGAGGAAGATGTGCATGATATGATTATAATTTATATTCCCAAATTTCCCATTCATTTTAGAGGCATGGAGGCCACCTGGTCAAATGAAGGGTGCATTTGTGATGCTTTATTTCCATCAGGAAATGGCAAGGACACTCAAAATAATGAATTCAAGGCTCTGCACGTGTAATACGTTTGTTCATCTCTAAGTGTCTCTCTTTGACTGTTTATCTACATTATAGTCATTTAAAAATTTTAATTCAAAATGAAAATGTTATCTAGCTTTGCCATTTAGTTGAAAAACAGCAACTGATACATACCCACTGCTAGTTGATATTATTTTAAATTCTCTCTCTCAATCTCTCTCTCTCTCTCTCTCTCTCTCTCTCTCTCTCTCTTTCTCTCTCTTTTCAAGACAGGGTTTCTCAGTATATCCCTGGCTGTCCTGGATCTCTCTCTGTAGACCAGGCTGGCCTTGAACTCAGATATCTGCCTACATCTGCCTCCCAAGTGCTTGTGTGCTACCACTGCCCAGTAAATTCTTTCTTGTAATGTATTTAAAAATATGTGTGGAAAAAGAAATCTACTTAGTATAAGAATCTTTTATTGAGCACATGCTGTCTATGATGCAATGTGTTAGCTGTTGAACTCTCAGGAAAAGGGGACCGTAGCTGCTGTCAGCAAGGAACTTCTAGTTGAGATCATTTCTTGTCACTGTCAGATCCAAGCCAGAAAGCAATCAAGAAACAGAAATGGGATCAAAATCTGGAATTTCGGTATGCACCTCTCAAGGAATAAAACAGACACCTCCAATGGGCCACTGGAGTGTTCTGCCATTCTGTTATATGTTAATGGGTCAACAAAATGAAAAATAAGGCAGTAGAGAACAATTTCCTAAATTCCCCCTTTCAGATACAAGATGGATCTATTCCATCAACCAATAACTTGATAGCAGTCAGTATGAATTAAGTCCATGGGTGTGTCTACATCCCTTTACTCAACCTTTTAGTGAGAGTAAAGGCAAAGCAACCCTGGGTGATTTCCTTCTTTATTCCCTGTCAATAACTCTTCATAAATAAGAGCATCTCTGGCTCAGAGTTCATCCTGTATCTTTATTTCAAGGTGGGGATACTTCTAAGGTACAGGAATTTCCCTTAGTGACTCTTGCCTCTACACAAAGTGACTTGCTCACCTGGTTATCCAATAAAAAAGGTGGAGAAAACTATAAAACCAGGTAGATTCTTCAGTGAGTTAACAAGAGGTAGGCTGACCAGCAGATAAAGTTATAAATTGTAATCAAAGGGGATTTGGTGGGAAACCTCACAGAGAAAGACAGTCACTGGGGAAAGCTACTTTAAGCAGGGTGGTAAACATAGGTAATATTCAAACTTGGAACCAAAAATCCATAACAAACTCTGTTATTACTTTGAACTACATCTGGTTTAGAAGAAATGGTGTTGAGGGATGCTAGAAAATTAAAACATTTTCGGGAAGCTACGAACAGGCAATAAAATTCTGGCAGGTTATTACTTTCACTGCCCAAATCTCTAAGATCACAAAATGTTCCTTCTTTTTAAACTTTGTGATTTGTCTTTCCTAGTACCCAATATGGTTGGCATCTACAGTCATAAGTACAATGCTCTCACTGAAAATAAAGTCACTAATATACGTTTGGGATGTTTTGGTTTGTTTAAATTTGTAAATACTTTATGTCTCATTGACAGATAAAGGGGACTATTGAAGAAGAACATGGCTTTACAGCGAATGGAGACCATAATAGATAATTTCAACTGGACACAACAATCTAGACATCAATGACTGTTGGTAATCCAACGACATCACAGTTCTTGTGACTATTGTTGTGAGTACATCGTGAAAGAGGGTATGGAAAGAGTGTAAGCGGCACAACTGAAAGTACCCTATAAAACAGTATCCCCTAGAAATCGCTGGATCATTGAACAGTGGCAATATCAATAGATAAGCTAATGGAGAGGTTGGGAAACTCCTAGTTAAAGAACTAAAGGCAAGTAATGACTTGTGAGAGATGGAAAATTGGCTTCTCTCAGGGATGAACCCCCTAATTGTTTATTCAATACAAAGCAGTCAGTGTTAATACAATATTCACATAAACAATGGACCTAGTAGGTAATATTTATACGTTTATGCATTCTTATATTAATACATATGTGTGTGTGTGTGTGTGTGTGTGTGTGTGCATGACAATAATAAAGAAAAAACAGATATAAATTTGAGGATAAAACATACAAGGCATTGGAGAGAAAGGAATTGGGAGAGGCTAGAGCAAGTAAAGGAAAGGGGGAAAGTATTGTCATTATATTTTAATTAAAATGTATAGTGAATAAAAGGCCTTGGGTTTCTCAGTGAAATTGGATTTATCAAGCTCCAGAATGCTATCTGAGGAGCCCTGTTTTATAAACCAAAGCCAGCAAACAGCAAGAGAAACCTACATGCTGCTACTTACAGGCGCAGCAACTTTACCTCAGAAAATAATACCTAACGATAGCTAACAGCATTTAACTGATGATTAATAGTTAAAATTTATTAAAATTTAAAAACTCAGGTGAAGCTATTACAACATTGCCTGATTAAAAGTCTGACTCTAGGAAAACACAATGACTCCCATTGCCTCTATACAATAGATAGTCAATATACATTTTTTGATGTTTGCATAGCTATTTGAGACTTTGTGAAGGGAACCAGGAGAAATGGTTCTTCAGTCTTGAAAGGATCCTGAACCCCACACAGCTGCACAGCCCACGGAGCCCACACAGGTCTGATAAGAAGCTTATCCCAGCTCTATAAATATCTTCAATCTCACATTCCCATTCCTGAACAGAAACTGACCAACGACAGTAGGCTTGGTGATGTTAAATCCTAATGGCAATCTGCCCTCAGCACTGCAACTTACTGGAAGGAATAAAAAAATAGAAGTTTCCTTGTCTATCTGCTGATGCTAGTAGGATTTAGCTAGTTGGCTCTCTTATTATCATAAAAATCGTAATCTAGGATTGAGTTCCTCAGGCAAAATGTTCCCTTTGCAGGAGATGTGTAGTAGAAATGGCTAACATCAGTAAAGCACAGTGATCAAGTGTACAGACACTGAATTCAAATAGCCTGGAATGAAATTACCCGGCTTCCTATCTGTGTGAACATTGCTCATTCCCATTCTTCAGTTCCCTCCTTTTTAGAAGGAATGTCAATATATTTCTGTCTGGTGTCAAGGCAACTGTTGCATGGGGCCATTGCCAGCGTGTGCCCAGCAGGAGAGACAGGTGAGCTTCTTCAGAGAATTCATGAGTGGACTCAGCTTCTATTTTGTACAGTGACATGCAGATTTCAAAACCAGCATGAGAGTATGGGAGTGGCCAAATGACATGCTTAAGGACATTCTGTGACCCTGGCAATCGTGTAGTAAGATGCACAAATTCTCACCCCTTCCTTCATTTGCAACTGCCATCTTGAGTTCTGCTGCCTTTACCTTGTCTCTGTGAACTCTAACTCAAGGGTGGATCTGTTCTGAACCCTTGAATTCTCTATGCTACCACAGTATCTTTGCATATGCTATGTTATTTTATCTAGAACATTCCTTCCTGTTACCCTTCAGACCATATTATACTCTTTCCTTCAGAGAGGGTTTCCTTAGTAATCTCATTCAATGTTTGATGTTTTTATCACCAATCTCTTCAACCCATGGCTGAATTTTCTCAGCATTGATTGCAACTAGAGATTGTTTCTTCTATGATTATTTGGTGACATTTTTATTCCCCACTTGAAAATAAACTAAGCAAGATAAGCAAGTACATGTGATTTTTTTTTTAACCTTTCTATACAGAACACACTCAGAAAACTTTGGAACATAAATGTTCTATGTAGTAAGGTTTCTGGTTCTCTCCTCATGTGATTTACTCTTTCTGCTCTATTTTCTCTCAGTCATTTCTTTAACATCTGTCAAAATTAGCTGTTATACAAACTCTACCTTATTTTGTAATGTGTCTTGGAAATCTGAATGCTGAATCTTCCTAACATTCCATATACTGGAGGTTGCTTGTTCAATTCCCCGCCGACCCCCCCCCCTTTTCTTGCTAGTTGCAAGCTTCATGTTTCTCTAATCCACTGATACATTATGTGCAACACAATACTTTCTACCTAACTGGTATTCACTAAAATATGGGAATAAAAGAAAAGAAATAAAGTAAGGCTTTACACTAAGCACTGACAGTGCAATGTACAATGGATTTGCCTGAGTAGTTTGCAAGTTTGCAAATGTCTATTATTTTTCAAAGGTACTTAATTTTTCAAAGATATAAAAAAGCCAAATTATGAACAATTCTGGAAGATAGTTAATAGTAATTATATATATTCAAAATCTCTGATTTCAGAAATATGTCTAGTATTGCACCTTCTTAGCATGTATGAGGTCATAAGATCAAGCTACAGCTCCAAATTACCAAACAACAAAAGTCTACTTATTTAGTTAGCATATGTAGGCACATATACAAATATTTGTATATGTATATTTGTACACACTAATATGCACACATGGCAGGCTTGTGTATATTGAGGATAGCTCTCAGGAGCTGGTTCTCATCTACCATGTAGAATCTGGGTATAAAATTCAAGTCATTAGGCCTGTAAATAAACCCTGCCTGTTAACACCAAAAGAGCAAACATAAAACGATATTAGATTGTGATTGCAGAATTGAATTACATGTAAGTTCCTCCATATCCTAAAACAAGCTAATCAAGAGAGAGAGGAGGGGGAGAGAGGAGAGAGGAGAGAGAGAGAGAGAGAGAGAGAGAGAGAGAGAGAGAGAGAGACTGCACAGTAAACTAAAAACCTATGAACACCTGCTAGGGATTGAGAGATATGTTTAACACCAAATCAAATTCAAAACCATGGACTTGATATGATTAGCTCTCTGTCGCTGTGACAAATATCTTATGAGAAGCAATTTAAAAAGTGGAAACATTTATTTTGCCTCAAAATTTTGAAAGTTTCAATCTATCAGTGCCTAGATCTTTGTCTTTGGGCTTCAAGTGAAGGAAGATATCAAGTAGGTAGAACTGTAAGGTAGAGGTTGTTTGCCTTGTGCTGATCAGGGAGCACTGAGCTGAGAGAGACAGAAAGGAATATGGAATACAGTCTACCTTAGAAGTTCATCCCCCAGTGACTTACTTCTTCCAAATAGGTCCAACTTTTTCACAAGTTGGCACTCCATTTGTAATAATGGCAAACAATGTATCTGTATATGGAATAATCTATCATTAGGTGAGAGCACTTGAGACCCAATGACGGGATTCATTAACTGAAGACCAAACTTTCAACATGAGGTGACACTTCCTATTAAAATGACTATAGGCTCAGTCCTATACATCGACAGGAGAGACCATCAACCAACCTATGCTGTTCACCTGTAGTCCAGCTTAATAAATGATACAACACTTGAAGACAAAACAGATAAAAAAAATCAGTATTTAGATGTGTCAGATTAAAAAAAAAAGCCAAATGGTTCTGCTTCTATGTAATGCTCAGAACAGGAAGAGCCGTTTGAGACAGAAGGTAGAATATTGACTAGCAGGAGGTAAGAGAAACGGAGTTCCTGGAGTGAGGCAAAGCTTTTGAAGTTAGATAGAGATGCTGGCTTAACAGCTTAGTGAACATTGAAAGAAATCATTGACTGATGTACCTCAAATTAGAGAATTAAGTATTATGAAATGTAAGTGCTGTCTTTATGACTTATTAGGGGCTAACTCTCAATTTTAGAAATGTAAAGAAAGCATCTCTTCATCCAAGGCAGTATGGCTGCACATTCAAACGCAATTCCTGTCTCTCTCACTTTCATTCATCATTCCACAAATATTGATCACTCCCAGCTATAGCTTTGCGTAAATCTTATTTTCTTCGCCGTCTCTCTACTTCATTATGTAGCCTTAGCCTGGAACTCACTGACATCCACCTGTTTCTGCCTCCTGAGTGCTGGGATCAAAGGCGCATCCTGTCACCGCTAGCTGGTATCTGTAACTCCAGGGAGGCTTAAAGAAAGTAAGAGAAAGCAGTCAGCGACATTTAAAATCTATCTTGCTGCCTACACACCTCATTCTATATTCTACTTTCAGGGCTTTTAAATGGGGGTCTTTAGAGGACAGTAAATCTAAGTTTTGTGAGGCCAAGCTAACAGATTGCCCTTTGCCCAAGAATACCTTCCTTCCATTTAGGAGAAAAAGTAGATGCGATGAGAAAATGAACAAATCAAAAAGGGTAATAATACTGGAAAGCAATGCAACTGTTAAAGCATTAACCCTCTGATCATAATTAGTGTGTACCCTAAATACACATTTCTGGGATAA
This sequence comes from Apodemus sylvaticus, assembly GCF_947179515.1. Classification (NCBI taxonomy): domain Eukaryota; kingdom Metazoa; phylum Chordata; class Mammalia; order Rodentia; family Muridae; genus Apodemus; species Apodemus sylvaticus. The sequence goes on along the minus strand of NC_067473.1, from coordinate 137,814,452 downwards.
ATTGCTGGCATATAGTATCATCCACTAAAGGTTTAGAGGCTAAGACAGAATTCAAACACTGGACATTTCTCTGATAGAAAAATTGAGTAAATGGAAAACACATATGCATCTCTTCATGATGCCTTTGAATCTGAGGTTTAACCTCTGAACCCCCAAACCACATTTTGCTCTCTAAAGAGACTGCATAGTGTAGCTGGGAAATAAAAACTCGTTGGTGTGATGCATAAAATTCATGTCAGCTCAGAGGTGAATGGCTTTCTCACATTACAGCTCACTCAGGAAAAGGTGCTGATTGAGAAGAAGGTAGTAGCTAACCCTTGCTAGCACAGGGTCTTTAGGGGGCACGAAATGTCACAGCATGAGTGATAACAATGCCTAGGAGACTACAGTTGAACTGTTACAGCTGCAGGTAGGTCACACATTCTCAATGTGATAATAGCCAGCTTCTGGGGCTTTAGAATGCCAGACAAAGGGGTCAAATTCAGGGAGAATGACCTAGAAAAAGGAAGAAACCCAGAGAGAGGGGCCCAGGGCTAACAACCTCCTCTGAATCACTTCAAATTATTGCCCTCTGAAGAGAGAAGACCAATCCCGGTCCAAGTGGGAGACTGAAGCGTGCTGGGGAAACAGAAAGGTTACGTTTTGAATTTCTGCAATGGCTGTTGTCATTATTTGGCCAAATTATACTATTATATAAAGTTCAACACCCTCTTACACTCTCCACAGTAAAAAGCAGAGGGTTACACAAAATGCCCACAGATAAATTCCTGTTTCACTGAGGCCTTCACACTCACTCTAGTGCAGCTAAGTATCAAAACACTATTCTCTTTGTCTGTACAACTTTGTCATTTCTGGATTAGTGTCAGGAGAGGAGAAGAAATGACCTGTATGTATATATGTATATGACCTGTTGATTTTCTGAAACTACCACCCAAAAGTTAGCAGATATGACATTTTAAGAGCTCTCTCTCTCTCTCTCTCTCTCTCTCTCTCTCTCTCTCTCTCTCTCTCTCTCTCTTCCTTTCAAAATACTAAAGGCGAGGGTTCCAAATTACATGTGCCAGCAAAGCTGTGCTCAGGCAAAAGTCCCAGGGGAGTCTCCCTTGCTTCACCCAGCTTCTGTTGGCTACAGATGCTCATTATTTTCCAGACTGCACCATTTGTGGTATCTGTAGTCACAATCTTTGGACAACCTTTATTATGTGGATTTATGATCAACCTGGGTAGCCCTGGATGATCTCATCTCCACATCTTCAATTATAATAGAAAAGACTTGAAAAGATAGGCTCGTACTTAGAATTTGCAAATACACATATCAATTGCGGTTCATTGCCTGGTCGATAATTGTTGCTGTAACACAGTATAGAGAGGTTGGCTAACTTTAAAATAATAGAAATGAATGACATTCCAGATCAAAGTATGAGAGGACTGGGCATCTGGTGAGTGCCTACATCTTGATTTGTGGGCTAGTTTTCTTTCCAGATACAGGGGCAAAGATGTTCTCAGAAAAGTTTTATGAAGTAGCTTTTGCTACTTAGGGGAGTTATTATTTTAGTGTATGAATTTTGGAAAGAAAGTGAATATCTCATCAGCAATAGTTATAATGCATCTTACTAAAGATAGTCAACTCGACTACAGATGAAACACAAGAGAATATCTGTGTACATTTATGACTGAAGAAGACCAATCTAGTTAGAGTGAGGCTAACACCTGTCCCCTTTTTCCCTGGATACAAAACTATAGTATAGAAAACTTAGATTTTATAAATAATTATCATTATTTAATTAAAATTATATAATTGTATTGAATATATTATTAGTTCATAATGTCAACCAATATATATTTTAGTAAATGTACTGCTTCTATCAGTATATTTTGAAACAGTTCTTTTTTAGTAAAATTTCACTGTGACATGTCCATGTGTATTTACTATCAGACTTGATGTTATTCCTCCTTCTCCTTCTCCATTTCTCCTCTCTCTTGCTGGTTCTTCTCTAAAACACTTTTCTTTTATGTCTCATATGCTCTGTTTCCTTTTCATGTTCCCTTCAATGTTCTACCATCCACAGAGAATGATCTGACTTTAGTTTCATTAATTTTTAAAATGAAATGTCCGGGCAAACTTCTTTAGAATCCTGTCAATAATCTATTTTTCCATTGATAATTTATTTTTCATATTTGTTGTGTTCTTAGGATGTCTCTGATATTTTAGAGAAATCAATACTTTGCAAATTTTCTTAAATCACAAACAAACTATTCTTTACCTTGTAGATCCCAACCACAACTGTAATAAGTATGAAAAGGGATAAATTGAATAGTTATTAATTACAACTGACTAGCATTTGTTTCTACACTAGGTTCTTGAGGTTCACATTACTGAATTCTCAGCCAACACCAGTTATCACCACAATGTCTCCACTACTAGATTTGCTTTTATGAGGTGATTTTCTATAAAACTCAGTAGTTTTGAAATGAGTTCTTTGAACTAGTCAAACTAAAAGACAAATGTATTCTGATACTGAAGACCCAAGTTGCACTGAAAATGTTTCCAGTTTTGATACCAAATGTTCATTCATTGAGTTTTAATTGACCTAAATATTCACAAATTATTTACCCAAACAGCCATCTCTCAACATTTTATTGCTCAGAAACAAAAGTTTGCCTATTTCAGCAGCTTTCCTAATTAAAAATCAGTCAAGTCAGTCACAACACTGGCCATCTACCAAACCTGGCTCTTGTTCAGATTGAGTGCCCAATCCACATCTTAGCTATGAAAGCAAAGCTAGATTTTTTTTAAATAGATTTCAAATAATGAACATATGAAAATTACTGAAAGTATAAGTATAATGATTAGGGAACAAACATGAGGTAGAAAAACCCTTAGCATTTTCCATCATATCGCTTTTCTCTTATTATTGCTGCAAGCCACCTCCTCCATATAGTAACTGACGTGTCTCAGTGAAGACCTTAGACAAGCTGACTGTAGTGTCCAGGAAGAAATTTCCCATCAGTACATCTAATAAGCTGCTATGCCTCCATCTGACAGCTTCACTACACAAAACCTTGATGAGTGATGCAAGTGAGAAAAGTTACTGAAATTGCCCTCAAGGTGGATTTTATGTTTCCGTTGTGATCCTGGAGATTGGATATACACTAGGAAAGGGCTCTGCCACTTTCAGCTTTAATTACTCTATTCTGGTAAAAACATGCTATTTAAGGTGAAAAGAAGGACAAAATGGAGTGGCTTTTGTACTCAATTCCATTTATCTCCTCTATTTATTTTTCTCATTAATTTTGTTTCAATTTCTGTCCTCTTCCTATTGCATGAGCTCAGGAGCATTCTTGGCACTTATCCATCCTCTTCTATCCCAAGCCAGATGTCAACAGGGAGAAGTATAATCCTACACAGCTTCCACTAGTATACTAGTATTAGAGACACACGCCAAGATAATGCCAGTCTTCTTACAGAAAGCAGGTAACTGGATTTTGTTAAAGGAGTTAATTGTACCATGAGCATTTTGCATCTACTTACAAATGAATTATAGTCATTCACAACTTGAGATGATGAATAGCTTAGGTCTTTTGTTCTGCAGATCTGAACTGTTATAAAACAGCTGAACTCACTAGAAGAAGGCCCCAAACAATGTTTATAAAGCAATCACATTGATGAGCTAGGATCTAAAGTTATTAACTGAGTTCTCTTGAAAGTTCTTCATTATAATTGGCTTTTAAAGTGGATCTTTGTCATCTGTGGGGGAGGGGTGATATGGGAGTAAAAAATTTGTAGTATGTCATGTTCTTATTGAAGATAATTTGCTTACCCACCATTGTTTGCCACAGATATCAATATTTAGAGTGTTTTAAAACCTACTTGAAATAAATTGGAAACTTGCTTAACTTAACAAGCAGAAATATTGCTATTAATTATTCTCATTATAGAACTTGAAACCAATTATATGAAAATTAAACAACAGTATGCATTTTCATGTTAGAAGCAAATCAACAGTATAATGGCATTAAGATTATTTATAACTAAAATGTAATACAAAAATTATGAATTACTACAGCAAAGGTAGTAAATACAAGGAAATTCTATTTGTATCTATCCGGGGTAGATTTAATCAAGAAATTTTGCTTTAGGAAAATATTTTAAGTGGGGCACAGTAACTGGCTACTGCTACTCAGGCACTAGGGATCCAGGATCCTACACTGGTATCTTCCTCCTGCTCCCTATCCTGAGTGGTGATTTTAATTTGCTGATTTCCAAGTTGTTCTGCTATAAGATCAATATAATTTCTACAAATCCCAGGGTTTTGTTGAGAATTAAGTTGGATAATGCTTTCAAATTGCTTAGTCTAATATCCAACATAGAGTAATAAAGGTATAATAGTGTCTTATTATTGACCCTTATTAAAACATGACTTAGGAGTTTATAATAATCAGTTTACTTGATCCTTATAGGCAAAGAAGTAGAGTAACTAGCCTCCACCTTATGGGTATCTATAGTTGGGAGAAACCTTGTCCAAGTACATGGGCATTCAGGGCAGCTGAGACTAATTCCAAAGAATTCTTATCTGATTCTTTGCATTATTATCCCATTACATCTAAAGTTCTCCTCTTTATTTCAAACAGTCAGGATAGGGAGAGAAATGTGGGAAAGAAAGAGGAGAAAAGGGTGAATCATTGCAGAACTTTGTGAGGCTAGGTGCTCTTCAGAGACTTTGCATCTCTAGCAGGATAGTGTTTCAACCTCCTATAATTGCTAATCTACAGCTGTAATTGGAGAAATAAATGAAATGGAGCACTGAGCCAAATTCTATTCTAAATATACAAACAATCTCTACTTCTCAAGCCTGCATTTCTCCCACATACATACCCTTCCTTCCTTCCTTCCTTCCTTCCTTCCTTCCTTCCTTCCTTCCTTCCTTCCTTCCTTCCTTCCTTCCTTTCTTCCTTCCTTCCTTCCTTTCTGTCCTTTTCTTTCTTTTCCTTTCCTTCATTCCCTTTCCCTTCCTTTCTCCCTTCCTTCATCATTCCTTCCTTCCCTCTCTCCCTCCTCCCCTCCTTCCCTCCCTCCCTTCCTCTTTTCTTTTTTCTTTCTTCCATTATCTTTTCTTTTTGGTGAAATAGAATTTCTTTATATGGTTCTAGCTGACAATGGAACACACTGTGTAGCCACAACAGGTTTCTAACTCACAAAGTTCTTGCCTCTGCCTCCTGAGTGCTAAAATGATTGTATATATCAATATCTTTGCCTTATTTTCTTAAATGATGATTTCACAAGTGGAGAGACATAAATTTGAATTTGCTGGCTTGTTTGCTATTTGGCAGTATTGACCATAGAAACCAGAGCCTTTCCCCTGCTTGGAAAGTGATCTAATACAGAGCTATATCCCTTGCCCCCTGAGATCCACATCTATATGTCAGAGAACACTTTCATGGTGGTGAATGCATCTTGGTTCTCCTGGAGATTTAATATAACTGCCTATCTGGAGAAGTAAGAAGCATAGAAGCTTGGAGAAGAGGCAGCAGCATTCTGTTCTACACATACAGCCTAGAAACACATCTATCATGCTGTGGAAATAATGCTTTGAAATAAATCCCCTCTTGTTCTTAGCTTTGTCCACTGATGCACTTTTTCTGAATGATTACAATATCTAGTGTGACTTTTCTGGTTGACCCAGAGGATGAAATGGATAAGGGTTTGAGAGGCACACTTAAGTGGAAAGGAAAGCTATTTTTGAAGATTCCACTGAGTCTCAATTTGATTTCGCTATAACAGCACATTTGCTATATCTCACAGTGGTTATCTTTTTTGTTTGGGTTATGTTTTCCCATTGAGCACAGGTCCATATCCTGCTTAGCCTCAAAGTGGTAAGGCTTGAATACACCCACAGAGTACCCCACAGGTCCACAAGAAAATCCCCGAACACAGTGGCCACTCACTCCTATGTGTGATGATTCAATCTTTATTTACTTTTCATTCATTCATTTTAAGTATTATCGAAAGTGTACTGTGTGCCAATCACTGGTAAAAACGAGTCAATCGCTTTATGTAGCCCTTGGTGAAGTAGAACAACTAAAGGGTAGAGAGGTATGCTCCAGGATAAGTGGTAGACAGGGAGATGATCCCTGATAGCCAAATAACAACCCTCATGATAGTTGGTTCCAAAAAACAAATGAACAAGCAAAGCCAAAAAACAAACAACAAATAACAAACTGAAAAATTCTCTTGAAATTACACTACAATAAGTAATGCTCATGAAAGGGTCCATATCTCATTAAAGGAGCTTACATTATTCTGGACTGGCTTAATAAAAGAAAATTTTCTCTTCTAAAGACATTGTGTAGAAAAATGAGAACCTATTCTTAGATGCATCATATCCACTGAACTAGAAATTTTCTGGAAGTCAATTAATAGAAGTTAAAGGTATTAAGTGCCAATATAAGAAATTATTAAGTTCTGTCAACAAAAGCAGCATGAGATAATTTTTAATAAACCTTAAAATAAAAATAATAAATCTAACTCTACATGCTTGTTCTATGAATAAAATAATACAAAATATTCAATGAGATCTGAAGAGTATAATTTGTTACATCAAGTTAAGGGATGCTTTTCTTATGAACTAGACTAGTTTGAAGTAGAAAAAGCCAGCTCAGGACTAGGAGTTAATGGCTGGATTTCCTTGGCTATAGATATTATTAGCTATGTAATAACAATGAATAGTCTATCTACTCCAATCTTCAGTTCTTTTAAAAGGATATAAGCTAGGAAATATATAAAGTTCCTTAAAAAATAAAGCCAACCATTTATGATGAGAACAATGGTTTACTTGTATGGATAATGGCAAACAGTAGGGTCAAAATGCAACACTGCTTCCTGTGATTTTTGTTGTTAGAGGTGGAATTATGTTTGTGTGGTTCTCTTCTGAAAACAAACTTGGGTTTGTTATGAGAAGATTAATTTCTTGCTTTTTCTTGTTGCAATTTTCCTTCTATCATCCTCTGTAGGGCTGGGTTGGTGGAAAGATATTGTTTACATTTTGTTTTGTCATAGAATATCTTAGTTTCTCCATTTATAGTAATTGAGAGTTTTGTTGGGTATAGAAGCCTGGGCTGGTACTTTTATTCTTTTAGGGTCTATATGGAAATAACCCAGATGTCCCTCAACAGAGGAATGGATACAGAAAATGTGGTACATTTACACAATGGAGTACTACTTAGATATTAAAAACAATGAATTTATGAAATTCTCAAGCAAATGGATGGAACTTGAAAATATCATATTGAGTGAGGTAACATAGTTACAAAAGAACACACATGGTATATACTCACTGATAAGTGGATATTAGCCCCAAAGCTCAGAATACCCATGATACAACTCACAGATCATACGAAGCTTAAGAAGAAGGAAGAATGAAGTGTGGAAGTTTCAGTTCTATTCAGAAGTGTGTAGAAGGAAGAAGAGAGGAGGGGGAAGGAAAGGGGGACAGGATCAGATGCAGAAGAACACAGGAGAAGTACAGCAGGTCAGGAATTTAAATAGAGGTATGTAGCAGTGGGAGATGGAAGTGAGTGTAGCCACTAAAAAGTTCCAGATGCCAAGGATCCAAGAGGTTCCCACGACCAAACATGGATAACATTAGCAGAAATACCCAACAAAAGGGAGATAGAACCTCTATTTACTATATCCAGTGGATAGGCATAGCCCCTAGCTGAGGGATGGGAACACTCACCCATCTCAAAAAAGTTAATCCAGAATGCTCCCATCCAAAGGACAAAGAGTGGAACATAAGACTGAATGAAAGGCCATCCAGAGACTGCCCAACATAGTGATTCATCCCATCTACAGACACCAAACCCAGACACTCTTGCTGATGCCAAGAAGCACTTGCTGACAAGAACCTGATATAGCTGTCTCCTTAGAGGCTCTTCCAGAGCCTGACCAATACAAATTTGGATGCATGCAGCCAACAATCAGGCTGAGCACTGAGACCACAATGGAAGAGTTAGGGGAAGAGATGAAGGAGCTGAAGAGGTTTGCAACCCCATAGGAAGAACAATGATATCAACCAACCAGATCCTCCCTAAAGCTCCCTGGGACTAAACCACCAACCAAAGACTACACATGGAGGAACCTATGGCTCCAGCTGAATATGATACCTTATCTGGCATCAATGGCAGGGGAGCCCCTGGGCCTGTGGAGACTTGATTCTCCAGTTTAGGAAAATGTTAAGGTGGTAATACAAGAGTGAGTGGGTACATCAGGGAGCACCCTCATAGAAGCAGGGGTAGGGGGTAGGGAGTTTGTGGAGGGGAAATTGGAAAGAGGGATAACATTTGAAATGTAAATAAAATAATCAATAAAAAAGCAACACTGCTCTTTAAAGATTGCAAAACTGCTCAGAGTAGAAAAATTCAGTGACATTTAAAGGATATCACTGAATTCCTTAAGTTTTATTCATTAAAGAAAGAATAACCTTGCATTTCAACAAACTGAAAATAATTTTGAAAAATCAGTATGAATGAGAATTCGTTGAAAGAAGCTGTATCTGCCAGGACTGATTGATTGATGAGAACTATATTGATGTGCAAATGTTGAAGCTTTATGGAGTGTTAAAGGCCTGGAGCCTAATTATTGTATTTGGGACTAGCTTTAGTCCCTCAAATAGCCAATCCTTACCCATATCTGTATAGGACCCAACATCCTGTAACTAATAAGAAAATACTTGTGCAGTGTATTAACTTCAATAGACCACTAGTTCCCATCCATCCCATAGTTATAAATGTCATTATATAGCATCTAAGCCCTATAAGAGAGATTTCTCCCTTTTCTTAGAATCACCTACCTTATGTTTCTTCCAATATACTTGAAAAAAAATTGCCTTGATTGTTAACCTTATTCATGCCATTGCTATAAAAACTCCATGAATCTGCTCACATGATGAAATATGAAATATTAGATGACTGAAACTTATGTTTCTCTGGTCATGGTCAGTCAGATTTGGTCCAGAATAAACTATCATTTATTCCTTTTGTGGAGAGAGCTGTGTGGACCTTTTATTGGGGGGGAGGGGTTGTTTGTTTTATTTTAATATGTGTGTGTGTGTGTGAGAGAGAGAGAGAGAGAGAGAGAGAGAGAGAGAGAGAATATGTGCATGTGTGTTGACATTAGCAACCTCTTTCAAGTTAAGTTTTCTTAGCTAAAAACTGTAGGAAGAACATCTCCCAGTATTGATTGCTATATATTGATAATGAGGAATTTTAGCTCTAAAATTGGCTAGAATATAAATTGTGTGTATTTGCAAACATTCATCTTTTCCAGCTTAGCTTTAGAGACATACTCACTACTAAATGGGGAGTTAACAAAGGAATGTCTACATTCATAAGTAAACTGATAGAGACTCTATAAATACAGGACGGAAATCATGGTATCAGGTCTTTTGGAACTGAGATGCTATTAGAAGAATAAAAACCAGAAAAATATGCAGTCATTCCAGGTTTTATCAAATCCTGGAAAAGCAATACTGGAGAACAATTTCAGAGAAAAGTAAAAGAAACATTTCTTGTTATGCAAAAATAGGAGGTATGGAAATATCTATTAGGCTGTATCATAGCAACTATTCTGTCACTGAGATGAGACACCCTAACCAAGGCAATTCATGAAAGAAAGAATTTAATTGTTGGATTGTTTACAGTCTCAGAAGGTTAGTCCATTTCCATTATTGTGGAAAACACAACAGCAGGTAGGTAGGCATGGCACTGGAGCAGAGCAGTAGCTCTAGGTGAGAATTTAAAAATGACCAACAAGAAGGAGGTAAGATACACAGGGCTGGGTAGAAGCTTAGTTGCAGAGGACAGATCTTTTCCAACAAGGTCACACCTCCTAATACTCCTAATTGGTCCTAACAAGCCAATCAACTGGGAACCAAACAATATACTAGCCTGTGGGAGTCATTCTTACCCAAACTACCACAGACTATTACACTGTAGTCAAGAATGGAAGATTTTAAGAAATCAGCTAATTAAAAGGTGGGTATCAGGCAAAGGAAATGAAAGTGCAAAGGCTCTGGTACAAAAAGAGTAGTTTGTCATTATTTTAGAAGTTAAAATAAGATGTGGTAATATATTTTTTTTCAAAGGTGCAGCAGAAGGCATAAAGCAAAGAAGTGGAATGATCTAATTTACATTTTTAAAAGATTATTCACTGTTTTATGATAAATAGTCGAAACAAGGTTCCAAGAGGAAGAGAGACCAGACAGGAATGAACACTGAAGACACAGTACATCTTGCTTTTATAAGAAAATTTCCATTGCTTTAAGGGCAAATAAAACTTGGGGCTCAATTATAGAATAATTGGCTAAATTTGCAGCTAGCTGAATAAGAATGTGCAAAGATTGACAATGTAAGGGTTTGACCTGACCTTGTCTTAGTAAAATTCTCTCTGGCATATATGACATCATGGTCACCACATACCAGTAGGGACATAGTTTTGGCTGATATTTCATATAAAATAAAAATGCATTTAACTTTATGCAGTGTTGTAATACTTACTCAGCAAACATTCCTGCCTACTAAACTGCACCTCAATCATTTTTCTTGTTTGTATAAGACAATATTTTATTCTGTGGCTCAGAATGGCCAGGGACTCACTCCTAGTTTTAGCAGACTGAGAGAAAGTGATCAACATAGCCAGCAGTGTTTTTCATACAGGAAATGCATAATGGGAGACAAGCTACCCTCGACCCCAAGGAAGGAATGCATATACCCCAGGGTAGACTACCACATAGGAAGGGCAGGTAAAAAAAAATATTTAAAACAATTTTAAATGTGATAGACCAAATGACTAGTGCTGAGAATGGATATATAACAGAGGAAGATGCTATATTCTGAATTTAGTTTAAAACATAAGATTATTGGATAAGCTTGAAGTTAAAAATATGAAGTTAGCACTTTTAAAAATGAACAGGATACCCATTACATTAGCTGCATTGGAAGGACACAACATGGCTGTATTGGCTTTAGTATCTTCGGCAAGGGTCATGGTACATATAAAAAAATTGTAGTCTTCTTTATATGATCATAACTTAATAAATGAATTCACACAAGATTGCGGAGAAGATAATTGCTCATTAAAGACTTGAAGAAAAATTAATTATGGGACAAGATATAATTTCACACACTTAAGAAAAGACTATTTCCATATAGTAAAACCTGGAAAGGGGCTGAAGAGGTGACTCAGTAGTCGAGAGCACTGGCTGCACTTCCAGAGGGCCCAGGTTCCATTCCCAGCACATACATATCACCTGTCCGTAACTCCAGTTCCAAAAGATTCCATGCTCTCTCCTGACCATGTAGGGACAACATGTACAGAGTGTGCAGACACACATACAGACAAAACACCCACAGACATGGCATGAGACGAGTGACTGACAGCAACAACTGGGAAACTTTTGACAGATCCTTATGCCACTGGTGACATAAGATGAGCAGGGTGGGTTCCAAATATTTGTCTTCAGGAAAAGCCTTCAAAAAGTGAGCCAAGGAACACGGGCTCAGAATAAACCATTCAATTCTGTTTAAATAACTATTCTTGAATATAAAATCCTGTCTCTATAATGAAGTTGATAATACCAATGCGTGTACTTTTATAAAAGCATAGTGTTGAGGGATGGTTAAAATTTTATTATTTTTTAAATGTATATTAGAAAGTCAACTTGCTGGTAATAGTTTCTTTCTCCCTTTTTATCTTTGTTAAGAATTTCTTATGCAATTAAAAAATATCAAATCACAGAGGAGTCATAATTCATCAAATGATAAAATTTTCTCCAATGTTGAAGACATATGATTTATAATTTCATAATTATTTTGTCAAATAAAACTCTGTGTTCATCTGTCATTACTAAAAAGTGAGTATACATACTAGCTTATATTTGAGAAGTATGCATATTGGTTCTGTTGCTCCATACCTAAAAACACTAAAGACTATTTAAGGAGACATTTACAATATTCATAAAATTTCTAGAAAATTCATTTATCAACTATAAAAAAGTGTCATCAAAAAGCAATAAAAGATTAAATGCTGAATATTATAATAGGAATATTTGATATTCTGTTCCCAGAGTGAGTTTTATTAATGAGAATATTCTACAATGTTACTACCAACAGACTTAGTGATTATGAAACCTTTGATATTAACATACTGCTATATGAGTTGAGATTTTATACAAGGGAATATATAATCATATGCAAATACACTCTTAAAACTGTAGCTGAACAGCAATTCTCAAGGTGTCTGCAGTATAATGTGTACTTACTGCTTCTACTGCTAGGTTTTGATTTTCAATTTTCTATTTCTAAATTCTACTTTCCTTCATACAGGCAAAGATTTTCATTAAACGGCAATCTCAAGACCTGGTAATTTGTTTTTCTGTGTTCTAATTTGGTATAAAAATATAAAAGGTGAATAACACTTTATCCCTACTTTTCATTATTAGACTGTACTGGCTGGTTTGTGTGTGTGTGTGTATGTGTGTGTGTGTGTGTGTGTGATCTTAACACACAGGCTAGTGTTATTACAGAGAAAGAAACTTCAGTTCAGAAAGTGCCTCCATGAGATCCATCTGTGGGGCATTATCTCAATTAACAATCAAGGGTGGAGGACCCCTTGTGGGTGGTGCCATCTCTGGACTGGTAGTGTTGGGTTCTATAAGAAAGCAAGCCAATAAGAAACATCCCTCCATGGCCTCTGCATCAGTTCCTGCTTCCTGACCTGCTTGAGTTCTTGTCCTGATTTCCTTTAGTGATCAAAAGCAATATGGAAAGTGTAAGCTGAATAAACCCTTTCCTCCCCAACTTGCTTCTTGGTCATGGTGTTTGTGCAAGACTAGAAACCCTAACTAAAAGATAGACTTAAAATATTTTTCTACTCTATTAAACAAAACAGAATTATAGGATTTATTGGTGAATTGACAACTAAGCTACACCTCTACTCTGAATTTTATTGTTAAAGTATTTCTTCATTAACTACTCGGTTGCTTACAATTAAACTGGCCTTTTTACAGTTGCTCTGTTCAATGTTTACAGATGTTGCATGCATGCATTTATCATGTGTAAACTCTAACACATGTATAAATGCAAATGTATTTAAATCATAATATAACCAAATGATCATATAAGCAGACTCAGTCTTTATGAAACATACCTCTTTGCTCCCATGTTTATAGTTCATTAGTTACAGAAACTATTTTCTAAATATAAACAATCCTATCTTATGTCACATTCAAAACCATGCAGTCTCTCAAAAGCTACTGTTTCTGAGTATATTCATACACTGTATAAATGCTCAAAGAAATATTGGAGGTGCAATATAATGGCTACTTACAAGCAAACTGAAGCTTTGCTTCTCTGCTTACAATTGTTCCAAATGAGTTTGTTGCTATGCACTGGTACGTTCCAGCATCTTGGGTTCTATTGGGGTTATTGATCAACAAGCTGCCGTCAACAACACTGTAGCGGAAATCCATACCAATGTCAACATCTGTTCCATTTAACTTCCACCTATAGTATAAAAATGCCAGGAGATAAAGCCTTATAATATTAATCAATATTTCTGAATTGTCTAAAATAGATAACAATAGAAATAGAAATACCGTGAAATACCACCAGTGCATTTTTTTTAAAAAGCATGGTAAAAGTACATATTAGAATTTGTCTATTCATTAATGGTGACATTTTTTAGGGGGAGATGGCTGTCTTTTGTAGTAAATGATGATAATCCAACTTTAGCTCCTGTTTTATGACTACATAGAATGCTACAAATAATTAATTCCTTGTGGGGAAATCTTTTCACACAATTTCTATAACTTCCTTCAAAACATGGCTGCTTAGTAAAAATTCCTTTGACTGGCTGGCAATCACTGTTTAAATAGTTATATCAAGAAGACAGAATACACCAGTTTCAGGGAAACAGCAGAAGAGTTGCTGAAATTGCATCCAAGCCAATTTCAATTCAGTTCTTAAAATGACTGAAGTGCCTGGTGGCAAAGCAAAGGAACTCTATTGATCTGAGATGCTTTGGGGACCAAATCTGCCTGGCCATGGATCAACTGGATGATCTCTTTAGCCACTGGCACTCAAAATGTCAATCAACTGCCCCAGTGAACTACAGGCTATTAAGTAACCAAAGCAAGGAATGTTTTCTTGTCCTTCTGTTCATTTCCGTGGGTCACTTGTGACTCTGATTGTAGCAGTGAAGTCAATGAATTAGTTTTACTGGGACTCATATTTTAGTAGCTCAGCTTTGGTAGAAAAATATACCAAAGAATGTGAGCTTTATCTGAGTCAAATCACCTTTCAGGAATTCATAGGAATCCATACAAACTTTTGAACTAATATAATTCAATGACTGCTTTTTTGATAGCTTATGAATTACCAAGACTCTCATAGGAGCTGAAAACGTGCGAAAAGGTTGTAGCACAAAGGAAATTGATTCAAATCAACAAAGTGAGTAGAAATGGAGAATTACTCATTTTACTTTCTTAAAATAACAAGAGCCATTACCTAAATAGAAATGCGCATGTGCATGCCCACCCGGTGTGCAATTCTTTATTACATCCCAGGGCACTGTGCTTATGAATACATAATGCAAAAGAATTTAAGTGATAAAATTGTCAGCCTATTAGCTTCAAATTACATGCACGGGCGTATGCGTGGGCCTGCATGTGTCTTTCCGAGACATAGTCTCATGCAGGACAGGCTGACCTCAATCTCCCTTGTAATTGTGATAACCCCAAACTCCTGATCTTCATTCCTCCATCTCTCAAGTGCTGAGCCAGTACATCCAACACCAAAGCCCATCCCATAGGATGCATCCACTGGTATGCCCCCCACCCCCCATTGCCTATAAACTTTGCACCCATGGCTGGCAGACCCATGTGGAAGCCACCCTAGTCTAAATAATGAACTTCAGGCCAGACAAGGTTAAATAGGGAGACTTAATCTTAAAAAGAAAATGTTAGGGGGATAGATGCACATCTTCCAATGAAGATAGTCTATATTTCTAGTCAAAATGTCCATGGTTCATCAGATGTCCTCTGGAAGTTCCCCTACTCCTCACGCAAAAAGTGCTTTTGCGCCAAGATGGGATTACTTTTGCATTCTTACTTCTGTCCATCTAGCACTTACTCCTTCACTGTGCTCAATAAACACCTGTTGAGCTTAAGGCGTTCAAAACCCTGCTTCTCTATTTGAGCTTTGAGCATATATGCAATTCATGAACCACACTTGCCTCACCCAGCCCAGTGGCAGAAGTCCCTTTACATTCATGTCTTTGAAGTGTAAAAAATCTAGAAACAGAAGCATTGAGAAAGTAGGCTAGAAGCCAACATAGGACTTAGTTCTTTATGTGTTTGTGTATAAGAAGCCGGATATTAGAAACCGACAGTGTTTTTAGGCTCTGCAGTAATTCTCTCCGTGCTCTGACACAGACAAGAAAGTAATAAGCAATAAAGAGAACAGCCGAGTTATATCCCAGCAGTGCTAGCTACACATGAGCTCTAGAACTGCCTGCCTGCCCTACACATTCGCTTTCAGTCAGCTGATCACGTCTTGGCCATAACTCTCAGTTCAAATGACGGTAGAGCAATTTAATATGACAAATCTAAGAACTCGAAGAGGAAATTGCAATATAATGTGAGCTGCAAGCAGAGTGTGGAATGTGGGAACAGGACCATGTACATCTTTTCATAAGGCTGGCTGTGGGAATAATGACACCTCTATAGGTTTGTCTGCACTTGTCCCCTCAACCACAAAAGCTGTACACCAAGTCCGTTCATCTCCTTTATTGCCTGCTTTTACATATAAACAGCAACAGAGATGGGGTGATTTAGAAAATAAAGTGTTTTATGAGACTTGCAGTCAGGTCTGTGTCATAAAGCATGCTAGGGTGTTTTACTGCAGTGCAGTCAGTGTTTGTTCCAATTGAATGTGGTTTGCATGGCAAATTTCTTTTCTCGTTGGGTAGTGAAACACTCTTGAAAAAGCTCACACTTTGCTTTCAATGTTTGAGGAATCTTTAAGTATTGGTAATGGAGTGGCAAGGCTCATTTGGAGTAAATAAGAGATTTTCCCAGGAGGCAAGGCAAATCGGTGTCTCATAATCAGAATTACTAGGGGAGACACAGCTAAACTCTCTCTTCTAAAATAATGGAAAATTACTCTTTTGGTACCAGAGCCTTTGCACTTTCATTTCCTTTGCCTGATACCCACCTTTTAATTAGCTGATTTCTTAAAATCTTCCATTCTTGACTACAGCGTAATAGTCTGTGGTGGTTTGGGTAAGAATGACTCCCACAGGCTAATATATTGTTTGGCTCCCAGTTGATTGGCTTGTTAGGACCAATTAGGAGTATTAGGAGGTGTGACCTTGTTGGAAAAGATGTGTCCTCTGCAACTAAGCTTCTACCCAGCCCTGTGTATCTTACCTCCTTCTTGTTGGTCATTTGTAAATTCTCACTTAGAGCTACTGCTCTGCTCCAGTGCCATGCCTGCCTACCTGCTGTCATGTTTTCCACAATAATGGAAATGGACTAACCTTCTGAGACTGTAAACAATCCAACAATTAAATTCTTTCTTTCATGAATTGCCTTGGTTAGGGTGTCTCATCTCAGTGACAGCAAACACCACCACCTTGAACCTCACCAAGGTATGGTTCTGCACAGTCTGCTAAGAAGTTGGTGTACAGATTCACTGAGAAAGAAACCAAAAACCAAAAAACTAAAACAAAACCTCTGTTAACCATTTGAACTTGACACTCAGGAGGGGTCGGTCCTTTCTGACTTGGAATTTTTCTCTGCAAACTCAGTTGAATACAAACTTCATAGCAAATCAACTCTAACCAGTAACTTGTAGGTTTCTTCCTCCTGGGAAGAGATGCTGGGTGAAATAAGTAATGTTAACCGCCCTTAGGGAACTTTTATACAAGAGAAGCTGTCAAGGGGCAAACTTCTTAAGTTTTCTGGGTCAGGGTCAATCCTTTCAAAACTGAGGGGCAGAAACAATGTAAAGAAAAGACTCAGTTGAAGGAAAAAATGTAAAGAAAAGAGGTCAGTTAGGGTGTTGTAGGAAAAATCTTCAGCTGTAGTTCTCCACAGAGCACTCACTTTTGAGATTTTCCTACTCCTTCGTTCAACCCCCTGAAAGGACTAGGACAAGAAAAGTTCAGCTAGCAAGGTGTTAAAAAACATCTCATCTACTCCGTCTCTTGCTCTCTCCTTCTCCAAGAGGGAGTTTTTAAGCTCCCAAGTCCAGACTGCTATTATGTCACAAGCAAACTGCTAGAGGGATAAAGGCAAGCCCTGTACACTGTCTGGAATTGCTAATGCATTTGATTAAAAGCTCTCTCCAGCTTTCCCCTGCAATCTTTAAAAACATAATAGGTTTCTGTTCTATGGCTTGTTTTAAATAACAAGGCAAGCCCCTATATCTAGAAACACAATGTTACACAGGCAATGTTAATTAAAGGTCACAGTTTGAGGAAAAACAATGTAGCAACTTGCCAAAATCGGCTGCAAAATTTGTTTTCATTTATAGCTAACATGTGAACCTACCCTCCTCTACCCTCGGCTGTGTGCTCCAAGTGGGATCCATTAACTCATCATTTATATATCTGAGCAACCTTGCCTCTTGCATTTGTTTTCACTTTGCAGCGTGTTTTCAAATCATTAACTTAGTTTACTGTGTTATACACAGAGAGACAATGCATCCTAGGTTGGTCAGGATAGCATAGGGTTTATAGAGGATGCTCTACAGTAATTACTAACAGTGTTCTTTCACTTTCAAAAATATCTTGTGTCAGATGACAAATGGCCCGTTCACTCAATTATCGAGCCCTCTCTAATTAGTTGTTCTTTTCTTTCTGGAATGTTCTTCCTTTTTTTTTTTTTTTTTTTTTTTTTTTTTATCCAGGTGGCAGAGCAGGTGGCCTTTCTCAAAGCCCTAACAACATCTCTTTCTCTTTTAAGCCTTCACCACAGCTACCCTCTGTCTCTTAATTAGGGGTCTTTGATTTCCCCAGCAAGCTGGTAGCCACTGCTACTGTGTGTGCATGGGAGTCTAGGCATTGCCACGCTGAGAAGATAGCACTTTAGGGCGTTCATTTATATCCCTAACTCTTACGTTCTCTCTAACACTCTATTCCCTGATGCTCCCTGAGCCTATAAGGGTGGCACAGATGCATCTTATTTACTCTTGCAATAACTTTATTGGCATCAAATTTGAATATAAATGAAATAACTTACATAAGATATCTGTTGAAAGGGATCATACCATAATGAAGAGCTACGTTTAATGAAGTGAATGATATTTACTACATGAGGTCTCCTGTGTTGACTGTGACCTTGCCTTTATCCATGTCTAGTCTTCTAGTTCATCCTCAGCATGTTTTAAGTGAGTGTCAGGGGTGGTTCTGAATGTATCATCCAAAAATTTGCAAATATAGCCTATGTGGCCTAAAGACTTATGAAAATTAACAGAAGAGGTCCCTTCACCTTCATTAAATGTCTAAGAAGCAGGCAATGAAACAACCCTAAGGCAGACATTGTCCCAAGGCCAGAAGTGTGGTGAGCATGAACATCCCCTGCTTTCTGTCTTTAACAAACTGCAACGAGTTCCTGATGCTGGGATTTTCATTCATGATGGGCACCACGCTTGAACTGTGAAGGAAAATAAATTCTTTCTCTTGTGTGCTGCTCTGTCAGGGTGTTTTTACCACAGACACTGGAAGACCCTCTCTGGCATCATCACTTCCTAGACCCGATAGAATATTATTTAACCTTTCTATTTAGTTACTTGCTTTTCATTTTTTGATTTTGGGGAATTTTCTACCTTTTTGGTTTTTCTGTTTTGGTTTTTGGGACAGGGTTTCTCTAGCCTCAATCCATGGTGTAGAGTTTGCTCAGTTCAGTCCTTTCCATTGAAGAGGATATTTACTATTAATGAAGTTAAATTTCTTTTTAATGATTTGTAAATCTCCTATCATACTAAAAGCCTTTTCGCCCCAAAGTCAAAAATATACATGGAAATTTTCTTTCTTGTTTTTAAAATGTCCCATTAGGGCTTTTATTAACCTGAAATTGATTTTTGCATGTAATATAACACACAGATTCAGTTTGATTTTTTTTTCCTTAACTACACAGGCAAACCATTGTCCAGGGTAAGACTTTTCAAAATACTTTCATCAATGTTATGAATATTTTTTGGGGGGGGGTTGGAGACAGGGTTTCTCTGTATAGCCCTGACTGTCCTAGAACTCACTCTGTAGACCAGGCTGGCCTTGAATTCAGAAATCTGCCTGCCTCTGCCTCCCAAGTGGTGGGATTACAGGTGTGTGCCATCACCGCCAGGATTTTTGTTTGTTTGTTTGTTTTTTGTGTTTTTTGTTTTTTTTTTTTTTTGTTTTTTTGTATTTTTTTTTGTTTTTTTGTTGTTTTTTTTGTATGAATTTTAACTTTGTCTTTTGACTTTTAAAAGAAAGAATTCTCTCTATTATCCACTTTCAGTGAAATTAATATTATATGGAATTATTGGTACATCACTGTGTTTAATTCTGTCTTCTCATAGCTTAGGTCTTCTCTCTATTATCATTTTTATCCCATCTCAAAAATGTCCTTTAGAAGTTCCTTTAGGGAGCGTCTATAGGAATCGAAATTTAATGTTTTTCTGCCTACAGATATGCATATTATGTTTTCTGTTAAAGGAATTTCTAATTAACACATATTTATGAGATACAGTGTGAAATTTTGACATTTACACAAGATACAATATCAAATTAGGGTACTTTGCATTCTTTATGTCTAGAATTCTAAAAGTAGGCTTTTATTTATTTACTCATTTTTATTTTAATCATTTTAAATTTTATTTAAATTTAAATTTACTTGTTTTTGAGTCAGGCCCTCATGCACCCCAGGCTGACCTCAAACTTGTTAGGTATTTGAAAACAAACTTCATCTTTTATATTTTGCTTCTTTTCCCTAAGTAGTAGATCCTAAATGTGGTCTTTCATTTACATACCACTATTCCTTGGTTGTACAGTTCTATGGATCAAATTTAGGTCTTCACACACAATGTATAGCCACTATAGTGTCTGAACTACATTCCAGATCAGAAGAAAGGAAAAGAAGACAGATTTTGTTTAGTCTTGACTTATTTTTTTAACTCAAGTACTGGGATTGAATCTAGGGCCTTCAACCTGCTATGGAAGTATACTACAACAAAGCTTCATTCCTAAATATTTCTTTTAATTATTTTGAAATATGTGATAAATTGCCATAATCCAACTGTGATATGCAAAGCTACAAATAAACCCTGCTTTCTCTATTTTGGTTAATGTTTCCAAACTTCTCTACTCCCTTTCCTTTCTTCCTTAATATCCTCTGGCAACCACTTTTTCAACCCTCTATTTCTAAAAGATCAATACTTTTAGGTCCTACATAGAGAAAATAACATGAAGTACTATTCTACGTCTGGCTCATTTCACTTAACATAATGTCCTGCAGTGCCCTCCACAGTGTGAGAACTACAGAGCAGGATCTCATTCTTTTAGTATCTGAATAATCTTCTATTATGTATTAATCATATTTTCTTCATTTTTTCATTTGTTGTTGTATACTCCAGTTCATTCCATGTCCTAGTTATTGTGTTTAGTGACATAATAAACATGGAAGGCCAGGCATCTCTTTCAAAGAATTATGTCATTTTCTTTGGGTATAGACTAAGACATGGCTGACTCTGACTAAGACACACATAGTCCCCCTTTTTCTCTCTCTTCCTCTCCGATCTTCCAACCCATGCTCCAAACTTTGCTTGTCTTCACCTCTTTCTGTTGCCTTGAGATGATTGCCTTGGGTCTGTTATCTATCTTGCCAATTCTCTTTATAGACTCATTTCATTTCTTATGAGACTGAGACTCATGGTCTAACATAAGTGATTACTGGCACTTTATTGTTCCTGAAGTAGGCAAGCTGATTTTTGGTTAGTGTCTAATCTAAATCTGGAGAGCTTATATCTCCGGCTTCTTTCTGAAAAATTATTTCATGTCTAGGCTTTGTCTTACAACTCTGGTCCTTGTGAGGTTGCATAAAACAGATCATCAAAATGACCACTCCTGTTTGTTCTGAATCCATTTACACTAACACTCATGTACTTCTGATTGTCCTGGTGGCTCACTGACAAAATAAAAAATACTATACTTATTAAAACAATGCAATTAGGAATTGTTAATGTTCCCAATGGAAAGGTTATTTGTGATATGTAAACCTTAGTACTGCCAGAAACCGAATCTTGGTACTTGATTTCATGAAATAACCATTTCCTTATGTTTCTTAGGATACCTCACATGGCCTGCCTAAAAACTTTCTTCATCAATACTCTGTGAGTAATTGTATATTTTAATTTTAATAATATAAAAAAGCTTTTTTGGTTGGTTGGTTTTAGGGCTTTCCTGTTTTATTTTATTTTGTTTTCTGGGTTGTTGCTGTTTGTGATGTTTTTGTGTTTTTGTGGTTGTTTTGGAATCAGGGTCTCCTTATGTAGTCTGGATGTTCTGGAACTTGACTATGTAGATCAGGCTGTCCTTGAATTTACCCAGAATCGTCTACCTCTACCTCTCAAATGCTATGACCGAAGACTTGTGCCACCATTTCAGAGTGGAAACACATTCTTAAGTATACAAACCTGATGTGAGGCTTTGGATTCCCTTTAACTTCACAATTGAGTTTCACTTTTTTCTCCTCAGAATCCAAAGGAAACATGACATGACTTGGTTCTTGAACAAAAACTGGGCCATGCAGTGTGTAGTCATCTGAAAGAGAAAAGGTTCAATTGAACACCTCCTGCCCAATTGGAGCAACAGTCAGAATCAATACCACATTGAGAAAACAAACAAACAAACAAGCAAACAAAAACTAGTGATGACCATGATTCTGTCTCAGCTTCACTATGAAATTTCCCATTGAAGAATAACCTCTTCCTAGTATGTAGAAGTTAGGACAGGGGTTCCCTGTCATGTGCTGATCATGGCTTTAACTGCCAGCATGCAGACACAGGCTGTCTGGCATCGCTCCTTCTCCTTTCCATATCTTATTGTCTCATCTGCTTTGGCCCAGCCTTCTATTTTCTTTACATTTTGTGCTTCCTACATCCCTCTCCTGCTACTGTCACTTTGGAAAGCTTTGTAATGCCGCAAAGTTAACAGTTTCCTCCTTTATAATTAAAGAGTATAATAGGAAGCAATGATGATGATTTAAAAAAAATAAAATGTAAGTAAGAAGGAACAGCTCTATACTGAGCACACGCAACATGCATGCATGCATCCACACACAGAGAGCCTAATTAAAATGATTTTGTATATCAAATAAAGAATAGTCTGTAGTCGTGATTCCTGAAATAGCTATACAAAAGGATCAACTTTAAGCCATCTAATCACGTGCTTGTACACACAGAGAAAGCAAACTGTCATGCATTTCCAAATCTTGCTTTTGAAGAAGAGAAGTTAGATGTATGGTAGTCATTTTGTCATGGAATAGTAACAAAGCTCAGAGAATATGCTACAAACCTTAATTTATGTAGCTTGGTAGAGTATGTTATTAGGGTATACACATATAAGCATTATTCAAAGTACCTCTCATTACCCATGTTCATGGAAAATCCAATTGAATTTTCATTCTTCAAAATCATCTCCAATTTCTATCTTTTCTCCCAGGGCTTTAGACCTTTATCTTTATTTTTGAACCACATGATTTAAAAGATGATTTTACTCTATAGTGCCCCTTGTTTTCTATGCGGGCATCCCAGCCTTTCCTTTCCATTCTTTGAAGCATTAATTTCTTAAGAGAATGATGCACCTTATCATTTTAGCTCACTCTGTGGCAGTAAGTACAGTTGTCCATAGGATATATCCAATTAAAAATGATTTGTAAACATTTTAAAGTCTTTAATTCGCTTATTTTGCCATTGCCTGACAAATTGAGACAGAAGCACAGCTGGTTATAAGGTGATGCAATGAAGATTACAACCCTGCTGCAGAGAGTCTCTTCACCTTTAGGTCTGGTTATCTTAAAGTATCTAAACTGTAATCTGGGTTTTTTTTCTTCTTTTTTTCTGATGGGTGATAATTCCAGATAGAACTCATTCATGTAAATTGGGACAGAGGGACATAGAATCAAGATAGGTTTGGGGATTAAGTAAAATCTGAGATTATTTTTAACTCAGACCTCAAAAAATAAAGCTTCATGTTAAGGTTGAGACATAAAGAAAATAAAGGGGACAAGATGATGAATAGAATTAATTTTATTTATTATGGAGACCACATGTGATGTTGATATAAGAAAATTTGGATTAGGACTCAGGAAGACCATGCATTATCATTTAAGGCCTTGTTCAGAACCTAACTTTAGGATCTCTGGGAAACCACAGTTTTACAGTGTCTTAGTTTGCTCTGAAGTAATGACCCCAGAGTAGGTCATTTATTTTGGACTGATTATAAATAGAAAAGAGACATAATTGCTCATAAACACATATGTCTGCATAAAAATGTAGAGTTTCAACAATATTATGTATTATTTTGGCCCCATTCTCTTTTCTTCTGACTACATATGTAAAATCTCTCCAGAGAATACAGGAACTATCAAAGAAGACAAAAGAACAAAATAAAAGCATACAGTCATGAAGTTTTAAATGCTTTTGCACTAAAACTATATATTTTAGGATCCATATATTTATGCTTCACAATTTCAACAATTGCACAGATGTTTTCAAAACAAATTTAGATTACTTGTCAAGGGTCAGCTCATTATAAGTATGGAGAATTTAGTAAATGTTTGGCACATCTATTTTGATGAAAAGAATTCTTTAACAAGATCACAGAGACAGCAGCAAGTGTGGTAGATTTTTCTCTAAGAGAGAAATATTTCTATTGTTGTCCCCAATTCCAAAATTATGTGTGTGTATATATAATATCAATCATCTCAATTCATTGGTGTTCCCTGATTTGAATTTCACACAAAAATATACAGTCTATTACCAGTAATTCCAAATAGGAATAAAACATGATAATGATTACCCAGGATGCAGCTGGGAGACTGTGGAATAACATCTGTACTATTTCTCAATGTAGCCAAGCCATATTTAAATAACAAAAGGATATTTTTCTGTGTATTTTGTAATAAGAATTGATAATAATGATGCTTTGCATTTGCTACAAATAACACATTCCATCTAAAGTTTTATTTTCTCTTAGTTAACCAAGCTCACTGCCTGAAAATTAACATTAGCATAAAGGGAACCATATTTTAGCACTCACATAAGGCAATGCAGAGTTTTTGGTGCTTGGGCTATTTGGTTTCCTGGATATACAGGGAAAGATTTAATAATCTTTAGTAGGCTGGTATAGGACACAGATATTTTAGCTTTTCAACCTTTTGCCCTTGGTTACCAATATACTTGAGGAACAAAAGAGGTGATTTGTTCCAACCAAATGTTGGGATGCCAGCTTGCCTGAAACACAGTCTTAGGAGGGGTTTTTAGAAAGCATTGCCAAGTATAGTCTAAGTACACTGGTCACAATGAGACTCACAAGTCTCTTGAAAGCACACAAAAATTCTGTATCTGCCATCTTCATAGCCAGAAAGATAAAGTTCATCCTTAGAGCTTTCACATAAGTTGTTCTGTATCCCTAGAAGAATAAAAGGGATTTTAGTCTAAACAGGTACAGAAACATTTTAGAAGATGGTGGTGGAGTCACTATTCAAGTTAGGTTACAGGGTGCTTGTATTTTAACTACAAGTTTTGTAATATTACATCTCAGACTCACTGACTGTACCAGAAGACACTGGCTTTCCCAAACCAGACTCAGCTTCACTCTATGGGTGATTCTGTACTTTAGATGTATTGTTATGTATATAAGTAGCTTCCATGTGTGTATGTATATTATATTCACAGCTTGATAAGGAAGCCAGAGAAGGCATCAAATGCCTTGGGTCTGTTGTTGTCGGCAGTTGTGAGCTGCCAACTGAATCAGGATCCTCTACAAGAGCGGCCAGTGCTCTTATCAGCTGAGCCAGCTCTCTGTCCTGACCCTTTGGGTGACTTTCTTGCTCACTAAAGTCTGAGAACTAAAACAAAAGATCTCTCTGATCCGAGCTCTCCATTTCACTAGAACAAAACTTCAGGCATGCTGATTTTAGACTCACTCTTATATATTTTCCTTGAACAAGATCTAATGCACAGTTTTTGCTTGATAATATTACAGAGACAATTTTAGTGTATACTTAGCCTCACAGCTGAAAGGGAATACCCAAGAATGGAAAATTACAAAACTGAGTCCCACAAAGAAAATGGATGGCTGAGTATGGTAGTTCATGACTGTTATTTCAGAATAGAGTCTGAGGCAGGAATATTACAAATTCAAATCCAGTATAGGTTACGTAAAATGTTTGAAAATAGTCTTGGCTACCTACTGAGGTTCTAACTCAAGACGACCACAATACAAAGTGAAATGGAATGAAGTAAAAGTAAAACAGACAGAAAAGACCAATGAACAGATTTGTTAAGGCCTGGGACTAATGCTGTCCAAATGAAGGCCTCCTAGAACACTCATACCTTCTGGGTGTTGAGCATGAGACCTCCTAGAGAGCTACACTGAGCAGATAAACAGGGTCTTTGGCCAGATCAAAACAGTAAGCAGCCCTAGAGAAATGTTTTATTCTTACTTAATGCATACAGCATACCTGCTGTGATGAGTTGTTAGTAAGGAGTAAGTCTCTCTCTCTTTCTCTCCCTCTCTGTCTGTCTCTCTCTCTCTAAGTGAGAGGATATAAGATCAATGCTTTTATTTCTGGCTTGCTTCCAAAGAAAAAAGTTGTCCCCAGAGCTTCACTGTCCTGGTGACTTGAGTAGAAAGGACTTATACTGTCACCATAATTCTCTTGGGGAATTATGAAGCAGTACATTATCATATTCCTGGAATTCCTGAGAATGATAATTAAGAACTATGGTCTTATTGGTTTAGACCATTGACAGGAGCCCCAGATATAGGCATTAAATGTGGATCCTGATATAATAAAGTATGATTTCCTGACCTATTTTCTTCTGATTGGGGAATCACCAGACTCTCTTCTATCACAGTAAAAATGCTCACTAGATTTGAAACTATAACTGTCTGGAATTTAGAGGCCATTTCTGTTAAAATTCATTAAGTCTGTACATGACTCTGTAGATTTATTATGAGTAACAAAAACCTGGATAAAATCATGATCTCTGCCTCCATTTTGTATCATCTTTTGTATTTTTGCATAAACTCAGGGTCAGATTCCTTTTCCACTCTCCAACTATGTGTATATATATAAACAAAAAATACCATGTTGACTAGCCTTATATTTATCCTATTTTCTCTTGACTTTCTTCAGAACTGAATACAACAAGATAAGAGTACTGAAGAATTTGTAAATTCTAGTAATAGCAGGACTTGTCACAGGTCACCCTAGGATGGAACTGCTCCCTACATGGGAGATATTATCCCATGATGAAACTGAGTGGAACCAATCATCTCTGGATGGGAAGTGAACTGTGTCTGGAATGAGCAGGGTCTTATAAGAGACACACATCTGAGATAATGAACAATGGGACCATAGTCTGAACCAAGTTTCTTTATGTAAACTCCTTTTTGCTCACTGGCATTGCCCCTTCCTTGTATAGATGTGTAAGTCTTGAAGTATCCTGAGGACAAGGGGATATACTGAATGTAAAATCCTGTCTTGTTTATTTACCCTCTCACCACAGTTTTTACTCTCTAGAGAGGTAGCAGAGCCTGGCATGGTTGAGCCCCCTGAGTCAACTCCATGGCCTGACTCTAATGACAACACCATAGAAGTTCTGTTAGGCTTGTTTCTAAGTCACTAATATCTTTGCAATGAGAGGGAATAAGATTCACCTACTCTCAGTGGCTCAATAAGCCCTAGAAGTTTGGGAGGGAAGGACACCACAAGGGAACACTCTCAGAACCAGAAAGTTATTTGAGTAAAACGTCAGGCTAAGATATGTAGCTACTAACCCTTTTCTCCCTTTCTTCATAAATACTGAAAAGTACTAGAAAACATTGCTCTCAGCCAGGTTTCCCAAATTCCCTTTCGCAGTGGATTCCTTTTTCATTTCAAATTATAGTTTTTCTAGAGAAAAGAAAAATTTCTTGTATTATCAACCAACTTCTTACAGTTTCTCCCGAAAACATTTCAGTAGTAAAATAGAATATTGGGGATAATCTCAACTTCTAGAATACCCAAAGATGCATAGAAACAGAAGAGTTTAGATGACTCAACTACATACTTACTTATACTTTTATTTTCCCACACTAAGCATCTGCTAAATACATTATTGGACAAAGACAACTTAACATTGTCTGAAAAATAGCAACCTAAAAAACCCAAT
The DNA here is from genome assembly GCF_947179515.1 of Apodemus sylvaticus. Taxonomy (NCBI): domain Eukaryota; kingdom Metazoa; phylum Chordata; class Mammalia; order Rodentia; family Muridae; genus Apodemus; species Apodemus sylvaticus. The sequence continues at coordinate 137,786,972 of NC_067473.1, read as the reverse complement.
AAGAAAAGAATCACTCCGAGGTATATAATTATATGCAGCTAAGGGTCTCTCTGTGTCTCTGTCTGTCTCTGTCTCTCTCTCTCTCTCTGTCTCTCTCTTTCTCTCAATCTCTAAATTAATCCTGCCCATTTCTTCATATCTCTGAGATCCTGTCCAAGAAATGAATAATTCTTACTGCTCAGGCTGCCAGCATCAAGGTGGGCAAGGGGATTATAATTGATGAAGCTTGCTTCAGTCTTTTTCTGGAGCTGAGCAGAAAAACATGACACTGAGTCCCAGGTGATGGCTAAGTCAAGGAAGCAAGGCAGAAACCCAGGTATCAAGTTGACCAGAACAAGTACAAGGGAAAGTGGATTCTCATGCATGGTCATCAGATGGTGACACGCTCCCCCCACCCCCACCCCCAGAGCCGCATCAAAGAGACAGGGAATTCCTCACTGAGGCTGGATGCAGACAATTTGCTTATCAGGATATTTCTGAACAATTCTAAGTATGCAGCTGAGATCACAGTGAGGAAATAAAGGAGGGAGAAACAAGGAAAAAGTCCCACTGGACGATAAGCATTTCATAGACTGTATCCTGAAACAAACTAAAACATGAAATTAGTCATTTCCTAAAGGATGGTTGACAGCCTTTTATGTTACCACAGTCTTCAAAAGGGTGCTTGTTAAAAGGCTGATTGCTGAACACCTTCTGGACTTTCTTATTAGAAATCACAAAATATTATTTTAGTAAATAACGCTATTGAGTGAGTCCTATGTATTATGTTCCAAAATTCCTATTTAAACTTATAAATTGAGAACAGAAGTTCCTTCATTTTTATACCAATTAAATATTTCTATGTATTTCAGGCTCCTGGTCTATGTGCTAGATCATCCTATAGGTGCCCCATAAAATGAGGAACAAACTTTCCAGCATGACCCTAAAACAGTGCACTTTTCTACTAGAAATATTACCATCTGTTGCAAACAGTGAATTTTTTCCTGATGAAAAGACCAAGATTAGGATACGGTGATTTGTTAAGAGGAAAAGAAAATCCCCAGACTCTAATATGTTCATAAGAGCAGTGTAGATCTCAGGTATTGCACCTGGGAGATGTGTAGCTCCTTAATCCTCAAGGCAGATAAGAAAGCGGCACCATCATGCTCAAGAATTTAAGACTGTCATCAAATAGGCTGCCTGATTAAACACCTGGTCTTGGGGGCGGGGGGAAGACATAAATGACAATAATCTTAGCTTCAGGGAGTTTGAACAAAAGCTTAGAACATCAGTCATCACAAACTAACGATATCATTTTAGAAGTGAGTTGTATCTAGGTCACATCTGGAAGGTAGGTAAATAGTTACAATATGCATGCCAACAAACATGCTTGTGTAAACCATCCTGGCTGCCATGCTGTATCCTTTGCCTTATGTGCTATGTGAGCCTTGAGGAAAAAAGATAAGACACACGCTGTACATGTGATCATTGGGAACATATAGCCTTATTGAATTGAATAGCAACATCATCTGGGGCAAGAGACAAACAATTTGGCTAGGCTCATTTTCTGGGTCTGTTCTTAAAGTCTGATCTATATTTTGTTTTCTCCATCTCTTCCCTGGAATTGTCACCAGAATGTTTCAGGAAGAGCATATGACACAGGGCTGTGCCTTGTCTATAGACTTTCAATGTAGAAACTCACTGTGGCTCAAAACCTCTGAGGCAGCACATCTCTGAGAATGTACATAACTCAAAATATATGGGGGTAATCTAAAGAAATTCACACATGAATAAAATATCATAATGATGATTTCCCTTATGAGTGAAAAAATTTTTATAAAAGAATTATTGTAGAAATGATTGGTCATCTGTCATAACATCATTACAAATATGATTTAGTGTTTTAGTATTTGTTAAGTAAATAGCAAGGGATGTTTAAAGGCTCTGTACTTGTGTTTCCAGTAGTCAATTTACAGAGTTTGTGCCAAATAAACATACTCTTTGGTTGCTCAGTTGAATGGGACAGGAGTAAACCGATATTAGAAGAGACAGATATATCTACTTAAAGGGTGCATTGTTTCTTGTATTTGGCCTGACTTCAACTTTCCCCAGTATTTTATTTTATTTTTTTAAAAACTGTCTCAAATGAGTACTTTAAACAGCAAGAACTAGAGCAGTCTAACAATGGCTGGCATATCTTTGAAGGCACAAAGTGAGAACAAATCCAAATAGGAAATGAATTCTTGTCCTACAGAGTCTTTGTTCTCTGGTTAACAGAATAATGTTTCTGCCACCAAACACGCTACACATGCCACAAGGCCATAATCATACATAGGCTAGATCTTAGAAGTTGGGGGGTAGGATAGGGGGAGTGTAGAAAGATAAAAATGGGTTGTTTAGAGAAGAACTCTCCGCTTTGCAAGAGTCTGTAGGGGTGCACAAGAATAGCCATAACTAGGGGTGGAGCAGGAGGGAGGGGACTATATCGGCACCTCTCTCTTCCTCTGTCCTTGGCCTCCTCGTACCTTGACACTCCAGGGATCACAAAGCAACTATCAACTAAAAATAAATCATAAGATGGTTCTAACTACAGACCTCAGTTACAGCCAGAAAGAGGCACTTTCAGCAAATGCAAAAATGTTGCTACTCATTTGGAGGCAAAAACTGACCTGAACTGATGTGAAGCTATTTATAGTCTCTGTGTGAATATTCATGTGCTTTGCCGCAGAATTAGAGACTCTTTTGATTATGGAGTGCTGACCTGGACTCAGCTGGGGATGTTATATAACGCTGGGCATGTTTTGTGGGTCATTTTTCTTTTGTAAAATGAGAAAAATTCTTAATTTTCAAACATATTTGACCCAAATAGCTTCTGATCAGAGTTTTGGGACCTCTATTATATGCAAACTCCAATACTGCTTGGAGGAGATTTAGAAGTGTGCAGAGACATTGTCCTGAGCATATTCCCTGTTTAACCTAGAAGCATACATAGATGATACCTGGGTAGATTTTTAGATAAATGTTTTTTTCTTTAAAAAAAAAGCAAAACAGTCTGGAATGTACACAGGCCTCATAGACTCTTCTGCCTTGTCACGGGTCTTCCCATTATGAGCATCTTATATCAGTGTAGGAGATAGATACCTCTTCTTGATGAGTCAATATTGATATGTTGTTATTGACTAAAGGCTAGATCTTCAACTAAGATTCATTCTTTGTGTTGTATATTCTGTGCTGTATATATATTTATAATCTGAGTATTGTGTGTATTTATAATATGAAATGCAAATTATTCTAAAAAGCTGCTCTGACTTCTAATATTCCTGTCATCTTGCATTAAGAACACCAAGTCCACAGACTTATTGAAGCTTCTGTGGACCCTGAGGAAACACCCAATCCTTTGCCTGTTTGCCCCTTCAAACCACTCAGAGTCAAGGCACCCTCTTTCTCAACTAAAAATGTGATGAGCGCAGTGCTGAGGTAACCTCTTGTACTGTTAGTCGCCATCACATCTTCTTGGAGACCATCTATCTGTTCTAAGCCATTCTGACATGACCTGCTGTTTGTTGTTTTTATCTCCTTACTGATACCCCCTGCCCCTGTCTCTCTCCACATTAAAAGTGCCTAAATATAGAAGGCTGGAAGGCAGAGCCTTCATGCTACTTGCACTGTGGCTTCTCACGCAATATTTATAAACCTCTGCCCCTTGTCTCTTTGGCAGTTAGAGTGCCCCATTTCTGTCTTTCCCCCTGCAAGACTCAGGTTTTTAATTGGCACATAGCTAACTCATTAATATAGATATAAGGATGCGTGATAGGGAGTAGTAGTAGGAGGGTCTGTTCAAGTAAGACGCTGACAATATATTCTAACAAGAAAGATCTACTGAACTCAACTTTAGTATACTTCCCTTTCCAATTTGTAGCTAATTATTTTGCATTTTATTTCGTAGAAAACTATACTATCATAATATCCATGATGAATTTGCAATGGGGAAACTATATCTGACATAATGTTTAAAGTAGGCAAGGATTTTGAGTCTAGGTATCCCAGGTGGGACATCAGCATTTTAACTGGAAGTTGTTTAGCAAAAACCAATCCAGGCTTATCTTCTGCATCAGTCTCTCAACGAACCCAGATGTCCAGATGGAGGAATGGATACAGAAAATGTGGCATATTACACAATGGAATACTACTCAGCAATTAAAAACAATGAATTCATGAAATTCTTAGGGCAAATGGTTGAATCTGGAAAATATCATCCTAAGTGAGGTAACCCAATCACAAAAGAACACACATGGAATGCAGTCACTGATAAGTGGATATTAGCTCAGAAGCTCTGAATACCCAAGACACAATTCACATATCAAATGACTCCCAAGAAGAAGGAAGGAGAGGTCCCAGATCCTGAAAAGGCTTGTTCCAGCACTGTAGGGGAGTACCAGGACAGAGAAGTAGGAGGGGGTTGATATAAGAATGGGTGGAGGGAAGAGGGCTTAGGGAACTTATGGGGAGCCGGGAACCAGGAAAGGGAAAACCATTTGGAATATAAACAAAGAATATAGAAAATAAAAATTATAATAAAAAAAGAAAGGGCAAACACAACCCATAAACCATTCAAGAATGGAAGAGTTGTGCTCAGTGTTAGAAACTAAACCAGCCTTGACTTTTCCTACCCCAAGTGACATACTTCCTCCAGCAAGGATGAATCACCTAAACTTCCCTTGGTACCAAGTGTTCAAATACTAGAACCAAGGGGCACATGTCTCACTCAAGCTACCACACTCCTCAAAGTTCCGCAAGTTATTGCAATCAGTATCTTTAGAGACAGTGTCTTAGCTCTAAGTAATTGGGATTGGAGGATGTTGCAAGGCAGGAACCATGTGATGACAATAGTGGTTTTATAACAAAAGGACAATGGCCTATGATAATCTAACAACATATGCCTTTTGTCATGGTATGAAGAAGTATTAAGGCCCTTAATGGATTCTGGGACCATGCTGTTAAACTTTCTAACCTCCAAAACTAAGGGTGAAGTAAACATCATTTCACTGTAAGTGGTGGTACAAGTGTGGTAATCAGTTACAATAAAACCTTTGCATTTAGCAGTATTACAATATGAAAAGCATTCATACTCTCTGGAGAACTCAGCAGTTAAGATGTCAGCCTGGAAGCACAGAATGGCGCTCAACAGGTACTGAATCTTCCTGGGCTCTCATCTTTAACTTCCTCACATCCAACTGGGTTCCCCCATACCCACAAACAAAAAGTAAAGAAAACCAAACAAATTGCTTTCTCTATTTTAGAAATTATAGTCTCCTATATACACGGCACAGCAGTGAAAATGACACAGAATAAAAATAATAACATTAAATGTTAACTCAGATTTTGTTGGAATCCTAGCTCCTTTTTGAGACAATAAACCAAAGCATTTCAGATTGTTTTAGTTTGTTTTCTCTGTCACTGTGATAAAACTCTGATTCAAAGCAATTTGGTATGAATGGGTTTGTTTAGTTTATAAGTTCATGTTATAGTGCTCTAGTGAGGAAAGCCAGGACAGGGATGTGGGCATGAGCAGAGGTGGAACCCATGGAGGAACGCTGCTCAGTGGCTGGGTCTCCATATTGTTCTTAGCCTGCTTTCTTATACAACCCAGGAACACTAGCCCAGGAATGATGTTACCCACATTGGCTTGGCATTCCCACATTAGTCATTAATTAAGAAAATGCCCTGCAGACATGCCCACAGGTCAGTCTGATGAAGATAATTCCCCAATTGCATTTCCATCCTCCCAGAGGACTGTAGTTAGTGTTCAGTTAACAAAACCTAACTGTGATACAGGCATTAAGTGACATGTCCTAGAGCTACTGGGGGATGGAGTTCTAACTGGAATCCTTCTCTGAATCAGTTACATTTTTCATAGCACCTATGTGTTCTCCAGTTTCTTGTATGGATGTCAGTGTAATCATCCTCTTTAATAGGAAATAAAGTGAAGGATGCTGCAGTCATCTCCTAGGAGCAGAGGTAACCTATCAGAGCCATAAGTAAGAGTCTTTTTTTTTATTCAATATGTTTTTTTACTTACATTTCAAATGATTTCCCGTTTCCTGGCTCCCCACTCCCTGAAAGTCCCATAAGCCCTCTTCCCTCCCCCTGTTCCCTCATCCACCTCTTCCCACTTCCCTGTTCTGGTATTGCCCTATACTGCTGCACTGAGCCTTTCCAGAACCAGGGGCCACTCCTCTGTTCTTTTTGGACATCACTTGATATGTGGATTATGACTTGGGCATTCCAAGTTTCTAGGCTAATATCCGCTTATCAGTGAGTGCATTACGTTAGTCCAGGAAGAAGTAAATGAAAGGCAATTTCCTTTAACTACAGAGAAGAATGAATACAAGTGATTCATGCCAGGACATACTTGTTACTAATTCTTTCCAATTACAATGTTACTCTCTTTAGGAATTAGCAGTGTAAGGATGTGTAGAAGGGGTATTTTGTCGTAAAGCAGTTTCAGTTGACAACGTTATAAAAGAGGGCATTCATAATCTTTCAAAATGTTGAGTTTCAGGTTTGCAACTAATTATTGTACATTATGCTTTTTCTATGTCATTCTGTCATAAGGCAAAGTGGCATGCACACTGATGTGAGCAAACACAAAGCAAAATTTCTTTTTGTGAAGGGATAAATGGCAACATAAAATGTCTTTGACTTAAATTCACAAGCTTGTGAAGAGATGAAGAGAAATGGTTTCTTAGTTTTCTTAAGTGGTAAAAAGCATGTCCATTAAGCTGCTGAGCCCTTTGAAAAATTCATTCACCATTCACCTGTCCTCTTCATTTCCCCATTAAATAATGCCCAAGTCCTTTCTTCTAAATCTCTGGCTCTAGTACCAGAAGATGGATATGGTCTTGTCTGACTTTAAAAATACTTTTTAAATTTATCTCTCCTCCTCCTTCTTCTCTGTCTCTGTCTGTCTCTTTCTCTCTCTGATATCTGCATGTGAATGTGCATTGATAGATAACTGTAATGCCCAAGAAGGCCAGAAGAAGGCATTATATCTCCTTTAGTTAGAGTTACAAGTGGTTATGAGCTAAACTCAAATCATCTGCAAAAAATAGTGCTTGCTCCTAACCTCTGAGCCATCTCTCCAGCCATTTTCTCTGCCTTTGTAACAAAAACATCTGTTTGGCAAACAAGTCTGTGGTAGTTTGAATGAGAAAGTCCTCATAGACTGATGGGGAGTAGCACTATTGGGAGATGTGGACTTGCTAGTATAGGTGTGACCTTGTTGGAGGAAGTGTGTCACTGGAAATGGGCTTTGAAGTGTCATAAACCCAGTGTGATTCAGTCTCTTCCTGCTGCCTGCTTTCCTGATGTAGAACTCTCAGCCACTTTTCCAGCACCATGTCTGCTTACAGGACATCACACTTGCTGCCATGACAACAGTGGAGTAAACCTCTGAACTATAATACAGCCCCAATTAATTTTCCTTTATAAGAAGAGTTGCTGTGGTCATTACGTCTGTTTACCGCAACAGAAACCCAAACTAAGACAAATACCAACTGTGGAAAACATCACTGATGTGGTGGTAATGGATTACCATCTTAACTCACTTGGCAAAGGTTTACCCAGTACCTACTATGAACCACTCGACTTCTTTTAATAGAGAAAAGGCAATAAAAATTCCAGCCCCAAGAAATCAGCATGCACATAAAGAAAGTGGACTGGAAGTAACATATAGAGTATGCGGAAAGATAATCAGTTCAGTGCAGGAAATATGAGCAGATATAGGAAAAAATACCTGCAAAGAACTGAAATTTTATATTTTGTCTGAGTTTATTTGGGCATCTATAACTACACACTATAAATTGTGTGGCCTGTAAACAATGGAAGGTAATTGCTTACAATTACAGAGACAGAGGTGTACGTGAGCATAGACTGATCATATGTCAAGTCCAGCAAGGATCTGCTTTCTGACTTATTAGAAATCTTTTAGATATATTCTTAGATAGTAAATAGAACAGATACCTGGGGTCTCTTCTATAAGAAATATTAACACAAAAGGTTCTGCCTCCATTTGCTATTCTTGTGGTGACTGGGATTTCAACATAAACTTTTAGAAAACATAAGAATTCACAGAACAGAATTTCCACCTCTGTTTCTTCAAGTATGCATGCATTCATTCCATTCCAATGCTCCTCAACACCTTAATGTGTCCCAAGGCAAGTCAAAAAGTCTGAAGTCCAGAACATATTCTAAATATCATATAAAAGGCATGTGAATGCAACTTAAGGTCTGATTAGTTGAGGCAAATTCTTCTTAAGATGTTATTCTATGAAACTGAACAAGAACTCTGCTTCAAGAATCAAGTCGTGGCACAAGAATAGACTGGCATTCCCGTTTTGGAGGGAGAAAAATGAAAGAAAAAAGAGTGATGATGCATGCTTTGCAGGCAGAAAACTTTAAGGTTTAAGAATAACCAGTTCGAAAGACTCAGTGCAGCAGTATAGGGGAATGCCAGAACAGGGAAGTGGGAAGGAGTAGATGAGGGGACAGGGGGAGGAAAGAGGGCTTATGGGACTTTCAGGGAGTGGGGAGCCAGAAAAGGGGAAATCATTTGAAATGTAAATAAAGAATATATCGAAAAAAAAAAAGAATAACCAGTTCAAGGAGTAGAGATAGCCCAATGGGTAAGAATGCATACTGTTTTTTCAAGGAACCTGATCACAGTTCCCAGCGTTCAGACAAGGTAACTCACAATAACATGTTACATCAGCTCTGTAACCTCCATGATCATCTGTATTTGCATGTACATACCCATACACAGACACACTTGCACACACATAATTAATGCAAGGAAGCATTTTGAAAACAAAATAAATATTCATCTTTTATGGAGTGTTCAATAATAATATCTATATTGCATTCCCTTTCAACACAGTTTAGAGAACATCACAGATTAGGGGCAGAATGAGAGTCAGAGGCAGAGATAAGGGAATCCTGGGACAAAACAGTGTCAAATAGACATGACGGGACCACGACTTTTATGAACTCTGTAGCTGTGTTTTCCAGAAAAAGATAAAGACAGTGAACATTCTAACTGTGGCAAGGGTGGAGGTCTCAAGGGCCTCCACCTCTAGCTGAGGAGCTACTAACATTTGACAGCTTCTCTGGAAGGTATAGTCAGTTTTCTATAAGGGTATGATGGTCAGTTATTTATTAAAAAATATGACATGAAGTTGTGGACTATAGTGAAAGGTAGATAGTAAGAAAAGGAGTGTAGATGAATATGATTGAAGTACATTATATATATATTATGCATATATACATATGAATTGCTCAAAGAATAAAAAGTATTTAATTTGAAATAAAATATAATAATTATATAATTATGTGGTAGACTACTGTACTATCATTTATACAATAGCAATATTTTTATGAACAGGAGATAATGTTTCTATAATGTAAAGTACATAAATGAAGACTAAGATTGCACAGGTTAAATATTCACATACCATGTTTCTTCCACCATTGCTTCCCCTTGGATTATTAGCCAGAGTCTCTCACTAAACCTGTAGCTCTTCAGTTGATTAGCTTGACTGATTACAAAGCGTTTTCCTTTTTCTATATCCCTCTCACTGGCATTATAGAAGTGTGCTACCTTGATCATATTTTTTTGCAGATAGTTTCTGTTGGTTGAACTCAGGTTCTTATGGTTAAATGATAAGTGCTTTATGGACTGGACCATTTTCCCATCTGTTTCTTTTGATTTCTTGAGACTGGGTCTTACATACTTCAGGTTAGCCTCAAATTCACTAATAGTTAAGAATGACTTTGAACTGTGCTAACCCACGTGCCTTTAACTTCTAGTTGCTGTGATATAGACTCATACCACCTTGCCTAAGATTATTCTTTTCAAATCTAGGATGGTATTTTTAAAAACATTATTCTAAGCTTTCTGAAATATATTTCATACAGCATGAATTTCATTTAAAATTGGTGTCCTTGTTGAGTCTACAGAAACTCAGGTGCGAATCTCAGCCAAGCTACTTTAAATCTTTCTTTCCGTGTCTGAAAGAATACCTCTTAACATTTAGACTCAGAACGTTCAGACAATTGAAAAAGGACACCTTTAGGCAAGACTGCCAAAAACATGGTTAACATATGCCTGGCTGGAACAGGGAATAAAAGGAGTGAGAACATCTTTGATTGGTTTCTGTCTTTTGATGCCACTGAATTTTAATCTCATCAACAGCAACAAAACAAAACCAAACAAAGTGTGGTGTTTCGAATAGATAAAACTCATCTTCTCACTTGAAAGGCAGCACAGCACCTCACAGCTGCTGTCCATTGTGATACTTTGCCACCGGATGAGATAGATCATAGATGTTTCTCAATGTGACATGTTCTTAAAAATAGATCATCTTTTTTATTCTGACTTTTGATTTGTTTCCAAGCCAGGGCTATGTCCCTTTATATGATATTTTATAGGTGCTGGGCAGTGTGAAATAGCCAGAAACTGCTGTCAGAAATTGGTGAACTTACCACTATAGCTTCCCATCATCTAAAGATGAATTTTAGCTCAATGATTCAAACCTTCCATGGGTCTAGGGTGACTCAGCAGAATGTTAGTAGTAAATGCTCAGGTAAGTCACTATTTTCACTTTTAGTGCTGTATACTATACATGCATGGCATAATGATCACTGTTTTATGAGCTAGGATTTTTATTAGATGATTTTACTCAGCTGTAGGCTAACATAGACATTTTCAGCACCCACACAAAGGTGGACTGAAAGGAATCTGCATGGTCAAAATGGTGGAATCAAGTACATTTCCACTGGCAATATTATGAACTTGAGGTCAAGGAGCATCTGTACTTTAAGTGTTTGTTATTTATAATTAAAAATATTTTAATATAATTCTTATTAGCTTACGAGAATTAGGTTTCATTTTGGCAGTTTTCAAACAAAATTTGTTTTTTCTTGTTTCTCTCCTCCTTCTTTCGTCCCATTGCTCTCCTTCCCCTGTACCCTTCCACATCTAGGAGCCTCCTGTCTACTTTCATGTCACATGTGCCTTTTGTGCTCCCCAAAGTCCCCTTTCTAAACACTTCTTATTCTTCTTCCATAGTGCCCTATCCAGTTTAACAGTCTGTGTCCATTTTTACTCTCATATCTCCCTTAATACATATATGCAAGCATAATATTAATTAGCATAGAACTTAAGAACAAATGAAGAAAAAATGGCCGAAGCAAAGAAAAATGAATTGAAATCAATTTTGGGATAACTATTGGATGAAATAATTTACATATAATTTAAGGAAAACTCAAAAAGCTATCCACAAATGGTTAAAGAATATTATATTTAAAAGGAATACAAGGTTTAATACACAAATGATGCAGGCAGCTGGTACAGTGAAAATCAAAAAAAATTAAGGGAAATAATTTGTTTCAACTCCACGCAGAAATTAAAGAATGGGAAAAAAAATCCCAACCCAGTTCTTCATAGAGCTGGAAAGAGAAATTCTTAAATTCATCTGGAATAACAAAAAACCCAAGATAGCTAAAACTATTCTCAACAGTAAAAGAACTTCTGGGGGATTCAGTATCCCAGACCTCAATCTTTACTACAGAGCAATAGTGATAAAAACTGCATGGTATTGGTACAATGTCAGGCAAGCGGATCAATGTAATAGGATTGAAGACCCAGAAATGAACCAGCACACCTATGGTCACTTGATCTTCGACAAAGGAGATGAAAGCATCCAGTGGAAAAAAGATAGTCTTTTCAGCAAATGGTGCTGGTTCAACTGGAGGTCAGCATGCAGAAGAATGCGAATTGATCCATCCTTATCTCCTTGTACTAAGCTCAACTCCAAATGGATCAAGGACCTCCACATAAAACCTGACACACTGAAACTAATAGAAAAGAAACTGGGGAAGACCCTTGAGGACATGGGCACAGGGGGAAAGTTCCTGAATAGAACACCAATATCTTATGCTCTAAGATCAAGAATTGACAAATGGGACCCCATAAAACTACAAAGTTTCTGTAAGGCAAAGGACACTGTCAAAAGGACAAAACGTCAACCAACAGATTGGGAAAGGATCTTCACCAACCCTAAATATGACAGAGGGCTAATATCTAATATATACAAAAAACTAAAGAAGGTAGAACCCAGAGAACCAAATAACCCCATTAAAAAGTGGGGTAAGGAGCTAAACAAAGAATTTTCACATGAAGAACTTCGGAAGGCTGAGAAATACCTTAAAAAATGTTCAACATAATTAATCATTAGGGAAATGCAAATCAAAACAACCCTGAGATTTCACCTCACACCAGTCAGAATGGCTAAGGTAAAAAACTCAGGAGATAGCAGGTGTTGGCGAGGATGTGGAGAAAGAGGAACACTCCTCCACTGCTGGTGGGATTGCAAGATGATGCAACCACTTTGGAAATCAGTCTGGTGGTTCCTCAGAAAACTGGGCATGACACTTCCTGAGGACCCTGCTATACCACTCCTGGGCATATACCCAGAGGATTTTTCAGCATGCAATAAGGACACATGCTCCACTATGTTCATAGCAGCCCTATTTTTAGTAGCCAGAAGCTGGAAAGAACCCAGGTGTTCCTCAACGGAAGAATGGATACAAAAAATGTAGTATATTTACACAATGGAGTACTATTCAGCCATTAGAAACAATGAATTCATGAAATTCTTAGACAAATGGATGGAGCTGGAGAACATCATACTAAGTGAGGTAACACAGTCTCAAAAGATCAATCATGGTATGCACTCACTAATAAGTGGATATTAGCCTAGAAACTTTGAATACCCAAGACATAATCCACATATTAAATGAGGTCCAAAAAGAATGGAGGGGTGGCCCCTGGTTCTGGAAAGACCCAGTGTAACAGCATAGGGGGAATACCAGAACAGGGAAGTGGGAAGGGGTAGGTGGAGGAACAGGGGGAGGGAAGAGGGCTTATGGGACTTATGGAGAGTGGGGACCCAGAAAAGGGGAAATCATTTGAAATGTAAATAAAAAATATAACAATAAAGAAAAAAATTAAAAAAAAAACTGACCCTAGAGAAAAAAGAATTTCTATAAGATTATTTAGCAAGTATAGAACTATTCAAGGACTGCACAAAAAAATCACATCTAGATAGTGGTGCTACAAACACTTAAAGAACACAAAACTCTTATGTTTCAAACTTATCAAAGAAGGGAAGATTTTAATGAGTTTCAGACTCCTAGAACTACATACCAGAATACAATAGATTCTGTCTTCCCTGTCTTCCCTCCTCCTCTCATTTTCATTTTGATTCTTCCTCTTTTCTTTCCTTTCCCTTCCCTCTCCTCCCCTCCCCATCTTTATTTCTTTCTTCCCCCTTCCAAGAATAATCTTACCATGATATTCCGTTAATTGTCAATAAAACAAAAGTAAATTTAAGATAAAGAATATAATCCAGTTTCTGTAATTTCAAAGTTATTTATGAAATAGATTGAAATAATAGCTGCAGCAACAAAACAAATTTTTTATGGTCAAAGAGGGAATTACCTGACTTTTCTTAGAAGCAATATACAGAGATATTAAGTTTTATGCAATAAATGTATAAATTTATACTCAACAAATTTCAGTGCATAAAAGCAGACCTATCAGAATGTATAGGAACAAACAGGTGTCTAAATGCACTAATTATATTAAACTGAGTTTTGTGTAAATCTTTAGCTCTCTAAGTCAAACCTTCATGATTTATTTTTTTTAAGAAAATCCAAGAAGTATTCAATTGACTGTTCTAGAGATTCTCAATTATCAATCTTGGAATAAATGAGGAAAAATATCACCCTCTCTATTATACTAGTTAATAGAGTTTAATATCATTACATCCTGTAAATTACCAAATGTATAGCAGTATTGAAGGAACAATTTCCTTTGATACTTATATATTTTTAATTGAAATCTGCTACATGAAAATTCTGAAGAAACTAAGTTTTTAAAATCACATGTATTTTTGCTTTCTTACCAGCTACTTTTCCCACAGTGATTTCATTTGTTTGAAGTTCAGCCATAATAAAAATTCAAATAACAATGTATGCACAGTTTTGTGACAAGCTTTGTACTGAAGATAAGCACTTTCTGCATTTCTACAATTTCTAGAAACTGCATTTTAATGACTGTATAATAGAGTAAATGTTGAATGTTGATTCCTTTATCAGTAATAGAGAGATGAACCATGCAGCTTTCAGACAAAGTATACTATAAATAACACTATTAAAAATTCTTAATATGATGAAAGAAGAGTTGAAAATGAATGAATGACTGAGTATGACCATGAGAAAAAAAACTTTGTGTCAAAGACAACTGGGAAATAGGCTCTGCTTGTCATTAGCTAGTGAAAATAACTGGGTGTTATTTCTTGTTTTTGTTGGTTTGTGCTTCCTTAATACATATTAGGATCTAGGATCTCTCAAAATGTCCTTTCAAGTTCTTTGATTCTGCTATGCTTCTTGCTTGATGCCAGACTGACAAGCTTTTCAGCAGGGATGTTTTCACAGCTAAAGAGTTTTCTCTTTCTGCTATTCCAGCCCTTTCTGGGGTTAAAGTTCAGTCTGAAGAACAGCACGATGTCCACAACCCCCAACTTCACCCCCCTCCTCCCATGCCTCTTCCGGGACCATTGCCACTTTCTTCAACTTCCTCCAGTTTTGCATCCTGTTCTTATAGAAAACTTAAGAATCTTAAATATACTCTCATATAGGTTAAATTTTCTGATAAATCTGTCTCCAAAATATGCATTCAATTTCAGGTGTTCCATTTTAAAAATTAGCTTGCAACATTAAGAAATAAATACAACTTTAAAGCTCTTTAACAATACAGAAGGCTAGACAGTGGACTGGCTTTCATATGAGTGCGAGCTGGCTGTTACTCAGAATACACTGATAGCTTTGAATAAGCTCCAGAGATCTGAGTGGAACCTCCATCATGACAAATTTTTTAACTATATTGCTATTTTTTTTTTTTTTTTTTGCTTCTTGTGCTTGACCCTTATAGACATCTGGGTCAGTAACCCTCACCCTCTGTGTGCGACTTCTTTAGCTTAGGAAATCAACAAAAATTGATAATGATGCTGAAAGCAATCTACAGATTCAATGCAATCCCCATCAAAATTCCAAATCAATTCTTCATCGAGTTAAAATGAGCAGTTTGCAACTATTCACTTGGAATAACAAAAAACCCAGGATAGGGAAAACTACTCTCAACAATAAAAGAATTTTGGGGGAAATCACTATCCCTGACTTCAAGCAATAATGATAAAAACTGAATGGTATTGGTACAGAGACAGGAGGAAAGATCAATGGAATAGAATTGAGGACACAGAAATGAACCCCAAACCTATGGTCACTTGATGTTTGACAAAGGAGCTAAAACCATCCAGTGGAAAAAAAGACAGCATTTTTAACAAATGGTGCTGGTTTGAATGGCAGTCAGCAATTAGAAAAATGCAAATTGATCCATTCTTATCTCCTTGCACAAAGCTCAAGTCCAAGTGGATCTAGGACTTCCACATATAACCAGATACACTGAAACGTATAGAGGAGAAAGTGGGGAAGAGCCTCAGAAAAAAAAGTGGGCTCAGGGGAAAAATTCCTGAACACAACACCAATGGCTAATGCTCTAAGACCCATATACCCAAAAGATTCCCCAGCATGTAATAAGGATATATGTTTCACTATGTTCATAGCAGCCCTATTTATAATTGCCAGAAGTTGGAAAGAACCCAGGTATCCCTCAACAGAAGAGTGGATGCAAAAAATGTGTATATATACACAATGGAGTACTATTCAGCCATTAGAAACAATGAATTCATGAAATTCTTAGGCAAATGGATGGAGCTGGAGAACATCATACTAAGTGAGGCAACCCAGACTCAAAAGATGAATCATGGTATGCACTCACTAATAAGTGGATATTAACCTAGAAAACTGGAATACCCAAAACATAATCCACACATCAAATGAGGTACAAGAAGAACGGAGGAGTGGCCCCTTGTTCTGGGAAGACTCAGTGAAGCAGTATAGAGCAAAATCAGAACAGGGAAGTGGGAAGGGTTGGGTGGGAAAACAGGGGGAGGGAAGGGGACTGATGGGACTTTCGGGGAGTGGGCGTCCAGAAAAGGGGAAATCATTTGAAATGTAAATAAATATATCAATAAATTAAAAAAAAACCAAAAAAAAAAAAAACAAAACAAAACAAAAAGAATCGACAAATAGGACCTCATAAAGTTGGAAAGCTTCTATAAGGCAAAGGACACTGTCAATAGGACAAACAGATTAGGAAAAGATATTTACCAATCCTACATCCAATGGAGGACTAATATTCAGTAAATACAAATAACTCAAGAAGTTAGACTCCAGAGATACAAATAACCCTATTAAAAATGGGATAAAAAGCTAAATAAAGAATTTTCACCTGAGGAATATCGAATGGTTGAGAACCACCTAAAGAAGAGTTCAAAATCCTTAGTTATCAGGGAAATGCAAATCAAAACAACCCTGGAATTCCACCTCCCACCAGTCAGAATGGCTAAATTAAAAAACTCAGGTGACAGTAGATGCTAGCAAGGAAAGAGGAACACTCCTCCATTGCTGGTGGAATTGAAAGCTGGTACAACTACTCTGGAAATCAGTTGGCGGTTCTTCTGAAAATTGAACATAGTACTACCTGAGGACCCAAGTATACCACTCCTGGGCATATACCCAGAAGATGCTCCAACGTGTAATAAGGACACAACACATCACATGCCCCACTATGTTCATGGCAGCCTTATTTATAATAGCCAGAAGCTGGTAAGATCCCAGATGTCCTTCAACAGAGGAATGGATTCAGAAAATGTGGTATATTTACACAATGGAGTACTACTCAGCTACTAAAAATGATGAATTCATGAAATTCTTAGGCAAATGGGTGCAACTAGAAAATATCATCCTGAGTGAGGCAACCCAATCACAAAAGAACACACATCGTATACACTCACTGATAAATGGATATTCGCCCAGAGTTCGGAATACCCAAGATACATTTCACAGACCATATGAAACTCAAGGAGAAGGAAGACCAAAGTGTAGGTGCTTTGGTTCTTCTGAGAAGGGGAACAAAATACTCACAGGAGCAAATATGGAGATAAAATATAGAACAGAGACTGAATGAAGGGAAGGCCATTCAGAGACTGTCCCACCTGAGGATTCATTCCACATACAGACACCAAACCCTGAAAGTATTGAGGATGCCAAGAATTGCTTGATAAAAGCAGCCTGATATGGCTGTCTCCCGAGAGGCCCTGCCAGAGCCTTACAAATACAGAGGCAGATGCTCGAAGCCAACTGTTAGACTGAGTGCAGGGTCCCCAATGGAGAAGTTAGAGAAAGGACTGAAGGAGCTGAAGGGATTTGCAACCTCATAGAAAGAACAACCAAACCTCCCCAGAGCATTCAGGGACTAAACCAAGGAGCATACATGGCTCCAGCTGCATATGTAGCAGAGGATTGCTTTCTCAGGCATCAATGGGAGAAGTCCTTGGTCTTATGAAGGCTTGACAGATGCCCCAGTGTAGGAAAATTGAGGGTGGAGGAGAGGTGGGAGTGGGGTAGGTGGAGGAACACCCTCATAGAAGCAGGTGGGGGAGGGGAGATAGGATAGGGGTTTCGGGGGGGGAGTAACCAGGAAAGCAGATAATTTGATATTATTGGATTAAATATCCAATAAACGAAAAAAAACAAAAAACAAAAAAAGTTTAACTGATCCATTCTTTGGGCTTATTGATTCTCATCTAAATCTAGTTTCCAATTTCTCCATTTTACACCATGCCACATTAGTGATTTCAAATCAAAACAAACGAAAACACATATATTTGCTGGTTAAAGCTGAGTTCTCTGCTTTGAAGCTTGAGGCCAAGTACATATATATATTTCTTTTTTGCTTTACATTTAAAAAAGGGTTTGGGTGTTGGGGAGAGACTGGTCCTCTTAGAGAGGGAACAAATGCAAGCAGAGTGTCTGGATAACTTTAGCTATGAGTAAGTACTACAGGAGAAATATTATGCATATTCACATGGTCATCCATACAGCATTTTCTTTTGTAACAATTTTGATGAAATTATACATCAATTTGTAGGAATGGCCTCAATTAGATAAAAGAAATGAAGCATTTAATTAATTTGCGACAAGCCCATGGGTGGCCAGAAAAATAAAATCATATCTAAAATTAGTTGAAGACAGACCACAAGTTTGGATGCTTTGCTATATTAAAAAGTGAATGCAATTGACACCTTTTACCATTTGTCTTTTATCCAGCCAGCAACACACACACAGAAATTAATTTTCTCAGTCAAATAAGGAAAACAAAAGAGCAGGTTATAACTACATGGAGATTTTAAGTCAACGAGTTTTGGAATCTCAAAATTTTGGGTACAGCTGTCATTGGTAAACTACAACAAAATTATGTTTAAAATTGCCACAACAATATACAATTAATGTACTTTTGATGGGTTTTTCTTTTTCCTTTCTAATCACTTTGTGTATAACCTATATAAACAAGCTGAAAACTGTCTTACCCATATCTCCCACATGGTAGTTGCTTTTAAAAGATGTATTATTTGGAGTTTTCTGATGTCCTTACAGCTATCAAGGCTACAAATCAAAACCCTTGCTCACAGTAGAACAACTGAACATAAACATTCATGCAAAAATGTGTGTTTGTGATGTACTGCACTCCAGGTATTTTGACTAGTTTATATTTACTGTGTTTCTAATTATAATATGAGTCAAATATTATAGCTTCTTCAAGTCATTCTCTTTTTTAAATTTAGCGACTTGTCTAGAGAAAACTTTAGTGTATCTGAAAAGTAACAATGAAGTAACAATCTGTTATCTATGGTGGGCATCAGTCCTGAGTAATGATTTGAGAGA
Organism: Apodemus sylvaticus; assembly: GCF_947179515.1. Taxonomy (NCBI): domain Eukaryota; kingdom Metazoa; phylum Chordata; class Mammalia; order Rodentia; family Muridae; genus Apodemus; species Apodemus sylvaticus. The sequence goes on along the minus strand of NC_067473.1, from coordinate 137,768,027 downwards.
CATGCATTGCACAACACTAGCGACGATCAGAAGAATGATTTTTAAAAGTGAAGTTGTGTGCTAGAGAATTAAACAGAAGGATGGTCTGAAGGATTAGTATATCTGGCATGTGGTGAACTACATGGATGTGCTATGGTTCTGAGAACTGTGTTTCCACAGTTCCCATGTTTTGTGGCATAGGATAACATAGGTGTGCTGAAGAAGCCCCTGGTTGGTGGCTTACACACTTACCAATCATCAACAAAAAACGGACAAAAACATCACTAGGTTGTTGTTTAACTCAGATTTTTTTTTTGAGAGCCACAACTCAGTGAACATGAATCTGGCTCTTTTCAAGAATTTTCTTCTGCTGTTGTTGATTTTCTGAAACTTGCAGGGAACCTGCTGTATATTCCAAGTGGCCTCCAACTTAAAGTAATCTTCTTTGCTTAAACTCTTGAGAGCTGGTGTCAGAAGAGTGAGCCACCACACCTGGCTCCCATTCAACTATAACTATTACAGAATTCTTTTTTCTGAAGAATGGTTTTCTTTACTGATAAAATCTAGTTCTGTTGGTTGTAAATGTGATATGCATGTTTTCTGGGTTGTCAGCAAATATTAAGGTATCTATGAAGCTTAAACTAAGCTACTGTGGCCTAAAGAAGATTCAGTAGTGGGGATTACTCTGGTGGTATGTCAAAGAGATGTGCTTTTACCTCAAAGATACAGATTGCAAAATATATAAACACATTTCTGAGATACAGTTCCATGCATGAATCCATTAATATATTACTGGATTTGCTCCTTATGTTTTTGAAAACATTTTAGAGAGAAATGAAAGGTATGTGGTTGCCCATGCACATGCACATAGACACACACACACATTTTTACTATAGTATAATCAGTAATATTTTGAGACAAGGACACTATCAGCTTTCTTTTGGTATATGTGTGTGTATCTGTGGATGTGTATGTGTGTGTGTGTGTGTGTGTGTACATACATGTTATGATGTAATAACTTCAGTTTAATTATAAAATTGTATGGTGATATTCTTAGGCAAGGAATCTCTGTCATTTTCCCCCAGTGTGTACATGCATTCCTGCTGTCTCAATAGAAAGGAATAATAGGGAATTGATCATCTTTCTGGTAGGTCCCTGAAACATGCCTCCTGATCGCAGGGGATTTTGAATATTCATGATGTGAGACACATTTCCAGTAGACTCTTTTATTAAAACATTACAGTCTTGTCACTGAAGGTGAGTGCCCATCTCCCAAAGCCTCAGCACAGCAGCTGGAGATAACCTAATTCTCTATATTCTGAAATCATCCTTCCAAGAACAACTAGTTTCCAGTGGGATTCTCCAACACTACTCTACCCAATAATTACAGCCATTTGTCACCAGCAATAAAGATTCACTTTTATAAATATTTCTCATAAGAAGCAGAGTAGTTTAACATCAATGACTATATTTTGTGATATGTGTCATCTAGTTAACAGCAACAATGTATCATGAGTTGCAGGTGATATTTTTTCAGTATTATTACTTTTAAAATGTGTGTTGAAGGTCAGAATTACTAAACATTTTAAATTCATGTTACATTTGTTTTCTTACCAGTGGTGAATATGATATTAAATAAATCACTGGGACAGAAACACAACATAGAAAATTCTTAGAGATGGCTTGCTTGATCACCTTCCATGCCTGAAATCACACTGTGAATTTCAATTTTTATTTTATCAGCACTCAAAAGAAAGAAGAGCAGAATGGACGAATACCACACAAGGTGAGTGACCTTTTTTTTTTTTTTTTAAATCTTCTTTGTATCTCTCAAAATGATTCTATGGGGAGCAAATTTGAAGTGTAATTACTAAGAATCTCCAAGACTCATTCCTTATCCTGAAATACAGATATGATTTTATACATGTAAAATATAGAGACCATTTACTGTGTTTATATTTATGAATATTCCTATCTTAACTGCTTTATTGGGTATTTTCTTTATTTACATTTCAAATGTTAGTCCCTTTTCTGGTTTCCCTCCAGAACCCACTGTCCCATCCCACCTCTCCCTGCTTCAATGAGGGTGTTTCCCCCCACTCAGCCACCCATGGCCACCTCCCTGCCCTGCCATTCCCCTATGCTGGGACATTGAGCCTTCTCAGGACTAAGGGCTTCTCCTCCCATCGATGCTTGACAAGGCCATCATTTACTACATATGTGCCTGGAGCCATGACTACCTCTTTAGTTGGTGGTTTAGTCCCTGGGAGTTCTTGGGGTTCTGGTTGGTTGATATTGTTGTTCTTCCTATGGGGTTGTAAACCCCTTAGCTCCTTGAGTTCATTCTCTAACTCCTCCATTGGGAACTCCAAGCTTGGTCCAGTGGTTGACTGCAAGCATCATTTTTAAATTATTAAAAATTTCCAGCAATCCAGGAATGGTGGATTGTTCACATGTGTCTAGAATGTGAACACTTGAGAGTGCACATAGAAGAATGGCACCTTTGTGAGCATCATGTGCTCTATTGTGAATTATATGTCAATAAGAATTATTTTACACAGGAAGAAATGGAGAGACCCCAAGTGTGAGAGTTGTTTTTATTTATTTATTTATTTTTTGGTTTTATGGATTTTGGTTTTTTTGAAACAGGGTTTCTCTGTATAGCCCTGGCTATCCTGGAACTCACTCTGTAGACCAGGCTGGCCTCGAACTCAGAAATCAGCCTGCCTCTGCCTCCCAGAGTGCTGGGATTACAGGCGTGCACCACCACTGCCCAGTGAGACATTTTTTAAGGTTAAACTAAAAGAGGCAGGATTTCAACCAAAGCACTTAGACTCTAAGTTTTATATAATATTTTATATATTTTCTGCTTATCTCAAACATGTAGAAAAGTTCAAAGAGCTAGCTGTACATGTGCACCTCCCTTCCCTTCTTAGATTATTCAAGAAATCTTTAGCCATAGCAGGTGGAACATCTAACAAACAGTAGAATAACTCAGTAGCCACAGCTATAGTTTATCTATATCCATCTATCCATCTATCTAATCTATCTATCTATCTATCTATCTATCTATCTATCTATCTATCTATCTACTATCTGTTTGATCATATTTTTAATGAAACCTTCACCTCTCTCTACTCCAACATATTACCCAGAGTAAGGAAACATGATCTTATATGATGACACAGGAGATCTCCTCTTCAGAGATGTTAATCAAATTGTAAGTATGACTTCAGAATCAAACAAAGATAATGCTGAAAGTCAACATCACTCCATCCTCCTCTATGGTTATAGGAGGAGCACCTTACTTAGAGTTAATCAATCATCTACAGATATCAGTTCTCTGAAGGCAACCACACCACTACTTTCACAAACATTATGATAAATTATTGTCTCAATGAATGGATATCAAGCAGAATTCACTGAGCACAGTGGTAAGTACAAACGAAAGGAAAAGTTGTCAAAAAAGTAATGGATTATGTACCAGTGTCCTAGGGTGGTTTTGTTTCTAGCCTAAAATAATAGCCATTTGGCTATTTTAAAGATTAACAGATGTCTTCCATCTATGAGGGAATTTGAGAACTTCAGACATAGAGCAGATACATATGAACATTTCTGAAGAATTTAGATTTAATACTTGACTAATATACTGTTTCATGAGCTTTGATCCCATTATCATTCAGTCTTAGGATACAGAATGAGATAGAGAAGGAAATGGACATTAATATTCTATAAGAAAGATGGTCTTCTTAAGATTTAAACTTCAACAATCATTAGCCATAGTTCATTTTAATAAACTATTATACAAAGCCTTTTATATCTTTCCTTTCATTTACCTCTTAATGATCTAGTCTTATAAAAACTTGAGTCCATTAATGCATCTTAAATTCAATCTGATGACCCACATCCAAATCTATATTTTAATAACACAGACCCACACTAGCATACAATTTAAGGTCCAAGAAAGAGACCAGCTTCTAATATTCTCTCAGATGATATAATGTTCACTTCTAGAATAAAGCGCCCAGACATTACTTCACTAGTGTGAAATCAAGACCTCTGCTCACAAGTCATTAATAATGGAGTTCAAATGGAAGTCTCTCAATATTTTGGGACAGTCATTCTGTGTACACCAATATGACAGAAATCTTCACACCAATCACTGTTAAAAACTAAGAGGTTCAAATACTTTTGCAGGCCCTATTGCTTTCCGGGATAGGGCAAAACAGTGCATTATGACAGGAGCCTGTATTGGAGGAAAACAGTCATCTCAATGAAGCAAGAGAGCAGATTGCAAAGAGGAGTGGTTAGAGTTTCTAATGTTTCCTTCATGGAAAAACATGCAATGACCTAAATTCCTTTCAGCAGATTGCCTCCTAAAGTTTCCACAGCCCTTTAATGGTATCCAAGGTCGCAACTACACCTGTAACATATGAACGTTTGGCAGTTATTCAAAATCCAAACTGTAAAACATCTGAATCTGGTTTTCATATAAGCAGTATTATTATGTCCTGTCCAGGCACATGGACCACCTATGTTTATAAAGTTAGAAGACATGAAGAAGGGATAATAAGTTGGTCATCAGATGCCTCTTGTGACTCTTACAGAACAGCACTCTCCTGGTCTACATCATAAAATATTCACCAATAATGGATTTCACCTTTGTTAAACTGTATTCCATCTAATTCACTTTAGCTATATTTTTATTTACTGCTTCCTACATGTTTGAAAATGACTCATGCTGTATTTTAAAAGTGCATTTTAGTTTTACATTGTGATCCCAACTTCTGTATCTTTTATTCTATCATATCATCGTTAACAATGGTCTCAAAGAAATAGTCCATTAATGGAGGGAGGATCCTATAGATAAACTTCAACTTGAAAGAAAAAAATGTGAGTCCTCATTTTTCATCTCTTCTTTTCCCAAGAATTATACTAAGAATTTTTCTATATCTAATCTTCCTTTTCCTGATCTTTTTACTGATACTATCTTCAAAATCTTCATGCTGTGTAACACATTAAATCTTTTAAAATTTGTGTTTAACAAATACATGAAATACATGATATTTACCTCTTCAAAGATAATTTTGCATTTTGTGTTAATTTTTATGTATACTGCTATTATTCTGGTCTACAAGTAAAAGTGACTCTTAATTTTGTTTATTTTTTTTCCAATATTAAGTCAAATAACTTCATGTGTTCCTAAAACTTTTAACCCGGTGAGTGTGATTTTACAATTAATCTCATAGAGCCATGAGATCCTAAAATGTACTGAAGATATTGTTGCACAGTTGATGATTTATAATTAAGAACTACTTACTTTCATGTTACAACTGACAGGTTACATTGTCTTTGCAATTAAATTAAAATGCAAGACAAAAGATACCCTCCGACTCAATGTACAACTTGTACTAAATCAAATGAACTAATGTATATGAAAGCAAGAAACAAACTAGATAATGTTTGGTGTCTTTTCATTCCATGTAAGCTGTTATATTCACTGAGGCATGATTACTACATGCTTTTATATTATGCTGTCCTTATTTAATTGTGTCAAAATGACCTTTGTACACATATATATTCAGCATATTTTATCAAGTATAAACAAGAAACCACTTTTGCTGCCAAAGAAAACAATGTTATATACACAGGTGATATTATGGACCTTACTCTGTTTCCCTGTGCTTAGTTTCCACCTGTAAAAATAACTATCTTGTCATGCCAGGACAACTGAATGAAATGATACCTGTGAATGCCTTAGAATATTAATTACCTCATTTCACTTAAAATCTCCAAGAATTACCTGTAAAATCTTCCTGAAGGTGATACAAAAGGCTGTTCTAGCCAACCGTTGGTTTTGCTGCTGAAGTCTATTTTAGCACATTTCCTTTGGGAAGGCAGGCAGTGTATTGTTGTGTATGGAACAAAGCACAAAAGGAGTCCGCATGGCTTTATAATGCCTCAAAATGGCCAGTTTGTGCTGGGAAACTTTTTGTGTCCTTATCTGCCTTTCCAATTTCATTCTCTTTTCAACAAGTATAAGAATTAAAGTGCATGTATGTGCTCACATATACACACTCCACTCATACAACACAACACACACAAACACACACACACAGCTGACAGATAACATCATCTTTCAGATTTAAATTAAAATACAAGACAAAAGATACCCTCTAACCCAATGTACAACTTGAGTTTACATTACTTTAAATGTACTTAAGCATTTACTTTACTTTAGCATCCATGCAACTGTAATCCCATTGTTGCTATTCAAGAGTAATTTTTCTTTCTGGAGGGATCTTATCCAAATGTTGTTCTGAGAACCTAAATCTGCAGGTCAATCCAATCATAAGTCTCATACATTAACAGACCCCAACTACTACACTTCAGTGGTGTCAAATGTATCTAATTATCTGCATGTGAGAGGACACAAGGAAAATCAGGTAACTATGTAGAATACTTGGTAACGTGCTTAGGATATATTTGTTATATTTTAAACATACGAAGATACTATACAACAAATATTTTAAATTCAGACCTATAGGAATCATATGTTAACCGTGTAATTATGTAATTTTTTTGCTGGTTTCACCTTTTCCTGACATATGACCTTATTCCTACAGTTAAGTTTTATTAGTTCACTGTGTTTTTGCTCAGTGATATTTCAGTTCACTTACAGATGCTGTCACTGTGGGGCACAAAGCAAAATACGCATCTTCCTGCTGTCAAAAGATGTGCACTCTAGCACATTCTCCAAGCAATGCCAATCATACATTGTTCTAAGATTCTGGACTTTGAGAAATAATACACAGCTATAGATGCAATGTTGAGAGCCCATTTATTCCATTAGCTCCATCTTCTCTTGAAGACACCTTTGATTGTAGTGCTTCTCACAGACCTATTCTTTGAATCTACCTCTTTGAAATCTTCATAGTTGCTCAGAAACTCTTCTAACTTACCAATGAGTTCTTTATCTGTTTAAATTATCCAAAGCCAGTTTGTGTTCCTCACATCCTTACAATCCTGACCTACAAGGAATTCTGAAAACAACCATGAAAAATAAATAGGAAATTCTGGTGTGTTATAACTTACTGAGTCAGCCATTGCTTTGATGAGTCCCAGTGATCAGTCTGTAAAATCAGAGGTGTGGTGATGATGGAGTCACAGGGTCTACTCTATGAAACATGTGTTGCCATTCTGTGATTACTTTTTCTCTACATGTTACCTTCCTTCACAGCTCTAGCTCAAGTCATTCACAGAAAAGAAGTTTAAAAGGCAGATCTCTAGAACATTCAAGATTGTAACCCCAGTGCTCTTCAATCCTTGAATCAAGGGCTAAAATTCTCCATCTTTTCATTATTGATGCTCACAAGTTCCTCCTAGATTATTTTCAGTACTTCTTCCTCTCTATTGCATATCCTACACTAGATCCGAAGTTACTAAAGGTGGCTATCTGTATCTTATTTTTCTCACATTGCCTGTACCCATGTTATTCACTACCCCATGCAAATCAGCTACACTTCTCAGAATGGACTGCTTTTAAGTATGTCTATTGCATAGACATTAAATATAAAAGGAGGTAAAAGGGATGATACAATGCAAAGAATATGAAACCCATTTTATGTATTCTGGGAGAAAGTATATCAGATGTAACCTGGGACTAAGTAGTTCTACTTAATAAAAAAAAAAAGTGGTTATGTGGTATATCATAAGACTGTATTTTATACAACACTGAGCCAGTGAGGAAAAGATTGCTATAAAGATTGCCTTGTGGATTAGATTCATATATGACAGTCTAAAAAACAATGCTCTGTGTTGGAATGTTGGGTGTTGCTTGGCAGCAGAACCCTTGCTTGGTATGCACAGACTGCATGGTTAAAGCCCATCACAAAAAACAACAAGGTGTGTAAATGGGAATCATTCTTATTACATCATGGATTATTAGATTCTGGGACAGAAATTGTTTGCTCAATGGAACTTCTTCCATTTTCATTGGAATTTATAGGCAATTTGAGGGAGGTTTAATTGAATATCGTGTGCTATAGGAAAACTAATAACTAAACTGAAGTGAAGTCCTGGAACTGATCCACATAATGATAAAAACTCTTTCTCCCCTACAATTTTCTTGGAAAGAATTTATTTTAACTATACATCAGTGAATCAGAAGACAGACTAATTTCAAACCAGCTTACAAATTAATATTCCTACAAGGCAAAAATATATCAAGAGTCCTCCCTTTTAGGAATATAGAAAGTGAGATAGAATAAACAAAAGGAGCTTACAAAGCTTTTAAGCATCAACTTTGAAAACTCATATATATTCTTAGAAAAGGGAACAAAATACCCATTGGAGAGATACAGAGAAAAAGTATGGCACAGAGACTGAAGGAAAGATCATCCAGAGATTGCCCCTACCTGGGGATCCATCCCATATACAGTCACCAAACCCAGACACTTATTGGATGCCAATAAGCACATGCTGACAGGAGCCTGATATAGCTACTCTCCTGAAAAGCTCTGCCAGTACCTGACAAATACAGAGGTGGATGCTCTTAGCCAACCATTGGACTGATCACAAGGTCCCTAATGGAGGAGCTACAGAAAGGACCAAAAGAACTGAAGGAACTTGCAGCCCCATAGGAGGAACAACAATATGAGCCAACCAATATTGCCAGAGCTACCAGGGACTAAACCACCAACCAAAGAGTAGACATGGAGGGATCCATGACTACAGCTACATATGTAGCAGAGGATGGCCTTGCTGAATGTCAAAGGGAGAAGAGGCCCTTGGTCCTGAGAAGTCTCCATGCCCCAGAGTAGGGAATGCTAGGGCAAGGAAGCAAGAACAGGTGGGTTGGTGAGCAGTGGAAGGGGAGAATGGGATAGGGGGTTTTTAGAGGGGAAACCAGGAAATGTGAAAACATTTGAAATGTAAACAAAGAAACTTTCTAATAAAAAAATAAAACCAAAATGTCCACTAGAATATAGTGCACATGAAAGAGAGAGAAACAGACAGACAGACAGACAGAAAGGAAATATCATATATAAATGCAATGTGTCTTCGCCATAACCTTTCCTACTTCTTCCTTTCAACATCCCCCATAACTTTCCAAACATATGTCCTTCCTAACTCCATGTCCTGTTTAAAACACAGCCCAAAACAAAACACTGAGTCCAATTAATGTTAACACATGCACCACTTGTGTGTGAGGTCATCCAGTGGGCACAGACAATCTACCAATGACCATTCACCATAAAGAAAAGTGACTCTCCCTCCCTCGGCAGCTATCTATTACCACAGGCTCCTAGAGGCTTGAGACACTGACAGCCCCTCCTTACCCCATGTTGGAAATTTTAATGCATTTGATCTCGTGATAGTCTTTTGTAAGTCCTGCAAGTTCTTTCATGCTAACAGGTGGCACTTATTTCATAGCACCTTGCTGCACTCTCAGCTACTAATTTCTTTTTACTTTCTCTTCTAAAGTATTTCCTCTGATTTGGAGAGACAGGGGTTCATGTATATGTTCCATGTACAGCTTTATACTTGCAGCTGTTAAATTTCAACCATGAATAGTTAGATTCTCTGAATAAGCCATTACCTCTGCACTAAGAAGCTTCTCTGACCAAGGTTGAAAGAAACACAAATTTAAAGGTATAAACCATACATTTTGTAAGACTGTGTCATCTTTAGCCCAAAATGGACTCAAACTTATCACATCACCAAAGATAATCTTGAACTCCTGACCCTTCTGCCTTTATAGCCTATGAGCTAGGATTATAGGCATGCACCATCATGCCAGATTAATGCTTCAAGTTCTTAGATCATAAAAATGATGGACACCTGATTTTCCATTTCTTTACTATCCATTTTATTCATTGGTCACACTCCAATAAATGGTACTATTCAGACTCAAGAGGACCTAGGATTCTTGCTATGTCTCTGTCAGAAACTGTATAACTGAGTTCTGGGAATGAATAGATCTTTTCTAGATTGTGCCTTTGCTTCTCTAGAATGAAAAGAAAAACATAGGATAATTTTATATGGTCATCTGGATATCTCTCTTGTGTTTCGGCTTCAATATCATATGTGCACTGACTTTCCAACCTAAGAGTTACACTGGGTAAAGCTCCCACATGTACTCTTTCTGGTGCAATCCTTCCATGGCTTGTAGCATGGTCTATGAAAGAATGGCTGTGATAGCACAACAGTGGATTCCATTTAGGGACAGTTAGTCACAGGCTGCTTCCCATTCCATCTGTTTGCTGCAGCAGCCTGAGAGGAAGCATCAACAATTCCATCAAGTCACCCAATGGCAGAAGGCCATATGGATACTCAGTGTGAGCAGAGACTTCTGCTGCAGGACTAACCGTGTCTCAAGTGATAATGATCAACACATTGTTGTTGAAGAGTAAGACTCATGCGGCCAAGCTACCGTTTGCATCTTCAGGCAAGAAATGTGATTCCAAGAGCATATATATATAACTCCTGTTCAAGAAGCCACACTGCTGATATGGCTGACTTGAAAGATTGCTCACTTCCATTTTCAACTTGCCAAAGTTAAAACCTAAATAAAGATTGCCCAAAATTTACCTGATGCATATTGCAGTAGCTATTTGCAACCAAACACACCTAGGCATAATGTGTGCACACGTGCGCGCGCGCACACACACACACACACACACACACACACACACACACACACACACACACATTGGAATGGACAGGGTCTGATTCTAAGGGCAATTGGGTTATTTTTCCAAATGTCAGTTCCAAATAAATACCAAAATCAACCAAAAAGGCTTAGGTGTAAATCCATTCTCAATTTACACCTGACTTTTATGAGTTCAAGTGAGTAGCACTTGAAAATGTCAGGCAGAATTCTTCTGTGAAGTTGCTCATGACTTTTTGGGGCACCGATCTAGTCTGAAGTGGTATTTGACAATCTAGGTGCAACATTCAGAAAAGCACAGAGAGAAGGGTCAAGTACAGAGGAGACAGTGTGCCAGGTATGAAACTACTTCGAAAACATACCAGAAATATCTTCCCGAAGATGAACAATGATGGATTTTTCCACTTAAAAATCTTTCTGACAAGTCTTAGCCTTGGTAACCCAGAGTTGTAACACATATGGTATATTTAGAGCTGAGTGATTAAATTTAATGAGACAAAAATATCAACAACTTCTCCCATGCATTAAGCTATTCCATCAATTCTAAGTTACATCCCAGGGCCATGTCTGCTAACTTGGGTACACTGTTGTACATAGTTGTTTGGTCAAATACCAGCCTAAATACATGTGGCTATTTTTGATATAATCAAAAGAGAAATCAGCAGGTCACTAGTTATTTTGCTGTTCATGTGATAAAATACTATGGCCAAATGCAAGAAAAAATAGGTTTATTTTACCTCGTGTTTCTAGAGAGAATGTCATGACAGGAAAAAAAGTCACAGCATGGCAAGAGAATCCAGAAGAAACAAGATCTTATTTTATTTACAAACAAGAATGAAAGAATTCCTTGTGTACCCTGGAGCTATACACCTTCAAAGACTGAATGTCCCATAATCTACTTGCTTCAACTAGACTCTACCTCCTAAATGTGACCTTCATAACCTGCCCAAATGACACTATCAACTCAAGACCAAGTATTAAAATAGATGAGCCCATGTGGGGGCATATTTCTTACTCAAACCACTATAGGAGACTAAGGCAGATTACTTGTCAATACTATGGAATAACTTCATCTAAGGCTCCGAAGACCTTGAGATCAAAGACTGAAGTTTGTCATCAATGGAGAAATTCTCCAAAAACACCCCACCAGATTAAGGGTGCACCACTGACATTTTACTGAATCTCCATCTACCTAGTAGAATTCAAATTTGGTAGTCCTCTTAGAGGACTATCACAAGACTCTATTACTAAACACACAAGAAGGGCACTTAGGTCCTTAGGTAAAAGGAAGTAGTAATATGGACACCATGTTTTAACCTCTCGGAAGACAAAAACAAAATGTATAGAACATGGACTGAACATTGAGAAATGTACAACTAAGTTTTACATATTTTGCCAAGCACAGTGATACAGCTGCGTGCAGTATAGAAGTTTTTTTTTTTTAATTTATTTTAAAAGGTGGATGGAGGAGTGGTAGCAGTAAGGACTTATGGGAGTTCTTTGGTAGGATGGCTCTTTATGGAAAAGATGAAATGATATAGAAGATATGACAAAGGTGAAATTCGAAGGATAGTTAATTAAAGAAGAGAAAAAAGTAGGAAGAAAGGAACGCCTAGATAAGGTGTTTCAGTAGAAAAGTAGACTTTTGTACGAAGCCAAATGATAGACTGTCAAAGCTAGAGTATATTGTGCCGGTCTTGATACAAAGATAGTCAGCTAGAGCCAGATCAGAATATTTAACATTAGGATGAGGGAGAGATGGTTCAGTACTTATAAGTGCATGTCGTTTTCTCAGAGGACCTGAGTTCATTTCCAGTGCCCATGTCAGGTGCCTGATAATACCCTATGACTGCAGCTCTAAGAGACCTGATTTCCTCTTCTGGTCTCCACAGGCATTGATGCAGAGGCATACATTCAGACCAACAAACAAATATAGATGTGAATTTAAAAACTGTAAATCAGATGCTACATCAGATGTAGCAGGGAGCCATTGCAGAAGCTCAGAGATGTATTTGAATCAGAGAGAAGAGTTAAGACTCTTCAGAGTACTCTGACTTATGTATTCTCTGGGCCATCAGAACAGCTGACATTGTTTCAAAATGTATTCCATTTTGGGGGTCAAATCATTTCTGCTGGCTAATATTTATTCACCCCCCTAATTCTCCCCACTGTACCACATCCAACCTCAAATCCAGAGTCAGGCTGAGTTCTCCTCATAAGCTATTTTCTGAAAGCACAGCTGTATTAACAGGCACTGCCATTGCCCAGCACCTGCTATACAGCACATACATGAAAATTAAAATATTACTCTTTGATAGTTTCTACCCCTATATGATTTGAAAAGACATGAGTTATAGCTTACTCATTTTTTTCATTCTATCAAACACATACTTGGCATTTTTGTTTTTTTCTAGGAAAACATATTAAATTAAAAAGAAGAGGGTCTGGAGAGACAACTCAGTTAAGAGTGCTTGCTGCTCTTAGAGAGAACTCTAGAGCTGGGTTCCCACATCCAAGTTCAGTGGGTGAGAACTACCCATAACTACAGCTCTAGGGGATCTGGTAGGTGAGTCTGACCTCTGTGAATACATGCAAACTCATCACACACACACACACACACACACACACACTCTCTCTCACACACACACACACACACACACACACACACACACACGCACACGCACACGCACACGCACATGCACATGCACACACACACATTTTACAAAGAACAAGGCTGATATCTTCTAACTTTACCCTAGTACTCCTAAGAAGTGTGACCTTGGGCTAGCCATGTGCTTCTCCATGTGTTATTTAATTTTTCATTATTATCATTGGGGCACACATGTACCATAGTGCACATAAGAATGTCATAGGACAACTTTGTGAAGTTAGTTCTCTTTTCCCAACTGAATTCTAGTGTTTTCACTCAGGGGGCCAGACAAGTGCCTTTACCTGTTAAATCATCTTGCTGGTCCACTCTCTGAAGTGCTAGATAGAGACCTCCAAAGAGTCAGAACTGTGACCTATCTCTTTCATAGAGAATTCTAATGGCAGAACAGACTACTTAGAACAGTTATCCACTATCTAGCATTAAAAGATTTTTTGATAAGAGCCTGATAAGAACATATTCACTGCCTGTGTATAAGAAGACCAATTTTACAACCATCAGAATATAGATAATATTGTCTATCACTGTTGAACAGGCTGTCCTCAATGTCACAAAAGTATTCAAGAAAAAAATTAAACAAGACAAAGTCATTCATAAGTTCACACTTAGGCAAATCTGTTCTAGATTATTTTGTGAATTAATCCTATAGCTTCTTCTGGCTTACAGATCTCAAAAGAAAATTCTACAAAATATGTTTTTTAATACTTGATTTCATACAGCTTAGTCTTGGAGCCGGCAGCAAGGAGCTTTCTGGGATAGTGTTTAGTATCATGATTTAAGGATTTAGTTAATATATTACACTTATCAAAGCATTAAACATGGCCACTTATGGCTACTCTACTATGTAGTAACTTTTTTCCAAATAAAAATAAGTAAATATTAAATATCAGTTAATGATATGCAGAACAATCCTTTATGGAGAAGTAAATGAGTGACTGTTGGTTTACTGTGAGATAGTTCAAACATAAAGAGGAATGATAGATCAGTGTGTCCAAGGAGACCCCTGTGTGTGTGTGTGTGTGTGTGTGTGTGTGTGTGTGTGTGTGCATGTGCGTGTGTGTGTGCATGCATGTGCGTGTATGGCTGTAGATATAGAGACATTTTTTCAAACATTATTTCAAATTCACAATTGTTAGATGTTTTTTAAATAAAAATATAATAAATTCATGAACTTTTGTTCATGGAAAGAACATCACATTAGTCTTTTGAAGCTACCATATTAACAATAAATAAACATGGTAAAGAAATACATAGAAGAAGATTTTCTTCATTTTGATGTGTATGTGTGTCTGTGTGTGTGTCTGTGTGTGTGTGTGTTTATGTGTTCCCCTGTGTGTATATTGAGGCCAAATGACAGTGTTGTGTTTTGGTCCCTGTACTCTACCATGCATGCATCAGGCAAGCTTGCCCACAAGATTCAGGGTATTCTCCTGTCTGCATCTGTCATCCTGCAGTAGGAGCTTGAGGGTGAAGTTATGTGTTGTTATGACTGAATTCACATGAATTCTGAGACTCATAACTCATGTACTTCATGTTTGTTTATAACTGGGTTGTTTATTTTTACTTTTAAAATATCATTTTTGATTTATGAGTGTTTTGCCTATATGTGTATTATGTGCTCCCTGGAACTAGAGTTGTAGATGCTTTCACGCCACCGTGTGAATGTTGGGAGCTGAACCCAGGTCCTCAACAAGAACAACACATGTTCTTAACTGCTAGGCTAATCCTCCTGCTCCACATCCAAGTGTTTTATCCACTGAGCCAGGCTCCCCAATTGTGTTCTTACAAATGGTTTCCACAACTGTTTGATTCAGAAAATTTTCTATAAAGACCTTCTCTTTCTTGGCAGAATCCGTATAAGATGAAATGAAATGATGTGTCTATATGTCACTGTGTGGCTGACAAAAGGTATTTACAAAGGAATATTTAAAATGAAAGCATCTCATGATATATTGTCACAGGATGTTTTAGGCAAAGAAATAAATAGCAACAGGCCTCCAAGAGATAAATGTAATCCTAAATTTCCTGTCATAATAAAAAGAGAGGCAAAAGGAAAACAGAAAAGATCCACATGTTCCTATCATATAGTGAAACATGTTTTCTTTGCCCCAGATCCAATTCTCAGGCTCAAATATTCAGTGAACTTCATCAAGGTCAAGAGGAATGGAAGGAAAGACAAAATACTGGTGTGTTTTCAAGGACATGGTGAGGTGTGGAGAAAAGCACTGGGCACTGTCAGCTTTTCTTACTTTTCTGAAAGGAGGACATCAGGCTCTTTAAGACACAAACTCCTTGATCAACTTGGAGTTGAGCTTAGTACAAGGAGATAAGAATGTATTGATTTGCATTCTTCTGCATGCTGACCTCCAGTTGAGCCAGAACCATTTGTTGTAAAGGCTATCTTTTTTTCCACTGGATGGTTTTAGGTCCTTTGTTAAAGATCAAGTGACCATAGGTGTTTGGGTTCATTTCTAGGTCTTCAATTCTATTCCTGCCTGATCTACCTGCCTGTTACTCTACCAGTACCATGTAGTTTTTAACACTATTGTTCTGTAGTACTGCTTGAGGTCCAGGATACTGATTCCCCCAGAAGTTCTTTTACTGTTGAGAATAGTTTTAGCTAGCCTGGGTTTTTTGTTATTCCAGATGAATTTGAGAATTGCTCATTCTAACTCTATAAAGAACTGCATTGGGATTTTGATGGGGATTACATTGAATCTGTATATTGCTTTTGGCAAGATGGCCATTTTTACTATACTAATCCTGCCAATCCACAAGCATGGAAGATATTTCCATTTTCTGAGGTCTTCTTCAATTTCTTTCTTCAGAAACCTGAAGTTCTTGTCATACAGATCTTTTACTTGTTTGGCTAGAGTCACACCAAGATGCTTTATATTGCTTGTGGTGATTGGGGAATGGACAGAGGGAAGAGGACTTATGGGACTTATGGGGAGGGGGTAACCGGGAAAGGGGAAATCATTTGGAATGTAAACAAAGATCACTCTTCCTCCTGCCCTCCTCCTCCTTTCCATTTGCAAAAATGGAACCATGTCTTCAAATATTTGTGAATAAGCAGATCTAGGTGCCATTTCCCTGTAAGAAAATAGTTCTCGTAGGTTGACGTGTGGCACTTAATTTGTTAATTTAAGAACCTGAAGTTTAACATATGCTGGTACTCAGTGAACATTAACTGGGCTGTATAATGCCGATTACACTAGTGCAGAGTGTGGATACAGCTCATTTAGGTAAGTTGCCAAGCATTAATAAGAAATGTCATCATCCCTAGCAAGTTTCCTAGGTTTTCACTTGTCTAATGTGCTGACATGTACCAGTGTGCTAACTAACAAAGGTTAAAAACATGTTTGCAGATGGAAATATTACACACTCAATTAGAAACAACAGGGAAAAAATACTGTGGCAATTGTTTATTTTAACTTGCTATGTTTTTTTTTTCAATGCCAAGAAACTGTATCTAACCTCCTTTTATCAGAGAGGTAATTTGTTAGTCAAAATACATTCACTGAATTTATGTGTATGTGCTGATAGCTATGCTAATTAATGTATTCCCCAAAGGCAATGGCTGCAGGTAAATATCCTGATGCAAGGCTATTGTGCAGGTATTGCATTTCGGGATTCTTAGCTTCTGCGATATTTCACAGAGATCTTCACTCCCAGAGGCCTACTAGATTGAAATCCCATTTTTCTTTCATCCAATCTAGAATGGAGGACCTGTCATCTTAAAGCTAGCACTGGTAAGCAGGCCTCCTGCAGTCAGTCCACACTGCTCCATATGGAATCATCCTTTCCTTCTTTTCAACTCCCTCTTTGCTACCTACCTTCCTTTGTTTCCCTATTTTCCTATATTTCCTTATCTTATTCCATATGAGCACCTTAACTTGACTACCTCTGCTACTGCCAAATGTCACATGCTGTCACACACATACACAGACACAGACACACACACACACACACACACACACACACACACACACACATACACACAAACTGTCTTTTCGTTGTTACACCATTATAAAAATGGTTTGAAAGACGGTCAACATTTTCTGAACGTATACTATGGGTAATGGGTAGAGAGTGGAGCTTGGATAAAGAGACACCAAGATTAACCTGTAAAAGAAACCAGGTGGCAGGATTGCAAACTGGTACAACTACTCTAGAAATCAGTCTGGAAGTTCCTCAGAAAATTGGACATAGTACTACCTGAGGACCCAGCTATACCACTCTTGAGCATATACCTAGAAGATGCTCCAACATGTAATAAGGACACATGCTCCACTATGTTCATAGTGCCATATTTACAATAGCCAGAAGCTGGAAATAACCCAGATGTCCCTCAACAGAAGAATGGATACAGAAAATGTGGTAGGTACGTTTACACAATGGAATACTACAAAGCTGTTAAAAACAACGACTTCATGAAATTCACAGGCAAATAGATGGAACTTGAAAATATCATCCTGAGTGAGGTAACCCAATCACAAAAGAACATACATAGTATGCACTTGCTGTTAAGTGGATATTAGCCCAAAAGTTCAGAATACCCAAGATATAATTCACAGACCACCTGAAGCTCAAGAAGAAGGAAAACTAAAGTGTGGATGTTTCAGTGCTTCTTAGAAGGGGGAACAAAATACTCACAGAAGGAAATGTGCAGACAAAGTGTACAGCAGAGACTGAAGGAAAGGCCATCCAGAGACTGCCCTACCTGGGCATCCATCCCATATATATTTTGCCAAACCTGGATGCTATTGTGGATGCCAGGAAGTGCTTGCTGACAAGAGCCTGGTATGGCTGTCTCCTGAAAGGCTCTCTCAGAGCCTGACAAATACAGAGGTAGATGCTCACAGCCAAACCATTGGACTAGACGTGGGGTTCCTGATGGAGGAGTTGGAAAAATCTCCTGATGGAGACTGAAGGAGCTGAGGGGGTTTGCAGCCCCATGGGGGAGGGGGAAGACACAGTGTCAACTGGCCAGATCCCCAGAGCTCCCAGAGGCTGGTCCATCAACCAAAGAGTACACATAGAGGGACCCATGACTCCGGCCTTTTATGTGGCAGAGGATGGCCTTGTTGGACATCAGTGGGAGGAGTGGCCCTTGGACCTGAGGGGGCTCTATGCCCCAGTGTAGGGCTGAAAGCTGGGAGTGGGTAGATGGGTGGGGGAGCACCCTCATAGAGGCAGGGGGAGGAGTCATGGGATAGGGTGAGGTTCTAGAGGGGAGACCTTGAAAGGGGATAATATTTGAAATGTAAATAAAGACAATATCCAGTAAAAAGAAAAGAAAGAAAGAAAGAAAGAAAGAAAGAAAGAAAGAAAGAAAGAAAGAAAGAAAGAAAGAAAGAAAAAAGAAAGAGAGAAAGAAAGAGAAAGAAAGAAATCAAGAGAAAGAAAGAAAGAAAGAAAGAAAGAAAGAAAGAAAGAAAGAAAGAAAGAAAGAAAGAAAGGAAGGAAGGAAGGAAGGAAGGAAGGAAGGAAGGAAGGAAGGAAGGAAGGAAGGAAGAAAGAAGAAAGAAAAGAAAGAAAGAAAGAAAGAAAGAAAGAAAGAAAGAAAGAAAGAAAGAAAGAAAGAAAGAAAGAAAGAAAGAAAGAAGGAAAGAAACCAGGTGGCAGAAAAACTCAAACCCTATTTACTATAGTTACATGTAGGGCACAGAGTATGCCCTCCCCTCAAAAGTAGATTGTACCTAATTTCCAAATTCTGGAGACTTGTAAAGATCAGGACTCTCCTCATCCAAAGATTCAAAGCCTTGGACAGTCTCCAGCAGTCTGACCCACTTCCATTCTTGTGAGTGCTTTCTCCCTTTAATAAACTGTCCCTGTTTCTATTACTAACCATGTGTCCTTGTTCTAATTCTTTGTTCCAAAACACAAGGACCTATAAATCTCAGCTAGTCCCCTTTGGACTCAGATACATACCTATTACCATGATAGTTGAAATGGAGTTAAATAAGGCTTATAAAGAACAGACCTGGAAGAGTTTTTGCCGAATATTTCAAAGAAGTTGGCATATATTTCCAAACAGGTAAAGTTACAATTATGACAAGATAACTGTCAATAGAGAGGGCACCATGCATATTAAAACACAGCATATATGAAATTTAAACTGATTTCAAAAGTAAGCTCATGTTAGATAATGGCTCAGTCTTAATAATCTTAGCTACTCAAAAAGCCAAATCAGAAGGATCAAAACTAGGTTACAAAGTGTTATCTAGGTAAGTGTGGGGAACTGACTTACAGAATGTCTTAAAATGGAAACTACAATGAAAAAGTATCTGGAGATGACAGCAAGCACTTCTTGGCATCCACTATAGTGTCTTGGTTTGGTGACTGTATAGGGGATAGATCCCCAGATGGGGCAGTCTCTGGATGCCCTTTCCTTCAGTCTCTACACAATACTTTGTCTCTGTATTTCCTTCCATAAGTATTTTGCTTCTCCTTATAAGAAGGACTGCAATATCCACACTTTGGTCTTCTCTCTTCTTGAGCTTCAGGTGGTCGATGAATTATATTTTGGGTATTCTGAGCTTTTGGGCTAATATCCACTTATAGAGATTAAACTACCAACCAAAGAGTACACATGATGCTCCAGCTGCATATGTAGCAGAGGATCGCCTTGTCATGCAATGATGGGAGGAGAGACCCTTGGTTCTGTGAAGACTCAATGCCCCAGAGTAGGAGAATGCCAGGGTAGGGAGGTGGGAGTGGGTGGGTGGGGGAAAACCCTCATAGAAGCATGGGGAGGAGAAAGGATGGGGGGTTTCTAGAGGGGAAACCAGGAAAAAGGATAACATTTGAAATGTAAATAAAGAAAATATCCAATAAAAAAAAGAAAAAGAAAATCTGGAGCTGTAGTATTTGTCTAGTATGTATGGGTTCTAGGTTCAGTCCACAACGTTACAATGGCAGCTTTTAGGGTCTGGTACCTTTGAGCTACTTCCTCTTTCCCAGAAAACACTAGAAAGGTAAACATCTGTTTTGCTCCACATTCTAGAAACATAAATGTATGAAAGGAAGAAGTCATTTGGGCTTTGTTCTAAATTCTACCTCTAGTCCTCGCTAGAGACCTTCCATTCCAAGCTAATGAAGTAAGTGATGGGAAGAATAATTATCCACATAATGAGATAATGGTCTCTTCCTTCTCCACAGCTTCTTTATGGAACTATTTACAACCATTTGTAGCCATTTGGGTCTTGTGTACGTTTCTGAATCTGTGATTTTTTTTTTTTTGATTCCTTTTATCTATTCCTCTTTTTTTGAGATACTAGCCAGAGCCTGGGTATACGTTCCTGGTGCTCTGGGCTCTTTCTGTTCTACTGAAGTCCTCCTTTCCTTTAACCATGTGGCTACTGTTGACTCCCATTGGAAACTATCAAAGCTTTCTCTCTCACTCATCTTCACTGCTCTTGGCACTTCTCAAGTTTTACAGTTTGCCTGTTTTATGGCTTTCATTTTTGTTGTTCTGATTTTTTGGTTGTTTTGTTTTTTTTCCTAATAAATTTGTCTTTGAGCTTTCTTTTTCACCCTTTTCTAAAATTTCTTTTATAAATAAGACTAAGAAGTCAGAAAAGGAAGCTCCAGTTTCTCTGGCAACACTGGTACTGTTAACAATGATAATAGCAACAAATAGAAAGGCTGGAGAGTAAAGGCTATGTGGGGCAGTGGTTTTTATTTCAACTATTCAACTCTACAACTCATAAACCACAGTTTTCATAGTCAACATGAGAAAAGTAGTGTGGGCCTTTGTTCTAATTAAACATTGTTGACCAACACTAAAGTTTAAATTTCACAATTTTCATGTAGTAGAAAATACTAATACTTGTTTGCCTTTACATTTTGTGGTTGTTTTTTATTTTTTTAAAACAAAAATTGTTCTTATCCCATAGATTACAAAACAGTAACTCCAGTTTGTGTCTACAGATCCTTGGTTTATAATAATTTACAGCTAAGATTTATTGCTGAATGATGATTGCAACTCAACTCTTCTTTGCAAACAGAGACACCATTTCAGTAATAACTACTACTTAAGTAGACAAAACAATGGCCACAATGTAAAATATGCTATGTAAGATAACACAGTTGATACCGGTATCTGAATCCCTTCAAATATATTTATCTCCCTATGTTTGGATAGGCTTCTTGTCAACAATGACTAATTGCAACATCTCCTAACTTTTCCTCAGATGATTGGATGAGCACACTCACTGGCCAAACACAGTTGCACAAAGCAGAACAAGTTTGTTTCTCATCGCCTGCCCCACAGAATGCAGTTTAACTTACATGGGAGTTGTGGGAAATATCCAGAAGCCTTGGCACATAGGCAACATGCTGAGAGGACAGAAAATTTGTTTTGGAAAACCCATTACCTCAGTACTCACCTAAGGAATAAGAAAATGTAAAGAGAAGCAGGGAATTGATTTGCTTGTCTGACCCCTTTTCTAAGTTTAACAGTCAGGCAAACAAAGTAAAAAGTAGTGAAAAAACCAAACCTTAGATTTTAGATATAACATAGGCACACATGTGATTGTGCACAGTACACACACACACACACACACACACACACACACACAGAGAGAGAGAGAGAGAGAGAGAGAGAGAGAGAGAGAGAGAGAGAGAGAGATTTTACAGGTTATGCTTGCCCTTTCATAAACAACACACATAAAATGTTCAATACTAACTCTTAAGTATATGCTGGAGTCTGGAAAGAAACATTTCTCAGTCCTCGTAGAAATCCTAAATTCCCACTGTGATATCTACAGAAGAAGAGGTGGATAAGGTCTGAGGATGGCATTAAAAATGCAAACTTGCTGTATCATTCTCTGTACTTTTAATCCCAGAATGAGCTTCTGAGAGTCTGCTCCAGCCTGACCTTTTGAACCTCTCTCCTTCAAATTCATGTCTTTCTAATATGCCCCCTCCTGTGAGAAAGTATAAGGCCCAGGCAGTGAAAGTAAAATGGTTTCTAGCAATACACAGATATAAAGTTGGGATGAGAAGCATCACAATACAAGAAGATTCCCAGGATAGAAAGGGGCTACACTTAGATAGAATCAATTCATATTTAGGTTTGTTCCCTCGCCGTAGGGACTGCTACCCACCAGATATACTGATGCTGTAACTTCAGTGATGACTCTAGCAACAGTATGAACACAATATACAACCACCACCTTTCAGTGGACAACTTTGGACTTGGCAATGAAAAGTTGCAGAGTTTGTCTGTGGTAATCTTAAAAAGAGTAAAATTTAGATGTCTTTCCTGGTTTTCTGTATGTAAGTTTTAGTAATTGGATTGTTTACAAGAAACACAGAACCAACTTTGTCATTAGTTTATTAAGGATGCATAGAGTGTGAAATTCAGAAATACGGTGTTTTAAAGGAAATTAGGTTATCTACATTGTTCTTCCTTTCTTGTGTGTAAAAGCTTCAGAGCTATTTGTTGCGTTGGATTTTCATCACCTATCTGAATGGGTTTCTGTAGAGTCCTCAGGAGGACTGTACTTGATCTTGGCCCTGCTCCTAGCTTACTGACTGATTCCCGAATTTTCAGCCTTTTCAATGTTTGGCACTTAACTCACTAGTGTGTAGGCCACAGTAATGATTAGCTTTTTAGTCTGGGATCAGAAAACGTCTAAGTATATTTCTAATGGAATCACAAGATTCCAAAGAGGTAACAAGGGCCGATAAATACTTTAGTATATCATTGTGTATTTTCTGTCAATCTTCTAGCCACTTACTACATGAGCTATTCATACCTATAGATAGCCGAAGGGTTAACCCTGCTGGATAGTTCCCCTATACAAAGTTCCCAGTACTCATCTGCTGTTCTAATAAATATGAGCTCAAGGTAATGACCCTATTCAAAATAGTAACTGCATATTGCTCTGAGGCAAACACACCCTTACTCCCACTATCACTATGGTTTGTATGCATATGATATTTTCTTTTCATGTGTATATATGCATTTGCAATTATGTTAATTCCACATATTTATCATGAGAAAATACAGCTTGAGTAACCAGTAATTGACTATTGCTGAGCTTGGCATGGCTATACCTTACTGAACAAATGATTCTTTTGGTTCTGGGATGGAGGGTGGTGCCCATGGACCCTTTAATTTGGTTGCCTGGCAAACTGAGTTGGGAAAAAAATTAAAAAAATAAAAAACAAAAGCAATGTGGCCCAAAGGAAAATACTAAGAAATAGATATTTTTCTCAATAGGTAGAAATAAGCATATTATTTTAAAGGCACTTATTCAAGCCGAAACTGTATACATAAATGAGCAATGCCTAAAACATGCTTATATATTGCACTTTCTTATATTAATAAACTATCAAAATAATTGCCTTTTTCATTTTGATTTTGCTGTTTCTAATCCACATCCATATAGAATCCACAACCATTTTCTTCTTAGATGTTTGAGAAATATGTTCAGCTGAATTTTATCAACTGAATATGCTAAAGAATGGGAGTACCATACAACCTGATTTTTACCCTCAAGCCATAATATTAACTTATTATTAATTCTGTGCAAGTCAACATGCCTGCCATTTTAGGTCTTGCAGGAAGCATTGCAAAGGTTTCCTTTCTATTCTAACATCTGACAGCTTGAAGGTCTCTAGTATTAAACCTCAGAAATAATGCCAACAGAACACCAACAATAATCATTTTCTTTGAGCCAGGTAATGCTGGTTTATAAGCCAATCACAACACTTAGTGGGTAGAGGCAGGAAGATTGTAATATTGAGGGGAACCAGGATTATACAAGGAAAATTCTATCAGAAAGAATGAAAAAAGGAAGAGAAAAAGAAGGAAGGAGAAAGGAAAGAAGGAAAGAATAAAGGAAGAGTAGGAGGTAAGAAAACATGATTACCAATGTAAATAACTTAATGTCCAACTGTAAAATACTGCCAATTTAGAAAGGACTCAATGATATGGATAGGTTTACCATATCTAACAGATATGTCAAAAATGTAAACATCTCCATGAGACATCCTGATGTGTAAACACTAGAAATTTTTGTTAGGAACTTCAGTGAAGTGAAAGGTAGGAGTACTATCTATTGAAGTTGACCTCTTCCCAGACTGAAGCTATTGCTATAGGAATGTAAATCTGTCTTTGTCACACTAGACAGATAGGTAAGACTGTAGACTTTTCTGTTGGATCTTCTGATAGTTAATTAACTGAAACCCTTAATGAGCAAATATTTGCCAGAACAGAAATAAATTCCTGTACCTATATAAAGTCATTCCTACCAGTGGCTTTCTTCATTGATGATTTTAGTCTAAGTAATTCCAAATCCCATCCTCTAGCTTGGCTCTAGTGGACTAACCTCAAGTTCTATGATTCACAGCCTCCTGGGTATCTCTCCTTGGACATTGTAATGTTTTAGTGGAACCAATTTGTACACTGCAGGATTTCTGCCTTAGCTTCCAGGAATTCATTTGTGAGCAAAATAAAACTGCACAGGTACTTGTGTAAACTTAAACTGACAGAGAGAAATAAGGGAGAAGCCCACAGGACAGAATATTATAGCATAGAAAATTGCACTTTTTATGCATTATACAGTTGGAAGATGGGATGCAGACACTGAACAATAGGCTTTACAGAACCTTTAAAGCAAAATTCATTAAGAGTCAGGTAAAGATATTTAGACCTAAGACTTGAAAGGAGGAAGCACAGCTGCATAACCTCTATGTGATGAGGGCTTTGGGTATGGGCTAGCATGGTCAATGCCCTTAACACTGTTCTCCTTGTACTCTTAGATGTAATAGGCTGATAACATTTAGTTCTAAGGGACAAAACAAAGTGTAAAGATGTAAAAGAAGGCAGGTTGTGATTGACAGAAGGGTTAAACTCTGCTGGAAATATGTCTCATTGGTAGGCAGCATGCGTCATACAGATTGCTAACTCATCTGCTTCACATGTGCCTTCCTCCAAATAAATGCACTTTCAGTGAAGGGCTTTGTTGACGAATAGGAATCACATACTATTCAAAGCATGCATCTCATCCTCATCTTCTAGCCAACAATGGAGTAGAAGAGTTTTATTTTTGTGTAGGATGTAGGTCTCTGTATGAGTGTTTATATTTGCAAACATTTTTTTACTTACTTTGTTATTAAAATGTAACCTATATAATTGGTATTTGTCTGGTATATTTTCTTCCATTAAAAATCAAATTCATTTTGAAATGGATTTGTTTCTGCGGTCTAAAATCACAAGGCCTTATTGTTAACTGAGGATGGTAACTAGAATAGAACCATAATTGCGAAAAGTTTGTGATGTTAACCCCCAAAAAACTACAACATACTTTAAGACTTACAACATTTTATAATGTGCTTTCAGCAACAAGAGTATTAAAATAAAAGAAAGCAAGGTTTAAGCCCACCAAGGATGGAAAGCAAAGAATGATTATTTCATATTGTAACTGCAACTAGAAAGAATAACCAAAAAATTACAACCAAAAATAGTTAATCTTTCTTATTTATATCAGAATGTCATAACCCATGAATCCTCCTTTAGTTTTTAAACCTTAAGGTGTTTGTATATTTGTTAATAAAGTCACATATTTTAGAAATACCCATTTCTATCTTTTGTTATGCCAAAATAAATGTAACCGACTAACCTGAAATGGTGCTACTGCTTAAAGGATGAACATTTAAATGGACTCATAGTGTAATGGGAAAATACAGTGTTTTTTTTTTTGTTTTTTTTTTTAGCATCATTGAACATTAGAAGTATTCTTGTACTTTCAAATGCTTTTCTGTTTGTTTGCTTTTATCCTTATTTGGTTTTTTTTTTTGTTTTTTGTTTTTTGTTTTTTGTTTTTCTATTCTGAGACAGGGTGTATGTAACCCAAGCTGGTTTTACATTTACCACAGCAATTTTCTTGCCTCTACTTCCTGCCTGCTGGAATCACAAATGCAAGTCATTGTATGAGTCTTAAGATAGTCTTTGCTGTTTTCAACACAAATTGAAGAGATAAGGAAACAGATTAGGACTCTCTAGGGTGTCCCTCCTCCCTTGTTGTTTTGGGATGAAGAGACTTCTCTTATACTCTTAATTTCAACAGTAAAATATGCTGTTTTATTTATTTTCTTTTTAAATCCCATGACCTAACCCAATCCAGATGATTCATTAAAAATATTTTAAAACAAAAGATAGCATATTAGATAATATACATATAAATTTGAAAGGTTAAAACCATTGGCATTTGTGCAACTCTCAATGGTTAGTGTAAATGTCATAGGAGGAAAGAACTAACTACCCCATGTGTGTTGTTCTCAATTCATAATAATGCAGGGCTGATCCTTCTGTTCTCCAAATTCTCCAAATCTGACAAGAACAGATTTCATACTCATTCCTGAGCAAGGGCTGGATACTTATACTTGAAGTAGATACTTTTCTTTGGCCCTCCTGACTCATTGTTTATGAACACACTCATCTTTCTCTCATTAAACAGTATTTGACCATTTAAACAGTCATCTTAAGCAGTAGCACCATTTCAGGTCACTCAGCTACATTTAGCTTGTAGTAACATAAGACAAAAAGTAGACGACAAAAGATAACATATGTATACAAATAAAAAGAAAGCAATGAGAGAAATAATTTTTCAGCTAAATTATATTACTTATACTGATCAAAAAGTAAAAAATATAAGCAATTGAAAATATTAAAAGAAAAAGCAATAATCTGATTACTGACATTTTGTTAAATCAAGGTATAGTGTTTGTCCATTTTGTTCAGATTTAATTCTAAAGTTACAGAGAACAGTAGTCTGGAACATTGCAAGAGTTTTTTTGTTCATATATTATTTATTTCTGTATGTTTGACATTGTAAGTATCTTATCAAATTGGTATAATATCAAGTTTATTTCCTTTGGGAATGCTTTTGCTGAATGAAGTTCTTGCTGTAAAATTTTTATTACTTATTTAGTTTTGCTTTCAAATTTATAAAAATTAAATATTTAATATATAGTCTTTTACATATCTAGTCACAGACTAATTTTCAAGATACTAGGGGACAAAGGATAGACAGGAAACACTGTGGTATTTTTATTTTAAATTGATTTGCACTGATATCTATTCACTATACATGGTACTGGGTTTTATAAAGAGACGGGCTAACTATGGCTGCCCTTGAATGAACAATCTGTTTGCCTCAGCTTCCCAGGTACAGGGTTACAAGGGTGTATCTCTTACTATGGCTGGGACTGGGTGGGGAGGGAGAGAGAGGGGGGAGGGGAAGGATACAAGGATAGAAAGAAAGAAAGAAAGATAGATAGATAGATAGATAGATAGATAGATAGATAGATAGATGATAGATAGATGGATAGATAGATAGATAGATAGATAGATACAACAGTAGAGACAAGAGGGCAGTGTCATACAGTAGCTTCCTCAGTGGCTTGTTCTCCTTATTTGTTGAGACAGAGACTCTCACTGGGCCCTAGGATTTACTGATAATTACAATGAGATTGGCTAGAATGGCGGACAGGTAAGATCCATTGATCTAAGCATCTCGACTTTATCATGCCACTGAAATTACAGGTGAGTACTATCATACCCAGGTTCTATACAGGTTCCAGGAGTCAGACTTGGGCCTTTATGCTTGTGCGCAAACCCTTTAACTACTCAGTTATCTCCTCAGTCCTTCACTCTGTGTTATAATGCAGGCATCAAGCTTCAGGGTCTATTGTCCATCACTCTGGAACACTCCCATCTCTACCACAAACATTTGTACCACTTGGTTTTCCCATTTTGATTTTTGGCAGGTGGGACAGAGCTCTTTGTCTCCCATTCCCCAGACTGCCCAGGTTTTTCAGCTGCAATGCTTCAGCTAGCCTTTCAGCTACTGACTGGGATTCATTCATCTTCCTGTCCCCTTGAAGCTTTGCTGAATGATTGACTTTCAAAAACCTCATTCACAGTGAGTGCTAATGGATGTTAATGGCTTTCCCAAGTATTTAAATTTTAAATGGAGACTCTTTTAGGCACACTGGAATTCAAAGGAATAAATGTTTAATCTGGAGACTACAGAAAAACCATGGAAGACATTTGAGACACCACATTTTTCCTCCATAGAGACCTCTTCCAATTAAAACTTTAGGGAGATCCTACAAAAGGTGGGTAAATGTGAATTACTTTAAATAAAGGTTCTCAAACTTGTGGGTACTATGGAATCATCTCAGGGAATTTTTACAAAAGCAGCATGAGGGTGGTACCCAATGATGCTGGTTTATAGATTTAGTGCAGATACAAGGACTCCATATTTCAAGTAAAGTAATATAGAAGAGTTTAATGAAAGTGAAACTTTAAGGACTTCTAAAAATACTTGCTACCCCAAATAACCCTGGAATATACTGTCAACTGTCAAAATTTGTCACTAGATCAACTACCTTATTGGAACTCTGTATTTAGGATCATCCAAAAGAGTTAAAAGAGTTAAAAATGTTAATCATGGAGAGCTTGTAAGAAACAGATTAATGACAGACTATTGCTATGAACACACTCATCAACATCAATTAATAATGCTATAACCCTTAAAGTGTGTCCATACATGTCACACATTGGTCTAAGTATTTGCATTCATTCATTAAATGATTTAATCTTCAGTGTGTAGACATATATTTGGAAAGACCAACTGAATGATACTTGAGAATAAGCATGTAATTATATTGTTGTCATTAAAAATTAATATCAACCCTCATCATCAAAACACTGGATAAAAGATGCTGAGGTTGTCATACCCTGTACATTGCAGAGGCTGAGAGAGATAGAAAGCATGAGATTGATTTGTACGGAATCTCTCAATCTTGCTTTGCTTAGTTTTTTCAAAGCTAGGCTCTTATCTTAACTTTTACTCTGCTCAGCTCAATCTGTTCTTGTCATTTTCCCTTTCTGTTTGAAAATAACTATACCCAAGTCTGCAAAGCACCGCCTTTCTTTCCCATTTCTTGTTGTAAAGAGTTTGACACTTGGTGAGATGGACATGCTATAAAAATAATAGTGGTGGATTGTTTCGACTTATAGGGAATCTAAGGAGAGAAAATGTCCTTACACAGGAAACTGACAAGACAGACCTCAATCGTTCTGAATGATGGGGTTGGTGATTTGTGAGGATTGTTCCCATTTCTCCTTTGGTTTCAGGAGGTGCCACTTGAGTACCTGCAGGCTGGTAGCAGAAGGAAATCCACCTTGTGAAGGTTAAGAGCAAAATCTCTTACTGCTAAAGGCCAATCTTTGAAACTAAATGGAGGAGATTTGGGCACTTTTGTCAAATTAAGGGTAGACTAAAAATGGCCAATAGGCAGACCCTTGTGAATGGACCCATGATATGAATATGATACAAGCTGTAATTTTTAGCAATTAGGAGTTTGATCCTTTTGCCTTGTGATCTTTTCCCCAAGCTCAATACCAAGCACTCAAAGGGGGCATGTTCAACATCTTCTATAAATGCTTACACATGTCTTGTCACTGGCTTTGTACATTTGAAGCTGTTTTTGGCTGCTTCTAGCCCAGCATAATCTACATTCTAACTACTCAATGAAGTAAGAATTTCAAAGGTACATGCACATCTATTGGCTTTGAGAAAATCCAAACATCTTTAAAATTTTTAATTGTGTTAGTATGGCCTTGTAGATTATGGAAGCATTTCTATTTCATCAACCGATTAAAGTTATCTACTCATTTCTCACTGAAATGTTAAGAGCAAACTACTTAAAACTACTGTGTTTGTTTGGATGAGAATGTCTCCCAAAGGCTTATATATTTGAATACCTGGTCACCAGTTAATGGAACTGTTTTGGGAAGGATTAGGAAGTATGGCCTTGTTAGAAAAGGTGTGTCGCTGGGAGTGGGCTTTAATGTTTTAAAATCCAATGCCAGGCCTATTCTTTCTCTTCTGAATCAGGCTTGTTGCTAAAATGTAATCTCTCAGCTGCTGCTCTAGTGTCATGTCTGTCTCCCTGCTGCCTTGATCTTTACCATGGTGGTCCTGGACTAACTCTATGGAGCTGTTAGCAAGTCACTAATTAAATGATTATTTTTTTATACATTCCCTTGATCATGGTGTCTCTTCACAGCAATAGAAAAGGAAATAAGAACTTCATAGTTAGAAGCCTCCAACTTCTAATATTGCAACATATGGTATACAAATGTGTTGGGCACATTCATCATTGTTCTGGTATTCATAGTCCAGTAAGTTGCAAGAACACCCTTCAGATTTCTGGTCCACATGGCTAGGGGACAACCAAGATTTGTTATAAGCAGAGCTGTTGTAGAACATTGTTACAATATATTTGTTTCTAACCTCCTTAGCTATATTAAAAATCTTTACATGGATGGGCAAGTGTTTTACTTTATGCTGTATGGTTGACTATGTAGACTACATTTATGTGACAGCACCTAGAAGTACTTTAAAACTACAACATTCCTTTGTGTAGTTCTATTTCATCCATTTCAACCATTTCAGATACAAACTATTACTTTCTTATGAAAGAGACACATTTGCTATGAAATAATATAAAATCAAAATATATACAGAAGAATATGGATACTCATTGTAAACTCACCATGCAAAAGTAAATAAATAAATGTTGGAAGATTAGTGTGTTTCTATTATCTATTTTTCACCAATTAGTGCATTTTTAGTCTTATAAACCTGGCCTTCTGAAGCTAGAGGGAGGCATGAAGGGTAGAGTGCTTGCCTATCATATAAGAGGCCCTGGGTTTGCTTTTCAGTGACACAAAACCAAACAACACCCTATCATTCTGTTCTATAATTGAATTAGATTACATTTATAAACATTGCATTTCAGGCTTCTCTTAGTTCAGATTTCATTGTTATGAAGGGATACCATGACCAAGGCAACTCACATAAAGATAAACATTTAATTGAGGTTGTCTTACAGTTTCAGAGGTTCAGTCCATTATCATCATGGTGGGAAGCATGGCAGTGTGCAGGTGCTGGACATAGTGCTGGAGGAACTGAGAATTCTAAATCTTGATCTGTAGGTGGCCAGGAGGAGACTGACTTCCACAGGC
Organism: Apodemus sylvaticus; assembly: GCF_947179515.1. Classification (NCBI taxonomy): domain Eukaryota; kingdom Metazoa; phylum Chordata; class Mammalia; order Rodentia; family Muridae; genus Apodemus; species Apodemus sylvaticus. Next base: position 137,736,650 of record NC_067473.1, on the reverse strand, counting down.
AACCTGGAGGGGGCTCTCCTCTGCACTGAGTGAAGCCTGAGCATCAGACCTTGAAGCCCACCCTCCACAGTCACACACTTCCTCTCTGCCAAGGCCACACCTTTGAATAGTGACACTTTCCATGGGTCAAGCATATTCAAATCACCACGAGGTATTTCTCCAACCTTTGAATACTATTCTAAAGCACACTGTTTTAGAGGATGTGTCACACTCCTCAGTAATGTAGTCACTAGTAAGTTGTCCTTGCATATATGAATAGCCCCAACACCTGTCAAGGCTTATATGGGAAACAGTAATTAAATGCAAGGTATTCAAAAACAGCAAAAAGGTCAGGCAGATATCAAAATACAAGAGGGACTTGCTGTGAAGAAGTGGCTAGCAGAGTAGAAGGGGAATAATAAAAGGTTATTGGGGAATGTGATTCAAGTATATTATCTAAATGTATAAAATTATAAAAAAGAATACATTAAAAAGATTCAGTAGCCATGCCAGGAAGCATTCTTCAATAATAAATAAAGTTCAAAGAACTGTACATGCTACTCTATGGGTCAGCCTTGAAATATGATGCTAAATTAAAGAAGCTAGTCACTAAAGGCTGTATCATATGGTAACTCCCCATGAAACAAAGCAATACAGTTACAGGGTTGGAATGTATAGTTCTATTTTCTTGAGTTCAGGAGACCTAGGCCATAAGAAGTGAATATTGAATCTTCGTGTGTAGATTAAAATGTTCTAAAATAATGATTACCAAATGTTTTCAAATGGTCTATAGTCAATTTAAAACTGTATTTTGTATGTATCTGAGGTTTGTCTGCATATGCTATGTTGGTCTCTGATGCTAGCAGATGCTAAAAGAAGATACAAAATCCTGAAGAATTGGTGTTATAGGTAATTATGAACAATCATGTAGGTGCTGGGAACTGAATCTGGGTCTTCTGTAAGGACAGCCACTGAACAATTCCTCCAGACTATAGTGATTGTTGAACAAAATAAATGATTTAAATGTACATTATAAGTTGCAAAAATTTCATTGTCAGGATGATGTCTAATGTTTTACTTTATAGGAATTCTATAACTCATTTAATCATTAACCTATAGTATTTGCTTATTCTGTTAATATTTGCTAAATATGATATTATTATTTTGAACCTAATGAATTATACTGTCTGATAATATAGATTCTAAGAATGGGGGATACCTCAGTCCTGCCAATTGCTTTCTAATTCATCCATTTACAGTTATGACATTGTGCATGTTTCTCCATCCTGCTGGTCAGGCCTAAGTATCATCTGCTTTCTAACTTTTGACAGCTTCATATTTGTTTGTATAACTTTTGTTCACTCAGGCAGCTCTCTCCATTTGTCCAGAGCATGCCTTGAGGCAGAATTCAGGCCAGCTTCCCATGTTTAAAATGCTTCCAATTTGCTTTCTATACATTCTCATAAAGGTCTGTAATATCCCTATGATAGCATGCATTGTGTTTCTGTGATGTTTATGGACAAGTTTCTTCTCTAGAGTGTCATATATTTTTGAATGCATAGATTAACATAGATTAACCCAGCCATACCTTTCTCACAGAAGCTAGTGTTCAGTGATATGAAACATAACAAACACAATATTGTTCATAATCCAGCAAACTTGAGGCTTCTTCAAAATAACCACACTCTCTAACATTTAATTAACTATTTCCTTGAGTCAGGTACTATTAATCAAACAACAACCTAATGATAAAGAAAATAATATGTCATCTCAGTCCTCTAGGACACTCTAGACATTACATGAGATAGGTGAATAATCAACTAGATAAATGCAGGCTACAACAAGTACCTATTATGTTTAGGAAAGCCTCTTATTTAGCTGTGGAAGGCCTCTTGGTGAAGTAATATAGGTTATAAGGTCAAAACCATGTGCAACAGTTAATAAACCTAGAGAGCAGGAAGTAGTAATACATTCATTCCTTTGCTGATCCGGCCACTGGATGTCTATTCTTCCTTAATCACTTGATCAGCCAAGGGTGACCTTAGTATAATCCCCCAGACCAGAAAATTGGTAAATTCATCCTAAAAAGTATCCAAGGACTCTTGCTGAGTGGCTTTACTTTGGCTATTCTTTTCAAGATTGAATTTCATCCATAATCATCACCCCTCTTTGCCCCTCTGAGACTTCACATAATACAGTGAATGGCCAGAGTGCATTTGTTCAGTGTCCTTTATCAACAGAGGAAAAAATGCTTCCTACCTCTTTGTTTGGCTGATGGGCTGAGTCTCTAAACTCTTCAATATGAGCTGCCACAAACCAGACTCAAAACAAATCAATATGCTCTACCCCCTTCAGTCAAAGGATTCAGGTCTTCCAATAATTAAGCAACAATGTGAGTGCAGAAAAGGCAATATCCACAATGATTAGTGTTAAACTTAATTAATTACCTCTAAAATAAAATGACACATAAACTTTGTAATTAAGAATAATTCTTAATTAAGAACCATTTGACAGGCAGAAAAGGCGAACACAATAGAAAATGGCTGATTAACAAGGGGGAATTAAGCACTTACTGAAGACATTCATATGCCCTGTTGTGTTTACTAAGTTTTCAATGCATTCAGTGAGCTAAAATTCAATATGTATATTGAGGGCATTTTAATAAAACAAATGTGCTCTTTTGCAGCTAGATGTAAAACATGCTATCTGCATTTAAAATGACAACTACATTTTCCAACCTTGATCACCCAACTAAGGGGAAAGGAAGCCAGTTGTCTGTGAGTAGTTATCAAGTCTGTTGACTTCTTAAGGCAAATGAAAATCTTTAAAGCTCTAAAGATTTAACATGGGCTTGCCCCAAGGAACATATGGCTCTCCATTCATATTTGCATTTGATGAAGTTTCTTAGATATGGCATGTGCCTAATATCTCAGGCTGTTTCACTTTATACTGATAACCCGACTTGTATAAACATGGCCTGGGAGAATCTAATACAGTCGACGATACAACACAAGAAGAAAGTAGAAAGACTAACTGCAAACCTGGTCTTTTTGTGCTAGGGATGACTCCTTCTCTGGCCCTGGTGGCTTCATATAAGTCCAGAGCTCCCCCTCACCCTGTAAACATTGCACCTACCATCAAAGAGAAGAGTTCTGGTACAGACAAAGATAGACATTGAAGCTGGAAGCCAATGAGGGCATAATTTCACTTTGGTTTTTGGTTATCAGTGTCCAGTAACATAATGCTAACAATTAATAAAATGATGCCAAAATTTCCATTGGAAAAAGAATGTACAAATAGGATTTTTAAAAACATCATTGGTGTAAATGCAATGGGCTATAAAACCATGCTGTTTCTTTGTTATCATCAGGATAGACTAATATGGTGTTCACAGAATCGGAAATTGCTAAGCCTTGACATATTAAAAGGAAAAAAAAAACAAATACTCTGGTACACCAAACAATATTAGACATAGTAAGAAGACAACCAGAATATGATATAATGTGTATTAAAACAATACTTATGTTTCTACTTCCAATTCACTAATAGAAGCATAAAGATATCTTTAGAAAACTACCCTAGTAAGATTTGTCAGAGGAAAACACATGGTTCTGCATCTCTGAGGTTATTATACAAAGAAGGCATTTGGTGACGGTTAATATTCAAGATCTTTGCTCACTGACTGATCAAATGCTTTACAATATAAAATAACTGTTCCTGTCATTATTATAAATTCAACAGTCTTATATTTTGCTATTTACTCTTAAAAAGATGCATTGTGGGAAACCTGCTATTTTTCCTAACATTCACTCTTTTTTCTTTTTCTTTTTCTTTTTCTTTTCTTTTTTTTTTGGCTCCAAATTTAAGAATCAGCTAATTTGAAAGTTCACTTTGATTTCTCATTGACTCTAATGTCTGCCTACTGCCTCCACCATCTGCTGGGAATGTGAAGACAACTGTTTTAAAGACTTGAAACAAAGATTCACTGTGAATCACGTCATTTGATGTTTTTGGTTCATATCTACAAAGACTACACTGCTTATCAGACACCCTCAAGTGTTTGTGAAGACAAACTACTTATACACTAATATATGTGCATGTGGTGTGTATTTGTACTTTTATAACTTACATTTTTTTATCATTCAACCAAGGTGGTGATCAGACCTCTTACTAGAATCCATTTTTAATCCCTTAACTATTATCACCTGTTTCTAGATTTTGGTTATTTGATGTCCAGGGCATTCCTCAGACAAAGTTGAAAACATCTACCTACAATGCTGCTGTCTCTGGAGGGCTCATTTGCAATGGACTGATACAAGTTTAGATAGATGCCCCTCATCCATACAAATATCTTTGGATTGGGGACAAACACCAAGGCCACTTAATAAATTATTTTGTGTTTTCCTTTCTCTATATTTCGTATTTCTGCTTGGTCAACCTCAACCAACTCATTCTTTAAAGTCTTTTACAAGCTTGGCAAGAATGAAAGTAGTCTAAAGTGACCTGTGGGTTTCTCCCTTCGGAAATCTGACTGCTGAAATAATGGGGCCCAATACATTGAAACTTTCCAGAACACCATGCTGGGATAGTGAAAAGGCTTGTCTAATTGGCATACCATGGATGGAGACATTGAACCTTCCTTGTTAGGTAGGCACTGCTAGGACGCATGCTCTCACTCAAACAACTTCAATAATAGATCAGTGTCAGTAAACTTTCCCACATAGAAATACCTCACATACACCATTCATCATCAGAAAGTACAGGTAGAAGGAATCCCATTGCAAGTTACACCTTGAATTTGCTCACGCATGATCCAACCCAAAGTTATATATGATCATGTCAGAGGGAAGGTTAAAATTATAGGACTAATATATACAACAATCAAGCAAAAATAATGCCATGTAACTTTTAACGGGTTCTGTGAGCTAAATTTTGTAAGTTTCAGTCTTAAAAGAATCTTGTAAGACTAATGTGTCTTGGTAAAGAGATAGTAAAGTCTGGAATCGCGAACATGAGAAACAGATGTGATTATCAATAAGCTTAGCAGATTGCTTAGTGAAAAGAAAGATTTAATGGTCAACATTAGTATTTTTGTTACTGGCATGCCATAAGATATAGGTTCTTTGCAAGCTGTTGCCATAGTTGGCCCTGAGCCATTTTTCATAATGACTCCCTGACCATCCTTCAACCAATAAATACTAGGCCTGTGTACTACACCAGATATCAACCTAGGAATTGGACATGAGTGATCCAGACATCTGTTTCCTTATCTTATGAAGCTTTCCTTTTTAGAAAAAAAATAGAAGCAATACATTAGAGGGAACTTTAAGTAATGATGGGTCCTATGATGGAAAGGCAAGAGCTAAATAGTTTTGGATTGCTTTAAGGCTAAGGATGTTTTAGGAAGTCCAAGACCTTGCTGAGAAAGTGAGATTTATGTGACTTGTGCCGGGTGAGATGGGCTTTAGCACCCAGAGGACTGATGTTTGATTTCTAAAAGAAAAGAGAAAGAATGAAAGTCCTGAAGCCTGAGAAGGACTGTGTGTGTGTGTGTGTGTGTGTGTGTGTGTGTGTGTGTGTGTTGGAGAAAGTGAATAGAATAGTTAGCTTGAGAGAAGATGAAAGAAAGACACTAGGGTGGGGTAAGGCAGGCAGTGTCAGGGTTGGGAGGAAGGACTGTGCTTAAAATATGGGTGGGGAAGTAAGATGGATAGCTCCTGACGAATGGTATACAAGACTGTCTTCTGGCCTTTCTAGGTACATATGTATATACACACAAACATACAAATACATATACAAACAAAACACACACAGCATAAAATAATTCTAATTGATGAAACCAATATTTGCTGTGAAACCCTACAGCTTTTGTTATGTGGGTTATATTGGATGATTCAGTGATTTTTTTTTTTTTGTTATAGAACATACTACTCCCAAACTGAGTGATTAAAAGAGGAGGACTCATTTCTCTAGGCATATCCTTTTGTGTGACTACACTTTCTTGCAGGATGAGTTGGGCAGCCTAAAGATCTGATGTGGTTTAGTAATTGGTGTTCTACCATCAATGGCTAATTCTATGAGTTTGATTTGGATTCACACCACATGGCCTTCACTTTTCCATATGCTAAATTAGCTCCCTGACATGGTGGTCCCAAGACAATATTTCAAGAGGACAACGGTGTAAAGTAAGTGCTCAGCTAAGAGTGGGAATCCATGTTTACCTCTCTTCACCACGCTGGAATTTGGACGGCAAGAGTATATATGGGGTTTTGTTGTCACAGTTCCCATGAGTTCATATGTGCAGTGACTCTATAGAGTCAGAAGGATACTGTTTCCTTGCCCACAAAATCATTTGAGCCTCTGAAGACGATGTCATATACATTTCCAGTCAGGTTGCAATTTTTTAATCAATACAGTATACCAATTCTTACTGTATTGACAGGAGAGGAAAAGAAAGATCTTTGTGGTGTAGTATACTTGGAACTTAGGAAGCCAGTATATATTCTCATAGATTTGAGTAGCTATTATTGCAGTAATGAAGCTGTTCCCCGTTATTCTTTAGTTGATCCTCTAGCCCACAGATTCTATGGAATAAGGACTAGATGTAGCCATCTGTGCATCCCCAAGGCCTACAACAGTGGGTGGCTGGTTCAGAGAAGACTTCAGACAACTATTACTGAATTAATGAACTCAAATGTTACAAAACTAATTAAGGGTGTTTTCTGCCTTGAGCACTGGAAAGTTTCCTAATTTTACAATTTTATTTCATATGAGAAAAATCTTCTCCAGGAACTTTCTTTTAGAAGAAAAAGCTAACATAGATAAAAACAAATCAGCATTGTTTTATTTGAAAAAATCAGTAGTGATCATAACAGACAGTTAATATACAATAATTTGGGATAAAAATGATGGCTTTTTAAAACAACCATTATTTTAGTGCCCATGTCTTTAACAGTATTTAAAAATCAGATATTGATGTCCCTATACTTTTTCTCTCCCCCCCTCTTCCCCTCCCTCTTCTGTGTATGTATGTTTGTGTGTGTATGTGTGTGTATGTGTATGTATGTGTGTGTGTGTGTGTATGTGTGTGTGTATGTATGTGTGTGTGTGTGAATGTGCACACATGGTATCATGTGCATTAGTTTGGGTCTATGTGTGGCAAGTTTTTATCCTCACTTTCCATCATGTTTCAGACAATGTCTCTCATTTCTTAACAGTGAATAGTCTAGGAGAGTTGGATGTGAACTTTTGGGAAGTCTCCTATTCCTGCCTCCCATCTTACCCTAGGACTGTTTGAAATATAAAAAAAAATCATTTTATCACATCATGGACTCTAGGAATCTAAACTCAGTTAGGTCTTACTCTTTTCACAGTGAATACTTTACCTCTTGAGCCAGTTCCTTAGATTTCAATAGCAGATTTGTAACTTTTGATGAACTATTCACACAATCATGGATCCCAGCTTCGAAAGGCAAGTTCTTTGTAAACAATTTTTGACAGAGAAGGTGAAACTCTAAGGTATGATATCCACTGCTATATTTCCCCAAAGTTGCTGATAAGTGGAATTATACCAATCAGATAAACCTAAGAAAGATGGACATTAAAGGTCCTGAATAACCACTTGGCTTGCAATTATTCTTCCTCTACGGAAAAAATATCATGAAATATAATCATGACAATTCATCTTGTTGGATTTGGTGGGGGTCTGAAGTAGGCCTGCTTATATATAACACATATCCCTAACAGATTCGAACTTGGCAAATACAGACTTATTCTCTACCTTTGAAGCATTTCTATCTATACCTAATCAGTAGATAAAATATCTGAAGACTGAATACAGTGTAAGGGATCATCTTACAAAGACAGACAAAAGCATAGGATTTCCAGATGCCCCAGCCTGTCTTGTCAGCATAGTGCAGGGTTACAGTTTTAGGATATGGATAGACATAGGATTGCAATTTCTCAAGTTCCCCTACTCTTCTTAAGTACTCAGCAAGAGAAAAATATGTAGTCATACTTTCAGATCCCACTGGGATTGATTAAATGGGTAGCTTCATTCTCTATCCCATATCTTATCTCATCTCGAATTCTTTCCTGAAACGGCCAAGAAATGTCATCTAATCAAGTTAGGGCTTTTGCTATAGGGATTTCTTATCAGAAACAAAACCCCTGCAATTTACATTTCTTTCTCCTGTTCAGGTTCTGCTAACCAATCAGAAAATACAAATTACTAATTTGCATGGAAGAGACTGAAGCATCCTGAAGAGATGCCACTCTCAATTCCTCAATGTCTGCTCCACAGATAGTGATTCTGAGCTCCTATTTGTAGTTTTATTGCTCTGTGTGATCATGCTGAAAGTTCAAAGTGGGTTGTGGATAACTCTGGTCTCTACACTGATGTACCCTGAGCCCGAAAATCAGTTTAAACCTTAAAAACACATCAACAACAAAAGACAGTCTCTTCTCTAAACTATAGAAGCTCATGAAAAACATCTTGAAATGATCAACTAATAGAGCTTCAAAGATACAGCTACCCAGCTCCGTCAAATAGAACTGGTTCACAGCATGGTTAATAACAAGTAATTCACAAGTGTGATGTAAGAGTATCTGAATTAATGTTGGAAACACCAACTAGATTCTCTTTAGGAAATACAAAGGCTTGTAAAAAGGGTGTCCTTTACTATCAGCCCCTTGAGGAACTGGAATAAACACAAAATAATTATATCCTTAGAGATGAAATGCAATTAGTTGTCCCCTTGAGACAGTCCTTGTTTTGATGTACAAGTAAAGAATGGGTATTACTGATATTTCAAAAGGAAATCTCTCTAGATGTGGGCTGCAATAAAATCTGACATGCAGATTAAAAAGACAGTTAAATATTAATGAAGCCAAACCCACTTACAAATCAAACTCTGAGGAAAGGAAACATTTTTCTTCCACAGAAAGTTAGTTTCACTCCTCACGTTCTACTCTTAAAAAAAAAAAAACAAATCTGTTTGTGCATACTAAGCATCACGTTTTGAATAACATGAACCTGACCTTTGCAAAGCAAGCTGGTTCCTAAATAATGTATAACTGTGATATTTCTGAAGTTCCAAGAAACCCAAAGAAAATCTTGGATGAGAATTTAAATAGAAAGTGGCAAATGTTTTCCTCTGATAAGTTTTCTCTGGGTTCACTTGGGGTACCTTCCCATGCATGGCTGCCTTTAAGGACAGGTTGTACAGTTAATGTACAATCTTAGATAATAGGTTATGGGTTTACAGTTAATGGCAATAGCATGCAAGATAAATAAATACAACACTTTGATATTAAACATTTTATTATAAATCATAACAGCCCTAACAGACTTCTCATACAACTTAATGCTAATTTATAGAAAAAAAAAGAACATAAAATTTTTAAAGAAGGAAGAAATGCAAATAGCAATCATAGTGCTATAGAATATGGCCAATTACAAATAAAATAGATTTTAAGTATAATTTAAATAATTGCAATGCAAATATAATTTAAATATAACTCTGGACCTAAAGCATTTATAAATCAGAATGTTCATTCTAGAAGGCTTAGGGTAAAAAGACCACAAAGGAAAGTGATCAGTTTCTTTTGTGTTTAAAAATAAATATCTTTGGGCGTCTTCAGGTCCTTGTCTTAACCAGTCAGTGGCTAAAGATTCCCTACCAGTTTAGGGACTCTAATCCTTGATCTGAGTACCTAAAAGATTAGGGTTACATTTTCAGAGTGGGTAAAAGAATGTCAAAAGAGGCTCATTAAAAAAAAAAAAAAAAAAAAAAAAAAAAAAAAAAAAAAAGGACTTCTCTTGATTAGGAACAAGTTTGGCCTGGGTGGAGATCTAACATTTCACTTACCCTGGGAAAGGGACTGTCTGAGGAAGACAGGCTTGATGTAAACTAGGTTAATAAGATGGGCAGAATCATTCATCTTTTAATGGGATACTGTGTTATTTTTTTCCCACAGAATCCCAGGCCTCAGTGTGGTAGTCATGCCACAGCCATGAGGTTTGGAAGCTAAGTCTTCCTTTTTATCAGTCTTCTTTGTAAAACATATTTCTCTAACACTCTGGGCTCCACCAAGATTTCCTTACATGGCTATGACCTGTATATCTACTTAGATGGCATGACTTTCTTTTCTTCTTTCCTTCTTCCTTCACCTTGACAGCTCCTAGCAGTTGCTGAGGCTTACTGCATGTGTGCTATGGTTTTTGTCTTTTTGTGTTTTGTTTTTGTAAAACTCTAACAAAATTATCATTTTTTTAAAATATAAGATATTTTTATCCATTTTTTATTGAATGACACTTTCACCAAAATATAACTCACATTTTAAGTAAATGGATTTGAGTGTTTTCATAATTAGGTAACTATTTAATGATCACCACATCACTTTAAGAGTACCTGTATTATTCCTCTAAAACCCTTATGTGTGAAAGCAATCATGGTCTCTTTCTTAGTTCATCCCCCTGCCTTGCCCAACTCACTTCCTATTTGAGTTGATTAGTTCATTCTGGACAGTTCAAAGAATTGGGAGCATATGATATCTGGTGTTTTACAACAGAAGAATCTCCTTATTTAGCATGCTTTAGAGCATATATCATGATTTCATTCCTTTTTATTGCTTGTCAACATTATTTTGTTGATTTATAGATTCCTCAGTTGGTGGTCAATATGGCTAACCTCTGGCTTTAGTCTTTAAAGTCTTTCTTTTCTTGGTTTTCCTTAACAATTGAGGCTCTTCATAAAACAAAAACAAAATCAAAAGTCCACCCTGTTTTGCAAAACAAAGCAAGACAACACAGAAAACATCAAACTCCAAAACAACAACAACAACAACAACAACAACAACTACAAAAGCCAGCAAAAGCCAAACTTTAAGCTGGTATGCTCCAAGTTTTTTACATCTTGTCCCTGAAGCTGAGTTTATTGCACAAGATTCAATAACCTTGGCTAATATCCGCTTATCAGTGAGTGCACACTATGTGGGTTCTTTTGTGCTTGGGTCACCTCACTCAGGATGACATTCTCCAGTTCCACCCACTTCCCTAGGAATTTAATGAATTCTTTGTTTTTAATAGCTGAGTAGTATTCCATAGTGTAAATATACCACATTTTCTGTATCCATTCCTCCATTGAGGGACATCTGGGTTCTTTCCAGTTTCTGGCTATTATAAATAGGGCTGCTATGAACATAGTGGAACATGTATCCTTATTACATGCTGAGGAATCCTCTGGGTATATGCTCAGGAGTGGTATAGCAGGGTCATCCAGAAGTATCCTTCCCAGTTTTCTGAGGACCCGCCAGACTGATTTCCAGAGTGGTTGTACCACTTTGCAACCCCACCAGCAGAAGATGAGTGTTCCTTTTTCTCCACATCCTCAGCACCTGTTTTCTCCTGAGTTTTTGATCTTAGGCATTCTGACTGGTGTGGGGTGAAATCTCAGGGTTGTTTTGATTTGCATTTCCCTGACAACTAAAAATGTTGGACATTTCTTTAGGTGCTTCTCTGCCATTCAATATCTTCAGGTAAAAATTTTTTATTTAGCTCTGTACCCCATTTTTAATAGGGGTTATTTGGCTCTCGGGAATCTACCTTCTTGAGTTCTTTGTATATCTTTTGTATTGAGTTCTTTTGTATTCTTTTTTTAACAATTTTTTGATTCTTCAATAATCCACCAAAGAGCTCATAACAGCACAGAGATCCCAAAGGATCTTGCTTTTTTATTTTTCTAACACACTCCTACTCTTATGCACAGAGGTCTCAGTTCCAGCCATACACACCTTGCTATGGCTTGTTAATAGGATCATACCTGATCTTCATATATGTATATAAATTGTTTATTTCCTTTCTCTGAAATGCCTTACTTCCTTCTGCTTATACTCATTCTATATCCTGAGATATATTATATATATATATCTTATATATATGATATATATTATATATATAAGCTTTAGACCAGAAATGATATTAAAGAGTCTCCCCCAGAAACAGCATAAAAGCCCCTCCTCTACAATGTTCCTTTTTTATTTTTCCTATTTTATTTTATTTTCCTTTTTCTGTCTTCCTTTTAGTGACTGGATGCCGATATCCAGAGTATCTTGAAGAATACACACTGAAAATTAACTTTCAAATATGAATTACTGCATGGGTGTTGTTCCTTCCCTGCCACTGAATGCTGCATCTGTGAGACTAAAGTATAGCATCTTATATGTTAGAATCCAGAAGGAACCTGTGACAGCAGCCAGTACTCTACAGTAGTCAGTGTTATATGAATTGAAAATCTTTTTGGACACCTTTTCCTGTATCTATTCTGAAGGAATATTTATACCAATTTTTAAACAAAGGGTGGGGGTAGAGATGAGATGTGTTTTATGAAATTTTGAAAAAATTAGATGGAATGCTTTGTTTGTATATTGTACATATGTTCAAATTCTATAGAAGAATAAGCATTAACAAGATAATTAGACTTCCTGCCAAATTATTAGAGTCTAGTTCCTGTCCTGTATTGGGCTTCTTAAATACCATGCTCTGTAGAACCTATTTTGGAAAAAGCTGACCTTGATTATTGTAAATATTGCAAACATCTTCCAAAGAAACTTTGAAAAATGTTTTATTTCAGCTTTCAGTGCATAAGTCACAGAATCCATTAAAATATTCAAGGGTTGATGAGTTCCTGGAATCTTTACGATAGAGGCTCCTTTCTCAGTGCTACCTAGCTCTTGGGTACTTCTGTGCCATAAGCAGATATTCAGCAGGAGACTGAGAAGAATGAAGTCATATTTGATATATTCCTTTGCCATTTGCTGCTAAGAATGAACAGGAGAGACTAGAGCTCTTTCAATTTAGCTAAAGGAAAGTAGTATGGTCATCCATGCAACAGAGGTGAAACATTTAATTTTCTTTGTACCCTAATGTTCTCAGTTATACAATTCAAACATGTGAACCTATCAGACAGTAAGTCATACAGGCAACGTTCAAAGAATTATGTATTCAAATCATTAGTAAGGAGAATACTATGAAGATGACTTTAAGACACTTGCATTTCAGCAAAGGATTCTTTATTACTCATGTACAATGGGATTACATTGTCTCTTATTAATATTCTTTTTAGACTTATGGTGCTCCAGTCTTGTGTAAATTCAGTTCATATTTGTCATTTTGATGTTTCTCACAGTGCATTCCAGTGCTTTCTTCCTTGAAGGTGCATAGTTTATCAGCATTGGTAAAAACACAGAGATGGGAATGATCACCCCCCAAATAAGATCATTTAATATTATCTCAATTTCACCTTAGAATTTCAGATGACATCAGGGTTTTATAGGTACATTGTTATTTTGCTGGATTCCATAGTTTTAATTGCCTGGATGGATGCCAATTAATGCCAGGACTAAGACAGGCCTGGAGCAGTACATGTCTACTAGACAACATTGTCCTAGATTCTTAAAAGCAGAGATTTATCCAGAGTAAAATATCCCTACTATCTAAGGTGAACACATGCTGCTTATTTTGTATAGTTTGCAGCTTTATATCTGCACACATGAAATACTTGTTTGATGTCGCTGTACAACTGAATTCACCACCCCCTGTATTAGCACATCTTTCCTGCCTAAGTCCTCGTAGGCTTATAACGTTCTTTCTTTTAAAAAAAATGTTTTAAGTGTGCAACTGCAGTTTTATTATCATTTATATACTATCTGTTAGACCTTAAAAAGTTTGCAGGTACTCTGGCTTTAGAGTTTTTAAGCTGCCTGGTGCTTTCAACTGAACTGGGGTCACTCCTTGGACAGACTGTTCACAGCCAGAGAAGCCTAGTGAGAAATGCAAATGTCTCTGGCTCTGAAGACAGAGATTTGCCAAAGCCCAGTGACTGTAAAAACTGTCATGCTAGATTTTAAAAGCCCAATTAATGACAAATATAAGTTTCCTAAATTCTATTTGTCAGAATCTAGCAAATAGAAATAAGATTTTATATATAAGCAGTGGATGACAAAATGGGGCTGTTTGGACCATCCCTGACCAGATTGAGTTATCTACACTGACCAAGGTCAGTGTTTTGTGAAATTCATACATTGCTATAAATAATATTTTACCAGAAAGTTATGCACAGTGAGGATGAGTTCACATGCCAGCAAATCTAAACAAAATTACCAAGTACTTATTTATGCTAAACCCATACTCGATATTAAAAGAAAGTATAGGGGATTTAAAAAAATGTATCAGTGGCTTTGAGCATGAATTAAAAACATGCTATGGCTCATTAATCATTATGAAGGTTGAGCAGAACAATCTCAGTGAGGATGTTGGTGGCGACTGGAATATTCTAGAATATTCTACAGACTTTCCCTCTCCTCTCTTTCTAAGACAGCTCTCATAGAATTATATTTACTAGAAAAGAGACTCAAATAAAAAAGAATGTGACTGCTTTTAGCAGCAAATTTACTAATATCATTTTACTTGGAAACCCAATATAAGCAGTGTTACCTGAGATACTAGCTCTGCTTTGCATCTATGTTTTATAAATAATTTTTGAGCAAATATTTGGATGAGCTCATGATGTGCAGTTAATTATTCAATTCTGAGCCTATTGGCCCTGATCTCATGGAAAGGGTAGGAGACTTTGTTTTTCCAAATCGCTAGTGCTAAAAGGAAGTGAAGTAACTGGGGGAGTTTTTCTTCTTCTACAAGCCTTAATCCTCTCAAATTAAATTAGAGTAGTACTACCCAGATTAGGAGTTAAGATTAAGCATGATATCTTTTGGTCTGACTACACAGTTCAGCAGCTTAAAGCATATACAGTTTTTGCAGAGGACCAGAGTTTTGTTTCCAGCACACAGTTGGCAGCTTCTAACCATCTCTCTCTATAGTTCCTGAGGTTCCATTGCCCTCTTCTGGCCATCAGTAGCATTGTATGAATGTGCTGCATATATATATATGTAGTCTATTTGGTAAAACGGTACTACACATAAACCATAAAGTCAATCTAAGAAAACCCATTATCTTCTATTATAGATTTCTTTAAGAAATAAAGAAAGGTACCAATGGCTCATCATTTTAGAATTTAGCAAAAATGAGTGATGCACATACGAAGTAAGGTCATAGAATGACAGCACAACTGTACATGGAAAAGGCTCTGGAAGCCACTGCCCACACCCTCAGTAAGCTGCCCCACTTTCCTTAGCTCTGCTTTCCCTCCTCTCAAAAAGTGAAAGTGAATAGTATCTGCTATCATATTCCTGCTCTGCAACCACAGACTTACCCCAGATAACTCCTGTACATCACTGAAAACAGTTTCTATATGCCAATTAAAATGTCACAGCAAGTTACCACTGTTACCACTGTAGCTCTTTCTCTAGGCAACATATTCTTATAAGTTTTAAGTGTTAGAATAAAATGTAGTAGCATGACAATACTATTTTCTACTTAACTGTGGCTGTTTTATTTCATTTGCTCTTTTAAATTTCATAAAGTCACTGGTCAAAAATGTTGATATTTTCATCCTATCCTCCTCCCAACTTTTTGTCTGTCTAGAATTCTCTGCATTGGAAGCCAGCCATCACACCATGCCATTCTGAATACCTCTCTTGCCTAAACCATAGAGACAAACATATACATATCCAGTGCATGAGTCACCCATCTGAGAAACTGCACATATACACCACGTGCTAACTAAATATGTACGTTTGCAGAATGCATATTTAGGAGAAAAAAATTAATTTACTTCCTGTGCTTTCTATCGCCCCGTCTTGTTTTCACACAGCTGATCCAAATTTCAATTCACAAAAGCAAACCCTCCTTAGAACCAAAATAAATACTAATCTTAAATTCAATGTACCCTGACAGCAAATAAGTTTGCCATGCTTACTTCAGCATGAAGAAAAAGCCCGCAAGGATACTCCCACATAAGCGTGTGTTTATAGGATCCATTGCTCACTAGAGAGATTGATATAATAAACCTATAATAAAGAGCACGTTATAGATTTCTCTAGTGTTTCTTATCAAATATCCTATATTATATTAGATTGTGTATTCAGCTTAAAATAAGTTTTCAATAAGTATTTCAAAAGTGGAGGTTATTTACACTTAGTTTTCTGACACACATGAATGCTTACAGGTATTCCTTTGCTCCTAGAATCTAACACATGCTTGTCTGGCCAAGTAGTTTGAGACATTAACCTACATATTTATCTTTATTTGGTAACAATATTTCATACTGCTACAGTCTGCTGTCCTATTATATAATTTGTATTTATTGTCAAATTACTGCTGATGAAATATTCCAGATCACTTCAAACCACTGAAGCCTTAAACTATTTCACATCATGTCTAGGTTTGTTTGAGAGCTTACTCATTTGTAGTTGGAAGTATCTGACCAGAACTCCCAATGAGCCATTCATCTGAACACAGTACTGAGATGAAAATCTGGCAATATTTGTACTGGAGGAAAAATAACATGGCTGATACATTGTAAATAGACTACTTGAATGAGTACAAACCTATGATTACATGTTACCAGTGAATTTCATTTAACCTTTAGTTATCTACATCTTTGCATGTATTTTGAAAATTAAATATCATTACTTGCAAATTTAAACCATTACCTAAGACGTCCCTTCTGAGACATGACCCTTTAGTAATTTGTTACACTGTTACTAAGAATCATACATTCATTCATTAATTTATTTAACAAGTGTTTAGCCTACCCTATGTTCCTGGCACCATACTAGACCCGAAGATTCAGAATGAGACCAGATTTTATAACTGATTTACATTTGGAGGACATCAAGTCATATAAATGAGACCTTGATTACAACTGTTCAAACAAGCTACACAGAAAGATCCATTCAGGGGATTTGACAATATCTCTTAAAAATACTAATCTGGTCTTTGACCAAAATGCTTTCCAAATAGGATAACATAGTTATGCCCCATAGGTATTTCTTTTAAAGTTGATCTTTTTTTTTTTTTTTTTTTTTTTTTTTTTTTTTTTTTTTTTTTTTAGGATTTGCATTGATTTCTTTCTCTTAAAACTTGATGTGTATTTGTATGTATTCTCATGCAGTGAAATAAGAATTTTGTGATGTTTGGTTGCTATCTCTTCAAAACCTGTTCTTTTGTAATAGGAGACAGAAAGGGAGTGGATCTGGAGGTGTGGTGAGGAGGAGGGGAACTGGGAAAAGCAGAAGGAGAAGAAAATATAATCACAATAGATTGTTTTAGAAATAAATCCATTTCAATAAAAGAAAAATGACAAAAAAGAATACGTTTGACTTTGCTAATTTCCAGCCTGGGTGCTGCTAAAATTCCATGTAATCTATGATTCTAATATAATTGTTGTTATACTTGCTCCCAGTTTTTATGTTCTTGTGGTAATAAAAAACCATTTATTGTCTATTCCTGAAATTCTATTCTATTTGTAAGATTTCTTAGAAAGTTAACCTTAAATTGGCCTACAATGAGCCATGTTACTAGTGCAAATAAGTTACTTTCCCCATTTGATGAACTTCAAGTATTTGAAAACTAAATCAAAGAAATACCTTGAAAGCCAAAGTCAAAAGAACCTTGGTTGTAATGCAATGATCTTCATATGTATTTCACAAACAATTTTTGTCAAAAAGAAATATTAGACCTACTTAATGCTAGAATATTCATGTTCAAACATATAAAGATCTTAGAGAAACCTGTGTATTTTTCTGTATTATAGTGATATACATTATTCAAGCATGTTGTTTTTCTTCTTTAGAACCAATGCTTCCTCTGATAATGGTGTCTCCATTGCATGGATAATCCTTGGAAGCTACTTTCTAGATGCAGTCAACAGAAACAGAGAGGAGGCCATTAGGTGAATATGGGAGAGCACAGATAAGTCATTAAACTGGTGCCCATGGCCTCAATTCAACTTTCAGAAAAACAGCATAGAATTTCTCACTATTAGTCTCATTCTGACAAAGGTGCAGGGCCCAAAGCACGAAGGAGACAGCTTGTCAGTGTAAGTGTTAAAAATAGAAGAACTAGCACACACACTGAGTGATGCAACAGTGCATGAAAAATCCTTTAATAGACAGGAGTTTGCTTTGTAGTTACAGCTGTGACTCTCCCTAGTGTCACATCCCTGAACTCTCTTTAGAGCTCTGCTTCAAGAGGCAATAGAAGTTCCTCATTAAGGGAAAAGGAGGAAGCATGCAAAATATTTTTTAGGGTGTTTGGCATGCCAAGATTTATGTCACTTATATAGTATGACATTTTTTGAGAGAAAATGACCAAGGATAATATTTCATCTTGGATAGACTAAGAATTTCTTAGAAAACAAAATAAAACAAAAAACTCGTGGAATATAAGAAATATGTAGGGAATGGATGTCTTATATTTATATGTTTACCTAATTTCTGAGACACTACAGTCAGCTCTAAATTTCTCTATGTTCTGGAATGCTTGCCTCCATGTCAAATGTTCTCAGGTCAAATTATTTTTTTAATAGTGTGGGTGTCCAGGAAACGAACTACTAAGAGATGTCAAAGAAAGCTCAGTTCAGTCTGACTTAGAGACACACTTTTAGAGAGACTGATGCCAGGTGGTTGGTTGCCAGCATATTTAAATGCAGTACAAGTTGGGAATTAGTTTCCCTGTATAATACATTTGCTGGTGCATAATGAGGCATAACTACACTGAAACTCAACTCAAAGCACATGCCATTTCTTGTAAGAAGATAAGTTCAATAGATAGGTACATTCATTACTTTATGGGTCTAGGGAAGGTTCTGGCATGGTCTTGGTCATACAGATAGCAATGAAATCATTTGGGTATTAGCCACCTTTGGTCCTGGTTGACAGAGCTTGAGGGAGCTTCTGGCCATATAGATAATGTAAGGGTCATTTAGACTATTAGCCACCTCCAGCCCTGATTGTGTGCTTGATGTGGCCTGGGCCAACAGATAACACAGATCACCAGGCTATTAATCATCTCTACTTCCTAGCTTCCAGTGTGAAAAAAACAGGTTTTACATCCTTTTCTTTGAAAAGACAATCCTGCGTGTTTAACATTTCTGGTTTCCCTAGTGATCTGTGGGCTCAAGGACCTCAGTGCTCTCAATAAAATAGGTTACAAGACTCAGCTTTCTATCTAGATAATGAGAAGCAGATATTCTTATGATCCAGACCTTATTTAAACCTTTAGATTTCTGTCCTTTGTAAGTTAATTGATAAGTTTTGTTGTGGTTTCTTTGTGTCATAAAACTGGTAGGAAGGGATTTGATACAAAGTAATTACATACATAATCCTTCATATCTTCCTTCCAAATATATTCTTTCTTTTTTAAAACAAAGGTACAGGATATCATATATATATATGATATGCTCATATAATGTTGAGCAAGGGCTCAACATTTCCAATAAGCCAAATTTTGAGAAAGGGTAACAACACATAATAATTCTCAGAATTATTCATCTTTGCCTAATATCATTAGGTCATTTAGGAAAAATGTCATACAGACATACAGTTTGTAACAATGTTTGCAGGGAAATGGAATATTCCATATATTATATATTGCATCATCTACAATTACAAACAATATGATTTTGAAAATAGCACATTAATCAAAATGAGATATGTCCTCTCTGGAGACTAATAATTGTTTTGTATAAAAGTCATCTGGTTTTGATGTTTTCTTAGAAAGTTTTTTCAACAATTTACAACCATCCTGGCCACAACAAGAAGCACTTGAGTGAAGGTAGTAAAGATCTGTGTTTGCAGTGCTATCCTAAATCCCATTTGGATTCCTGTAGCTCAGCTTTGCAGCAGAGGAAGGGGAGAAAGCCTATCCATTCCCCAAAGGACACAGACCAATAGCTTTGAAAGAGAAAAGAAGCCACTGGGTAAATTAGAAAACACAAATCCTATCATCAGGTTCATTTCATCTACCAAGGGCAACAAAACAAAAACAAAGCTAAGAACAGCAAACAACCACCTCCAATTTCTCCTTCCCATTATGGACTCTATTCCCCAACTTCTTGTTTTCCAACTTCTACCCGGCCCTTTGGAACCACTTATAACTCAGAACCAACATAAATCAAAACCCCACCCTTGCTTTGATGCAGAGGATCTGGCCACTTGGTTCCTATGAAAACAAAACTCTTAAACAATTACAAGTCTGCTCACCCCATGACCATGACATGCACATCATTTTCAAGAAATCACTAAAGAGAAATAGAAAAAAGAAAAGGAGTCAAAACTGTCTTCGTTCCAATTTTAAAACACAGAAGCAGTAAAGGAGAAATAAACTAGGAGAAATTAAAGGCACAGAGAAAGTAAAATAAAGAATATATCAGGCTAAAGTCATCAGATGCACATGAGTGAAACACAGCAGGTTTAGTGAACTAATGGTCAGGAGACTGGAAAGCTATTCTCTGATGCATCAATTATTATCCTTGACAATTCAGGTAATTAGTTTGGTTTTCCTTTTTGAATTTCATTTTCCATATTTGGCAGTTTTCTCATTTTCCTTTGGCCCTATGATCTACTTATATAAAAGAACTTAACTGAACTTTAATTAATAGATAGCAGCAAATGCATAATTATTAATGAAATTAATCTTATACATAAAAGGAAAAAATTGAGAATATATTTATTGAGCCTTAAAGCAGTTGTTGAATACAATTCAATAATTACTAACAATTAAGAAGCCTTTACTTTTAAAGGGTGATTTATAGCTTAGAAAAAAATCTTTCCTGTGTATTACTTCACTGAAGTTTTAAACTCCTCTTTAAAGCACTACAGAAAGCTGATTTACAACCCACATAAGAAAATTAACTTCATTAATTTATAGCCACAATTCATTTTCAACTGAAAAAACAGTTTTGCCCAGCATGAGCACCAACCTCTACTGTGACTTGGTTGAGATCTAATTTCTAAAAATAGTAAGCTTTAGAGCTGCCAAAAATGAAATTAAGCTTCAAAGGACAAGTGTGTAGTAGAAACAGTCAGAGGAGTAAATTGTATGTCAAGAAGGAAAGAGCAAAGCAGAAGACCTACGAAAGACTTAGACAATGGGCAAGATAGATAAGACAGCCAGTGGGCAATTTGGAAACATGTTTGAATGGAGCATAGATTTTCTCAGTAGCATCACAGTCTACACTGTAAACTCTTGAGACACACATTCTACCAAGACTCGAATATGCTTTGATTTGTACCACTAGCTAGACCTTTCCACTCTCAGGGAATATGCTCATTCCCCAGAAAGTTTTTTCTCTCATCTCCTTTGTATCATAGACCCACAATATGTTGGAACTAGTTCAGTATCACATCTTATCTTAGCTATGTAGCAACCTTTGTTCATTTGACTGTTAAAGATTAAGGTAGCAAGATGAGGAGTGCTTATTTAGACCAGACCTCTCCTTGTATGGAAGAGGCCATCTTGGTGGGACACCTTCCTGGTAAGTCGTATAGTAGAGACACTTATTGTAAATGAATATGCAATGTGATTACATTTCCCCCTCCTGCTGTCAACTTTTAGTGGTTTGGACCAGGCTACTGAAGCTGAAAAAAAGGGGTAAGCTTTTATTTGGTACAATATCCAGAATATTGGCTAATTTTATAAGTGGGAAAGGTGTTGGTCTAGTGTGTTCAATGGGAATATGATAGAACTGTGTGACTTACAATGTGTAAAGGTGGCCTTGGTGAAGAAATTATATTTAAGGAAATGGAAGTCCTAAAGTCATTGAAAAGGACCCAAGATTGAAACCACAAATTATCACAGGCTGGACAAATGAATGAGATGTTTTTATCCTAAAGTCTCTTGTGGGCTGCTCCACTCCTTCCTCAAGTTAAAATGCCAAAGAACTGGTAAAGGTTGGCAAATATATGTAGTTCTGTTGAAAGTTACACATAGGACGCAAACATCCCAAATAAAGCAAGTGACATTAGCACAATGTTTAAATGCTGGTTCCCAAGGCATAGTGGCATTTGACAAAGGAAACACTCTAAGGCATTGGTTCTGTAGTTGTTACAGCACATTCAATTGATGTCTAGGGAGGCTGTGTGGGGGCATAATAATTTGTGTGTCAACTGAAAATTAAAGTTTCTTTAAAATATACGATAAGACACCCCATTATCTCATTCTGAGTTCATTGCTTTAACAACAAAGTTAATGTCCACTAAAGTGACCATTGAAGCCATTTAGTATTAATAACTATAAACTAACAATAATCATAAAATAGAAAAAGAATAAAAATTTCCATTTCAGTATCAGAGACAGATGGTATCCTTATAGCAATTTAGAGTTTGCTAAATTACTTCTCCTCTGCTGGCTTAGCTAACATACTTCTGTTCGTGAGACTATGTGTTCCCTTTCACAGATAAATGTGACGGAGGAAAAATGACTTGCCAGAAGAACACAATTCATGTGTGTACATTCTTAAAGATTTATATAACTTATGTGCCTGCGTGCTTACCTGCAGGTATGCATGTATATCTTGGGCATGCCTGATGTCATCAGAGCTAGGAAGAAGACATTTGTTCTCTTGCTATGTGACTTATGGAGATCGGTAAGTCACCAAATGGGTGCTGAGTATTAAAACCAGTTCTTCTGCAAGAGATTTGTTTACCTGTTGAGCCAACTGTGCAGTCTCAACATATTTGTATATTTTCATAAGTAATATACCTGGCTAAAAATCTTTGCATGAACTCATGGTATTTTTATTATAAACTTAAAAGACTAAAAGGCTAAAATTCTGATTAAAAAATGAAGTTAGTATATGACTTCAAAAACTGGATTTAGATACAGAAAAATGGGTGACTTTTTTTTTTTAAAGAAAGCACATGGAAACCATATGTCTTCTGAGTACTATGAGGAAATACGTATGTTTTCCATCCTGGTCATCAATTCTTAACTATGAGCTTCTGAATATCTTTTGTATACACAGAAAGTTCAGTCTGAGGTTATGGATTGAGTCACGTTTCCCATCTCTAAATACAAATACTATATTCCCAACTCCCACATCTTTAGAATTTGTATCTGAAGATATAGCTTTTGAAGAGGTAACATAAATGATGCCCTCAGGGTACATTCCAATCCATTCTCACTGGTGGCCTTATGAGAAGAGGAATTTAGACATTCTCGTAGTAAAGAGCATGCAAGGACACAGTAAGCCAGTGAACAACTGTAAGCTACTAAGAGAAACCTCTTAAGTCACTCAAGTTAACAACATGAACTAGGGACCTATACCCTACTGAACTATGAGAAAGCAAATATCTGCTGTTTAAATCACTAAAACCATGCTACTTTACTGTTGCTTTTAGCAAACAACAGACCCAGAACTGGATCTTGATAAATTGCTCTAACAGATGGTTTGAAGCTTACAAGAAATGGGCTGGGGGATTAGTGGGTATAGTACTTTTCAAGCACATACAAAGCCCCAGGTTCAATCCTCAACATGCCATAAACTATGTGTAGTGGTATAAAGCTATAATCCAAACACTCCAGTAGTGAATGCAGGAATAGGTGAAGCTGAAGGTCACTTTAACTATGGAGTGAGTTTGGGGTCAGCCTAGGCTATACATTACCATGTTTGAACAAGAACAAGAACAACAACAACAATAAATAAATAAACAACAAACAGTGATAGTCTTGGATAACTTGAATTACCTGCTATGGAAATAGTTCAAATATCTAACATGCAGTAACTATTCCTCCTCTGACTCCAGTTCTATGAAGCAAAGTACAGGATTATTATTAATTATCCAGTAAAGAAACTGAGGCAGAGAGTGGCAAATTAACATGCCCATATAGCCTAGCTAATGAATCCTGAGTTAGCAATAAAATTGTAAATATTCATTAATAAGTATTCACTAACATTAATATAATATTATTGAACTTTATAAAGTGAATATTAATTTTCAAACTGCTCATGAGTAGATCTAAGTGCTGAGAATGGTTATACAATAATTCATGGATAAATATGATATTTACATGTTACTAATGTTTAGGCAAGAATCACAAAACACACTGCACAGGTCACATACAGGCAAAATTAAATATATGTATATATTTATGTAATATATATTCAATACATTTTTGAGTAACTGTGGGTTAAATCTACATATATGGGACACATGAATAAACGCAATTGAGTAGAATCTCTTATGTAAAATTGTAGTAATTTCCAATGGTACATTATATTTTCCGTAAACTCTTGTTTCATGCCAAATTCTACCAGATAAGTAAATAGTAAACCATCATGTGTTGCACTATAATGTCATCTATTTTCGTATTCTTTACATTTCTATAGTGATAAACTACCATTTTTTCATTGATGCAGTCTCAGTATAAAAATAAACCATTTGGGAAGAACATATCTACACACACACACACACACACACACACACACACACAATTAGGCAAGAAGTGTTTTTTCAAAAACACTTGCTATCTCAAGTATCAGAAACAAAGAGTAAATTTCAACTCTGTGTGTTTTGGTTAAGGGCATTTTTGAGTGAATTATTTTACCAATTCCCAGTTGGTTTTGTAAAGAATTCTGGGGACCAATTTTTAAATGGAACATCTTGAACAAATTACAGCAAAGGAAAATTTGAGGCCTTGATAATTTAAGTGTTATTTTTACTACTAATGTGAATTCAACCCTAGCAAATTAAAACAGGAAGAATTAATTGGATATGCAAATGAGATTATTCAGTATATAAATCTAATTACATACCAATTTGCTTTAACAGCATGAAAAAAGAATAAATTGTTCTATGTAAATTGATTGTCTTAAATAACCACCTGTATCCCAACAAGAAAAATAAATGATCTTAGAAAAGCTATGTTGTAAGTGAAGACGACTTAAGTTAACAACATTAATGGTCTTCACAGGTCTTGCCACAGGAACTGCTTTAAAATGAAATTTACATAGACTTGGTGTACAGTAAGGTATTTTTCAGGTTTCTAGAGCATAAGGGAATAAAATTAGAAGTTAGTTTTCTCCCAAGAATACAATAGATTGGTAAGATATGTTGAACTCTCAAACACAAAATGATTTCCTTCTGACTAGGCTTGAAGTCTGAGCAATTTTCATGTCTGAAAAATAAGAAAGGGAAATGAAAGAAGTGCGCCAGCCTTTGTTAATTTTGCTGTGGCCCTCGAATCTCCTTAATCAAATGCTTTCAGTACAATGAAGCGGCCCCTATTTACACCCCCTTTTGAAATTATTTTTCTTTCCACTTACATTAGAAAAATGGGCTTTGAATACCTAAGAGGGAAAGAAGGCATTAATGTATGAAGCCTGTGCCTTGGGAACAAGCAGGCTGATATGAGGTGTTTGCAAAATACATCAGAAGAGATTAGTGACTTTCCTTGACTCAGATAAAGTCATTGTGTTTACTTTTGCTGCACCAACATACAGTGCAGAATCAACTTTCAGCCAAAACAAATCTTCCCCTTATGGATTCATCACTAAATTGTGTCTGCTTCTAAAGACTCTAAGAAAGATAACTCAAATTATCAAATATCCTTGCGCCTGTGGCTTGTCTGTACACAAACCATGGATCATAGAGTGAGCCAAATTTGAGGCCTCATTTAATTTTTCTAAGATCCTGACCTCTTAGGTTAGCAAGGGGTATTTTGTAGAAGAGGATAAACAAAAGGATGCAAAAGTGTTGAATGCATGAGGACAGACAGATTTAGCCCATGATCCATGCAATCTTTCTTTCCCCTTGAGCTTACTTCAAGAGTTTAAGAAAATAGTTAATAATTTGAAAGCATTAGAAAATTGTGTCTATGCAGCTTGAAATAATGATAACCTTGATCCAGACAAAAATTTCTTCTATCTTTTTCTGAGAAACAGTGTTGCTGGACTACTTTTCAATCTCCAGGGAATAAATCAACAATGACAGCTGGCATTGTTGAGAGCATCTTCGACAGAGTTCCTTTCTTGGGGAGATCATTAGAATTTACCTTTAGGGTTGTGTTTTAACCTGTTCTCTCCTTTGCAGGAAGGAGCAGATGCCTGAGTATGGGATACAAGAACAGATGCTCTGGCTGTATGCTGTGATCTCAGGCTATTGTACTGATCAGGCTATTGTACTGACAAACATCAAAGTCCTTGACAGTATCTTGGGATGCATATAATAACTATATAGAACATTGTGTTCTTCATCTGACTAAATGTGGAGGCACTATTGTGGTTCAAATAGCAAGAGAAAATAGTTTTATGTAAAGTGAAGGGATGTGAATGAAAGGGGGAAAGTACTCTGGGCGAAGATCCCCAAACTATAGTGTATACTCTGACATCTTCATAAAGAATGCATGTGACCTCAGACACAGATTGCTGAGGCCTTGTTAAAAGGGAAGCTAAACAGCCGTGTGGCCTCGCTCTACTTTTTGTACAGTAGCTCCTGACATATAAAGCACAATGGAAACAGTCTTTTTCATTTACTTCCCAGCTCTCAGCACTGCCTGAAATGATTTTATTGATCTGTTTTCTTGTTTACTGTCTGTCTTCTGTAGCTGACAGGAAAGTAAGCATGCATTGCTGTGATTGTGATACTTTCTAATGCCATTTGCCATTCTAGGAGCTCGAGAAATATTCAGAAGGTAGAAATTCAGAAGGTAGGCACATGTGCAAATTGGACTGAAGAACATGGTTTTACCACAGCTTCCTAGGTGCAGAAGACTATGATGTTGGTTGGAAGGGGGGAGGAGATTAGTAGATGATGACACACAGGGCTCTATGGAGAAGATAGCGCTCGTTCTGTATTGCTGAAACCTTTCCTTATGATAGGTGTTATTTTCAACTGATTAGAGAGATAATACAATTCAAATATATAGCTGCTCCACGAGCTACATCTACTGCTTCTGCCAATAATCAGTGGGTGATACAGAGACTGAGAGATGTGAGGTCACTACCCAATCACACAGTCCACCTGACAGCCCATTTCAAACTATGCTCAAAGACACAAGAACACATGACCAAGTACGTTTATGTAAGCACAGATGAAGTTACAGCAAATGGACTTGGATGAAGAATGAGCAGGAGGAACAAAAAAGAAGAGAAAACTCATTTTTACTTATTTTGTGTAGAAATAAAGATATGTGGGTATGCTGAGGGGATAAGAAAAGTTGGGAAGAAGATATACTAAGTATAGAAATGCCACATATCATATTTGGCCATAATATGAAGAAACAAAATGTATACTCATAGATGTTTCCACATGCACATACACATACAAAAATATGTACAGGTGAGACAGCTTGGCACGGAAGGGCTGGAATATATTTTATACAATCTATGTGCTTCATTTGAAGAATGAACATTTCCTCACTTCCCAAGCTCTCATGCAATATTTTGAGATGCACCAAGTTAAGGTGTGAGAAAAAATATAGATATAATTAAATATATTATTCAACATAATAAAAATACCGCTTGCATTCTGACTGGCTTTAAAATTCCCATCTGCCGATATAGGCTATGGTAAAATCTGAGATTCTAAAGACATTTCCTTGCTGCAATTTTACAAGTCCTGGAAACCCAATAAAGAACAAATTTTAAGATAATCACCTCCAGAAAACCATAACGAATTGTCATTAATTGTGGTACAAAGCTTTGCTGGTATGACAAGCTGTTTAAAGTAAGTATAAGTAACTATGATTGTGGACTAGGGTCACACTGAAGTTGGTGCACAAGCAAAGCATCTGAAAGAAAATGCATTAATCAATCCTAATAGCCAGATTGACAGTGCTGGGAATATTGGACACAAAAGTGATGAATTTGCTCTTCCTCAGAGAGATTATTTACACTCATTTGACTTTGTTGGGTTTGTTTGATGGTACAATTGACTATAGTTAACAAAACAAAACAAAGGAAAATAACAAGAAAACCACTTGAGGTTTAAATGCAAAGGTTGAATTTTGGAGAAGTGAAGTGGTGAAAATGGGACCAATCTTATTTTCTAGGTAGCATTAACAGAACAAAGAAAGATCATTTCATATCTATTTAAAGACAAATTCAATAAAGATTTAAATATATGTCTTACTCAAAATAACTATCATCATAATGTAATGATTTGGCAGTGGCTGAGTTCAAGGTAATACTTAATTTCTTATGTTACTAAAATTTTGATGCACTTAAAAAACATTGAAATTGTGCATCATATTAGTTCTTAGGTTCTGACTAATGCACTGAGTTTCAGTGAGCACAATGGCTCCATCTTCACTGTCAGCCAAAACAGAACTGAGAAATCAAAGAATGTCTTCATGAGCATCCTCCAATTTCTCTCTCACCCTGTTAATCATCTTCATTCTCTTATCCTCATATTCCTGTCCAGGATTCTAATGTTGCCCCCATCTCAGCAAACAGGGAGCATGATAAATGTGACACATTTAACAAGTAGCATTGATGAGGACACAGGACCTGAGAAATAGCAGCCTTGTTAGAAAGTTATAAAAATCAATCAGTCCTAAAGTAATTGTCCATGAGAGTTGAGAAGTTTGATATTAATAACTGAATAGCAATACTAGTATTTTCAATTGAACATTTCTTTAGTGCTTTTATATATGCATGCAAAATAGGGTAGGTAAATATGGATAAACATATATGCAGCTATGTGAGATAGCTGTATATGTATATATGGCATGTATTTGTGAGAGATCATGCACATGTGGGATATGTAAATAAGATGAATCTATATACACATCTGTGATACTGCTACTATTACAGAAGTTTGCCCTGGACAATGAGGACCTATTCCTGGGTTCAGCAAACTCTACTACATTTATTACTCAGTTTTGTGCATGTTGCCACTGAATATGGAACATTATTAATGTTTCCTTTGCTAGCAGCAGATTAACTACTCATTTTTATAATATATTTTCCTCTCCTTATCCTCATTGTTTAACTAAAAATATCACTTCCTAATTATCTAATTCTTATTGCACACACTTCTATACAGAAATTATATATATTTTTTATGATACAGCATTATTTTTCCAAAGCTAAACCAGGAATAGCTTTCAGTATTTCTGAAAATAGACAATTCCATATGCTAAAAAGTGCCACATTGTAAGTACAGTTTTTGATCTGCTGTTTGGACAAGGCTCTTCCTGTGTGATGTGTTAATGTTTTCTTTTGTTACTCCATTTAAACTCTTCAACTTGCCAAGTGTTTGCCATCATGCATGGATTTCCCACTACTGACAGGTGAGAGTTTAGAAAGCTCACATGCGAAGAAAAGTAATGTCAGACTTTCTCTTGCTCATTTGTAATCTTTTAGCCCCTAGCTACAACCCCTCTAAGTCAGACAAAAAAAACAGATTTTGTTTTACATATAAATGTTGATGATTTTTACTGTGAGTGTTTTTGGTTCACTGAATTCAATTAACTAAATTCTTTAAAAACCAAGTGTGTATTATGTGTCTTTTTTTTTTTGACAGTTCTAGCTCTAGCTAGGGGTGTGGGGGTGGAAATCAGATAGCTTAGTGTTTCCTTAAGCTATTATAAAAAATATGTCCAAACAAGCAGACTATTCAATCAAGCACTCAATCATTCCACTTTATCTGCACAAAGCCTGATAAGTACTGAAGTTTTTCTTTTCATTTTTTCCACCTTGTATAGAAATCTCAGCAGCAACGAACTCACCACTTAACCAAACAAGAGTGCCGTAAGCTTCTCTATTCGTGCCTTTAAGAAAAAGTAAAATCCACCCTTTCCATTCATTTATTCATCCATCTATCCGAGCATCCATGCACTCATTCAGTAAACACTGAGTAATGAATTCTCACCTCCAGCAACTATTTTCAGTGAAGAAAACAAAGATTCCTATTCCCAGAAAGCTTACAAACAAATGTGACAAAGGAGCGAAATGTGTGATGTGCTATCATTTCATCAAACACTGGTTAAAAAAAGAAGAAAGAGGGGACAGGATTAGAGAATCTGTGACTGTGGAGGAAGATATTGCAAAAGGAAGCAAATTGCAGCACAGCTGAAGGAAGCCTGGAGGAGACCACAGTGGCCACAAACTGAGTCAAGGAATGAATAAATAGGAGCAGAAAGAATAGTACTTCAACAGCCACAGTACAGGCACAAGTCTTTTTTTAATTTATAGGTTGGAGCAGGTAACAAGTGAGCCTTTGATAGCGTAAGACACAGTGGGTTGGGAATGGAAAGGAAATGAATATCAGCTTAGATCTTAGTGAATGAAGCATTAAAGCAAGTTTTAAATAGGGGGGAATAGCATTATTATTCTTTTTAAATTTAATTTTTAATTTTCTGTTTATGTGAATGGGCATTCTGATTGCATTTAAATATATTCTCCCCTTCCATGCTTTATGCCCAAGGAGGACCGAAAAGTATAGCAGATTCTCTGGTTATGGAGAGTTGTGGGCTACTATGTGGTGAAAACCAAGTCTTCTGGAAGAGCTGCCAGTGCCTTTGAATGTTGAAAACATAGTGTCATTCAACACTGATAGCAATGCTATATGCAATACAATAAGGAAAGAATGATAGGGCCTGTATGACTAAGGACATAGTGGTACATACACATGGGACTGTGCTTAATTTTGTCATTGTCCATAGGGGTCATTCTGAAAGCAGAAGATACAATAACTGAAATGGTACAGAGGCATAAAGAAAAATAATATTGCATGGAATCACCTGTATTCAGAATACTGAAGGGAAAAATGCATCCAGAGGCAAAGGACAAAACAGTGGAGGGTAGGTTGATGAACTGATAGACTACAGTAATGGGTTTTCATTTAGCGTTTTAATATGTGACTAGAACTTGTGTTTTTGTCCTTCTTCCTTTTGCCCTTACCTCCCTCCTGCTCATCCCCCTTCTCTCCCCATTCCTCCCCTTCCCTACCTTCCACTGCCATGCCACATGTATTCTATTGCCCTCTTTTTCTCTATCCCCTCCTTTGAAAATCTCATTCTTTCCCCTTCTGATCCCCTTTCTACTAAATGAAAAGACTTTGGTGCTCCAGCTGTGCTAGGGGCAGAGGAGAGTCAGAATCACGAATATTGTGGATCAAGCTGATGGAGCAGAACGTGTGGGGCTAGCAAAACGGTGCCTGTCTGCGATCAAAGTACCCAATGAACCTTGAGAGGTTTTAAGTGTACACTGTGACAGGAATCAGAAGCCAAAGAAGAATGAGTGCCAATGTAGAAGGGACTGGAAATCTTTTTCCAGTATGCTAAAAGTCATTTGAGGCAAGGAGAAACAGCTGTTAGTATCTGTTTTTTGTTTGTTTGTTTGTTTGTTTGGGATTTTTTTTTAGCATCTGTTTTAATGTGATAATATTTGTGTCCTGAACTTTGCAATTTATATATGTATTTTACTAAAGACCTATAATATACCTACCTACAGGAATATTTTATAGACCAATGATTTAGAAATTTGCCCAAGGTCAGAAAGCTTAAAAGTACAATGGATTTTGATTATAGGTACTATCTACTTCCACATGTAGCTGAAGTCACAATAACTGTTGGAGGAAAAATTGGTTCAAGAAACTTCTGCAAGTGGGGACTAGACATTTAGTGAAAGAATCATTTAGTTGGTGAGAGACAAGTGAGTGGAGTGGAGTGATAGGTCTAGTGGTGAGCAGCTGTTAGAAAGGTAATCAGACCTATACCTGGGGAGACTTGGGTCAGTCATATAAGCAAGCTGATGGCCAAAAATCAGTTATTTATTTGTATGAGGTACTCAAACAGGCTGGCAGTAACTAGGAGGACCTTCCAATAAAGGCAGTCTTGATGCTCAGGGGTATTTCCTGTTGAGAGAAGGACAAAGTCTAGGACCATACTATGGTGTTCTGGCATCGCAGGATATGAATCTTATTTTAGAATTAAAATTAAACCAAAGGAGGATACCACCTCATTGAAAGCTTTTTAAACTCTGATCTCTCAGACACTGAGCCACCAACCAGATAGCATACACCAGCTGATATGAGACCCCTGACACATATATAGCAGAGGACTGCCTGGTGTGGACCCAGTGAGAGAAGATGTACCTAATCTTTTGAGAGACTTGAGACCTCAGGGAGTAGGAAGGTCTGGTGGGATGGAGGTGGGGGGGGTTGGGGACATCCTCTTGGAAATGCAGTAGGAGATATGGAATGAGGAAGAGTCAGAGGGCAGACTGGGAGGAAGGTTACAACTAAACTGTAAAAGAAAGATTAAAGAATAATTTTTAAAAAGAAAGTAGACTCTGTCTTCCCTCTCTGCACGTGGTCATGGCCGTCCTCTACTTCTCTTCTACTTCTCTCTGCCTTTCTCTGCCTCCACTACCCTCTTAACTGCCCTCCTCATGCCCTGAATAAACTCTATTCTATGCTTAAAAAAAAGAAAGAAAGTAGAAATTACATAGTTTATTTCCAAATGATAAATATATGATGTAGATTGATGGTGGAGGGAGATTTGTTGATGATACTCAGCTGAAGAACTATTAGCAAATGATAGTTGCTTGGTATGGGTTGTAGCTACTGGTAGAGTGTCTGTGTACACAGAAGCACTAGTGGACTCTATACTACCTATTATATATATATATAACATTTATTATATTATATAAATTATATTACATTATATTATATGGTGTGAGAGGGACACTTGTTGAGCAGGGCAGTATGATAGGAAGAGGGGAAATAGATAAGTATATGATAAAGATACATTGAATATATGTATTAAACTCTCAAGAAAGTAATACTTCTTTAATGATAGATGTGTGTATGTATATATGTATGTAGGGATATATGTATGTAAGGATGTATGCATGTAGGTATAGGAGTACTGCTATGTCTAAAACAACTGTGTATAAGATAATACTGCTTTGTTCTTTAGAAGCATGTGCATTCAAATAAAATGGAAATAGAGTCCATAAAATCTGATGCTTTAAAAAAGCCTATGTCTGTGATTCTGCTAGTATTTATAAGCTCGTTTGGATTCTATTGTTGATAGGAAAGGAGGGAGTAGTTATAATGCAATAAACAGATGTGAGTTTAGTTGGGGAGATTACATATTGCCCAATAACAAAATGCATTAAAGACTTTCTGTTTCTAATTCCTCTCAGGTTACCTCAGATAATGTGAGGATAAGCAATCTCTTTTATTTTATTTCAATCTCTACAAGGCTGTACTTCTGTAACATGGCTGAGCAGTCCTTAAGGGTTTAAACATTTTTGTCTTCAAAGTCTAATATTAATATACATGTTATATTGCACAGGAAAAGAGAGGATGGAGCAGAGAGGATGGAATATATCCCAATGCCTCAAAAGCACACAGATATAGATGGACATACTTGTCACTCTTCTCCTGATGAGAACTGACAGCTCCTGTCAAGATTCCAGACTTAGGAAAGCTCTGAACATGGCAGAAGTCGAATGAGGAAGGAGTAGAGCTACTGTGGAATGATACCTTCACATAACAAGTCCTTCTGTTATGGACATAGACCATGCCTGTGGGAGTTTTCAAAATTAATTACAGGACAGAGTGGGAAGAGAACTAGGACCTGGTTATTTCATTGTGAAGGATGCAATATACATGGTGCAAACATATTCCATGTATTTATGAATATATATATATAGCATATCTTTTTCATTTAATTAAATATTTTTTCAAAATTACATGAAAATGAAACATTAGAAAAAAATGTAACAGATGGAAAAATTACCAAAATACTTTGATATCTAAATTAGAATTTTGTCTTAGTTTACTTTACCATGTTAGAACAGTAAGAGAGGGAGTTAATTTACAAGGAGCATAATTTACATATTATAGAACAGAAGAATGGGGTATTCAAGGTCCTATATGCAAGGGCCTTCTAGCTCTGTCAGTCAGTGTCAGGAAGAAGAAAGATGGGAAGGAGAACATGTTCGACACATAGTCATAGGCTACAGAAAGGAGTAGATAAACTAGTCCTACTCTGATAACTAAACTCATTCCTATCATAATGAAGGAGTCTGTTCACAAGAGCAGAGCACAAACATATCAGTCAAATCTTAAAAGAGTCTTCTCAACCATTAGGCTTTCAATTACCACCTATGAAGTTTGGAAGATTTTTCTGAACACAACACATACTGTCCTGTCCTTCCTCTTATCCTTCTCTTCTTCCTGTTCTCGTTCTAGTTCGCCTCCTTCTCCTACTCGTTCTTCTTTTACTTTTATGTTTCTTCAAAAATTTTCAGATTGATCCAATACATTTAGCAAGCTGATTTTCAAGGGGATGTGGAAACGATGAAATGTGAAGTTACTCTGGGTGAAAGAATTGAGGGTTTATAGACAGTGAATGGGTTTTGTTTTAAACACTATAAGGCTACCAGAAAAATGAAACAAGTGAAGGAAAAATCAGCAGTCCCCGGATAGGCCATGGAGCTGTGTCTTGCAGACCCATATGTACTCATTGCCAAATTCAATTTCTTCAGTAATTTAATGATAAATGTCATCCCTTTTTCTTTAAGAAAAATCTCAATCCAGATTCTGAATGTTTTATTATCTTTTAAGTGTATCAATATTTTTACCTGCATGTATATCTGTATGCCATGTTTGTGCCTGATACCAGCGGAGGCCAGAAGAAGGCAATCAGGTC
Source organism: Apodemus sylvaticus (assembly GCF_947179515.1). Classification (NCBI taxonomy): domain Eukaryota; kingdom Metazoa; phylum Chordata; class Mammalia; order Rodentia; family Muridae; genus Apodemus; species Apodemus sylvaticus. Next base: position 137,702,101 of record NC_067473.1, on the reverse strand, counting down.
CCTTAGAACAGGATTTAGCAGATGGCGATAAGTCACCATAATGTCACTCTGGATTAAACTTGTGTCTGCAAGAGCATCCTGGGTTCTTAACCTCTGAGTCACCTCTGCATTCCTCAAATTCTGAATCTTCCAAAATGTATTTTATAAGGTTAATGAGTATAATTACTCATAGATCAAGATGTCTACTTCTAAAAGCATCCTACACAAAGTTAGCACTGAAGGCATTCTGAGACAAAGAGTATTAATATTTTTAAGAAAGTGATTTTAAAGAATACAGTTCTCCAGCATTGAGCCTTCAAGCAGTGTTTGCATTACTGACTAGTTCTGTGGAGAGTCATCAAAGGGAATATGCTACCAAGTGAATGATAATACATTGATACATAGAGGCTAATACATTTTTCATTTAACTACTGAGTGGAAGCTAATACATTTGTGTAGTGAAACTAATACATTTTTCATTACTTAAATGCATACTAGATGGTTGCAGAGCTACTAATGAATTTGCATGAGACCCTCCAAAGAACTCAGAAACAATTTAAATCATTTCCCAACCACTGTGTTCATCTGCTCATGAAAAATAATGATTACATGGGGGTAGGATGTCATTCGCAGGAGTAGACAAGCATTATTTTACCTACAATATCAATGAAATCAAAGGAAATGGGACTGAGAAGAAAAAAAATCATGTTTCTACTATATTACTTAATTCTGAGTATTCTATTTTCTCAGGTCATTACTGGCAAGTGAAAAGACCAATCTTTTTTCCCCCTCTTCTTCTTTTTCATGGTGCAGAGGTTAAATTTTGAGGTCCAGAGCAAAGACCCAGTGACTTTCTGAATTAAACCAATATTAGCAATGTTATGAACACAACACTATTTTCTTTTTTTAAGTGGGATATTTCATTTATTTACATTTCAAATGTTATCACCTTTCCCAATTTCCCCCTCCAAGAAACACCCTGTCCCATCCCCCCTCCTCCTAATTCTAAGAGGGTGTGCTCCTCCCCACCCTTGCATTCCCCTACTCTGGGGCATTGATTCTTCACAGGTCCAAGGGCCTGTTTTCCCATTGACGCCCAACAAGTCCATCCTCTGCCACATATTAAGGCTGGAGCCATGGGTCCCTCCATGTGTACTCCTTAAATGGTAATTTAGTCTCTGGGAACTCTGTTTGGTTGATACTGTTGTTCTTCCTATGGGGTTGCAAACACCTTCAGCTCTTCAGGTCCTTTCTCTAACTCTTTCATTGGAGACCCCATGATCAGTTCAGTGGTTGGCTGTGAGAATCTGCCCCTGTATATGTCAGCCTCTGGCAAAGCCTCTCGGAGGACAGCTATATCAGGTTCCGGTCAGCATGTACTTCTTGGCATCTTCAATAGTATATGCATTTGGTAACTGCATATGGGATGGGTCCCCAGGTGGGGCAGTCTCTGGACAGCCTTTCCTTCAGTCTCTGCTCCACACTTTGTCTCCATATTTGCTCCCATGAATATTTTGTTACTCCATCTAAGAAAGAATGAAGCACTCACACTTTTGTTTTTCTTCTTCTTGGTCTGTGAATTGTATTTTTGGGTATTCTGAGGTTTTAGACTCCCATTTATATCCATTTATCAGTGAGTACATACTATGTGTGTTCTTTTGTGATTTGGTTACCTTAGTCAGGATGCTATTTTCTAGTTCCATCCATTTGCCTAAGAATTTCATGAATTCATTGTTTTTAATAGCTGAGTAGTACTCCATTGTTTAAATATACCACATTTTCTGTATCCATTCCTCTGTTGAGGGACATCTGGGTTCTTTTCAGCTTCTGGCTATTATAAATAAGGTTGCTATGAACAGTATTTTCTTAGTCTGTTACAGGCTACAGACCTTGGTGACTACATCACTAATCTATCTGTTTTTATAGTTACATTATTATCATGAATAAATTTAATATAAAAAGGACATTAAAATACTTTTAGTCTAGTGAAATAATACATACCATTTCAACAATCTACTTAACTCCTAACATCAAATTGGATCATTTTTGTAACAGAGAGAAATCAATGTGTTTATGGGCTGAATATTCACTGAGCTGAAATCCTCAAAGCTAATTAATGTAGTGGCTAGTGTCTGTATTATATATGCATAGATACACAACTTGGAATTGTATCACTAAACATAACTTATGAGATATAATAAAGAACTCTATAGGAGATAATCTATGAAGCAAATTGACTGGAGGAGCTGATGTCTCATGAGCATGCAAAGATAGTGATTGCTTATTTTATACTCTTCCTTCTGGAGAGGGGCAGGCCACTAGTAACTGGCTTCTATGTGAACAATACTAGGGATCTCTATTTTGGAACTAGTCTTGTTGGATGACTTAGAATGCTTCTAAAGATGGACCTCTAAGCTTCAATGGCTAATGATTTCAGTATCATAAAACATTCTTTGGATAATAAACATGATAACTAAAGAAAAAGCTTTTTTTATTTAACCAGATTATTTACATCTTAAACCAAACATATTCACTCATTACAATACTTTAGACATTATCAACAGTTACTACTTAATATTTAGAATGGCATAGCTTTGTGGTTGTATTTGTAATTTTAAAGATTCTGGTTTTGGAAGTATTATCAGAGAAACCTTGAGCTGGATGATTTACTCTACTTCAGTTACCTGAAACAAAACCACTGATAATCTCTAGTATCTGTGATATAAGAAGAACTATTAAGTGTAGAGATCTTTAAACCAGGTTAGCATATACTTAGTTCTATAGAATTACTAGATTTGGTTCTGTGATATGACTCGACAGGTAAGGGTGCTTGCTTCCAACTCTGATGAACTGAGTTCAAGCCCAGAAATCACATGGTATAAAGATACAATCAACCTCTTCATGTTCACCTAAACTTTCACATATGCATCATGGTGCATGATGGCTACAAACATACACACCTATCCATACTAGTACTCTTACTACAAGGTTTGATTCCACTGGGAACTGTAAGTTCCATGACTTGAATTTCTGTGTTCTTATGGAACTGTTTATCTTCATTTACCGTTGATGTGTCTTTGTCTTCACGATGAGCTACATCCTGCTATGAGCTACATAGCAAATATGCTATGGCCTTATTTAACTTTAATTTCCATTTTAAATCTCCACTCTTCAAAGGCATTAATAGGCTGGCCCGGGATTTAAGTTTTTAGGAGATACACTTCAACCTCATGGAAGCTGACTTTAGATAATTTGCATTAGCCACTATTTCATACAATCACTTGAAACTAAACTGTTTTTGAATGTATACAGTAGCCACAATTTTACTCTAATGCTAACACTTAGTTGTGAGAGTGAAGACCTAGTCAGGGGATAAAATCTTTTGCCTGGCTAGAGATCTAATAATCTGTGTGGAGTGGTTGGGTCACTTGTGTATGTAACCACTCCTAGGAAGGCAGGTTCATTTTAAACCATGCTAAAGAGATAAGTGGAATAACTAGTTCTTTAATGAGACACAGTATATTTTTTTCTTCTCTGTCTCTATGGCAGTAGCTCTGTAGTATAAGCCTGTCCATATTTCTGAATTATGTAGAAAACATAATTTTCTTTTTCTTCCCCTTTCTTTCTCTTTTCTAGCATTGTTTCCTGAACAACGTGCTTTCCTGCCAACATCCCGCACTATCTTATTCCTTCTCTGCCTTCTCTAAAGCCTCTCTTCCAGCCCTCTGACTGCTTACTGACAATGCGTCTGACCTCCATGTCGGCTACATGCTTTTCTATAGCTCTTTTTCATGGACTTCCTGTGGAAAGCTTGTAGAGCTTTCAGCTTGCTTGCCTATGGAGTTTTCATTTGGAAAATCAAATAAAATTGTTCTTGACATTCTCTTAGAATCTATTCTTTATATTTTATTTAGACTAAGGACACCAAGAAAGGATCTCAGTTTCCCCTGTTTTATGGTCATTTTAATGTATGAGTCATAGTGGGGAAAACATTTTTTTAAAGAATATTATCTCACAGGTTTTCTTTTTTAAGATAAGTCATGTCCTTTACTTTAAAAATCTATATCTATAATTTTTATAATCTAGAGGTGGGAAAATTTTTTGATGATATATGAAATTTTAGCTAATGTCCAGTTATGACCTCAAGATCAGGATTCTATTTGAAATGTACCTACCAATGTCTCCAAATCAGGCACAAAAACGTAGGGTATTTAACTGATTTCTGATGATTCAGATACGAGTTCTTTCCAAATTGGGAGCAGAGAGAGCTTTATTCTCATTTCACTGACACTGATAAAGGCAAGGAGGGAAAAATCCACTTTATCACTGTCTAGTGATGGCAATCAGAGAAAATTTGGAAATCCTCTCAATAGTCACTTAGACTGACACCCAGGTACATCAGAAATCTATTATACCATTTCCTGGATGAAAAAACTCTCATGGATCAAAGCTTTTAGAGATTTTATTTTATACTGAAGTTCTGAGCAAAGTTGGTCTCCCAGGACATTTTTTAAATGTTCTCTATCCAATTTCCCCAAAATCTCATGAGTACACTTTCCTCTTCTTACACCATTTTCCTAATGACTAAGTGCCTACTATCCAGAACTTCATAATGCCTTCTCTGTGGCAAAATTCCTACTTTTCAGGATATTACCTCAGATCACATAGGATCAATTCATTTTTGCTGAAATAGTCAACGACCAAATCCATCATCCTACTAAAGCCATCTTGATGTCATCTGTTTTATAAAGGAAAGGCTGGAGGGAGGATGGCACAAACTACTCATGGAACAATAGCTTATGACTTCCAAGGTATTCATGAGGCAATGAAACACTTCAGTACAGAGGGACTTTCAGCCACCTCTCAAATGACCAAATGACACCATAAGCTAATCCCTTGTGGATATAAGCAGAAAAGGTCAGTTTCAAGATAACTCTGTGTGTGTGTGTGTGTGTGTGTGTGTGTGTGTAAAAATTAAATTAATATCATTGATTAATAGTAGCACAATGTTAGATATTATAACAATTATAAGCTTCTTAATGAATTAATTTAAGCAAATAAGTTCTGATATGATTTTGAAAAGAAATATAAGTAAAATACATGGGAACTAAGAGCAATGTTGCTCAGACAGGGCAAAGATTTTGTGGTAAAGAATCTACTGCTACTTTGTGGTCAGTAGACTAAGTAGGATTAAGTATATTTAAGAGAATGTGACAGTTTAATATGATGGCATCCCAAAATAAATGTAATTGATATAGAAGAATTCATGGAATAGAAGTATTAACTATTAACTTAATATACCTCTCAACTTAATACAGAACATATTTTTAATAACTTCTCATTTTCTGTATCTTTGTGTGCATGATGTACATATATGTGCATGCTTGTGGACACGTGTGTGTTTGTGTATGTGTGTTTGTGTGTGTCTCTCTGTGTGTATGCATATTTGTACTGTTATATGTGGAGGCCCAAGGTTGATGTCTAGAATCATTCTTGCTTGTTACTCCACCTTATTGATGGCCACAAAGTTTCGAAAGAAAACTCAGAGCTCAATGATATGACTGTTCTTGTTAGCTAGCTTGGTCTGGGGGTCCTCCATCTCTACATTCTGAGGCTGGAATCAAAGGTGGGCTATCCCACCCAACTTGACCTTTCCATGGGTTCTGGAGATCTGAACCCTGTTTCTCATACCACAAGTGCTTTAATCATGAATCCATCTCCCCAGCCTTACATAGCATGTTTTAAAGTGACTGACTACATGTAAGTGGTATGAAAAGAATCAAATTCCCTACATGGACAAAATATTCTGAGTCATTATCTTGATGGTAAGCTGTATAACTCATCTCTAGCTGCTTTTATGTGGCTTTAAATCCCTTCAAACTAACAACCTAAGTCAAACTGGGATGGGCATATCACACTACCTCCATAGCATACCCAGACCAATGGGATGAATTATGTCAAATATTATCAGTAGATAAAGGAGGGAATGAGACCCAAAGGCAAAAAGATTATGAACAGAATAAGTAATAGGATTATAATAGGTCACACATATATACTACTATGTATCACATATAAAATATAAGAAGTGCTGTCTAGATGTAGAAGGTTAGACACTCTTTCTTGGTGGCAACGACTTTTGTATTTCTAGAATCGAGTACTGGTGATCCAAAATGAAATAAACATGGATTCTAAGTTAAATAAAAAAGAAATAAGTTCCTAAGTTCTAAGTTAAATAATACAGGAACTCACATTTTTATTAGCTAAATATTATATCAAAATTTCTAGGATTAATGGTTTATCCATTTATCAATTATGTGATAACTACTTCTCAAAGTCAGGCCAATCATTTACTCTTGTATCATGACTTTCTTTCTAAATATATAACAAGGTTTATTTGGTCCATTTACTTCTAGGAAGAAAGAAGATTGTGGGATTTTTAAAATATGAGGCACAAAGCACTGTCCTAAGGAAAAAGTTTTAGAGGTTCATTTATTTGAAACTACGAATTTCTTCTCTTCAAAAGACTACATATTAAGAGTAGAATAAGACCAAGAATAAAGTAAGACGAGATAGAATTGGCTAAATTTAATATACATAGTATATAAAATCCTCAATTAAGGGGACTATAACCTTACTGAAATGAGATGTGGATAACATTAATAGTTAGGCAATTAGTCAATAAATAAATAAATAAATAAATAAATAAATAAATAAATTAGGATCCAACGGAGATACCATTTCAAGTTCAACCAATGGACAAATGTAAAAAGGCTCACAACACAGAGTACTAGAATGGATGTAAAAGAACTGAATAACTGGAGGGTGATTGTAAGAGTTTTACATGAGCAATCATATGAGCAGCAATTTAATTATATTTGTGGAAACTGAAGATTGAAATATCTCATGACATATTAATGCTACTTCTTAATCAGGTGCAGTAAGTGACATATATGATGGTTTTTGCAATAGCAGTTACCTATAATAGGCCCAGAAATGAGATTAACCAGAGTAAGTGCTAACTGGGGATGAGGAGGTAGATTGTAGGTTAAACACTTATTGTACCAATGAGAGAACTATACTTGAGATACAGAGAACTTAAGTAAATATCCAAGATGAAATGGTGTCACCATATGATCCTAGTGATCAGAAAACAGTGGCAAATCATTTGTGGAGAAAGCTAGTTAGTCAGACTAGCAGAAGTGGTGAAGCCTGACTTTGGTGATAGAGCTTGACTCAATATGTAAGTTGAAGAATAATTGAGGAAGTCATCTAATGTTATTCTCAAGCCTGCACATGTATCTGCATACATGCCACCAGAATATGCATGCCAGTACATAAATGTATGCATACACAAATGCCAGCCCACATATGAAAACACACAAAAATGCATTAAAACTATATACATAGCCACACAAACATGTCAAAACCATCAAGTGAATAATATATTATGGCATAGTCATTTGAGTGTGACATCAAGTCAGAACTCTGTGTAACTTCATTACACAAACTACAAGTAGAGCAGTGTGACAAATGTATACAATGGAATAATAAGATAATGAATGCAATATTCATCATAGTTTTAGAAGTTACAGTTGAGGGGGCAGACAAGCAAAGTATTTGAGGTGAACATTCTAGAAATTGCAAAGTTAAGGATGATTTGCTTAAACTGTTTTAATGTTCTTCCTCAGTTCTCAGTGTATGACTTAAAAGCACTTAGATACTGATGAACTACTGACAATAATTATAATACAGTGAGAAGAATGATTAGAAAATAAGCCATCACACAAGGTAGGCATCAAGTTGTTCAGGGTGAAAGAAGACTCCTCATGTGTCATTCTGTTAACATGTGTATGCATATGTGTTAATGTGTGTGCGTGTGTGTATGCATGTGTACATGTGTGTATGTGTGTGTCTGTGTCTGTGTTTGTGTGTGCATGTGTGTTACGGGGACCCTCAGGAAGACAGCAAGACTGGTGGTCCACAGTTTTCATTAAGTGAACAATTAATGTGTGCTTGGATCACAACACAAGTGACAACTCATTCAGAACTTAAGTATTCATTGCTTTAAATCCTCCATATTATTTTATTTAGCCCAAACAATAACCCTCTGTGGTAAGTACCTTGCTATTCCTATTTTTTTAGATGAGGAAACTGGAGCTTAAAGAGGAAAACAATTATCCAGTCACAGAGTTTATTAAAAAGTGTAGCTAAAATTGAAGCTTAGGAAGTCCAACTGCCTGACCAAGAATCAATACCACTGAAATAGCTTTCTATATGGCACAAGAGGAAAATAAAGTTGACTTAGATGTCAACATTGTGCTATAGTTCTATGTGTGAGTCCATATGACTATCTACACTGTAAAGTTTGACTAGGACAAGGTTCAGATATTATTGTCAAATGATTAATATTTGTTAAATTATGGATGTGGGGCTTCAATGTGGGTAAAGATGTGTTATATGAGCATCTGTACCTATAGGTGTGTTCAAAGGCCAGAGATGAACTCAAGAGTGTTATGATTTACCACATTATTTTGAATCAAGGTCTTTTGTATACCTAGAGTCTGCCTCTTCAGTCAAACTCTCTCTCTTGCAGGACTGTGGGCTTCATCTGCCTCACTTTCTATCTATACCTAGGATTACAGGCATCTGTCACATCCGGACACCCATCTTTTACATTAATTCTACAGATCTAGATTATTGTCCTTATGCTTGCAAAGCAAGTTATTTACTCACTGAACCATCTCCCCAGTTTCTTGAATTATTGTTTATTCATGTTGGGCACTGACTGATGACAATATGAATTATATTGAACTTATCAAAGAAGAGTTTTCTTTTTCCTGAAGCAATTCTAAAAGTATTAAATACTTTAAAAGCTGGATATCAAGGTGAGAATTTCAATCTGTTTTAAATTATTCTCATTTGGATTTTTTTTTACTCTATTGAAACCTATGGATGTTTTTTTGAGATAATCACTGTGTTTACATAATTCCTTCCTTCATCCCAAACTCCTTCTGTGTTTACTACTTCTCCCATCAAAATTATAGTATTTTCTTTAGTTGTAATGTTACACACACACACACACACACACACACACACAGACACACACACATACTATTGCACACATGCATGTTCAACTTACTATGTCTAGTTAGCAATTTTCATATGTACATGGGCACACACAATTGCACACATGCATGTTCAACATACTATGTCTAGTTAGCAATCTTCATATGTACATGGGCTATTTAGGAGCTCATCCCTAGAAGAAACTAATCCTCCCTCTTTCATTAGCCATTGACCACCTGTAGCTTTTCATCTAGGTATGGGACCTCATTGAATTTTCTTTATTCATTTTGCCATGGCTACTGGTATTATCTCCAAGCTGGTCTTGTTTTGGAAACCATAATTTTGGGATTTCATGGTAGCACTTTGCCTGTTACTTCTAGAAGACCTGGCCATCTGGCTCTTACAATCTTTCTGCCACATCTCAAAGTCTCCCTGATCTTTAGGTGTTGGGATTCCATTGGAGAGGTCTTAAATGCAGTTGCGAACTCCACAATCCCTTATTTTCTGAATTTTGATCAGTTTAAGATATCTGTGGTGGCCTCTATGTGTTACACAAAGAAGCTTAATTGGTAAGGAGTGAGAGCCACATTTATGTATGGTTCTAAGAATTTATACTTAGAAACTATATTGGTTTAGGAAGATAGTGATAGGAAACTCTATTGGATCTGTTTGTTCTTGAGAACAATATTTTTAGTGCATGAAATGAACCATAGAATTACATAGGAAAGCATTTATATGGAAATACAATTATAAAAGCACTTTAGACATCGTGACAAAATTGTGTGTTTTGTTTGGATTATAGCCTAACATGCACAATCAGGACCACAGTAATAATAGCAATAATGAGAATAATAAAAGTTTCAAATGGCAAGTTTAATAAGCTTCACCATTTACATGTCATATACATAATGACACTTTAAAATATTTGTACTAAATTGATACATGAATATGTCAGTGACTTCTATTGGCTGTGCAGCCATCATAACTTGCCACAACTTCTTGATTATCTAATTTTAACTGGAGTTATGGCTAGACTTCTGTAGATGATTAATGAACACAAACACTTTGTTTTGCTATTTTTACCCATGAGCCTTGTCAAGACAACCTGATGTACTGCATCTTACAGAAGTTCTCCCAGTTTACCTCCGAGTGACTGATCTGGTCTCACAGTCAGGAGACAGCATGCCGCTCCTTCTGCTTTTCCAGATTCCCCTCAGCTGCTGGGGACACTGCAGTTGTCCACCGGGTATTTTTAAGTTTCCTCTGTATCCAGGCTACTGTGTCACTGTAGCCGTTTCTGTTTGTTCCTTCATCTGGGAACAGCTTTATACTCATCATTCATTGCACGCAGCCCTCTCTCCCAATATATAAGTCTGACAAAAGGCAGAGCACTTTGGGAAACTAGAATCCATCATGCTTGTTTGCACATACCTGATTTATGTTTACCTATCCTCTGACCTCCTCACAGCCCTCCTCCCTACACTGCAGGAGGAAGCGCCATGGGAATAGCTGAATATTATCCTGAAGTCTCAGTAAAACTGCCATGTGGTTGGAGAAGGATTAATAGCACACCACCGGAATATCTGGGCAGTGATCCATAAAACTCAGAAATGATTGCTGAGCTTCAGGACGAGGAGTTAAAATGACAAAAATATATGAGCCATGAATGGGCAAAACAAGAGGGTAGGAAAACAGAAAGGAAAACATAAGTGTAAAAATGGAAATAAAAGGGAATGAGTCTCAATAAAGGGTACCTGGAGCAGTTAACGTTTGGTGTTCAGAGGCCCAGCGCAGCATTAGTCTTGACTAAGCTGGAGATGAAGGGGTTCTGCCATGCTTCATTGAGCAGAGAAGTAGCTCTCCATAATGCTGTGCACCATTTATGAAGTTGCCAACTAATCTGCCTCTTGGAACTGACATAATTCCTTCCCCCACACTCTTTTTTTTTTTCTCTTCAGGCTATAACCGCTAAGTTGCTAAGAACAACAAAATAACACTTTACAAAGTTAAAATGCTGAATATATTTTGCATCACAGAGAAATAGCAGTAGCATGCTGTTTCATAACAGAAATAGCAGTAGCATGTTCCTCTCACTGGCCTCTGACCCATTTTCTATACAAGACCATTTAATGGATAAGGCCACTGGCTTTTAATCAGAGCATGTTTACTTATTTCATATCAACTGTATGATTTGGCAAGAGATGCTGAGCTCTCTGAGTCGCTGGTTGTTCATCTGTAATGAGATAAATGAAAAACTACCTTTTTTACATTAGAAGATAGCTAATATAACACATTTAGATTTCTCAAAGAGATTGGCACTTATTAAAATATTCAATAAATAATAATACATTTAATCTACCATGACAGAGTTGCTATACACATTTTAAGCCATCTCCTTTACTTCAAAAATTATTTTTCTATTTCTTTCCAATTCTTTACTTTCAGAATCCTTTGATTGGATGCGGAAGCAACAAAGAATAGTCACAATGTAACATATTTTACTAACTATTTTATTACAAGGAAAGATTAAAAATCATTGAAGTTATAAATGCTCTCTAGTAAATCCACATCAGGTCAAGTTTCTTTAAAGACTCAACAATGGCTTTGCACATTTGCATTCAGTTCTATAGCTTCTGTGTGATTTTCTAGTATTGCTAAGATTTTATCATGTTTGTGTCATGTCAAATAAGTGGAGAACATGTCATTCCCAGAGATAGTCATAGAAGAAAGCTGTAGGCAGTGCAGGAACCTAATCAGTGTGTATGCCATATTATAACTACATTACTTTTCAATGGGATATTTCATAGGCTCCTAATACAGAAATGTTTGTGGGACTTTCCAAAACAATGGCTTAGGCTGAGACCATAAGGAACATAGTGTTTTTTAACTTAATTTTGGGGGCCAAGTTTATAGATCTTAAATCTACTTTCTTGTGGCAAAATACATTCCCTCCTCTATTTTCATTTTAGTCCCAAGTTTTCTTTATTCTCTCCACATTAAAAATAAAAACCTAAAGGAATATACTTTGTTCTCCTTAGGTAAACTGAAGCTTTTTTCAGACTCTGCCATGATCTTAGCTCTACTCAATCATTTTTCCTTGAAGAAGGATTCAACTCCATGAACCTCCTTCAACATAACTGCATTCATGTGATGGTCTAACAGTTTTACCCTGTAGAGTGAAGTCCTTCTTCTTATCCAACAGGAGTTATGCTTTCAATTTATCCTTTTAGTTTGACTCCCATCTAGAAGTTCTTCTACTTATAAAAAGGTAAAGACTAAAATATTTCCACATATTGTCATATTGCATAGCGCATACGCAGAAAACAGATTTTGATAGAAAACATCATAGAAATGTAGAACAAGAATGTTTTTACAGAATTTTTTATTTTTTTCTAACAATTAGAAGACAGATGGAAACCAACCAACCTCACATATCCACCAAGCAAAAAGACCCTTCCTGTGAGCTCTTTGTAAACAAACACTCAGCTAGACTTCAGTTCTGCAGAGTGGATGTACAGTCCTGTTGTTTCAAGGAGTGTTCTAGCATATGACAGCCTGGGCACACAAAAGATGCCAGAGGAGACATCAGTCTTTCAAGGCACAGAGCCTGAATTGGACTCAAATGGTTTTCATTTTCAAGCCCTATATCCTAAGTCTTTTTTGGCAATTTTTTTTTTTTTTGTGAAAGCAGAACTAACTATGACAACCTATTGAAAAATCATTGGTTATAAATGTAAAAGTTAAATGCATATAAATGGAAAGTTCCATCCTATAATGTGCTTAGGCAGATTCAGACCAGTTGCTATGGTGCATGCTATATTTTACATACATTAGTGGAGATTTGAGGCTAAATGGAGAGAGAAGAGGGAGCTGTTGATATTCATTGGGGAATTTATGGATCTAACAGTCTGCTAAGAATTTGTCAGGAGTTACTCAAACTTCCAAACAACCTCATAAGTCTGGTACTATTTTTCATTGTTATATACAGAATGAAATGAAGACTTGATAAGATCCAGTCATACATATGTGTTCAAACATGTGTTTCCTACAACCAAAATTAAACTCTTTTTTATTTCATGTTTAAATTTTATTCACTTAAAATGTATAATCTCTTCATATTCAATGCACATGAAAGAGACCACAAAGTAAAAGTGATACCTCAAGAACCATAATACTGAACAGACACTGAATGGTTAAAATTTTTTGTTTCAAAATAGGGAAATTTATTCGGAGAAGGGGACATTGCTGCAGAATCTAGAGGTGTACATATATCTACGTAAACTGGGTTACCAAAATCCCTAATATCCTACTCATTCCTTGTACAAGGACATTCTTGTGTAAACAGGGTCTTCACTTAAATCCAAACAATTATAAAGGATTACATTCAACTGGCAGCTGTATTTATTTTCTACAGCTGAATCTTTTATGAGGAGGACAAACGTATGGAGTTGATACTTGATGCCGTCGTGTTCTTACAAGTTAGATTTCCCTAGACTCTTAGTAACTGCAGGAGTTTCTGCGGTTGCAAATGACTCAATCACATGAGGAGCTCAGTGAAAGTTGTATTAAGTGAGAAGTGAAATGATTTCATGTAGCCTGGCACTTCTCGGGCATCAATGATTTAGGTTAATATAATCCAGTGAATGGCTGGTTTACCTCCATTTTTACCCAGCTCCTGAGGGAGTAGAGCCCACATGTCCCTGCATACTTACAAATTTGGGAAGATAATCTTATTTAAGATGGGCAGGGGAGAAGCACCAGGAAGAGACATATAGCAGAGTCTGTGTCTTAGAACCAAGAGATTAAATTTTTCCATGGGCTAAAACCATAAATTTGGGGCACAATTGAAGAAAAACAGCAAAGTGAATTTGCTAGCATTTTGTGGACTGACTGAGAAGGTGGAAGCACTTGCATCCTTGAGAGTCTGTGGTGTGCTGTTAGTGTCTGATCAATACAGAAAACATTTCATAGAAAAATTGCCTGCTTCTTCATGTCCTTATACCCAAGCAAGAGAAACACTCCTCTGTAAAGATTCAAAAGCATCCTGAAATATGAAGCTTGCCCCATACAGTCAGATGTTACATGACCCCACCCCCTCTCCTGATGGAACCAAATGCTCTTCTGGGGCCAATCATATTATAGATTTGACCTAACAGTCATGCACCCTTCCTGCTAACCAACATTGGAAAGACTTGAGATATTAGTAACAGAAGCTAAAGGTATACATGGATGCTGCCAATGTTTTCCCTCCAGATGAATAATGAAATGCTTTAAATCTATTCCTCAAGCTGTTCATTTGAAAATATTTACTCCCAGTATAATTCCTCTGTTGCGCCTACATCCTCAAATCAATAAATATTGCTACTAAAAGGAGCAGGAAGCTGAATCTATAGTTAGTTGGCACTGGGCGCTAGAGCTCAAAACAGACTTTCACTCATCACATTTGATCTTCTTGACAGCTGTTTTGGGAAACACAGTATTATCTCTCCCTATATATTTTACTCCAATACACAATTTAATATGAGCATCTGAAGTAAGAGGGAGATTCCTAAATTATTTTCAAGGATTCCAACATAAAAAAGACATGGTTTCTATGCAGTGAGGCTAGCAGCCTATTAAGTAAAGGGGAACTCCCAGGAGCAGGGGAAGTGTAACTGCCCTGTTATTATTGAGGCACTCACAGAAGGACTGTGTCAATCAGGGAGCAGAGTTCCTATTTCACAGATAATTCGTTCAATAGTCTCAATGATGTTCCGGTCTTCTGCAATTATCTGTTAGAAAAACTAGTATTTTTATTTGAAAACATTATTTGGTAAGAGTAAAATAACATTGTGGTGTGTGTGTGTGTGAGTGTGTGTGTATAAAGTCATGCTATGTAGTTCTTTTTTTCTCCTTTCTCCTTTTCCTGTCTTCCTATCCTACCACCTTTATTGTTTATTTCTGCTTTCTAAATAGTCCCAGGATGCTAACATACACTTGTTCTATTATTCTCTGTTGGTCCCTCCTACCTTTCATTCTCCCCACTTTTATCTAGATGCTGCAAATCAAAGAGAAATACTTGTCAAACTTATCTAGAAAGAACTCTAAGATCTACATAACACCCAGAAAATTAACCATAAATGGGACAATGAGTTTGACAGAGAATTCTTTTTTTCCATTTTCTTTTCTTTTTAATTTATATTTTCTTCATTTATATTTCAAATGTTGTCCCTTTGCAGGTCTCTCCATTAGAAACCCCATACTCATGCCCCCTCGTCCTGCCCCTATGAGGGTGCTTCATCACTCTCCCACCCACTCCTGCCTTCCCACCCTGCTATTTCCCTACACTGGGACATGGAAACCCCCTCAGTTAATTGAAGAAATCCAAATAGTCAATGAATATTTGGACAAGGATCCCAACAGAGGAATGCAAATTAAAAGTGTTCTCCATCTCACCTTAGCAAAATAGCTCTCCTGGAGAAAACATATGGCAATGAATTCTTTGAGAGATGACTAGAGAACACATACTCATAACTCCTGGTCTGGGACATGAGGTGGTGTGGCCTCTATGAAAGTGCACATGCTCAAGAAAATGGAAATAAAACTACCACATGACAAAGCTACAGCCTTCTTGGGCTACACCCAAGGAAGTCTAAGTTAACAAGTACACAGATATACACTTTTATTGATGCACAAGAGACAATATACATAACTAGCTTACATGTCCATCAGCTGAGGAATGAAGAAACAGTTATATAGATACACAACTGAATCTCATTCATCTGAAAGAGAGGATGAACTTATGACGTTTCACACTGATACAAGGAAAGGTAATTCTATTAAGAGAAACAGCTACGAATGTGGATGAAAATAATAAAAAAATTAAAGGGAAGATTTTAGAATTTCTATCTGTATTTCAGTTTGGGTCATTGTAGGAAACCCTTGTAACACCCATTGATAATGAGCAAATGAAACTATGTGGTATGAGTGATGCCAAGACCAAGTTTCCAGCAGGAGACACCTTTTGAATAAGAACAAGATAACTAGTGTCTGGTTTCCTGCATTCAACATCACAGTGTTTCCATTACTTCAGGAGACATCCTCAGAGTACCATTTATGTTCACTGAGCCTTGGTTGCCTATTTTATGGGACAAGAAAAATACAAATACTATACCATAATGTTGTTATAACATTAAATGTATTTATATAATTTACACATACCTACCTTTTATGATTTGAGATCTATGCACTATTTGAAATAGTATATAGAACCCACATATGTGTATATACCTATACATATATTTCTTTTTTTATAGTCTTAAGCAAATATTTTTATATATATATATATTTATTTTCTATATTCTTTGTTTACAAACAAAATCTGAATACATATGGAGTATTATGTGTTCCCTGTCACATAGGGAATGATGGATCTTTCCCTTATTTTTACTGTTTTCTATCAACAAACTACAATCCATATTTTGAAAATTGCAAAGGATTTCTTGTTCTAAATATGTTATAAATAATTGTTATAAATATTTTATATTTATGTCTATTTAATTTTAAATTGTAATGTTTGCTCACTTTCCAATGAAGCTTCTGAGTATGGCACCAAAAGAAATTATGACAAATATCATGCCACTATGAGGGATACTTTGATCTTTACATTCTCCAATGAGAAAACTACTCCTAGGGAAAAAAACCTAAAGGACCACTCTCTCAACGAGAATCTTAACTTTTGCCAAATAATGTACCTACAGAGGCATTTGTGGTATTTAGATGTTATTTAAAGAATAGATTAATCCTAATCCTTGGCTTATCCTGTCTTGAAGCCTGTTTTTGATAGGAGCTTTAGCAGATGTATTGAAAACATTTTAGAAGCAAAGAAAAGACACACCAGTCCTCTTAGAAGCCCACCCATGGGCTATGCACATCCTAGCTTTCCTCCTAGCTCACTTTGCCATTATGAGGACTTGCATCCAAACTTTCAAACTTCATTTATTCTTATTATATAGTAGATGCCATTTATAACTCTATGTTCAGTGAAACTTACTCAAGTGTATATTTAAATAATTTTATCGTGTTTATACTAGATTTGACTGACAGTACCCAGATTTCCAAGTTGATTGTTTCGTGGATGAAGTAGATCACGATTTCATTCCATTGTCTTAATCCAAGAGAAATCTCAATGATTTAGCTAAGAGGAGGGCTTTAGAAAATGCAAAGTGTTTTAAGACTCTGAAATCCCCTTACCTGTCTCAGAATAGGCAGGGGCTTTAAACATGTACAGATGTTAAAATGATCTGGGGGAATTTAGGCACAAACAGATTAAAGATTCTATCACATCATCACTGACACCTGCAAGGTTTAATTAAGATGAAAGTCACCAACTTCTGCTCAAAATGCTGACTGGTGGCTTGTTAATTAGTCAGATTTTTTTTTTCATTGATTAGCAACTTATGCAATACTTGGTTACAAACAACTGTAATACTTGCCTTGTTTCAGAGCTTAATTAATATGACATAGACTATTTTACAATGATGTCCTTTGTTTGATTTATGAAGCAAAAAGCACAGTATTTTATTGCTATCCCAAAATAGTGACATGCAAATACAATTTTTCAAGGCAATGAAAAACTGATATTATGAAACTTTCTTTGTCTTATAGGAAAACTTTAAAGAAATGAGCCATTGATTCTTGTAACAAGCAATCAATTAATTTCTCAGTAACAGTGCTATCAACAAAATTTCAAGATAAATGTTTCAATAAATAGCTACTCTTCAATATTCAGTTATCAAATTATTCTTCAGCATACAGCATGAAATTAATTAAGCTTATCTGGGTGTTTCTCTGCTTTCATACATGCAAGTGATCCTCATATCTATCTCTTCAGACCAGTATCTTCCTGGAAGTCAGGGCAGCTATTGCTAATTGTTATCTTGCCACTTCTCTCAGGTATGTCTGACAGGCATTGTGACCTTAAGATCCAAACCAGACTATTCATCTTATGTGCTGTTTCTTTCCATACACCTGATTTTGATTCGTCTGAGAAAACCATTCTTCTATAACACTTAAAACAAAAGTTAACACATGTAATGCTTTCTTGCATTTCCTCAGTTTTAACATTTTACCATCAAACCTTTCTAAAGTTACACTGTATGAATAGGATCTCTCTCTCTCTCTCTCTCTCTCTCTCTCTCTCTCTCTCTCTCTCTCTCTCTCTCTCTCTCTCTCTCTCTCTCTGTCTCTCTCTCTCTCTCTCTCTCTCTCTCTGTATGTGTGTAAGCCAAAGGTTAATGATAAATATCTTCCCCAATCATTCTCCATTGTTTAATTTCTTGAGATAGTCTGTGAGTGAATATGAAGATTACTTACTCAGCTGTATTGTATAGCAAGTGAACCCCAGGATAGTTCTTGTCTCTACCTTCCCAGTGCTCCCAGTGATGATTTTAGGTGTGTGCTGCTACAGCAGTGGCTGGCTGTTTTGCATGAATTATGGGGAATCTGAACTTTGGTCAGCACGTGTGTGAGGCTAGCACTTATTAAATGAGTTTCCTAAACACACACACACACACACATACACACACACACTCACACATGCACGCATACATGCACAAAATCATGCATGCACACACATACACAAACTATCCCATCAAATTTCATCTAGAAAACACGTAAACTCACTGTGCGTTGCTTATGTCTGTATAAATATGCTTCCTTCTTTTTGTGCACTGAGCGACTCTGTCAACTTCTTGATGTATATAACTGTGCCATGACATCTCTCTATACTTGGCTTACTCTGAATTACAAAATCCTATTTAATCTAGCACTCCATTGTCGCCTTCTTTCCTCACAGGTCCTATTTCAAGCTTATTCCTGTTCGAAGGTCCTGTTTTGATTATACTCCTTTAAAGCTGAGAATACAGCCCTGTCTGGAATTGCATGCTGGTTTCTTGTCTGTCTTACTCTCAAGTTTAACTTTCATTTTTCCCAGAAAAGAGAATACCATCAACATTCTTTTTCTTCTGCCTTATCTATTACTCTCTTTACCATAGTAAACAGAAAAATAGTGAGCAACAGAAGAAAAAGAAGGAACATTAATTGTACAGATACTTGTCCACAGAGGGTTCTAGCAAGATTTGCCAAGTATATGAAGAAAGTAAATCTGTACTAGCATTTCTTTTGAAAACAACAACAACAATAACAGACTTTTAAGTTTTTATCAGATTTTATAACAGCAGTAAGATTCTCTCTTCAACATTAAAGTAATGTGTAAGTGGCTGACAAATAATATTGTAGTAAAGCACTTTATTAGCAAGAACAAGACCTGTGTTCATACCACACCACTACCAATGACAAATAACACACCTTTTTTCTGACAATATAATAATAAGTGATAAACTGAGGTAAAATAGATATTAGTCTTACACATGGATTTGATGCTAGATGTAACTTTACATTAAAAATTCAAAACAAAATATGTCCTTTTATAATGTGTAAAATATGAAATACATGGCCTTAAGTGTTTTGTGTTTAAAACTATCAAACCTGTGAAATACAATTTATTTTACAGTATATTAAACCATATCTCAGACCCCATTTAACTACTAATTACTCTCCTTCCTCTTGTCTAATGTTCTTTCTCTGTTTGGCCCTGAATAACAGAACAAAGTGCCACCTGCAAATCAATGTTTGGATCATTGAACTAAGAAAGCCATCACAGTATCATTTTCTTGTGAGTGCTGACACAGTTAATGCCTTGATATTCTTGTGCCTGTAAGCAAAGAGATGGTTGGGGAACGCTGGGCACAAGGCATCATCAGTAATAAAATATTTGAGAAGAAAGTTATCCACTGGATATGGAATCTACTTGTGAGCTTAGGTCTAGGTAGAGGTCATAAAGGAAAACAAGCTGCCAGTCTCAGAATCTTAGGCAAAGCAAATTAACAAATCATAAAAGGAAAATATTAGGTCAGTGGTGATGTTATGATATTGCTGATAAGCATACAATGCCTTGGCTATAAGATGCAAAATGAATTTTTACAGTATTTGCTATCACAAAGACTGTCTTTAATGTTCTCTTTTCTTGCCATGTATGAGATAAAATAAAGTTTGCTCAGTAACCAAACAATTCACCTCCTTTTTTTTTTTTTTTTTTTTTTTTTTTGTCAAATCTCCCAGGCGCAACTCTCAAAATAAAACTATGAGAAGCAACTTATGTTATATGCTCCCTGCATTTTTAGTTTGCACCACTGAGTTTCTTATTTCTTAGCATACTTGATTTTGTTCTATTTAAGAAAAGAAAGAAAACATTGCCAACATCTTGATTTCTTTAAAAATAAGAAATACAAAAATGATTTATTTTACATGATACATCTCCAAATACCCCCAAATTCTAGTTATATCATTTTTCAGGCTGAAGCAACATTTTCTGAAGTTTCTCAGCAATAGGCTTTTCTACCATGTTTAATAAAAAGCATCTGAAAGGTAACTGTATGTCTGGATATAATTAGGTTTCATTGAGTTGAAAGCATTTCTTCTGCATTAGTTTATCTCATGAATAATTTATTGGGTTTTGATGTCTGTCTTCCTGTCTGTGAGTATGTGCACGTGAGTGTAGGTACCCATGGAGGCCAGAGTGATTGGTTCTCTGAAGCTGGAGTTACAGGTCACATGAATGTTGTTATCTGAATTTGGATGGCCTTCACAAACAGTACATGAACAACTGAGCCATTGCTCTAACTTTGCCGAAAAACGTTTGCATTGAAATAAATATCTATCTGGCATAAAAGTGTAACCAGATACTTTTAGCTATCTTTACAAGAAATGTGGTAAGACTGTCGATGATATGCTAGAAAGACAGACAGACATCTTAGCCTCTTTACCAATCTTTTATGCTATAAATATTCAATAAGCATCTTCAAAATAGTGTTGTTCTCTACTGTCTACTTTCAGTGCCCATCTCCACTTCGCTTTTACCTATGGGGTCTTTCTTTAATAAGGGCTTTCCCGCATTTTAAAAAGCAAATATCCAATTTATCAAGGCTACTTTTACAGTACATCTTGATGGCATACTGAGTAGCCATCAAAAAAGGCCAAAAACAAGTGGGTATCCAACAGTACAGAAAAAGAAAGATAGGAAAGGTGTGATTCTGTTTGAGCTACAATGTATTTGGACTTCAGAAAGTTAATTCAGAAATAACTCCCTTAAGCAGGCATGGAAACATAATTTGTTGTTGAGGAGAGACACAGACAAGAATAGAATTTCCCATGAGCCTATAACTAGTTACAGTCCTAGTGATGGCCAGATTTATGCCAGTGTATTCAAGTGAATGTGTAGGAAGAATCTGTCATGAGCCAGCAACAGTGATAGCCTTGGAGGAATAGGAAACAATAGAATGAAAAAAATCCACAAATTTGAGGCTCCTATGTGACTTCAGGAACTTAGAACTGGGTCTGGGAAGGATCGGGCTAGCCTTAACTCCAAAGCAACATTATAGTGTTCAGATGTGGATCAATCACCACAGTAAAGGGACATTACCTGTTCCTTGCTTTAGTTCTTGGAGATTAAGTTACTACCCTTGCTGGTTGACTTGTACACTTGCTTTTATCCCTTTCCCTTGCTGGTCACACTCTGGAAAAACTTATGCCGTGGCAACTTTATTATGAGTTTTTGGTTTGGAGTTGTATGAATAAGTTACCTGTTAATTTGTTAGGTCTTCATGACTTCAAATGTAGACACATAATGAATGCTATACAATTACTTCATGTATGTTATAAAAATACTTGGTGAAGACTTGATGTTTATCATTTTTAATCAATGTCACATTCATATACATCTTAAAACTCTGCTCACACATTCATATATTGAGATAGTGGAAACTGTTACTGAGAGTACTTATTTTGAGGACACAGAGAGATAAAATGTACAAAGTTTATTTGCAGTAGAAATGGTATAAAATGTGCGGGAAAATTACTCAGGTTAAAAAAAGTCAAAAACACATTTAGTTATCATAATACCATCCCTGCAAATAAAAGTTCCCACCCTATTAGCTAATTTGCTGTATCATATATCTGTAAAGATCTTCCAATACTTTAGAAAGCTGTGGTGATTTATTGGTAGTATTAAACACCACTGCAGTCTTAGGAAAGGCAATCCACAAATATTTAGAGCAACTGCTCTTCTTCCTAGAAATGTGTTTGTAATTATAAGATTTTTTCATATTATTATGAGCTAGCTATTAAACTGTTCAGTGGAAAAGAACTCAAAAACAAATGCTCATAAGAACAATTCATCCTCCTGGGTTCCTCTTCATGCAGGATTTGTTGTTGCTGGACATAATTGCACATTTATAGTACACAAATCTTCCCCCACAATGGCAAAATGTGTAAAGTGTAAAATTTTACTAGATGATGATTTCTCATGAGATTTTACACAAGTTGGTGAAAATATCTGTTAAAAATGTGGTGAAAGCAAAAAAAAAAAAAAAAGAAAAAAGAAAAAGAAAACAAACATGCAAACAAAATGCGTTCTGTATAGCAACCATAATTTAAAAATAGTTGTAGATTTATAAAGGAAAGGAAATGTACCTTTAGGGAGACAGCAGAAAAACAAAATTAACTCATCCAAACAAGAATCAACTTACTGAAGATGCTCTTTAATACACTGTTTCATTTACTAGAAGAATATAACATTTTCAAAGTCAAAATGAGGAAACTTCATTAGACTGACCAATATGAAACAAACCTGATTTACCTGAAGTCTAATGGAGTGAAAAACGATACCTTTAGCACTGTGCTAATGCAAATATTGCTTTGGTGAACATCCTTGTATAGGTACTGTATAAACAATGTTTTTCTAAGGTATTATTGTTTCTGGATTGTAGGCACCACATATCTGACTTTAGTCCAATGTTCTATATGCTCTAGAGTTTGATTTATAAACTTTACACTCCTATGATTTACTTTTATGAATTTTTCTATCAGAAACATAAAGGTTGAATCAGATACAAAATAGAAAAAAGTATGTAAGAAAATGTTGGTCAAAAGTCCAAATTCATTATTCAGTGAGAGTAATTGTAATTGAGCATTGTAATAGGAATGAAACTTAAATGTTTTTGAAAACTTGGAAGTAAGAAATCATTAAAGTAAAGTTCAGGATACTTTAACTAGGAGCCAAAGGAGAAGGAAGAGAGAGATATCTGTAATTCATAGAGTGGAGATCTAAAGAGCCTGAAGTCATCGCTATTAACCAATGATAATACTAGCAGGGAAGAAGTCAAGGAAAGACTAGGTCTTCTTTGCTATCCTTCATTTAAATGGTAACTGCATATTAATGTTTCAGGAAACTCTTTTTTTTCTTTTGTGATTTAAAATTATTTTTAAAAAAACTTTTTATTGGTTATTTAATTTATTTTACATTTCAAATGTTATCCCCTTCCCAGTTACCCCTCTAAACCCCCCTATCCCCACTCCCTTACCCCTGCTACTATGAGTGTGCTCACCTACCTACCCACCCACCCAGCAAGTCCCACTCTACACTGGGGGATTAGCCTTCACAGGACCGAGGGCCTTATTTTCCACTGATGTCAGATAAGGCCATCCTCTTCTACATATGCAGCTAGAACCATGGGTCCCTCCATGTGTACTCCTTAGTCCCTGGGAGCTCTGGTGGTTTAGTCCCTGGGAGCTCTGGGGGCTCTCGTTGGTTGATATTGTTGTTATTCTGATACAAATGTACCATGTGCTTTTAAAGATATGGAATCCATACAAAGGAATCCATAGTTATGTTGGAAGTAATAGGACTGGCCATTCCTCTCACTAAGAATACTGACAAATAAGTAGTTTCGATAGCATACATGGGTAAACATTTATTTTATTTTAAAAACAAAACTAACATCATCTTGGTGTGCAAAGACAAGAAAAGAATGCAGAATTAGTCAACACCGTAGCTCTTCTGAGTATCATTGTCAAAGTTCCCTTTAAAATCCATTTTCATCCCAGCAGTCAGAAAAGGTATTTTTAAAAAAGATAAATCATGTTATATTTTTCCCTGCTTGAAACCTTCCAATGTCAACTTATTGTCAAAGAACTGCGACAATGTAAAAATTTTCCTCAGTCTGTGAATCTCAGTGTGATCTGACCCTCAGTGGCCTCCTCATCGACACAGATCTGCCACTTTGTGCCTTCACTGTGAGTCTAACAAGGACACATTTCCTCTGGCTAGCTAAGTCTCCTAACCATTGCACTACTTCTGTGTCTGATAAGAACATGATCCTTCCCACCTAGACATCTCTCCAGTTCTGATTCCTTTTCTTCTTCTTTTTTCTTTTTACTTTTTTTTTTTTTAGTGAAACTGTATTTTATTTAAAACATGGATAAGTAATAAAGTTAGATCAATTAATGGTAATTATTATCAAGTATAGGAAAATATGTATTGTCCTGTTTTTTCCTTTTTTTATTAGATATATTTTTATTTACATTTCAAATGTTGTCCTTTTTCCTGGTCCCCTCCCCCCAAAAAATCCCACAAGCCAACTTCTCTCCTGTTCCCCAGTCAACCCTCTCCCGCTCCCCTGTCCTGGTATTCCTCTACTTTGCAGCAAATAGCCTTTTCAGGACCAAGGGCCTCTCTTCCCTTTGGTGTCTAACAAGGCCATCCTCTGTTGCCTATGTATCTGGAGCCATGGGTAACACCATGTGTACTATCTGGTTGATGTCTTTGTCCCTGGGAGCTCTGGGCATACTGGGTGGCTCATATTGTTGTTCTTCCTATGTCGCTGCAACCCCCTTCAGCTCCTTGAGTCCTTTCTCTAGCTCCTTCACCGGGGACCCTGTGCTCAATTCAATGGCTGGCTGAGGGTGTCCCCCTCTGTATTTGTCATGCACTAGCAGAGCCTCACAGGTGACAGCTCTGACTCCGATCAGCAAGCACTTGTGGGTATCGATAATAGTGTCTGTGTTTTGTATCTGTATATGGCATCGATCACTAGTTAGGGTAGTTTCTGGATGGTCCTTTCCTCAGACTCTGCTTTGCCATTTGTCTCTGTATCTCCTTCTGAGGGTATTATGTTCCCGCTTCTACGAAGAACCAGAGTATCCATATTTTGTTCTTCCTCCTTCTTGGGGATCATTTGATATGTGAAATGTGTCTTGAGTACTCCAAGCTTCTGGGCTAATATCCACTTATCCGTGAGTGCATACCATGTGTGTTCTTTTGTGATTGGGTTACCTCTCTCAGGATATTTTCCAGTTACATCCATTTGTCTAAGAATTTCATGAATTTATTGTTTTTAATAGCTGAGTAATATTCCATTGTGTAAATATACCACATTTACTGTATCCATTCCTCCATTGAGGCACATCTGGATTCTTTACAGCTTCTGGCTATTATAAATAGGGCTGCTATGAACATGGAGCATGTGTCCTTATTAAATGCTGGAGAATCCTCTGGGTATATGCCCAGGATTGGTATACCAGGGTCCTCAAGTAGTATTATGCCCAGTTTTCTGAGGAACTGCCAGGCTGATTTCCAGAGTGGTTGTTCCATGTTGCAAATCCACCAGCAGTGGAGGAGTGTTCCTCTTTCTCTACATCCTTGCCAGCACCTTCTGTCTCCTGAGTTTTTGATCTTAGCCATTCTGACTGGTGTGAGGTGAAATCTCAGGGATGTTTTGATTTGCATTTCCCTGATGACTAAGGATGCTGAATATTTCTTTAGGTGCTTCTCAGTCATTCGATATTCCTCAGTTGAAAATTCTGTTAGTTCTGTACCCCATTTTTAATAGGTTTGTTTGATTCTCTGGAGTCTAACTTCTTGAGTTCTTTGCATATATTGGATATTAGCCCTCTATCTGATGTAGAATAGGTAAAGATGCTTTTCCGAATCAGTTGGTTGCCATTTTGTCCTATTGACAGTGTCCTTTGCCTTACAGAAGCTTTGCAATTCTATGACAGCATGTAAATCTCTATGATTACATTTTTTTCTTTTAACATTAACTTCTACCTATTTTATAATTGATGACTTATTTGTCACTGGCATCCTTTGACTAAAGCCAAACCCCACAATTACCATTCAACTGATGAACCTTAATTCTCTCTTAGTACTAAGTGTTAACAGGATACTAGTTCTATGGACTGAGTCTAGCAGCTTTAACCTTCAAATCCAAAATACTATAAAATCAGAAATATGTTGAGAACTAATGTGCCATTAGTTATAAATGAATACTATAAACTTTATTACTGAAAAATTAAAAAATATTATATAATATCATGTTCAATCTATAAATATAAGATGTGCATTAAGTGAAAATTATTTTGCAGTTTAAATGTTTTGACTTGGGTCCTAGCCAAGATATGTTGTTATGTTTATGCAAATATTTCTCCTGACCACAAATCTGAACATGTTTGATCTTAATCATTTCATTTAAGGGATACTTACCCTATATAAATTAATCACTTTGATGTAGTAAACATAACTGTTTAAAGCTTTTATGTACTCAACCTGGAAGTTTAACAACTGTACCTTCAAATGTATATAAAATCCAGTTCCCCAAACCTCAGATCTCTGGTTCAAACACTCATACTCTCATATGCATAGCTTCAACATCTGTCCAGCTATGTTCCTGGGTAAACACATTGTTCTACATAAAATCCCTATAGGCATGTTATGATGATCCTTTATTTTACATTTCTGCAATGAGCAACACTTAGAATGACTTCCAAGATTTTACTTCCTGTATAAGGTTGCATGATTGGCTGTTTTACCATCTCTCTTGTTAAATCTTCGGTTCCTACTACACATTCTTCACACTTTAAAGAAACTGGGAAACCCTGCTCCTCAAATGTTGGGCTTATAGTCATGCAACATAGCTATGTTCTGGTGTTGTGATATATATATATATATATAACATTAGGAAAGCATACAGTCGCTTCTCTCCAGAAGAAAACTATTAAAGATGGATTGTTGTACCATAAACTATATAAACTATAAACTAATATAACCAGTAGATTTGGTAAATGTTTAACAAGTAACCCTTCAGGAAAAACAGGGACAGAATTGTATCATTTACAATTATTTTGCTGTACATAAATATTCTTAACAGAGTTGATATCAAGTTAATAACACTGTTTCAATGAATGTAGTGCTGGGATGTAACTAGCTAGTATAAGCAGCATTAGCCAGCTCCACACAACATGCTGTATTATATTATGCCACTGGTTGCTACTTATTCTATGTGTCATGACCCATTTGAGGGTTGAATGATCCTTTCACAGGTATCTCCTAAAACCATTGGAAACAATAGATATTATGATTAATGGTAGCAAAATTTCAGTTATGAAGTAGCATAGCATTTTATTATGCAATTAATAATTTAAAAAATAATTTTAATGTTGGGGTTACCACATCATGAAGAAGTGTATTCAATGGTCATAGCATTAAGAAGGTTGAGGGCCAATGTAAAATACTGTGTCATGCATTTATCCTATTGTATTAACATCTATATACACATACCAATATTATTTAAAATTATATAGTATAATATAATATTTAAATATTATATAGTGTGATTATGATAATATGATGTATTAATAAAGAGTTTAGGTTTGGGGATCAGAATAGTATAACTTTAAATGCTGATACTTTCTGTATAATTCAGTAGTGTGTTTATCTTCCTATACCACAATTTGCATATCTACTTAGTGGAAGAATTCATCACCTAGGGTTCTTGAAGGATAAACATTGAGATGCTTAGGTCAGTTGTTCAATGCATAGTAGATGCCTAATGCATAGTAGGTTCTCTATGCAATTTTCTGAATTGCATGAGTGAGTAGATGGCAAGTAACAGCATCACTTCAGTCTAAAGCAGATAGTCATAAGGCCCTAGAGAAGTTGAAAATTAAATGAATTGCACCCTAATGAACATACTTGGTATGCACTCTCTGGCAAGTGGATATTAGCCCAGAAGCTCGGAATACCCAAAATACAATTCACAGACCAAATGAATCTCAAGAAGAATGAAGACCAAAGTATGGATACTCTGGTCCTTCTTAAAACGGGGAACAAAATACCCACAGGAGGAGATACAGAGACAACTTGTGGAGAGACTGAAGGAAAGATCATCCAGAGACTGCCCTACCAGGGATCTATTCCATATACAGTTACCAAACCCAGACACTAACGCGGGTGCCAATCAGCGCTTGCTGACAGGAGCCTGATATAGCTGTCTCCTGAGGGGTTCTGCCAGTACCTGACAAATACAGAGGTGGGTGCTCTCAGTCAACCACTGGACTAAGCACAGGTCCCCAAAGGAGGAGCTAGAGAAAGAACCCAAGGAGCTGAAGGAGCTTTCAGCCCTATATGAAGAACAACAATATCAACCAACTAGTACCTTGAGAGCTCCCATTCAAAGAGTACACATGGAGGGACCCATGGCTCCTGCTCCATATGTAGCAGAGGATGGCCTTATTGGACATCAAAGAGAGGAGAGGCCCTAGGTCCTGAGAAGGCTCGATGCCCCAGTATAGGGGAGTGGTGGACATTCCCGGGACAGGGAAGTAGGAATGGTGTATTGGAGAGCATGGGGTGGGGAGAATGGGATAGGGTAATTTCAGAGGGGAAACCAGGAAAGGGGATAAGATTTGAAATGTAAATAAAGAAAATATTTAATAAAAAAGTATCAATAAGTGACTACAAATGCTATTTTCCTATGCTCATAGATCTGCGCCTTGTTCTGGTCATCATCAGGGAGGCCTCCTCTGGCAGCAGATAGGAAGAGATGTAGAGAACCACAGCTAGACATGACAGGAAGAAAGAGTGTAAATGAGAGATCTCCATCAGATACCTTCCCTCAGAGCTTGCAGAATCCTGAAGAAGAGGAAGTGGAGGGATTTGGGCAGCAAAAGGGGATGAGGGACACTAAAAGGACAAGACCCTCTGAATCAACTAAGCAAGGTGTCTATGAGCTCACTGAACCCGAGGCAGCAAGCATAAAGCCTTCTTAGATCTGTACCAGGTCAACTCACTGTATAGCATACCTTGGGCCTGATATTTTCTTGGGACTCTTGACTCTTATGCCTGCTCTTGGGATTCTTTCCCTCCTGTCAGGTTACCACGTCCAACTTTGATATGATTGTTACTGATTCATCTGACTATATTTTAACATGTCAGATTTGGTTGTTATCTCTTAGAGGCTTGTTCTTTTCTAATGATAGAAAAAAGGAGAGACAATCTGGAGGGAAGAGGGGATGAGGAGGATCTTGGAGGAGTAGAGGGGGAGGGAATAATAATCTGGATGTATTGTGTGAGAAGATAATCTATGCCTAAAAAAGAAAAGTAATAAAAATTAATAGTTCCTGCAAACAGTTTTGCATAATATTGTATCCTTGCTAATTACTCAACAGATTTCAATTAGTTTTAAGAAAATATTATATTACAAGAAGCAAGTCTATTTTCCTTAGATCATAAATGATTTTAAAGTCAGGAAAGAATAAAGCCTTTTTTTCTCTTTGAAAATCTCTTTCTTAAAAGAATATTTACTACTGTTGTAAACAATTTGAAGAAATTGGTTGAGCTATAAAACCAAATGAGTAGATATTTACTGTCCAGTCATGCATATATTTAGGGGCAACATTTATATAAAGGCTATGACTATATATGCACAAATAAATACAGAGCGGATTGGGCTAATTGATGGATATTTGAATGCTGGCAGATATTTGAATTTATTGGCCCTTCATTCCTAACTTTACTTAGTTTCTATGAGATGTCAACTAGGATCCTCTTATACTTATACTCTTATACTGCAGAATCAATATTGTACATACATAAAACCAAGGAAGAGTGCTGGCATCTTAGCAGTATTAAAACACATATGAGGATGAGTGTACACATACTCTCTAACATAAGTTTTAAATAGAAACATCAAATTTGAATGGGCTCCTTAAAATTCTGATGCTTTGTGATTAGAGTATTGACAGGCAAACACAATTTTTTTCACTTTCTTCCATTCCTCTATCCTTGCTAATGCATTTTCCTCCCTTAAAACAAGCCAGAGGATTCTCGTTATAATAAGGGCAAGATAATTCAGAGTGTGCACATGTACTTGCTAATGCCAGTTTACAGGGTATAAGAACTGCTCAGGACTCCCAGCACTGCCAACTGGGCTCAGTGAGAGGACTAACAAGGCTGTTCGCTGACACAGCAAGCAAAAATTAAAATCAGAGGAACAACTTTGTTTGATATGGGGAGCCACTAAAGGAAGCCAGGAGAGAGACAAGATGACACTGCCAGGCTTGCAGCACCTGCTGAACTTCCAGTGCGTTACAACCTCAGACAGGCCCAGAAATAAAGGCTGTAAAAGAGAACTGCAAAAATGAATGCTTGGGGCAAACACGGCATGAATACAACTTTCAGTGACTGCTTGGTTAGAAACTGATGTATGCAAAAATGTTCATTAAGAGGAAGATAAGATTGGATGATTCCAGTGTTGTTTTCTCCTCGCATACGTGGCATTTGCTTTTAGATGTATTTCTCTTATATATTCTAGTAATAGGTTTACGTGGGAACAAAGCAGGCTGTCTCATGGATTCATGAATAGTACTAAGTCATGCCCAAACATCCTGGGTTCGAAACAATGAGTCCCCCTCAGCCACAGTCCTTTCGTTACAGTGAAATTTTACAAAGGGGATAGTTCAGGCTAGGTCTGTGCTATTTCCTCTCACTTGGCTCTTTCCTAGGTACCACACACCACTTCTCAGGTGCCATCTTTCATGCCTTCAGGCTGCTGACTCTCTTTTGCACCTTTCAAGAGGAACAGCTGGGCTGTAGTCACCAGATGTCTCCTGCTGCCTGAACCGCAGGCTAGAGTTTATAAGAATTATGATTCATGAGCTGTGAGTCAGGAAAGAAATGTCTTTCTATTTTGATTCTCCCCTTTTTTTAAAGAAAAATTTTCTCACTGTTTACTTGGGAAAAATCCCTTCAAACTCCATATGAAGTGCCATGCTGAACCTTGAAGGTGTTTTCCAAAGACAGAAAGGCTTGCCTTCTCATTTGCTTTCTATTGCTTTAGACTTCAGTCAATGTTTAACAGAAGGAAAATCACTATCATTCCCATGAAAGTCTCTGATTTCTTGGAACTCCTATGGACTCTCAAAAAGTAGGACTTGGTATAAAAAAAATATGCTTTGCCTTATATAAGTGATATAAGAGCTGTGATTGGCAGGGCTAGCTGATTTCCATGAAAATTTGGTCAGATTATCTTTGTCCTGTATTTGCTTCTCATGAAGAAGCCCAGAATATTTATTCAGTAACACATCTTTATAAAAACTACCTAACTTTATATGTTAGTGTTGAAAACAGAAAAAGCTCACAAAGAAAATAGGACCTTTAACTCTCAACTGCCTAGATTCAAAACCTTGATGACAACAGATGTCAGAACTTCCTTTAAACATGGTTAACCTAAAAGTAGGCACAAAAATAAAAATCTACTTCCCACGGTTAATATGTAGATTAAAGGGCACGTAGAAAAATGTGTGTGATGTTTTGAAGATAATTTCCTATGGGAAGTGGGATTATTTACTAGTATGGCCATATTGGAGGAGGTATAGTCTTATTAGAGGAAGTATATCACTGTGGAAGTGAACTTTGCAGTCTTGTATATACTCAAGTCTTGCAAGTGTGATCTAAACTCTTCTACTCATGGCTGCCTTCAGATTAAGATATAGAACTCTTTGCTACTCCAGCACCATGTCTGCATGCAAGCTGCCTTGCTTCCCTCCATGCTGAAAGTGGACTAAACCTCTGAAATTGAAAGCCAGGCCCAATTAAATGTTTTACTTTTTAAGAGGTGCTGATGTGGCTGTTCCCTGAGAGTTTCTACCAGTACTTGTCCAATACAGATACAGATACTCACAGCCAACCATCGGACCAAGCTCAGGGATCCCAGTAGATGAGCTAGGGGAAGGACTGACGAAGCTGAAGAGGATTGCAACCCCATAAGAAGAACAATATCAACTAACTGGATCACCCAGAGATCCCAGGAACTAAACTACCAACCAAAGAGTATACATGGAGAGAGCCAGGTCCCCAGATACATATGTAGCAGAGGAGGGCCTTATCAGTGTGACGGAAGGTAGGGCCTTGATGCCTTAGTGGGGATGTTAGAGGGGATCTTAGAGAAGTGGGGTGGGAGTGGGTGAATGTGTGGAGGAGCATCCTCATAGATGCAAAGGTTAGGGTAGAGCAGAGATAGCATGGGGGGTTTGTGGAAGGGTAACTAGGAAAGAGAATATCATTTAAAATATAAATGAATAAAGTGATTAATAAAAAATCAACAAGAAATAAAAAAGAGGTGCCTTGGTCATGGTGTTCCTTTATAGCAATAAAACCCTAAGACAGCACTTGTACATGTGCCTATATGTAGATATGTAAAGTTAAGTGGCTCAATTTCTAGTTACTGCCAGAGGAAGCAGTCAACAAACAATTGCCACTGCTATCTCTAAGCTTCAAATTACTGATGACATATCAGCTTCACCTAAATGACAATACAGAATCTTTAGAACAACAACTGTTTTCCTTGTAGGCTAACATTAAATAAACATTCCCAATGGATGTACTATTTTTTGTACAGTAAACTCATTTAGATGTAAACTGATGTTTATCTGGATTAAGTTTATTTCAGTAAGCTTCTACTTTCTTCACTCTAAGGATGTAGGTATAGCAAGATTATAACAAGGCTTATTTTTAAGGTTAGACTCATCTGAAGCCAGAAGCATTGTAGTCACACTTGGCCTTGTTTTATGGCCTCAAGTACAGGCATATGTGAAGAGCTATCTTTACTTCATAAAATTTAGACTTTGGGGATGAAAATCATCCTTATAAACTCCTAGTTGCCTCATTGTTTTACCCAGTATTATTAAATTAATTAAGTATTAAACAATGAAGTTCTTGAACTATTAAATTTTACCCAGTTTTCTTAAATGACAGCTTGATTGGTTTTACCCAGTCTTGGTGTAATGCTGCCCACATATAATAGATGATGATAAATAACTCCCAAGGTAATTATAGTGATGCTTCCACTAAATGATGAGCCTCTGTCAAAAGGTAACCAATTTTGAGAACATGTAGTACTTGTCTGGATCAGGGGAACCTACTGTTCTCATTTAAAGGGATAGAAGTGTGAAAATAATACTGGTTGTTCTCTTGGGTGGCCTGAGTATGTGGCATAGTCAGGATGGTGCTGTTCCTGTGCTCATGTGGTAGAGGGGCTGTACTCACAGGAAACCTCAGCATGTGACCAGGGCCCCTCCTCTATCTTAGTGATGCTACAACATTCTACGAGGTATTAGGATCTCCACAATCTGGAGAACCAGATTCCAGAATTTTTTCAAATAGTATGCTTGATGCTAAATACTTTAATTCACTAACATGACATGTTAGTATATATGGCGATGGGGGCTTTAACATAGACACATATCTATGTTGCAGACCAAAGGCAGGCTGACCTGCCACATTCTTAAGTAGGATGGAAGATTATGAAACTTCCATATATTTCTTTTTAGTAAAAACTGATGTATAGTTTTCTTAGTTAATTTTCTAGTCTAGGTTGTATAATATTACAGAATGTGTCTTCATGCCTAGTTACATCTGTAGAATTTGATGGGGTCTAACTGATTTGGCAAGTGAGAACAAGGTATTCTTTGGCATGATTTGTGTTTGTGTGTGTGTGTGTGTGTGTGTTACATGATTGTTTGGACATATGAGTGCATGCATACAGATGGGGTCTAACTGGTTTGACAATTAAAAACAAGATATTTTTGGCATGATTTGTGTACTGGCTAGTTTTGTGTGTCAACTTGACACAGGCTGGAGTTATCATATAGAAAGGAGCATCAGTTGGGGAAGTGCCTCCATGAGATTCAGCTGTGGGGCATTCTCTCAATTAGTGATCAAGAGGGAGGGCCCATTGTGGGTGGTGCCATCCTTGGGCTGGTGACTTTGGGTTCTATAAGAAAGCAAGCTGAGCAAGCCAGGGGAAGCAATCCAGTAAGAAACATCCCTCCATGGCCTCTGCATCAGCTTCTGTCTCCTGACCTGCTTGTGCTCCAGTCCTGACTTCCTTTGGTGATGACCAGCAGTGTGAAAGTACAAGCTGAATAAACCCTTGCCTCCCCAACTTGCTTCTTGGTTATGATGTTTGTGTGGTAATAGAAACCCTGACTAAGACAATTTGTGTGTGTGTGTGTGTGTGTGTATTACATGACTGTTTGAACATACAAGTGTATATATGCATGTGGAGGCCCAATGTCAACATTGCGTATTTTTACACTTGAATGCCACTTTATTTCCTGAGACAGGGTCTCTATCTATCTGAAACTGGAAATATCAATTCTGGTCCTGGTTTAGTCTAGCAAGCCTGATCACCCTGGGGATCTTCTGTCTTTGTCACCTGAGTATTAAGATTACCTGTGGCTAGTATACCTGCCTTACTTTCTTGCAGGTGTTCGGTATCCAAACTCTGGCATACACATTGATGTCATTTTTTTTTTTAAATTAAGCCATCTCCCCTCATGAACAGTGCTATCTTTAAGGTCCATAGAAAAAAGTGTTGAGCATAAATTTATTTATTTACATTGGTTATAGCAGAAATACATATGGAAAATACTTAGTAAATTGTATATTATTTGCCAGTATTTTGTAGGAGGTAACAAAAATCCATTAAGGCATTCAAAGACTATTGTTATCCAAAGATGGATTATTTCTCCTAATGCACAATCAGTTACAACCAGGCTTCTTTGTTTTACCTGGCTAAAGGGTGACCATATGTATACTTTAAGAGGAACCCTGACCAGTGTGATAAAAACAATTTTTATAAAAAGACTCTGCCCTTATCAGTTATGGCCATAACCCAAATGTTTATACTAACAAGATTAACAAGATTAACATCATATGCAAAATCTGGCTTTGAAAATGAAGAACAGAATTTATAGAAGTGTCAACATATTCACTTATACAATACAGAGCTATACAACAATCACTGCTGACTTATTAAGCTAGAATTCTTGGATCCATTATACTCTGGATACAGATTCCACTGGGAAATTATCTTCATCCAAAACATATATGTACATAGAAAAATGATTTTAATTTTCAAGAATTTTTATACTGTATGTAAAGAATTCACTTAAACATTATTAATTGTTATGTTTCAAACTGTCAAAAGAAAACAATTTCTCAAGAACTGTGTTCAAAATTACTCTGAGAAAATACAGCTCTCCAGTAAAATGATAGACCAAGAAGCAGAAACCATTGAAGTAGAGTGATGCATTATGTTTTCAAAATCAGCTTTTGCCTGTAAATTGATTTTAAACATATGCCAACAGGGTGGCAGGCAGTCTAATTTACATGCCATTCCCAAGCAAATCAAGGTCCTCAAGGCACTATACTTTTGAAATATACAAATTGTGAGACTCCTATTTTTGTAAAACTAATGGAAATTTTTCCAGGACCACGATACTTATTGAAATGTATGATTCTATGCAAATACAAGTCTAACTATTTGGAACTTACTGCAACATCACTGGAAATAAGCTACATATGACCACTTCAGTCAGTGACAGAAATATTGACATTAACTTTATTTCTTTTCCTCTTCCTGATTAATTCTTTATCAGATGTTGTTATATATACAGCAAACCTGGTGTTACTCATCCAGAAGGAGAGGAAACACATCCATCCAATTGGTTAAGGCCCCAAACTATTTCAAATATCTAGGTGCTGAAAGAAACATTTTTTTCTGGGACCTAAATCTGTAAATATAAAAGGGTTATATTGTTTTCTACACCAAACACCCAATCTATACATTATCATAAAACAGAACCTTGCTATCTTATAGACCTAAAAATCATCAATAATTAGCTTAATAATTTCAGAAGCATCAAATCCAAATTTCCATTCTTCCATTATTCATAATTAGTGTGGCGACTTTTACCTTATCCTTAGTTTTTTCAACTATTTAACTGAGATAATCTCAAAGGACCTATCTGGGTTTGAAACATCAGTAGTGGTAGAGCATTAGGTGGAGACCTTGTCAAAAGTACATGCAAACTAACTGATAGTTATGCTACAACAGAATGTAGTATTTTCCCACTATGCAATTTGCTGATTGGTCAACAATCATTAAAACATGAATGTGAAAGCAACAGAACTGTTTTTTTCTATTGGATTTGGTGTTAAAAGAGATACTCCCCAACACAGAGGAAATGTACAGAACGAATATATGTTCTTGCCTATTCATATATGTTAAAACTGGAGAGGTAAATATATAAGGTGGCTTTAAAGAATATTGACTGGGTACTGTATATAGCATGATCAAATTTGTGCTGGCTAAAAAACAAATTTTCTTACAATCAGACTTCCTGTTTTGACAGTTTCTTTCCTTAATATTTAGTTACTAGACTCCAATTCCCCAATAAAATAAACACAAAATAAAATAAACACAAAATAAATATGGATAAAAGACATAGTTTGCTATATACTAGATCTATTTGCTAATATATGTGAGAATTTCTAAGGTTTGAACATCTCTGAAATGTCTTTGATTTAGAGGATGGTTATATTAATTCCCCCTTTCATTTAGTTTAAACAAACTTAAAACAAATATTTTGACTTACAACACATATAGTTGTATTTTCTCATTTCTTTATTAGAAAGTATATTAATAGTGTAAAGATAGATAAAACAAAGATTACTAGGGCTTACACATGCTGACTTATCTGTCAGAGTCAAATTAATCACCATGACAAGAAGCCAGCACAGCAGAAAGGCAGGACCAGAATAATTCTTCAGTGCCTGCTTCTTAGTCTTGACTGAAATAAAGTTCAGATACCTAGCATTTCATACTCACTCTCTGTCATTTAATTGACATGATAGTCATGATGAGACTTTGTTTGCCTGTGTTTATGCTTTAGAAATATATACTTCATCTACTTGTCCAGGTTCAGAAGGCTTTCTCTCCTGAACAATCACTAATCTCAAAAGTCATCTTCCTTATGCCTTGTAATAAAAAGCTCCCAGACACATTTGATGTTAACATACAATCATACTTCCCCTAAGAACTCTTGCTAGCTGATGATACAGTTAACTGTACATGGATTAAAAATATTTCCTTGCAGACCTACAAGATTCTGGGCAATATGGTCACAGAATTGTAGCACTGGTTCCTGAAGGCACATCTTCTCTTGACTTGGGCTTTAATGTAGATGGGAAGATGAGATGTACTCAACTGACATCACTGCAATTAGCCATTGTTAAATTGTAAGAAATATCGAGTTACTCTTACTAGTATTTTTGAACCATTTAAATATGGAAATTCTCTTGCAAAATTTACTTTTAAATTTGAAGATAAATTTCCATTTATTCAATTGTGTGTACTTTTTATTATGCACAATATTTTCTTTTATATATATATATATAATGTGAAATGGTTAAATCTAATAAATTGATGCATATATTGCCTAACAGAATTTCTTTTCCAGGAAAGAACACTTCTTACCCATTTTGATGGATTTTATGAATTAAAAAAAATGTGTTCTTCAAGGACTTTAACCACCCTTGCAGACAGAATTTTTTTCTGGGCATGACCACTGCCTTTTGACAAGCATTGGAAAACAGATAGGAGACAATAGGACAACTACTGATATGCTAGTTTTTGATTGTGGTGTTTGAATCTTCCCTATTCCAATGTTGAAGTTCATTTAGGAAAGAAAAATCACTGTTCCTTGCAAATAAGCAAAAATGTTATCACTTTTGGTCTATTGGAAAATACTATTTGCTTTATTTTACAGCTTTGATTGTGATATTTGAAAATACACAAGTTTGAAGAATTTTTTTTTTAAAAAATGTGTCATATGTGTCTCAGGTTGTGGTTATAAAATGCAAGAGGTTTGAGAAAGGTGGTATTTTTGAATGATCAGGAAATGTATTTTGTAATATAAGTTCATTATTTTGATTGCACAATGATTTCTGTGATGTTCAAAGTAAAAAAAAATATGAGTGCCTTCATACAGTGGACATTTATCATATATCTATTCAGTATCATATTTTTAAGGAAGAGACTCTGTATCTCTATACACAACAGTGGATTACACAGACAAAATATGCATATAACATACAAAACCTCAGAGGAGCATAGGAAAATAACAATATTAAATACATGAGAAAATGCCAACTCATCTGTAGAAGAAAACATAAGACTGTATCTTCCATCAGTACCTCTAAAGGCCATGAAAGGGTAAAACAGCATATTTCAAGCCCAGAATGAGTCAGTGACAGCTAAGATTTTTATAGTCAACAAAGCTGTCTTTTACATTTTACAGAGCATTTTGGACAAGATTAGCAAGCCAGCACTTCAGAAAAACACTTAACAGAATACTATATGTAAATAAAGAAAAAGACATTATTATTTATGAGTGCACAGGAAAGAATTGATTTCATGAAACATGATAATTCATTGATAAGCAATGAGAAGGAAATTTACCATGGCCAATGCAATAAACCAACAGAAGCCCAATTCTAACAGGAACATTGGAAAACAAATAATAGTAATCTAACCAACAAGAACAAATGAAATCACAGAAATGATTAAATTTTTCTTCATAAAAATCTGAGATGCAAATAGATTCAACTTTCCATTTAAAAGATGCAGTCTATTGCTGTAGACATAACACAATTGGTCAGAGTGATTGCCTACACTATGTATTGGGTATAATTTCTAGTTACCATACACAAAGCATGGGGATGTATAGCTACAAACTCAATACATGGGTGATAGAAGGTAATACATTTATCTTCAGCTGCATAGTGGGTCTCACACCAGACCCTATTCTATCTCAAACTACACACTCAGAGAGAAATACACACTACCACAACCACCACCACCACCACCATCAACAACAACTACTATCATCACACAAAAAAGACACATACTAAAGATAAGATTAAAAATAGTATCAAATTATCTATCATATTCAAAGATGTTACTAGCAAAGATGCCCACAAAATGAAAGCCATATGGTAGAAGTCAACACATAAAGTAAATATGAAACAGAAAATGAACTAGAATGGTTATTCTGATATATGATCATATTTGACCATAAACCACAACTATTCTAGTAGACAGAAAGTAGACCCAAAGCATAAAGAGAACTATTACACAGAAATCCATTATGTATATACCTAAAACAGGCTCTGAACTTTTCAGGATCTATGGGATACAGCTAACTTGATTCTAAAAGCAAAGTTCACATCTATAAGTGATCACCACTAGACTCTGCCAAGATGAGATGTACACAGAGAATGGAATCAGCCCATGTGTAAAAGATGTAGGTAGGCAGCAAAGCAAGAGGGGCAGAGCCACAGGATATGGAATTTGTTATGCTGGGTTCTCATCTTGGTATGGTCCAGTATTTCCTCACTACACCCTAAAATTCCACTTTGAAAAGATAGTGTATTTGATCATGTTTAAGTGCGTAATTTAAAAAAGTTTATAAGAGCCTACAAGTAAGAGATTTTCTTGTATCTCAGAACAGATTAGACATTTATGATAGTACTAAGGCTGGATCATGGCAAAGATTAATTGCATGGTGATAAAAGGGACAACATACAGGCTCAATCAGTCAAGGAGCTAGTTCTCTGAAAACACAAATCACAAATATGAAGGACAAACCCAATGCAAAACTAAGAAAAAGAAAGAAAGAAAGAAAGAAAGAAAGAAAGAAAGAAAGAAAGAAAGAAAGAAAGAAAGAAAGAAAGAAAGAAAGAAAGATGATTCAATCAATAAAAATCTGAGCTAGAAAGAGAGCTGTTACAAGAAATTGAAATCAACATACTCTGATAGGATACAGAGGGTTGTTTCAATTTTCTTGTTTCTGTTGTAATTTGCTTTGTAAACAAGCTGTGGTCAATTTCATCTCTAAAATAAAGTTAATTGAAGTTTTCAGGTTCCATGTGGTGCTGAGAAGAAGGTGTATTCTTTTCTGCATGGGTGAAATGTACTGTAGATGTTAGTTTCATTTGATTCATAAAATCTGTTAGTTCCACTATGTTTCTAGTTTTTTTCTGGATGACCTGTCCATTGCTGAGATTAGGGTGTTGAAGTCTCCCACTATCAACATGTGGAAGTTCAAGGAGTGATTTTAGCTTTAGTATTTTTTTTAAATAAATGTGGGTGCCTTGCATTTCGTGCATAAATGTTTAGAATTAAGACATCTTGGTAGATTATTCCTTTGATGAGTATTAAGTGTTCTTCCCAATCTTATTTTAAAATTAAGTTTAGTTGTAATTGTTATGTTAGGATTGCTATATCAGCTTGCTTCTTGGGTCTATTTGCTTGGAAAATCTTTTTTCGTCCCTTTATTCTGTGATAATACTTATCATTGATGTTGAGGTATATTTATTGTATACAATAGCAGGGTGAATTCTGTTTTTGCATCTATTCTGTTAGCTTGTATTTTTCTATTGGGGAATTAAATCAATTGCTATTGAGAGATATTAATGACAATGATTGTTAATTTCTTTTATTTTCTTAATAGTAGTTGTATCTTTCCCCCTTCTTTTTGTTTTGCCAATTTGCAATTTATTTTGTGTGTGTGTGTGTGTGTGTGTGTGTGTGTATGTGTGTGTGTGTTTTCATGGTATAGTTAACTTCCTTGTGTTAGTTTTCTTTCTATTAATTTCTGTATGGCTGGAGCTTGGTGAGGATTGGATCAGGTACAGATTGGGATCAGGTACAGAAGGGATCAGGTATGTGGAGAATGAAGAGAAAGAGTACTGGAATAGACAACTGGAACTGGGGCATATTTGGGGAAAGAATCTATGAGAGTGATCCTACATAAGACTCCTAGTATTGAGAATACAGAGTCTGAACTGACTGCCTCCTATAAGCAAGACGTCTAGTAGAGATATTGGGACATTAACCCAATCATAAAACCACTGACCTACAATTTGTCCTGCCTACAAGATACAAAATGTACTGGGGTAAAGTTGGTGCAAAAATTGTGGAAGAGGCCAACCAAATGACCGATCCAGCTTGAGATCCATAGCACAAGAGCAAATCCATCCTTGACACTGCCCAGAGGACCAGTACCTAGAAGCTGGATGGCCCAGAGACCTAGAATAAAGGCAAACATGACTGGCAATAATAACCAAAGAATAAATGAAATGACACTTAATGATATTCTGCTATTTTATAGATTGGTATCTAGCAAAATTATTATCAGAGAGGCTTCATCCAGCAACTGATGGAAACAGATGAAGATAGTCAAATATTACTCATACTTCAAAGTATCCTGAGTAAGACAAGGAAGAAGGTTTCTAGCAGTCAGAGGGTACAAGGACACCACAAGAAAAGCTACAGAATCAACTAACCTGGACATATAGGGCCTCACAGACACTGAACTGACAATCAGGGAGCTTGTATGCATATGACCTAGGCCCTCTGCATATATGTTATGGTTGTGTAGCCTGGTCTTCTTGTTAGACTCCTAATAGTGGGAGCAAGAGCTATCTCTGACTCTTTTGTCTGCTTTTGGGACCCTTTTCCTCTTATTGGGATGCCTCACCCAGCTCTTATATGAGGGGATGCACTATTCTTACTACAACTTGAAATGTCATATTTGGTGATTATCCATTGGAATCCTGCTCTTTTCTGGTGAGAAATGGATGAGTGCATGTGGGGAGAAATGTAGGGGGAGAAAGACTAAGAGGAAGATGGAGTAGAAACTGTGGGCAGAATGTAATATTCATATATTACATAAAAAGAATAAATAAAAATGCTAAAATATATGTATATACAGAATCAAGAGAGCATATTTTCAAACATTATGTTTCTATATTGGAAAATCAATAAAGCTGAATAAAATCCTAAATACTATAACTTACCAAAATAAAATCAAGAAGATATTAAAAAATAACTTGAAGCAGAACCTTAGGAATTATGACAACCAGTGCTATGTGGGGGGAGGGAAATCATATTCATTGTGGGAGGGAGTGTTAACTTCCACTGCTGGAATCAGTAAAATGGTTTGTCAAAGGTTGATACCTTTTGACTGCAAATTCCTGAGGGAATTCTGAATCAAAACTCCCTGTTAAACTGCTCGCCATTTCTGGCCTAAAAATGTGTATGCAACTAAAATTGTTGTATTACTGTATTCTAGAGGAAAAATACAACTTATTTATTGGGAATAATAAGTACATTCTTGTAATGATCCCATGATTCTGATATTTTATACAATACCAGAATTATTATAATAGCAGCCAATGGCCAAACACAGAGACAAGCTAGTGCTGTAGCAACTTCATGAACAAAAAGACACTTGAAGCTACATTAAAGGATCTGGCAAGGATATCTGTAAATTGTGTGTTTGAGAGCCAATTGGGCTCCCAAAAATTTGGAGAATGGTGTCTGTGTTGAATTGCATACTACAGCTAACAAATAGTCATCACTCTGTCAAAACATTGTGCACTCAAAGGGCTTCTAATCATAACAATGTTGCATGCCAGGCTATAGTTGTTCCAGAATTCCAACTTCAAGCTTCTCATCCAGCCTCTTGAAGTTCCCCATATGATATTCTGGGTGAGGGTAGAACAGAGATAAGTTAGGCCACAACTCAGAAAGAAAGCTTTCCCATATCATGATATTGAATCATGAAAGTAATAGTCTTGTTATATTTCTTGGACTCAAATTAAACTGTACTATGAAATTTGTTAACTTTTATATGTTAACTTAAAAATATAAAAATAATAATAAGAGAGAAAATTTGTTGTTATAGTCATAGAAAATTCTTAGACCAGATCAGATGTAAATGAGCCTGATGATAGTTTCCTTAAAAAACTTTATATAACATATGGAGATAAAACAAACAACTGTCATTTACATAGATAAAAAGACAACCTATGTTAATTGCAGACAGTGTACATATGGGATGTTTCAGGTTGGGTCTTTCCAATATCTAAAGCTTAGATAAGACCTACTCCAACATTAGTTTTTCATAAAATGAAAGAAATACAACAGTTGTGTGTGAGCTAAATTTTAGATAATATGAATGCTAGGCATTGGACCATATTGACCAACTTAGGAATCAGTCAGTGACTTCTTTGTCATTTCTCTTTTAGGTTCTTCTGATTCAGCTAATAAAATGAGTTGCAGATGGCATCACAGTGTCTTCCAAATCTTTGTACTGTATCACTGTCTTATTTTCATGGACTAATGTATTGTTTGAGGGCCAGAAGGCTGTAATAAATGTGTTACATACACTTAGTTTGGGGATATTTTACATATATATATATGTATATATATATATGTGTGTGTGTGTGTATCTATATATGTATATATACATATATGTGAATATATTATATATAATTGAATATATGTGTATATATGTATGTATGTGTGCATAAACACACATACACAAAATTGAAGTTGTGTTGCTTCTATGTAACCTGGAGTAACTGTAGGCGAGGAGAAAGATGACTTTGGGAGGGCAGAAGTTGAAGCTCTAGAGAGTAAATCATAGCTGTTATAAAGAAATAAAGAAAAGAATTGGGGTAGAGGAGACTAACAGGGAGGCAGTGAAAGTAATAAGGAGGAAGAAAGAAGAGGAGATATCAATAAGTATCTTAGCAGGGTTTCTATTGCTGTACAAACATCATGACCAAGAAGCAAGTTGGGGAGG
Source organism: Apodemus sylvaticus (assembly GCF_947179515.1). Taxonomy (NCBI): domain Eukaryota; kingdom Metazoa; phylum Chordata; class Mammalia; order Rodentia; family Muridae; genus Apodemus; species Apodemus sylvaticus. The sequence continues at coordinate 137,658,343 of NC_067473.1, read as the reverse complement.
AAAGGGTTTATTCAGCTTATACATCTGCATTGCTGTTCATCACAAAAGGAAGTCAGGACAGGAACTCAAGCAGGTCAGGAAGCAGTAACTGATGCAGAAGCCATGGAGGGATGTTCCTTGCTGGCTTGCTTCCCCTGGCTTACTCAGCTTGCTCTCTTATAGAACCCAAGAGCACCAGCCCAGGGATGGCACCACCCACAAGGGACCCTCCCCACTTGATCACTAATTGAGAAAATGCTGCACAGCTGGATCTCATGGAGGCACTTCCCCAAATGAAGCTCCTTTCTCTGTGATAACCCCAGCCTGTGTCAAGTTGACACACAAAACCAGCCAGGACAATTGACCCCTTGTCAACTTGACACATAAACACATCACTATTAAGCTTCAACCCTTACTTTCTTATTCATCCCCAAGATCTAAATTACTTTAAAAGTCCCACAGTCTTTACATATTAAAAGTTCAATCACTTTAAAATATCTTTTAAAATTCAAAGTCTTTTAAAAATTCAAAGTCTCTTAACTGTGGGCTCCAATAAATACCTACTTCTTTCAAGAGGGAAACATATCAGGGCACAGTCACAACCAAAAGCAAAACCCAAACTCCAATGGTTCAATGTTTGGGATCCAACTCACTATCTTCTGGGCTCCTCTAAGGGCTTGGGTCACTTCTCCAGCTCTGCCCTTTGTAGCACAAAGCTTGTCTTCTAGGCTCCAGCTGACTGTACTCCACTGTTGCTGCTGTTCTTGGTGGTCATCGCATGGTACTGGCATCTCCAAAACACTGCTATCTTCCACTGTAATTAGGCTTCATCAATAGCCTCTCATTGGCTCTCTTCATGGTGACAAGCCTCTACTGCTATGCATGATCCCTTCACGTCCTAGGCTGTCAACTGCAACTGAGGCTGCACCTTCACCAATGGCCTTCCATGGCCTCTCACTGTGCCAAGAGCCTCAGCTGCTCTTCATAACCCCTTCATGCCTACAAAACCAGTACCATCTGGGTGACTCTTACACAGTACCAAGTCTTGCCACAGCACAAAATACAACTGTGGCTATCTCTGGAACACAGCCTCTGTGCTCTCAGAAAGCACTTTCCAGAAGATTTTACCTCAGTGATGCTGATCTCTTCTTAATCACCGCTAATTTCTTAGCTCCAGCTAACCAGCATCAATAGTCGCAGTAACACAAAGGTTTGCTTTAGTGGTTCTGGTATCTTCTTAATCACAGCTGATTCTTCAGCCCCAGCTAACCAAAACCACAGAATCTTCACAATCAAAACATGGCCCCTTTAAGAGTCTTTAATCTTCTCTCTGAAATTTCACAAGCCAGACCTGCATCTTCTGTACTGCTCTTAACATTGTCTTCCAAGCTCCTACAGAAATTTTCACAGAGCTCTTAATATCCTAATGGCTTTTCCAGCTCAAAATTCCAAAGTCCTTCCACAGTCCTCCCCAAAACATGATCAGGTTGTCACAGGACTACCCAACTCCTGGTACCAATTTGTCTTAGTCAGGGTTTCTATTCCTGCACAAACATCATGACCAAGAAGCAAGGTGGGGAGGAAAGGGTTTATTCAGCTTACACTTCTGTTTTTTTTTTTTTTTCAGAATGATATATTTTTTTATTCGATATATTTTTTATTTACATTTCAAATGCTTCCCCCTTTTCTGCCCCCCCCCACTCCCCGAAAGTCCCATAGGCCCTCTTCCATCCCCCTGTTCTCCCATCCATCCCTTACCACTTCCCTGTTCTGGTTTTGCCCTATACTGCTACACTGAGTCTTTCTAGAACAAGGGGCCACACCTCTGTTCTTGTACCTCATTTGATGTATGGATTATGTTTTAGGTATTCCAGTTTTCAGGGTTAATATCCACTTATTAGTGAGTGGAGACAATGATTATCTTTTGAGACTGGGTTACCTCACTTAGTATGATATTCTTGAGCTCCATCCATTTGCCGAAGAATTTCATGAATTTGTTGTTTCTAATGGCTGAATAGTACTCCATTGTATATATATACCACATTTTTTGCCTCCATTTTTTTGTTGAGGAATACTTGGGTTCTTTCCAGCTTCTGGCTATTATAAATAGGGCTGCTATGAACATAGTGGAACATGCATCCTTATTACATGCTGGGGAATCCTCTGGGTATATGCCCAGGAGTGGTATAGCAGGATCTTCCGGAAGTGAGGTGCCCAGTTTTCTGAGGAACCACCAGACTGATTTCTAGAGTGGTTGTACCAATTTGCAACCCCACCAGCAGTGGAGAAGTGTTCCTCTTTCTCCACATCCTCGCCAACACCTGCTGTCTCCTGAATTTTTAATCTTAGCCATTCTGACTGGTGTAAAGTGAATTCTCAGGGTTTTTTGATTTGCATTTACCTAATGCCTAATGAAATTGAGCATTTTTTAAGATGCTTCTCTGTCATCCAAAGTTCTTCAGGTGAAAATTCTTCGTTTAATTCTGTACCCCATTTTTAATAGGGTTATTTGGTTTTCTGGGGTCTAACTTTTTGAGTTCTTTGTAAATATTGGATATTAGCCCTCTATCTGATATAAGGTTGGTGAAGATCTTTTCCCAATTCGTTGGTTACTGAATTGTCTTTTTGATGGTGTCCTTTGTCTTACAGAAACTTTGTAATTTTATGAGGTCCAATTTGTCAATTCTTGATCTTAGAGCATATGCTATTGGTGATCTGTTCAGAAACTTTCCCTCTGTATCGATGTCCTCAATGGTCTTCCCCAGTTTCTTTTCTATTAGCTTCAGAGTGTCTGGCTTTATGTGGAGGTCCTTGATCCATTTGGATTTGAGCTTAGTACAAGGAGACAAGGATGGATCAATTCGTATTCTTCTGCATACTGACCTCCAGTTGAACCAGCACCATTTGTTGAAAAAGCTATCTTTTTTCCATTGGATCTTTTCAGCCCCTTTGTCGAGGATCAAGTGGCCATAGGTGTGTGGGTTCATTTCTGGATCTTCAATCCTGTTCCATTGATCTGCCTGTCTGTCACTGTACCAATACCATGCAGTTTTTAACACTATTGCTCTGTAGTATTGCTTGAGGTCAGGGATACCGATTCCCCCAGAATTTCTTTTGTTGTTGAGAATAGTTTTAGCTATCCTGGGTTTTTTGTTATTCCAGATGAATTTGAGAATTGCTCTTCTAACTCTATGAAGAATTGAGTTGGGATTTTGATGGGTATAGCGTTGAATCTGTATATTACTTTTGGCAAAATGGCCATTGTAACTATATTAATCCTGCCGATCCATGAGCATGGGAGGTTCTTCAAACTATTCCACAAAATAGAAACAGAAGGAACACTACCCAATTCCTTCTACAAAACCACAATTGCACTGATACCAAAACCACACAAAGATCCAACAAAGAAAGAGAACTTCAGACCCATTTCCCTTATGAACACTGATGTAAAAATACTCAATAAAATTCTTGCCAACTGAATCCAAGAACACATCAAAACGATCATCCTCCATGATCAAGTAGGCTTTATCCCAGGGATGCAGGGTTGGTTCAATATACGGAAATCCATCAGTGCAATCCACTACATAAACAAACTCAAAGAAAAAAAAACACATGGTCATTTCATTGGATGCTGAAAAAGCATTTGACAAAATTCAGCATCCTTTCATGCTTAATGTCTTGGAAAGAACAGAAATTCAAGGCCCTACCTAAACATAGTAAAAGTAATATACTGCAAACCGGTAGCCAGCATCAAACTAAATGGAAAGAAACTTGAAGCAATCCCACTAAAATCAGGGACTAGACAGGGCTGCCCCTTTTCTCCTTATCTTTTCAATATTGTACTTGAGGTACTAGCTTGGGCAATTAGACAACATTAGGAGGTCAAAGGAATACAAATTGGAAAGGAAGAAGTCAGACTATCATTAATTGCAGATGATATGATAGTCTACCTAAGTGGCCAAAAAAACTCCACTAGATAACTCCTACAGCTGATAAACAATTTCAGCAAAGTGGCACATTATAAAATCAACTCAAGCAAATCAAAAGCCTTCCTATACTCAAAGGATAAGCAGGCTGAGAAAGAAAGTAGGGAAATGACACCCTTCACAGTAGCCACAAACAGTATAAAGTACCTTGGGGTGACTCTTACCAAACATGTGGAAGATCTGTATGACAAGAACTTCAAGACTTTGAAGAAGGAAATGGAAGAAGGCTTCAAAAAATGGGAAAATCTCCCATGCTCATGGATCAGCTTACACTTCTGCATTGCTGTTCATCACTAAAGGAAGTCAGGACTGGAACTCAAGCAGGTATGGAAGCAGGGACTGATGCAGAAGCCATGGAGGGATGTTCCTTGCTGGCTTGCTTCCCCTGGCTTACTCAGCCTGCTCTCTTATAGAATACCAACCCAGAGATGGTATCACCCACAAGGGGCCCTCCACCCTTGATCACTAATTGAGAAAATGCCCCACAGCTGTATCTCATGGAGGCACTTTCCCAAATGAAGCTCCTTTCTCTGTGAAAACTCCAGCCTGTGTCAAGTTGACACACAAAACCAGCCAGTACAATAGGACTAAGGATATTTGAAAAATCTATAAGTAATTTTTATGAGGATTGAAAACATATATACACATGTATTTATACAATATAGAGAAATATAATCTAAATAGATTCATGTCACATGGCTTTTAATATTCCACCTAGGAATCACAGACTATTTTACAAATATCTTCAAGTTGTTCAAGTTTTTGTTTGATAAACATCAGGTGTGGAGCTATGAGTGTTTTGAGGCAATTATCCAAAACAAAGGAAGCTACTAACATTGCACTGATTGTCTTTCAGAACCGGAAGGTATGGCGAGGACATTACAGACCTTGGACACAGAACTTGAGGAAAATAACCTTGGAGAATTTTTCCTAGATCTGTTTCTCATAGTGTCAGAAACTATTCTCCAAGATGCCAAACAGGAGTGTGAGAATCAACAGGCTTACCCACACAATGAATTGCTTGGCAAGATATCTCCAAAAATGTAATAGTGACACAATATCAGGGTGGGGGTATAATAGCATACCAACAGCTATGGTATTATATTTAAGGATTACTCAGTTTATAAGAATGTATGCTTGGTATTATAAACCTAGTCAACTATCACTGTCTGGAGAGATTTTAAACCATAGAGGAGAGTGCAATAGTACTACTTTCCTGAAGCAATAGAGTTGTTACATACATTCTAAGCACTTATATCCATAGGTGAGTAGGTATAAGGATCTCATCCATCATCAAATAAGGGCTTTATTTTTTCCAGCCTACATAAGCTATACAGAGATTGACAGAGTCAAAATGTCAGAGTAACTATGAGTTGCACTGCTCCAATTAATATATTTATAATTCAACCCCTATGCCTAAGGCTCAAGGAACATTGTAGAAAGGGGATAGAGACAATATAAGACCCAGTGATTCAGGATTTCTGCAGTAGGAGTATCTTCCAGACATGACAGGGAAAGTCACATTTCTTTAAAAGTCTTAATAATATGTCTGCATAAACAAGACCTACATAATAATCATGCCAGCTGACATATAATGGGGGTGTTAGAAAAATCCACAGGGCTCTATCCCTAAATGAAGAACATCAGGAAAACAATGGTCGGCTCTAAGCATATGTGTATACCATAACTATAACAAGATTCAGTAACTCATGTGAGTGTGTAAGTTTATATGCTAGAGTTAATATAAGAAATTGAAGTGAAATAAATATGACAGAGAATTCACAGAAAAAGTGAAAAGATATAATCAAATTTTGGAATACACTGGCTGAGAAACCTCACTTTAGACCTAACCTCCATGATTCTACATTTGTAGGATCTGAAAATTTTAGTGGTAGAATGAATTCCTAAAAGTCCTTAGGGCTCATAGATAGGACAGTGGTATCATTGGGTATTTATCTTAATATTTTCAGGGTAACAGTGAAGACCAAAATTCCATACTGATTTCTAATCAGTGAACAAAGCTTATATTTATTTAAAATTAATTAATTCACTTGAATTTTTATAGATTTACTGAAGATAAAATGAAAATAATAAATTAATTGCTAGGCAATGGTGGCACATACCTTTAATCCCAGCACTCAGGAGTCAGAGAGGCAGGTGGATCTGAGTTCGAAGCCAGCCTGGTCTACAGAGTGAATTTCAGGGTAGCCAAGGCTACACAAAGAAACCCTATTTAAAAAAATAAATCAAAATATAACAAAAAATAAATACATCAATAATTATGAATATAATTGATAACCTTTCCTCCTTCCCTCATCATAAATATAATTGAGGTGAGACTGTAACTAGAACTGTATAGAAAATATAACATATCTTGAACATCAACTTGAGATAATAGTTTTATCTCATCTGGACACCAGTGAGACTCACCAGATAGGAGACTCATTTAACAGAAAACGTCTCTCTTAAGATTAGGCTGTCAGCCATTCTGTAGGGCATTTTCTCAATTAGTGATTGATGTGGAAGTTTCAGTGCATTGTAGGTGGGGCCAAGTCCTGAGTTGTATGAGAAATCAAGCTGAGCAAGCCACAGGGAGCAAGCAAGTAAGCAGCATGCCTCTGTGGCCTCTGCATCAGCTCTTGCTCCCAGAATCCTGCCCTGTTTGAGTTCCCACCCTGACAGTCTTCAGTGGTAAGCAGTGATGTGGGAGTTTAGGCCAAATAAACTCTTTCCTCCCAAGTTGTATTTCATCTTAGTATAGGAACACTAAGACAATCTAGTTGTATAAATATTATATTACAATCCAAGTTTATGTGGAAATATTACAGCATGGAGAGAAATTCCTCAAGAGGTTGGCCTGCTGAAGAGAGAAAGAGAAAAGGGGAGGGAACACTGCTTTTCCCTGGACAATCTCTGTGTTGCCAAGATCACCTGTGTTCCAATTATAGTCATCTGTCTCACTTGTAAGTTATAACTTCACAGCAGAATTCTCTAGAGAGGATCACATCAGATTTTCACAAAAGTGATAAATGGTTGACCCTGACAAATATTGCTGCATTTTTAACATTTATCCTTTGCTCCGAGAAGATGAGAAGTTTGTTTTAGATTTGGTTGCTTCTTTGAACTGACATGATTTCCATAAATCTTAGGGGGTGAAATATTCATTTGTACAAATAAGAATCTGGTGGAGTACTTCACATGCTCTTTCAATGGAGCAGAGAAAACAGTGCATGTGAAACATCTTGCCACATGTGAACATATTAGTCTAGTGATTTTTAAACAAATACATTAAAACTTTATTCATTTCATCTCAGAGGGAGGTGAACAGTTGGAGTTCCAAGGTGTGTTTAAACACAATTTCATTAGCTTTAAATCTGTATTCTACTGCAAGACATAATTAGACTGAGCAAGCAGAGGGGTACAAGGAGAGAAACAGAACATAGCTGAGTAGGTCACAGGAGTGATAATGAATATTGCAGCAGGGGGTGGAAAGAAAAACAAGGCAGCAACTCACAAAGAAATAAAATCTGGGGAGCCAGGGGGAGGAATGGCTCCCTGGAGGAAAGCAGAATCTACCATGCTGGAGCTAGCCATGAAGAACAAATAAAGCAAGAGAAAGGGGTGACATCTACACAATATTTTTTCCTTTTCCTTTTCAGTTAATAAGCAGCAGATGACTACTAAGGGGGGAGCAGATGAACAGCAAAACGGAGAGGCCATTAAGTACAAGGAGGTCAAGTCTAAATTATGGAGAGCAATGAAGGTTCTGTTGCTTTAGAAGGACCGTCATAAACTGAGACTGCTGTTGTCCAAGATAAAGCTGCTGTCTTAGTATTTTGTGTTGTGAGGAGCTATTTCGTAAGGGCAACTTCTGGAAGAAAGTGTTTATTTGATTTCAGGGTGTAGTACATAGTGGTAGAAAAGCTGTGGCAGTGAGTGGGCCTAGCTGTGGTGATGGTGATATACAGCACTGACTTTCAATGGATGTCACTGAATGCCAATGGATGCTGGTATTCAGGTCACTACCAACACCTACACCAGCACCAGCACCTATACCAGCACCAGCATCAGCACCTACACCAGCACCAGCACCAGCACATCCTCTCTTTCTCCTCTTCTTCTTTTACTCCTCCTCCTCCTCCTTTTTCTTCACTTCTTCTACTACTACTTGTTTTCAGCCTGAGCTTGTAGTGCATATGATGGTGCTGCTCATTTTCAGAGTATGTTTTTCTACTTCAGTTAACTCTTCCCAAATTCCACTACAAATGTAATCATGGTCTTGTCACATAGGTGATTCTAAATTCGGTTGAGTTGACAATAGAAATTAGATACTACAGTGTACACTACAGCTAGCAAATTACTTAACATAATTTGCTGCCATTCCATTTCTTTCTTCCTTCTTTCTTTCTTTCTTTCTTTCTTTCTTTCTTTCTTTCTTTTTTTCTTTTTTTTTTGTGTGTGTTTTGAGACAGTGTTTCTCTGTAGAGCCCTGGCTGTCCTGGAACTCACTCTGTAGACGAGGCTGGCCTGGAACTCAGAAATCCACCTGCCTCTGCCTCCCAAGTGCTGGGATTAAACGCATGTGCCACCACTGCCCGGCTGCCATTCCATTTCTAATATAAGGGTTAGACTAGTCGACAGAGGAAGATGGCTTTGAGCCCACTATAAATATATAATTCAGTGAAAATGGCGAGCAGAGTATGAAGAGGACAGTGATGCATTTTAGATTCACTAAAATGTTAAAAATAACGTTATCTGTAGTAATGATGTCAAATCATGATTTGACACTGCACCATGTAAAAACATGGTCAAAACAGCAATTCACAAGCATACAACATTAAATAAGTAATATAGTGTTATCCTCCTTTTATGAAATTCTTTCATTTCCATATTAGCAGATTATCCAACAGATGGTTAAAATTTAAAAAAAGAATACTGTTATGCATCTTTGCATATATGACTACAAACAGTATATCAAATAGATTCATCATGAGAATAATACAATTTCTGTGGGCAAAGTATCAACTTAAAGCCTTGTGTCTGATATAAGTTCTATCATTGACCTATGACCCCCCCAGTCCTGAGAAAATAATCAAGTAAGAGCAGCATCCAATAGTTTTTATTTTCGTTGTTTTTCCCTTTAAGGAAGAAAATTAGAGTGAAGAACTTTGTGTCCTAATCTTACAAGTCAAGTTCAAAACTGCACTCTATCACTCTGACCTTCCTTTTGAGTTTTATACACAACAACACAGCTAGAAATGACCCTCTAAGAAGGAATGCTATTCTGGCCACCCTCTCATTTTTTTTGTTTACTTTTCATCTCAACCATTTAGTTAAGATCCACTAAAGATAAAACAGATGGATATATTTTAGTGGAAAAGACAAATACCTTTTGTATATTTTAATTTATGTTCATATTATATTAATATTTATATATTAAGTGATTTATATGCTTAACATAGTCAATATATTTGTATATTTGAACTAAAATAGAAAACTGTAAACAATTTAATAAGACTATATTGGGCACATAATAAACCCTAAGATGTACATACTATATAAAAATTACTATATGTGCAGTAACAAGAAAGCCATCATGAATTCCAAATCAGGAAAAATAGGTGCTTTTATGAAAGTAAATTAGATATTCCCAATATTATTGTCTAAGTCTGAGAGCGTGTAAAGTTGGGGGAATAAGATTTTTTTTCTTGTTGTGCAAAAATCAGAACTATATGACCACAAAACTTTTGACAATCTGTGAATCTCTAATGAAGATGCATCACACTGGGGTTGCTATGTCAGCCATTGGACAGATCTTCACAATGCCTTAGACAGACAGAGAAAGATACTCTCCTGTGTTTCATGTTTCCCTTGACTTGTGTGACATTTGATTGTACTCTAACAAGAGCAGAATGTTTTTCGGTTGTGCTCACAATTCTGAGGTACAATCATGGGAGCAAAGTGATTGAATTAACTGGGTTAGTTATATTTTACACTAATTAAGATTGTCTATGCCATGGTTCAGTCTTTGAAAACACCAATGAAGCAATCTAGAAAGTAAGAGAGCTGGGGTAGGTCTGTGACTCCATGATCCTCCTCATCTTACATAGAAAGTTGGCCTTGTGAGTGCCTGACAGCAGAGACACTGATAAGACAAACACCTTTGTCCTTTTTTACTCAGAATGTTATTTGTTTATAACATGTAGATACCGTATTATATGTATACAAGTGTTTGGCCTGCATGTATGACCATTTATATGCCCAGTGACTGCAGAGGTCAAAGGGGGGCATCAGTGCCCTGGAACGAGAGTCTGAGATGGTTGTGAGCTTCCTCCTGAGTTTTGAAAACTGAACTGCATCCTCAGCAAGAGAATCAAGTGCTCTTAACTACTTAGTAGCCTCTACATCTGCAGAATATTAATTTTCTTGATAAAGAAAAGAAAGTAAATGTCTTATTCATCTTCATTCTACAACCAAGTCTGACTCCTCAAACAAGAGTCAAGGAGGAAAGTAAACATCTCTTGAGCAGTGAACCCACCGCGGTGTCATATGGAATTCTTCCCTGGGAAAACGAGCAGAGAGGCATCCCCAGGGAGAAAAAGAGCATGTGCAGGTGATTTTATAAATGGAAGGCAAACAAAAACCTCATCTCCTTTCAATTATTTTTGCTTGGGAAGCATGGCATCTTTTCTGGATACACCAAATTATAACAGCCCTTTAGTAGGCAAAATTAAAAATTTTCTGGAGTGTTATTGACCCAATATAGATTTCAAGAGCATTATTACACACTCTTTAAACAAATTTTTATTTTATTAGCATTTATTAATTTCATAAAATAACAGGTTTAATTATGGCATTTCTTACTTGTGTAAAACAGAATTTCATTATTTTTAATTCCATATTATCATAGTTTCCTCCCTCTTCAACTGTTCCCTACCAATATAACCAAGTCTTCTCTGTGCTTTCATGTGTGATCTATATCATTTTATTTTTCTTTTATTATTGCTGTTACATATATGTACATATATGAAGGTATAAATACAGTCCATTTAGTGTTGCTCATGTGCATAATTTTTTAGCCCTGACCACTTGACAATGGATAACCAGAGGACTCATTCCTACATAACATTGATTTTCCATCTCTCAGCAGTCATTAATTGACTTTAGCTCTTCATCTAGTGCTGGGACTTTGTGAGAGTTCTTCTATCCAAAGCAGCATACACAAAGATAAGACAATTTTATGGACAAAGAGAATCAAAAAAAGATCATGAGTTCCAATTTATTTCACTGACATATTTATTGATAATGCAAATGACATTAAGCTCAGTCTTTTGAGGTACATAGTTAAGTCTTGGGATTATGCAAGTCTAATTACTACCTAATCTTTGATTATTCTTTTCCTCATAAGAAGATGCCACACAGAGAGTATCAGTCCTTTAATCCTGTCCCATTCCTGTTCTTGATAAACACAAACTTATTTTCTCTTTTGATTGATGTATCTATGGGTTCAAATAAATGATATAATAAATAACCCTGTTATGACTCTGCCCACTCAGAGTAATGTTTTTAAGGTTCATCTACCCTTATATATATATAATCCCACTATTTTCTTTACATTTTATTGATAAATAATCATTTATTGTTTGGGCTACTCCATCTTACTACTTTTTTTACCAAATGATAAATATCTGAGTTGCTCCCACTTTATGAAACTTATTTCTTTAAACAATGAGTACTGATGATTTTTTTTCCTCAGTGCTAGTCACATGTCGTTGAAAAGTTCCTTTAAAAAAGTCCCAAATTTTACTATTTCATTCTTATTTGCTGTATACAAATCAGACAATCTTTACTTTAGGAAGGTGTCTCATGAAACTATGATTAAAACTCTCTCTCTCTCTCTCTCTCTCTCTCTATATATATATATATATATATATATATATATATATATAGATAGATAGATAGATAGATAGATAGATATAGATATATATAGAGATAGCCTCTCCTGTAACCAGGGAAGACTTTCAGTGGATATACTGGGACATCAACCCAGCCACAAAATCTTAGTCCCATTTTTCCCTGTCTACAATTTGTGCAGGGTTAAAAGAAGGGACAGAAATGGAGGGGATGGGCAAAAGTTGACTGGCCTAGCTTGAGACCCATGCTATGAGAGAGAAGTCACCCCTGACACTGTTAATGATAGTCCGCTATATTTGGAGACAGGAGCCTAACATAACTCATCAGGGAGGCTTCACTCAGCACTGATAGAAACAGATGCAGAGATCCCAGCTAACCATTAGGTAGAACTTGGGAAAACCTGTGCAAGAGAGAGAAGAAGGACTGAAGAAACCAGAGGGCTCAAGGACATCACAAGAAAAGCTACAGATTCAATGAACCTGGTGACAAAGGGGCTCATAGAGACTGAATGACCAACCAGAGAGCATGCCTGGGATGGGCCTAGATACTCTGCACATATGTAGCTATTATGCAGCTAGGTTGATGTGGGACTCCTAACAGCAGGAGAAAGGGTTGTCTCTGACTCTGCTACCTTTCTTCTAATTGGGCTGGGTTATTCTAGCCTCAATAGGAGACAATGCTCCTAGACTTACTGTGACTTGATATGCTAAGAATGGTTGCTATCCAAGGGAAGCCTCCACTCTTATGGGGAAAAAAGGGAAAGGAGTTGGGGAAAAGGGATGGTGAGAGAAAGGGACTGGATGGAGTGGAGGAAGAAGAAGCTGCAATCAGGATGTAAGGAAATAAACAATGCAATTAATAATAAAATAATACAAATAATGAATAATCTCTATATATGCATGCTAGATATATTTAGTCAATATCTTACTATATTTACATATATGATTTCCTTCTTTTTAAAAGATTCATTATTGTTTTATTCATGTGCTTATGTATATACTTGGTGAGTGTAAGCCATGTATGTGTAAGTCTCCACAAAAGCCAGGAATGGGTGTCACATTCCCTGGAGTTGGAGTTACAGGCAATTACATGCTATCTGATATGTGTGCTGGGAATGAAACTTGCAGCCTCTGGGAGAGTTAACAGAAGGTGCTCTTAATCACCGAGCACCTTTTCCAGGTATATAATGCCATTCTCAAAGTCTTTATCATTGAAGCCCATGCTGTTCATTAGAAATTCAAGACAAGGCAAGTTTTTACTTGTAAGTTGCCTAAATTCCCATATTAAAGCAAAAAGAGAAATGAAAGAGGCAAAGCTTTATTTTACATAAACCTAAAAATCAATTCCAATACATGATCATGTCAAAACTACTAATGAAGTGTTCTGCATTCAACATCCTAAGCAGACAGTGGGCAGAGCCTGGAGAGATGGATGGGGAGGGGGACGGACGGACCAGATACTTCTAATATTATATCCTTCAGTCACAAACTAGTTAAGATTGCTGCCACAGTCAGACATCTGGAACAGGAGGACAAAATCTGCCATCCTCAGAATGGATGTGGCAAGTGGTATTTAGCAATTTCCTCTAAATGTAAATATTCTGTCCTCATAAGAGTAGGATCATAGGACTCAAGAAGCTAAGGAAACTTATAAGACCAGGAAACAGAGCTACAAAAAAAACCTCAACATTCCCCATGCACATGCTCATAAACAGAGTAGTTCCTAGGATAGAAGACCTTCATGCAGGCTGCTCTAAGAATGAAACTTCTGTGAGCAGCCAACTTTTCCCAGAAACAGCTACCTTTAAGTTTTTAAGTCACCCATGTCGATATAAGTGATCCCTGTACTCTATTGTCTCAATGAGCTAGACCTAGGTGGAGCCATTTCTGGTGACTGGTGGTGGTGCCTTACCTGGGGATACAAGACATTTGTTTTTGTTAGTCAGGAAAATATAACATGGAGGCCTCTTGAGTTCTGACCTCGAACCTTAAATAAAAGGAAACTAACTTCCTGATGTTTCAGGCCCCCCCCCCCTCCCTACACACACACACCATTGGTGACAATCCCTTAGGGCATTTCTGAGGTGCTATTGCTGAATCATTTTGTGCTGGATACATTTCATTTGATCAGGAGTCTCAAGCATCCTGTGAAGGCTGAGCTTAAACAAGAAACTTCAGTGATGGTTTCTTTTTTGACTCTTTTCAAACTGCTTTCAAAGAGAAAACATTTGAAATAAGTCTTAATTTCTATCTTAGGAGGTGAGTCCTCTCCCTCAGAGTCAATTATTTTCAAAACAAAATAATGTCATTCTCCTTAAGGGAAAGTATGCTTGATTACTCTGAGAAAACACGAAATGACCTGGCAATCCACTAGGGGTTTTGTAAACTATGAAAACTTACTTTATCTCCCAAAGTACAGAATTCATACCTAATAACACATATTATCATTTGCTAAAATGATCTGCAATTGTACTGTAGTTGTATGCTCAAGGGATATGTCTAAATATTCTACAGCACATTTTCCATTTCCATTTAAAATTAAGAAATAATATTTTCTGCATACTACCAATGGATCAGAGACAATGACGAAGAGTTTTCTGAAAGAGTAAGCAATATTGATAACCAGGGTCCACTTCTGCATTAAAAATTTTTTTCGTTTCAGACTTTTGACTGTTTTGATGAAATTCCTGTCCTCTTGAAACCTAATTAATTCTGGGAATTGATTCTGGGAATCAATCATGAAAATTATCAGTAGTAGTACCAACCCTACAATACTTGTCCTGGATGTCTGAGTGGTAAGAGGGTGACTCTAAATGTTTCTTTACCTACATGAAAACATTTGAGAACCACTGATGTTTTGCTGCTTCTGATAGTGTTGTTGCTCACACTTACAATGAGGGTGTCCATAGAAGCAGCAGATTTCTGTTCTTTGTATGAAGACACTATTATTCTATGTACTCCATGCTTCCAGACTTATACACCTACACACACATACACACATGCACACAGACACACACACACACACACACATTACACAACACAAACATGTGGGCACACATACATTAACACACCTTAAGTATTTAGCATACACAAACATTTACTGTGTTGCTATTGTTTAAGGAAGGTGACATTGCACATTTGGGAAAGCAGATGTGCTATAAATCATGGTATCCAAAACTTTAACTTATAAAGAACGAGAAAAGCTAGAGTCAGTATTCTCTCCATATAATCAACACCGATACTACTACCACCACACCATAATCATCATCATCATCATCACTACCACCATCATCATCAATATTATTATCATTTAGATGATAAGAAGTGCTTAATTTAGAACTATGCTACTTTCCTACAGTTTAACACCAGCAAGTGGTTGAACATATGCTAAATGAAGCAATGAATCATAAACTCAGCCTAGCACTATAATAAACTTGGACTGTACCAGAGACAAAGTACATAACCATGAGTCCATTCCTCACAAACATTGGCCAACACCGTTTTTGTTTGTTTGTTTGTTTTGTTTTGCTCATTTTATAAATGAGAAAATAGCAATGCATTTCTTCATTATCATCATCTTCATCACGTGACTTAGAGGATGGCATCTCTTGACAGCATAGCTAAGAAATATCAAATCTTTAGTAATGGTAGAGTCAATGGTCTTAACTGTGAACTCGATCAAGTTTCTAGGTGATGGTTTTCTTGGCATGAAACTCCATGTTCAGAATCAGAAACTGAAATGATAGGTCATTTTGCATCTTGAATGAAGCAACATCATTGATTCACATTTCACCAAGGAGATTGGTCAACTGATATTAACAGCATACAATGTTAATATTCTCACTTGTCTCTTATTTTCCATATTTAATTCACCCTACTCATCAGCATTCTATCACCCTTCTCTACATATGATATGTCATTGACACTCTTCCTAAACTCTTCCCTTATTTATAGTTAAGATGCCTAGCCTGGCTGAGCATACTTAATAAAGTCATTAAGCTCTTTGCTTTAGGAAAAGTTTTAAATTGATTGTTCTAATAATTGTTTTATATTACTCCTGCTGTACATCCATGCCTTTGGGCATAAACAATCATTGCTGGTTTTAATCTATTTACCTCAGCTTTGCTACTGATTAATATTTTTCCATTGTGAAATTATTTAAATATAAAACTCATCATTGGAAAAAAAACTTTCAGCTCTTCTTTTTTTCTTGGGTGGCTAATATTTTCTTTTTTTCTGTCCTTAATTCTTTATCATTGGAGTCATTGTTTTCTTTTAACATAATCATTAGCTCTCTTTGGGGCTTGATCTTTGTATTAATCAGGCTTTATATCATGGTCATAATTATGAGAGAGCAAGAGAAAGCAGAAATATTAAGCTTCATCTTACACAAACTTTATAAAGGTGTTTTCTTAGGGAAACAATCAGATAGGACATCACTGTAGGACTCTGTTTGAAGTTAGTAAATTAGCACCCAGCCTGCTTTCTTTTCAGATCTTAATTAAAGACATTACTACTATGAGATTACAAGTCACAGTAGGATTAGCTTTTAGTTATTTATCTATTGCTATGATAAAACACCGTGACCAAGACAACCTACAACAAAAACATTTATTTTGGCTTAAAGTTCTAGAGAGCCAGTGGTCTACTGTCCTCAGAGTAAAGAGGCAGGGTATCAAACAGCAAGAAAGGAGGCTATAGCAAGAACCTGAAATCTTATGTCTTAAACTACAAGCACAAAACTGGAGAGACTGGGCTGGAGGTGGATTTTAACTCTCCAAGCCCACCTCCAGGAACATACTTCCTCCAGCAAGGCCATACCTAATAAACCTCCCAAAAGAGTGGTTTCTGTTGGGACTCCATTATTCAAACGGATGGAACCAGGGAGGCAATTTCTAATATATATCAACCACCACAGCATCTGCCTAGAACTTAGATTGTTTGAATTCTCTATTGCTTCTTTTTCTGTCTTATCTGGGGGAGAACAGGAAAGTATTTGAAATTGGAATATTATACCCATTGCACTGTGAGATCAAGTCTTACAACTCAACCCTAGGTATTATCTCTTCTCTTTGAGTCTATAAAGACATATAAAGAAAAAATAAAGTGTGAAGATGTTGTTTAGTTCTGCGCTGTGCTGTAACATTTTAATAAAGTGGCAAAATGTGTGACCATCAGATTCTATGTACAAATATGGGTAAACTCAATAGAGTTATTTTATATTCAAGGCCTGTAACCACAGACAACGCACTTTCCATTTTAGGCATCAAGGCTTTCTAGTTGTAAAAAAAACTTCCAAAACCAAACCTGGGCCTTCTTCTCATGTGTTCTGACTTCAGGTGTTGACCTCTGTTTAGAATTTTCACTATCACATGTTGAGCCTCATCCCTGTAGTTCCCTCTTCTACTGAGGACTCCTTATTCTGATTTTATGAACACTTACCATTCTCAGACTAATCTCAGAATTTCTATTTCTCCTAAGTATTGTCCAAGACCTTTCTCCATCACTCATCCTTAGAGGTAGCTATAAAAACAGCATAGGGTATGATGTGCATGTGTGTGTGTGCATGTGTGTGTATGTGTGTGTGTGTGTGTGTGTTGGGAAGCAGTATCTGTGTGGTATATATATGTGGTGAGAAGTGGTATGTGTATGAGCGTGTGGTGTGTTTGTGTGTACATAACTGTGTGTTAGTGTGTCAGGTATGTGTGTGTTGTTTGTGGTATATGTGTGCATATGAGTGTGTATGCATGTGTGCATGAATTTGTGTGTATATGAATGTGTATGTGTGTGGATGTACATGAACTTGTATGTACCTGTGTGGTGTATATGTATGGTATGCTTGTGTGTGTATGTATATGTGCATAAGTATGTGTGCATGAGTGTGCATGTATGTATGTATATGTGTGGTGTGCATGTGTGTGTATGTGTGGTATGTATGTGTATGTTTGCATATGGTGTATATGTGTGTGTGGTATGTGTGTATGTATGAGTATGTGGTGTCTGTGCTGTGTGATGTATGTTGCTATGTATGAGTGTTTGTGTGTGTGTGTGTGTGTGTGTGTGTGTGTGTGCACACATGCATGCATGTGTGTGAACAAATCAACAAAATGTTCATAGTTGCCAAAGAGTCCTTTTCTAAAAATGAGATAGCTGCTGAAGTTGGTAAATGGCAAACAGGAGAATAAATTTAGCTCCTCTGAAACCAATGCAACCTGAGACTGTACTGAGCGTACATTTTACACATATTCACAGAGGGTTTTCTTTTAAAGTCTTCATGCCTCTTGCTGCAATCAACATATGGCCCAGTCATTTTATTCTTTCTTTCAAACCCTGCCAATGTGAACAGAATTTGGAACACATTGTAAAGCATATGACTTGTAAGAAATTTCATATTATTTGAATTAAATTATAGACCTAGTTCTACCCCTACCAATATACATATTTGCATCTTCAATGGTGAGTTGGATAGAATTATAAATTTCTAGAGTTAAAATAGATTTTTAGACAGACAGACAGACAGATAGACAGTTACACAGAGGTGCAAACTGCACCCATGAGAGGAGAAATGACTTGTCCAACATCTGTTAAACAATAAAATTAATAAACAGTGGAAAGAATGCATATACCCAGTTGCAGGACCTAGATGTTCATACAGCTGCATGGGCATGAACTGCTGTAAGAACAAGCATGTTTAGGCACATATGAATAAACATATACAGGTAGCTCTTCCATCATTAGCCAAAGCTGTGCTTCCTGCCTGGTGTCCTTCCTAATTACTGATATGAACATTAAGTATCTGTCTTCTGTTGATTACTGTGTATGTGTTATTGGTTTGCAGTCCCTCAAAAGCAGAGTCCGAGAGAAATGCAAGAGAAAGGAAGAAAATCGGCAGAAGTTGCTACTGTGGGCATTTGGGGCTCTTCCTGTTGGGGATCCCTAAGGCACTGCTAGGAAGACTGCCTAAGAACTGACTCTAAGTAACAGAAGGCTGAGCCATTTATCTGTGGACTGTCATGCTTCACCGACTGAGGACTGCCCCATGGAGAGGGTTAGTGCTTCATGGTTCCTCAGGCTTATGATGGACAAGAATGTCTTAAGGCAGAGAAATGTAGAAAAATGCCACCAGAGCTATAGTTGAAGTGAGAATGGGCAAGGGGCTGTTGGACCAAGAACATGTGGTACAGTGTTCCAGGGGTACCAATCAATAGCAAGCACTTTTAACATTTTAGACATTCATTTCTAACTTGAAAATACATGTTTAGATGAGTTTTAGTGGTTACTCATTTACTAAAGGTGATATGAGAATCCTATGGGATTCCATAACTACACTAGAGCATAGCATTGGTAATCCGCCACCTCCCCCCCCCCTCTCTCTCTCCTGTCTATTTTATTTCTGACCAATATAGTACATTCACTAAACCAATACCAGTCCTATATGCTAGACCTCTAATTGTTATGCATATAGCAGTGAACTAAAGGAACAAAAATCTTTCAGCAATCTACCTAATAATAGCCTCCTTAACAACACCCCTCCCCAATAGTATTCTGGAGATACTGATAAGTGATCTGATGAAAATTTAAGCAATTGGGAAAATAGATGATGTGAGCAAAAAGGAACAATGCTATTTTAGCTTATTTATAGCTGTCATGAAAATATTGAATAACATACATAACATTGTAGAATATATCTAAAAGTGATAGAGATCAAATCCTATGTGTATTAAAGGTATATTCTTGAAAAAAGGAGGCCCTGAAGTCCAATTATAAATGATATTATTTCTGTATGACAAGAAAAACCAATGTTAGGGGGAGAATAATTAGGAAGTAGCAAGATAAGAACTACATACAGGCCAACTTGTGGTTTTCTTGTATAAATCGTGTATCTTTAAAACGTATCTTAATTTGATTCATTATAGTCTGTTACTAAAACTCCATGAACATATGCATAAAATGTCAAATACTATGGGTTTAGTTACACACATCAACCAAAAGCCTGTGTTCATTTTTATAGGCGCCAGCATTCCTGAGGATGTGTTGCCAATTTGCAGGTTTCCTTGCTCTTTAAGAAAGTACAGTATTGCCATTCCAGTTTAAAATGTCTTTAAGGTGCTAGCTTCGGCAGCACATATACTAAAATTGGAATGATACACAGAAGATTAGTATGGCCCCTATGCAAGGATGGCTTTCAAATTCATGAAGCATTCCATATTTTTGGGACCCATGGCTCCAGCTACATATATAGCAGAAGATAGCCATTTCAGACATCAATTAGAGGAGAGGCCATTGGTTCCATGAAGGCTTGATTCCCCAGAATAGGGGAATGCAAGTCAGGAAATTGGAGGGAAGAGGTAAGTAGGAGGAGGGAATGGGGTTTTCAGAGGTGTAAGAAGGAAAGGGGATACCATTTGAAATGTAAATAAAGCAAATATCTAATAAAAAAGAAAAAGAAAGAAAATGTCTTTAGCGGTTCAGGGATAAATTCAATCACTTTGTTTTTCTGCTCTTAGATAATTGCTGCAAGTATGGTTTTGACTAAATATGGAGCCTAGCATTTACTGGGAATAAAAAAGAAAGAAAGAAAAAAGAAAAAGGAAAGAAAAGCCTACCAAACCAAAAGTTACCACTGAATAATTATTAAACCTTAAAGTGTTCCTTTTAGGCATGGTTAGCCTGGTTATATACTTGGAATGAAAAATGATCAGGAAAGGGGATATTTGAGAGTTGGTAATTACAGTAAACATAAGCATACATACTCTTTTCTTGCCAAACTCATTCTGAAATTTAAAGCTAAAAAAGTATAGAAAATATGGATGATACACAGAAAGATGGAAAAGAGCAGTTAAGGAAATCTGTTCAGCACTGAGAGTGTCAAATGCTAAGGAAATTAATGAAATCAAGACAAATAGCAAGCAAACAAAAACATTAATTAAAGCTTGACTTTACCTACTCTGAAAGAAGCATATGGTAAGAGAATATTAATACATGTAGAACAGTTCACAAAAGGCTTACGGAAACAATCAATGTCCCTAGTCTATACAAATACCTACTCAGGTGAATGGTGTGGATTCTTGAGGTACCATTGCAAGTCATTCAAAAAACAACTGAAAAGGCTTGTTGCTTTCTTGATTTTTGAACCCTTTAAGTTCCAAATATCCCCTCAAGAATACTGGGTTAAATGTATGTATTGCTGCTGTTAAACTAAGAAAGCTTTTCACTCTTGTGTAGTTTAAAGGATAGCTGTGCAGAGGCATTATGATAAATAAAACTTTCAGGACCTCAGTCAAGGTCTTTAGGGAATTAGGTGTCAAAGAAAACCAGTTGATGTACATAATTTGGGTTATATCGTTGAGATGGTGGGCTATGTAGGCTCTGAACATACAAGGGAAACACAGATGATATCTCAAAATAGATTCCAGAATGTTCACTAATCATGGAAGAGTGAATGTGTTGTATCCAGGCAAGAATGCTAAAAGTGTTATTTAAAGAAAATGTATTCAAATAATTATAAATAAAATACAACACATTAAAATAATGTACTAGCAAAATAATAAATAATTTATAAATGATTGACAGTTTAATGTTTAAAAAAATAAGAATGCAAACAAAACTTTAAGGGTGAATTTCAATCATAAACTGGACAAATTAACAATATCACTAACAGAGTATAAGCCATGGTGCTTGGACTTATACTTTGCTTGAGTTTGAGACAGAGATGTCCCAAGTACAAAATCAGTGACTTTCAGGAATTTTATTCTACTTTTTGATTGATCAGTAATATTGTCCACTACTGTAATTAAAGAAAAATATAAAACTACTTGCCTCCTACAGTTAGTGAAGGAATGAAATGTGGTTAAACACGAGTACTTAGCAGAGTGCCTGTCATGTGGTGAGGGACCCATACACACTGACTTTGCTCCAATGGCATAGTCTACTTGTGAATCAATGGAGACCCTAATGGTATGTTATGCTCAGGATTATAGCCTCAGGTTCTTGTCCTGAGCTTGCCCACTGCAACCTAGTAATATCCAAATTGACGAATCTGTTAAAAGCAGGGTGATCCAAAAGCCCTCTTTGTTTCAGCTTTAAGAAATGCAAATATATTTAAATATCATTGTAGGACTTAAGTTATGAGCAATGAATCCTGTCAACCAGTCCTTTAAAAAGACTCTGAAAGATACATAGTAACTCAACACCTGGAAGAATTTCCAGCCCAGGTGGATTTACAATTCATCAGTCCTGAATCACACATGCCAGGTGCTAGGCTAGAATCTCCCACAAATCCAAAAAAGTAATAAACAGCATGTTTGAACTTTTCAAGCCTCTTTTCTAGTGGTTAGCCATAACCACATTTCTTTTTTTTTTTTTGTTTTTAAGTTCCTCATAGACGATAGGGGCATTGAAATGCAAAAACAGATAATAATAAGATAGAGTGGATTGAAAGAACTATTCAGATAAAAACCCCATCCACTAACAACAAACAGGAAATGCTTTAGACTATATTATCGGATTTACTTCCTAATACCTCTGTGCAGTTGAGCCCTGGGATGAGCAAAAATAACAATGTTCAAGCTAAATTATGGCTTTAAAAGCTGTAAAGAGATCTATCCTTAAATCAAACATCACTGCAAAGGTTTGGACAGATCGCTGTGGAAAGAGCCAGGGAAAGACTAGCAAGATGTGTTCACCACTGTCAGCAAATGCTAGTCACAGTAACCTGTGCACTTATGATTTTACCACTGCAGTCTAAAGCAAAGGCCCACTTTTGAATTAGTGTGAAACACAGTGGCACTTTTAAATCAAAAAGTTTTGAAATGACACTCTACCTGCAAGGCACAACATGAATGATTGCAGCACTAGCAGTTCCCATGGCAACCTCATCTTCAGTTTCCGAGGTCAAAGGAGTTTCAAGTCCAATAACAAGTGAATAGAATTGCTGCTTCTCTTCCTTTTAAGCTTTGTGCAACCTTTAATCTGTGGACAAGAAGAGATATTACAATGAGATTTGGCTCCATGTCTCCTTATGGTCTCTGCATATCTGCCTTTAATTGAGTAAGAATAAAACCCACTTGTAGAATATATTACTGAAGGAAAAGAAAGAACACTGAATATTGATATAAAGACAAATAAGCCTCCTACTTCTATTTTATTTTGAGATTGGCTCTCTCCACATAGCCCAAACTGGATCCAAACTTCTTCTCCCTTAGTCTCTTCAGTGCCAGGATTACAAATGTAGACTCATACGCCCAGCCTGCTTCATATTCTGTTCTTTCAAATAACACTTAGGAAAGAACTGGGGCTAATATGCCACTGTATATACTTGATAATATAACAATGACCTCTATTGATTGTGAATATGCTCTTGGAAGGTTCACGTATAAGATGGTTGGCACAAAATGTTATGAAATAAGAGTTAATGAAACCTGAGAAAGGGGAGACATAGTGGGACCTGACTATGCTTTTGAAGGAGATGGTCTCAGAAGGGATTAAGGTAAATTCTAAAGGGACACCTAAGTCCTTGAAATAGTAAACTATAGCAGAAACCTCTGACATACTCATAGACTCACTCAGCCTCTGGCTCCTCTCTGCTAGAGTGACATCTTTCTCTTGCATATATTCCTTCCCTTCCACAGAGTTATTGCCAGAATCTGTGCCATACTGTTTGGACTTTAAACTCATAAGACTATGGGATACAACAACCTTCTTTTTCAATGTAAGTAGATGCCTGAGTTATTTCATTAAATTGAAGAAAAATAGGCTAATACTCAAGGCAACCAAAGTACATGACTCCACGGTTGAGTGAAATAAATCTTACCAATTATGAGTTGTTGTCAACAGGGTTCACATGGAGAAACCCAGAACAAAATTAAAGAAGGAGAGACTTACATTGCTTAGAGGAAAATGGATACAATGGAAGATATCCATAATAAGTAAATTAACTCAGTCTCAGAGAGATAAATACCATTTGTTTTCTCTCATTCCTGGATTCTGGTCTCACAGGGATTGGAAGTCATATATGCCCAGGTGACATGAAAGTAGAAGAAGAAAAAAACTTTCTAGAAGGACAAAGGGAACCACTCTGAGGGACCTGGAGACAAGGGATAGATAGCATTGAGGGATGGTAGAGAATAAACTCACAGTGTGCCATGGACGTGTTTGAAACTAGCCTTGTGCAATGCTGTAAAATAAAAGTGAATTAAATGCAAAGTATCGAGAATTTTAAAATAGGGTAATTAATCCTAGGATAACTGCTGATAAACAACTTCTTTAAAGAGACAAGCATAAAAGTCTTCCTATTTGGCCAGAAATCTTTTTTCTCTTTCTTTCTTTTTTTATTAGATATATTCTTTATTTACCTTGCAAATGTTATCCCTTTCTGGTTTCCCTTCCGAAAACACCCTATCCTATCTCCTCCTCTCCCTGCTCATCAACCCACCCACTCAGCTTCCCTGTCCTGGCATTCCCCTATACTGGGACATCCATTGAGCCTTCTCAGGGCCAAGGGCCAATCCTCCCTTTCTAAGTCCAACAAGTTCATCCTCTGCTACATATGCAGAAATTTTAAACTAGAACACTGCAGTAAAGATAGCCTCTTTATTTTGTGAAACATTTAAAAACTACATAACCAAATGTAGGAAACAACAGGCTTTATGGAGAGCCCTGGCTGCTCCTGAGAGAAGGGAGCAGGCTCTACCCAGGCTCAGGGCAAACAGAGCAAGGGCAAGTGGGATCCAGCTCCAAATTTGAATACTTTTCAAAGAAACACCCAGCAGTATCATATTTTTTAGAGTGATTAAGTTTTAATGATTGGCAATCAGTTTAAAATATTTTAAGATGAGATCAGCTATGTAGAGTGAGACATTCATTTGATGTGAATGCTTGGTCTTAGAGCATTTATAGCATTCCTTCTAAGGCTCAGAATACATTGCAGAAGAGGGAATTGGAAGCATGTAAGAGCAAGAAGATAGGGGGATGAACCATAAAATGCTATCTTCAAGACAAGACATAGCAGTGTAATCAGGAATTCACAGCAACTGCCTATGCCTGCACTGGCTATACTTAAGAAGCAACACGTAAGCATTGATGAATGAAAGGCCGAATTATTGGCACTGATCTGTTAAGGAATAGGAGAGTTACTACCTTCTAGTTTGTCTTAACTGGTGAGCCCACTAGATAATTCAATAAATGCTCACACAAATGGTTCTAATTAACTAAGTGGGTCAAGAATCAAATCAAATGTTATTAGGGACTGGATTGGATAATAGTAAGGAATACTGGTTAAGAGAGGGTGGGGTGGAGGATGAGACACTTCAAGATACATTATATACATATGTGTATGGAATTCTAAAAATATGATTAACAATAAAGAACTTACAAATGCATAGTAAATGATTTTTCTGTCTTAGAATGAATTTATGAACTATATCTTCCCAGGCCCTCAGTAAAAACTGCTGAGTCAGATTCTCCAGAAGCTGAGTGCAGAGATCTTCAAAAGTTACCTGTGTTTAAAATCTGGTCCACTAAAGGTTGTAGACAGTGCTTTAGTGAAAGACTGTATGTGTTTGCATCATAGAAAATAATCATACTCTCATAAATATGTATTACATATTCACTGTACTGGTTTGTTTTATGTCAATTTGATATGAGCTAGAGTCATTTGGGAAGAGACAGTCTCAAGACTAAGAATGCCTCCACCAGAGTAGCCTGTGCCAAACATGTGGTGCATTTTCTTCATTGGTGATTAATGTGGGAGAGTCCAGCCTGTCGTGGGTAGTCCTACCGCTGGGCAGGTGGTTCGTGGGTAGACAAAAAAAAGCCAGCTGAGCAAAGAATCAAGAATAAGACAGTAAGTAGCCCTCGTCAGGCTTCTAAAATAGCTCCTGTCTCAGGGTCCTGTGCTGTTTGAGTCCCTCTTCTGATTTTCTTCTTCCTCAAGATCAGGGAATTTTTTTATCAACAATACAAGCCCTAACTAAGAAGTTTACTTAGGTGATGCTATTTTGCAATAAATCTAATGATCAAAGATTTTAAACAAATTGTACTCTGATACATTGCTACATAGCTTCAGTGCTTCCTCTCATCCTCATGGCTTTCATAAGACTGGCAGGCAGCCATGCAGGGTACTCACATGGAGTACCATCTGTTTATCAGATCCAATGCCCTGCCCAAATGAACAAGAGACCGTCTTTAGCTCATAGGAGTTCATGTTCCAATTGAGACAGCTAGCCACAACTTCATCAGGTGTAATATATACTTCTATTATGGAAGGATAACAAACTTTCTGGCTTGGAAAGCCCTCAGCAAGTCACTGAAAGCAGAATGGGACTTTTACAACACACATGGTTACCATATAAGTAAAACCAAAGAATCCCAAAGAATCATGAAATTGGAAACTCCTGGCAGTAACTAATTGTGCAGTTCTAGGTATTTCTTAGCCTTTCCATGAAGGGGCTGGGGGATGTCCTGGTTAAAACTGTGTAACCTCTGAAAACTATACAGCACTAAAGTTGCCACATAGGCCAAATTTTCACCCTCAGCCACACATACACACACATCAATATGTATATACATTATAAATGTAATACATATTCACATTGTGAAAACATCCAGAATTTTTGATTTAATATAACCTGAGATTTCTCATCTCATTCTCATGCATGACCAATATACTGTGAGCAAATACAGCCTTCTGTGACAAGGTGCTCTTAGGATTAATTTACCCTACCTGCCACTGAAAAGCCTTTATGTCTGGCAGGAAGTCAAGGGAAAATGAGTTATCATCATTAGAGAAGTTGTCTCTCTTTTTGTGGTCTTAAATAGATCCAACTGTGATAGAGCCAGACTTAATATGTTGTGAAGACAAGACGAACCCTTGACCTGTATTCTGCTGATGTGGCTGAAAATGGGTTGAATCTCAAATTGGACCTGTTCAAGATACTCTTATAACATGAATGGTGATTAGGGCATTTGGATAAACAGGATGTGCTGATCAATGAAAACTATTAATGTCTAAAGTGAGTGATCAGAGTATTAATAATTAATTTGCCAGGGTAATGTCATCTCAGATCT
Source organism: Apodemus sylvaticus (assembly GCF_947179515.1). Taxonomy (NCBI): domain Eukaryota; kingdom Metazoa; phylum Chordata; class Mammalia; order Rodentia; family Muridae; genus Apodemus; species Apodemus sylvaticus. The sequence continues at coordinate 137,631,399 of NC_067473.1, read as the reverse complement.
AGAGATTGATCTCTAATGTTAAGCAGTTCTAGGAGCAATTAAAACCAGCTTAGGAAATATATCCAGTTACAAGACCAAGATTTAGCTTATGATGTGACAGTATTTATACGCATATTCTGTGAAGAGCTAAAGGCTCTAAGAAGAAATTCTAGAACTGTATGAACACTTATTTACATTCAGGTGTGTAAGATTCACCCTTAATAATCAGAAATGATGGCCTCCTTGATGGTCATTTTTCTAGTGGGCAGGGATATCAGAAGCAGGAGGTTTTCTGAAGGGTGCTGGAGATTCATGACCCTCATGTGGCACTGCGGTGCAGGATAGAAAGTTTCATAATTTCGGTTTTCTTGCCAGTGCCAGAAAGGAAGGGGCGGATAAGCTGAGAGTTATGGTAGCAATAGATCTCCCGTGCAGCTTTGAGCTCTCTCTGCTTTATTGGAAGGTGGCTGCAGCAGAGGTAGTATACTATGCACTAACTCTGAGATCTTCTCCAGGACTGACACACATAAATCCTGGAGAGGATGCTGAACAGTAAAACAGAACTTGGTTATTTTCTTCTGAGGAAGAAGGAGATAGATAACTGAGAATTCGACTTTTGCTGGTTTCTTTTTCTGTATATTCCAGTTCTTTAAGCAATGGCTATACTAGTAATTATACACAAGGCCTCACGCTAAACCACAGATGAAGCTACAGAAGAGGGACTCCATCCATCATTGACATGTTCATACTAGTCATATATTCACCTACTTCTGACACTTGGCTAAATTAAAATTAGCCATTTAAATGGCATCAACACAGTCCATGTGGTAGGGACAGTTCTAGATAGAGGGTGAAGAAACTTGGAAAGCAAGACTTTGTCCCCATGAGTTCCCAGTTTATTTGTAAAGGGCAAGTAAGCCAGTAATTATAACTCAGGTATAACTCAGCACATACTTCTAGTGAATCTGCTAGGGAAAGTTGTGGAGGTGGATAAAGAGGGTCAGAGATTCAGGAATGGATAAGGCATATCGTTCAGGAACATATTTCAGAAGGGCTACAAGAATGAGTCTTAAAGGTCAGATAATGGAGAAAAGCTTTCTAATCTTAACTTCCAGGAAAATCAACAGTCAAGAAACTATGATCTCAGACAATATCAAGGTTTGTAAAGACACAAAACAGTGGAAAGTGTATTCTGTCACACTGCCTTGTGCTCTCCTCTTTGACTTAACACTCTCCAGGTTGGGGGGTTTACAAAATAACTATACATATAACTGTACAATTTAGTGCTTGTATTGTAAAGAATAAGGAAAATAGATATGTGCTTCTTAGCATGGGTACCATCCTTGAGTTGGATATGGATGGAATACTATTAAGCTATCCTTGTTAAAGACAGCTGGAAACCAGATGTTATTGGGAGTCAGAAAGGTAAAAAGTGTTGAAGATCAATTTTTCCATAAGTTTTCATATTATAATAAAGGTTTTATATACTTGGGCTAGAAAGATAGTCCAGTCAATAAAGAACTTGCCTTCCAAGACTAAGCACCTGAATCTGGATCCACATGAGCAACTGGGTATGGTGGCATGTCTTAGGGACAACAACCTCTAAAGGTAGTTTCAGACTTGATTGGAAGGGTGAGAGCTGATCTTGAATGACATTTAAGCAGGAAAGTATCTTAGCAAGATGACTTCCCTGTATAGAGGTCTGCTTTCCAAGCCTCCCCTCAGAGCACCAAATACTAATTTGTTTCTTCTCTTTTTCTCATCCGGCCAACAAGATAATTAAATGTCCAATTATTATGTATGTCCTTTTTTTAAGTCACAACATATTTTTAAGGCCTCTAAGCCTGAAGACAGAGCAGGAAGCTGCTGCATTTGAAATGAAACATTGAATTCTTTCTAGTTTTGCCATGAACCGTGTGGTTTGTGGAAAGCTATGTGATTTCTGATTGTGTCAGACAATCTGTAGGTTTGGGATCACACGTGAACCTCTCTCAGCTACCAGAGAGTACTCTAAAGGTAAACCAGAATGTTTTGTAACTGATTCTTCTTGTGTTAGTTCAGATTCTAATTTAGCTTTTCCACCTCCTTGCTACTTATCAAACTGTGTTTTTAAATTTATGAAGGAAGGGGACCTTTGATTTCTTCTTTGATATTGAATAGGAACATAGAATAATAGTGGTTCATCAGGAAAGCCAGCCTGTAAGTAGCTAACATGTAAATGGAAAAATACACATACCTAACATCTTTTGTCAATGAACTATGGGTTTTACACTCGCTTCTCATTTAAACCTCACAAGTGCCCTGGGGTCAGGCTGCACTGTTCTTTATAGAATTACAGCTTTGCAATTTAGAATAAGAGAGGCTATGGAACTTTTCCAAGGTCAAATATTCAGAAATCAATACAGACTCTATTTAAATCCGTGTCTTCATACTTAAAGTAGTTGACTTTTGCTATAAGCAATGAATTCTTTTTGGAAAGTAAATGTCTTTTGGTTTAACATCGTGTTCTGATAGTGACTGTCTCCTCCAACTCAGGTTTTCAAGTCGTCCTTTAACATAGCCAAACAGAACTATCATTGAGCAAAATTACAGAATGTGTATAGTATTCCCATACAAACTATAGCATGGATCTGAGGACAGAGCCCTTGTAAGAAGACCACATTTCTTTAGTGTTAATTCAAAAGATCTTTACAAAGCAGGAGCTTTAGTTTTTTTGTTTATTATTACTTATTGAGAACACTGCCATTCTTAAATCAGAACTGGAAAAGATTATCAATTGAAGTTGCATTTGTGTAGTTGATCATTCTCTAGTTCTACTCCTGGTTATTGAGGGGTTGGGTCAATCACAACGGTAAAGAATGAACATAGATTTTCAACTATGAAGGTGAGGGGGAATCCATGGAAATGGGAAAATGGAATATAGTCAGGACTTACTATTCAATAGATATTTGAGTAAAGTCAGTTATACAAATGGTAATATACAAATTGTAAAGGTCAAAGCCTCTACTCATGAGATATTTTAACTCAACTAGGTAGACAAGATAAGTGACCATACAAGTTAGTTTATAGTCAAATAAGGCAGTTTTCCTTCGATACTGAAAGCTTACATATCTTAAGCTAGATTATTTAACTTCCTCTTTTTTATCATCTTTGTTTTGAACTACTATACTTCAATTCCTATGCGGTATCCATCACCTGCCAATTTACTAGAGATTATAAATAGACTGCTAGTAATTCTAAAAACAAAAACAAAAAAACCCAAAGGAACAAAAACAAGAAAACAAAACTGAGTTTTAATCTATTTAATTGCTTGGGGCAAGAATGTGAGGAAAAATGTAATATATTTGAGAATTTACAACTAGTAAACAAAGGGTAAGCATGAGTTAGATGGAATTCCTCACATACACTCTACTGGCCCACCTAGAGACTCCTTTTGATAATGCCTACCAAGATCATATTAGAGAGGATATCAAGAAATAGTAAACCCCACTCACCATCTATTTAAAGGATTTATTATCTAAAATGTTGTCCTACTTCTGTAGATTCTATAAAATGATTATTTTAAGTTAACATGTTCTATGGTAGAAGGTGACTATGCAATATTAATTTGAATTTCAATTGAGGATACCAAAATTCCTGAATCTGGAGTTACAGGTGGTTGCAAGGAATCTTTTATGGGTTTTGGGAACTGAATTCAGGTCTCCTAGAAAAGAAATCTGTGTTTGTAACTGTAAATTAATCTCTCCTGCCATCATTTCTATTCTTGAAAGATCTCCTTCATCTAAGAGCACTACTAATTTCTCAGTGCTATTTCCCCTCATAATAACTGACTTGACCTTAGACCTTTATACATGGCTACAATCTCTAAAGATTAAAGTACCTCTAATAATCACAATATAGTATTAAATATGTCACATGTCTGAAATTCAAAATAACTGGGGTCCAGGCTCAGTGGTACTACTGTCTCATTGCACAATTTCCTTCTGTCATTAGAGACATCTAGGCCAGATTGTTAAGCTACTTATACCATTTGAATGCATTGTTCTCTTCGAAAAGAGCTGTTTGTTCATATTTAGTTAAATAAAAAGTAATTACCAGACCTTTGCTACCACTGGGTTTCCAATATTCTCAATTCCCCATTAAAAAAAAAATTAGTTTGAGACACCTTGCTTTTAAATTCTGTGCACAGTGTTCTCATAGGAAATTGAATCTCTAGCTACAAACACAGTTACTATCCATACCTTGCAGTAAGTGATTACTTACTGCACTGACTCACAGGCTTTTATTTAACTTGTATATATAGTAAAAGAGTATGTAAACATGACTTTCTTATTTTTATTCCTCTCAGGGAATGGCTCTGCACTCTAGGCTCTTTCTCTGGTTTCTTAATACTAAAAATTATCTCTTCTGATGTGCTATTTATTAATATCTCATTCTGTTTATTAATCTTTATGAATAAATATTTTCATCTGTTTGTAATCATTTTCATTGACAAAAAATTCCTTGTTCTACTATTTTCCACATTTAGCCATATTATGTAATTTGATTAACAAATTTTCATCTGAGTTTCACTGATTATATTTCATTCCTTCCTGTCTTTCTTATTTCCCTCTTTCTATTATCATCAGCAATTTCTCCATCTGGTTCCATTTTAAACTGTATTTCAAAAAATTATCCAGATCTCTCTATCATAGGGAATCCACTGAATCAGCTCAACTATATCTTTCAGCACATCAGCTTTAATAAGTGCCATCAGTTCAGGAGAAAGTGGTATTGAACATGTTTAGAGAATGTTTTTAGTTTATATGTACAAGTGTTTTGTGGGCATGTATGCATGTGTACCATGTATATACCTGTGTATATTCATATGTTTAGTCCACAGAAGCTAGGAGAAGGAGTTCTTGTAACTGAAGTTACAGTAATTGTGAGTTACCATGTCAGTGCTGGGAATTGAAACTAAGTTCTTAACAGAGCACAAGTGCCTTTTAACTGCTGAACAATCTCACCAGTCTAAGTATTGAACATTTTAACCATTATGTTTAAAAATAAACATAACAGACATAGCTCAAAGTCTCTACTATTGTTTAGATGAAAATTCAAAATTTGTCTAGTCTACTCATAAAGAAATAATATATGATTAAACTCTTCAACATGGTTGTGATGTGATAAGGTAATATAATACAAAATTACTATGGAAATGATAAATAACAGCTATCACTTAAGAATTCCTTATGGAGCAGCAGTTACCTATGAATTAGTTTTAAGTGACATAATCTTTAAAATAATACAGAAGGTAGGCAATTCAGTTTTTATTTTGCTAAATTGTTTTATGAGTGAGACAATAATTGTAACTACATATTTTCCTTCCTATGATCATTGATGTATATTTTATTTTTTTGATGTATATTTTATATAGTGATATAGGCAACAGAGATATAGATTACTTCAAGCCCACCCAGAAGTGAAATGTAAAGCTTCTAAGTTTTACTTCTTGGGTATTTTAACTACTCTTAAATTTTATAAAATGGGAACATGGAGCCAATTGTAGCAAATAACAACAGATGCATTCTTACGGCTTCATCCTATTATTAGGGAGTCAGTCTTAGAGCAATGTACGCTCATTACAACAGAAACAGTGAGAGTAAATCACAGCTTAGGAAAGAAAAATGCCTGCCACCTCTCCCTTCTTCCTTTCCCTCAGAGAGTAGTGTTAATTGATTGGTACTCATCCTACCTAGCCTGAGGGCAGCCCCAGAATCTTCTCAACAGAGCACTTCAAATAGACACGACAAAATCAATACATGTTGCAAGTAAAATAAAAATACCTTCACTCCCCTTTGGTGGCTGAGCATGTCTGCTCTAGCATCATACCAGGCAGGTTGAAATCCCAGCTTTACCATTTAGCTGTTGACCTTGGGTAAGTCATTTAACCTCTAGTAACCTCACTTTCTTCTTTGGTAAAATGACAGTAAAGATGCAGAGTTGTTGAAAAGAGTACAATAGAAAAAAGTCTTCCTAATTGGATTCTTCTAGAAAAAGCTGAGCTTGGTTTTGTGCAGGAAAAAACTTGTTGCACAAATATGGGCATGGCTTTGAGTCATCTGGCATTGGGAAGAAACAAATGCAGAGAGGAGTACCTAATGACATAGGGGGAAATTTCTTCTGAGTGAGCATTACAGAAGAGAGTTAGTGACTGGGGACCAATGGCAAGGGCCAGAAGCTACATTCTTTTCCCTGCTTTCTGGGTGTAGGAAAGCAGGCTCTGGAGATCCTTGGGCTCTTAGTACAAGCAGAGGAAATTACATTTCTTAGCAACCATCTCACGTTTGTTTTCTTCCTGCCCACTGGTGTGCTGCATAGTGCCAATTCTGCTAAACTTCCAAATAAATCACTGTTAATGAAGCATGTTGCAATACAGACAGCAACAGGCATTTTTTAATCACCTAAACTAAAGAAGAGCTAAAGGTAAGCACAAAACACTCTAATACCTAATACATTAGGTGTCAGATTTAAAGAGGCAAGAGCGATGCAACTTTCAGGCTTTTACTTGTGCACACTTAGTGGGAAAGTAAGACCTACTAGTATATTTATCATTATGCACAGCTTGCCAATTGCTCAGACAGCCAAATCAGATATCTGGGAGCTTCACAGAGAGTCTGCATCTACTTCATCAAAACCAGAAGATTTCTAACAAAACAAAAAATCCTCACAGATTTGTACAATAGTCTATATCAGTAAAAGGGGCTAAATGAAATCTTACAAATTATTTATTGAATTCTAGCAGCAAGCTCCAGCAAGGAACAAAAACGAATCTGACCCATGGAGATCATTTTATTTTGCCATGAAACAAATCATCAAATACTTTTTAATACAGTAGAGTTGAAACATCAGGGCATAGATTCTAATTAAGAAAATATATGGTTGTTAGTGATAACCACGATATTGATTCTTGATTCTTAAGATTTCAAGCTGTTTCCTAGCTCTACTTTTTCATTTTTAAAGTGGGGCTATTACTATACTATTTAGAAGATTAAAGGGAAACTAATGAGAAATTGCACACATGGTTGTATCACCATAATAAAAAATAACCTATTATTGTCACTTTGCTACATGAACATAATTCCTTCCTACATTTTAAATCTTACCCTCATACTCACAGATAAGTGTAGGTGGCAACCATCATCAAAGAAGCCTCTCACTTCCCCAAAGAAAATCCTAACTGGGAACATTGAGATCAGCCCAGTCTACATTACAGTTACTAAATCAATGGATCAGGGATCATCATAGAAGAGTGGAAGGAAGGCCTGTTAAGAGGCAGAAAAGGAGGTAGTTTGCTGAGAAAGAGTCTTTTATAAAAATGGCTACCTAGACAAGACTGGAAAAATGATAATGTCAATGAACATATTACCATGGAATGGAACTTATGTGGGTTCTCAACGCTAGAGGAAGAACTCCAGTTAACCAATGACTGCTGGGATTAGAAGACATAGCAACCCAATCTTAAGAGGTTTGTTTTACTTATGGCAAACTTGGATCATCTCAAAATGAAGTTAGTAGAATTACAGGACATACTATTTCCTCCCTCTGCTCCTTGTATAAGACACCTAAACAAACATAACAACCATGAACCAAAATGAACAAAAACAGTACAAAATCATATGCTTGGATTCTGTGCTATTATTTATAGAACCAATGTTATTTTGAAGCAGCGGCCTAACAACTTGGATAGAAGGTCTGCACCAGATTGGGGCTGTCAACATCTTGCCATGGAATTGAAAGGAGCATATGGGCTCCACTCATCCTTAAGGATATTTACAGTTAATAGCTGATGAAGGGGAGACCTTTTCTTTAAGGCTGTAGCCATTCATGAGGTGCTTCTGTAAAGAAACTCCCACTCATGTTCCCATCCACAGCCAAATGAAACCCATCGTGTCACAAAAGGCAAAAACCAATGGGAACATGGAAGGTTTAAATAGTTTGGAGGAGGGAAGAGATTACTGTGTGTTGAAAAAAGTCAAGAGAATATAATGTGGGAGGCAGGTGAATGTGATAGAAATACATTATATACATATAAGAAAATGTCCGACCTATATCACATTGGGCACTGGAGATCTTTATGAATTTGACCACTTTCCGTTCTCCTTGAGTTTACATCTAATACATATTCCAGTTTATTTTCTTGAACCCTTTCTTTACCAATTTAATTTCTTATAAAACAAGCTACTGTTTTATTGTCTCTTTTTTTAATGAATGTACTGTTTTTCTTTTTTTTAATTGATATATTTTTTATTTACATTGCAAATGATTTCCCCTTTTCTGGGTCCCCACTCCCCACAAGTCCCATAAGCCCTCTTCCGTCCCCCTATTCTTCCATCCACCCCTTCCCACTTCCCTGTTCTGGAATTCCCCTATACTCTTGCACTGAGTCTTTCCAGAACCAGGGGCCACTCCTTCATTCTTTTTGGACATCATTTAATTTGTGGATTATGTCCTGGACTATATACAGATGTTGCCACATTACCATATCATCTGAACAACTCTTAATGGAATTTTATTTAGTTCAGAATGATTTTTGAGGGGCTTTTTAGAAAAAAAATGAATTATTTAAATAAGCTGCTGCCTCTAGTTCCTTGTCTTTTATTTATTATTTTTAAAACACCCAAATCTGAATTTGGGGTAGGTATTAGGGGGAAAAATAAAAATCAGCAACTGCATTTTCCTTTCTTGAGCAAATGTCATGTGGCAGTTGCTACCCAAAGGGTTATACAGATTACCTAACAATCACAATAACTTGAGGTATATTATGACGTCTATTTGTCAAAGAGGCCAGGAGATCAGAAGTGATGAGACCTGCCTATTTTTTTCAACATAACTTCTTTCATAAAAGAAGTCTGTTACTTCTTTTTGGCCTTGTAAATGGCCAATTTCACTTCTGTGTGTTACATCAGGGCAGACATCTCTGATATTCAAAGAGACAGAGAGAGCAAGAATCTTATAAAAGTCCCTGTAAAGGCTTCCTGCTTTCTCTGCATTAGAAGGGAAGACTTCCTCATTATTTAAGGAGACCAACCAATGAGATAGTATTACAGCATCCAGATTCAAAATGATTGGCATGCTGAGAGATAGCATACTTCTACCTCATAGCAACAGAAGGAATTATACATGTGACAGTTTTGAAAGAATTATGTTCTGCTCTTATCAGTGGGTGGTTATCTATCTAGTTAATTTAGTTAACCAAAAATGGATATCAAGTAATAAATACTTGTGTGTGTGTGTGTGTGTGTGTGTATTTTTCGGATGACATAGGCTAAATTGTGGCAAATGATACAGGACTTCCACTTATAAACAGATGTCTCTGTGGCTCTGGGGATGAAATGAACAAACATTTCATTTATGCCAATTTATGTTTTAACTATTCTATTTATGATCTTATTGAAAATGCCATGGGTGATCATTTCTACTTATAAAATGATTTTTATGCAAGAATGTCTGAAAGACAGCATATTAATTCTTTTAAAATATATTGGGATAACATCTAGATGGCAATATTACAACTTTTGGTATGGAAAACAGGTATAAATAAGTGCAGTGATTGGTCAGAATTTAACAAATTAAGAAAGACAACCCATGCCTCAGTATAAAGTTGACATCAGGGTGGAGGGTGTGGTTTCAGTGGTAGCTTCACCTAACATCTTAACCTAATTGTCACACTTGGCAGTGATGATTTTGCTTCATACTTTGGTATTTTACTGGATGGGATACATTATACTTTCGTCATATCCTCACAGTTTTAAACTATATCCTGAACATGAGAAATGTCAGGCAGCTAATGATATTCTATGAAATAATTAAACAATAGATTCCAAATATTCAAAGAGTTTTAAAAGGCACAGAAAGACTCAGAAATTTTCATTCAGTGATGAGGAGTAAAAAGTCATAGAAAGCATAAATGGTGATTATTTGGGGGATGGATCCTGCAATTTAAAATTGTGTATCTTCAAATAAGAGCAGTTACTTAATTAGCAGTACTCTATCAGTGAAAAATTATTGGCATTTTCTACTATATTTCCATATAATATTAAGTTAAAAGTAGGGCAAAAATCTATGAGAATTTTAAAATATTACTTTAACATTTTATGGTGTTTATTTGTGTGTATATATATACATGTGCACATGTGCATGCTCCTACATGAGAACATGTATGTATTATGAGGTGCTTGCCACTAAACTCGGTGACCTGAATTTGATCTCTGGGACCCAAATACTGTAAGGAACAAACTGACTTCTGCTATTTTCTACAAGCCTATAATTATTTCAAAATATCATTGTGGAATAAATACTCCAGTAGCCTAGAAGCTTTACTTGTACTATTTGTGTTGTTATTGATTCACACAACCAGAGTTATCTTTTATAAATACACAGTATTACAGCTGATGTTATTCTGTGGTGGCTTGTAACATCTGCCCACAAAGTAAAGGTATCTTACTTGATAGCTGACAGAAAATAAGAGCACCATAGAAAAGCTGTTGGGAAGTAACAAGCATCTGACATTCCAAGACACGATCATTAACATCAATGTTAAACTTTGTCATAGTACTATTTAGTCTATGGGGAACCAAACTGGGCCTTCAAAAGAAGCAACATTACCCTACTATCATAATGCAGAAAAAATGGTAGAAATTTGGTATGCACAAACAGGTCATAGGTTTCACCTAAATTTGTCATAAACTACTACTATAATATATATACATATATATTATATATATTATATGTTATAAGTTATATATACATATATGCATATATATATATGGATAGCTTTAGGAGACTCAATACCAACACAATTAGTACAAGTGAAATTCTCAGGGTACTAAAGTATTTATGCTTCAATGATATTTGAAGTGGCAATTAAATGTAACTTGTGTGTAGAGGACAAAAATATTAACATGGCCATAGCTATTTTAATTAGCATATTAAAATAGCGATGGTGAATTGATAGAGAAATATCTCCTTTAGATATAGACCCTTAAACACTTGGCCTCTAGTTGGTAGTCCCATTTGAGGAGGGTTAAAAACTGTGGACTTGATGAAGAAGTTTGTCACTGGAGGCGGTCTTGAGAGTTCACATGATCACACGACTTCCTGTTTGCTCTTTGCTCCCTGTTTGAAGTTGAAAGAGTCACCTTTCAGCTTCTTGTTCCTACTGTCACTCCCACCATTTGTTGCCATTCCTCCTGCCATGTTCGAAACTCATCCTTCTGGACCAGAAGCCCAAATGAAGACTTCCATTTGTAAGATGCTGTTGGTCATGGTGTTTTGTGGAACATGAAAGTTTCTAATGTTGCAGCATTATATGGAGTTGTAGGCTATACTTTTCAGACATCTAACTTTGTCAAATTAGCAGCTCTGAAATGTTGTTTATACTAATACTGTAGTAATTTTAGATATTTGCAGAAAATACAAATAGTTTACATGTTAAAAACCATTTTTGAGACTAACATTGCAATTTATAAGATATAACATTTGAAACCAGTGCTATTTCAGAGATCCGACAAACGGCAACAGAAAAATGCAAATACTTAAAGTTATATCAGAAAATTGAAATCCATAACATTTTATAAGCATATGGCTACACATAGTTCATGTTTTTATTTTATTATTTACTAGATTCTCACTATACACCAGGTGCAACTTTAGAATCATATTTTTAAAACTGGAAGAAATGTTGGTAGGATGTTGGGGCTTCTTTTTTATGGTGCTAAGGGCTATTTCTCTGTCAGTATCACTAAACCTTCATTGGTTCATTTCATGTTCTGATTGCTTCTTGGGTACTGCAAGGAATCTTGATTACAGAGACTACAACAACACAATGCCTCTTGGGAGATAGTAACTTTGTTAGAAAAATAACAATAACCTGCATAAATAGAAAGAAACAGTCTTCCAAGAATCCAACTAAGTACAGGGAAGACAAACTTTGCTAACTACAAGTAGAAGGGCCCAAGTGAGGATGATTCAGTCCTCCACAGGAGTGAGAAGAAAGCATTAACAGGAGGCAGAGGGAGGGAGGCACCTGGGTGGGAGAGGGGGAGGAAGAGGGGAAAGGGGGAACATGATCAGGTATGGACAGGGAGACAGGAGAGAAGCCCCAAGGGCCACAAAATGAATGGAAATCAACATTATCGAAGGGAGAGGGAAGGGTGGACCCTTTAGAAAGTACCAGAAACCTAGTAGATGAGAGAAACTCAGGACTCAAAGGGAGGGACCTTAGGTGAAATGCTCTAGAGTGGGGATAGGGAACTTGTAGAAAGTTCCACCTCCACTAGAAAGACACCACACCTCCAGTAGAAAGACAAGGCATCAAGTGGAGGGATGGGGTTGCCATCCCACGGTCAAAAAATTCTGACCCAGAACTGTTCCTGTCTAAAAGAACTTCAGGGACAAAAATGGAGAAGAGACTGAGGGAAAAGAGTTCCAGTGACTGGCCCAACTTGAGATTCATCTATTACTAGAGACACTATTACTGATGCTATGGTATGCTTACAGAGTCTTGCATGGCTGTCCTCTGAGAGGCCCAACAAGCACCATAATAATATTATTTCTCAAAAATAATATTTTTCTTTCCACAATAATATTATTTCTTTTTTTAAATTTTTTTATTCGATATAATTTATTTACATTTCAAATGATTTTTCCTTTTCTAGCCCCCCACTCCCCGAAAGTCCCGTAAGCCCCCTTCTCTTCCCCTGTCCTCCCACCCACCCCTTCCCACTTCCCCGCTCTGGTTTTGCTGAATACTGCTTCACTGAGTCTTTCCAGAACAAGGGGCCACTCCTCCTTTCTTCTTGTACCTCATTTGATGTGTGGATTATGTTTTGGGTATTCCAGTTTTCTAGGTTAATATCCACTTATTAGTGAGTGCATACCATGATTCACCTTTTGAGTCTGGGTTACCTCACTTAATGAATTCATGAAATTCTTAGGCAAATGGATGGAGCTAGAGAACAATAATATTATTTCTTGAAAATAACCTCGCAAAATCTGTGCAACACGTAATCTATTCATTTATGCAGTCATATTATTATGCATTATGTTATCTGTAATATACCTTTATATCTATAATATGTTATAAACTTATTATGTTGTATAATTATATAATTAATTGTAGCATATTTGTTTCTTAAAATGTTTTTTAAACTGAGTTCTTGTTTTGAACACAGCATAATTTATGACATAGAAGAAAAAATTTCAAGCTTTGTTTGCTAGTGCTCTAGCTTGCATGATATAGATAATCCTTCACAGACTGTTTTTATAAGTAAGAATCACTTGCAGAAATATCTTATACAATTATAAATAAACAGTACAAGTAACTAAAAACAGGAAGGGTGTATAATCAGACATGCATATTTTTATATGACAACCACTTCTGAAGGCTTAAAACAAACCTAAGGCAAGTGTCTTCTAGGTTAATTAATGTTGCCAAAGAAAATTCCCAGGTTTGTCTGTGCAGTCAACTATCCCCTTCACTTGCAGCATCAGGCTAGTCTCTAGGTGACAATCTCTGTCATATTATAAATATGTCACAAAGCCGCCCTTGAATTTTTAAGATTCAGTTTTTATTAGTCCCTCTTTCTAATGTTTCTAATACTCACAAATGAAGTTTCATTTTATGATCACAAGCAGATGGTCATGAAAAAAAATATCAACCAACACTTGGTTTCTCATCATAACCCAGACGGTGTGCAGAATATTGCTGTCTACAGGAAGAACTTGGAACTATGTGTTTCCCATAGTCAATTCCCTTGAGTAATGCCATGATAGATTTAAAAAAGAAAAGTTTCAATTTCAGCAGCCTGGTTCCAACCAATTCCCTCTCTATGCAATTACTATAGCTACATACTATTGAACCTTATGTTAAATCTAGTCAAACCATTTAATTTCTGACTACTTGATGTCCTTAAATAAAAAGTCAGGAAAGACATTTTTCCATGTCCACATCCTTCTACAACATAAATTGAGATTGTTCTAAAGTCACAGGTTATTTGCATGCATCATCTAAGTACCTCTCCAATACCTATTGGTCTACTGTCTCTTCCTTGAAATATATATACTAGATTACCTTTGGTGGGATGCTTTCTCCCTAACTTCCTACCAATAGAATTTCCCATAGCTGTTCTTTTATAATGCAAAAATCATCTTGGTAGAGGACGTAATAAATCATTTTAAAACATGTACCATCACTTCCATCTGTCTTTCTATAGTTGTGAAGGGAAAGACAAAGTATGTCTATGTCACCATTGTTTTTACGTATGTACATAGGCTGAACTGTTTTCACCTGTGCTATACCAAATGACTGAGTAAAAACCCAAGCAACTTTTACAGCTGAAATTGTCAACAGGAGTCAATACTGTGTGACTATAAGAAAGGATTTAATCACAGAATTGCTATGTGAAAAGGTAAGTATTTTCCGGCTATCATTATGGACATGAGTTTGTGAGGTTATTTAAGGGTCTAGATTTCAATAAAGATATGTCTAGTATAATGTCATAGCCTTTAATAATGTGGCTCACATTTGACATATCTAAAAAAAAAGAGAGTCTATGTGTCCTTCACCAGATTTAACTGATGAGACGGGCATTTCAGGACCTTCTCAGAATACACATAGAACAGTGGTCATTATTTTTAATCAGGAACGAAGCAATGTAGATTGAAATCAAAACCCCTTATTATTTGGGATCTGTCTGGATCAATTCCTATCAAGTTATGGGTCAAACTTAAAAAAACCTACGTCTCCATAGAATATTGGGTCATAGTAGTCATTCGTACTTATTTATAAATCTTGATTCCTCTTACGTGCAATGGTTAGTATAAGTAGTGCAACTCAGACCATTATGCCTATAAAGCATTATTTTAAAATATCCATTTATAGAAAGAGTTGTGTGAAAGCTAATTAGAAAAAATTCAATTTGTTTTAAATTTAAGTAATTAAGTAAATTTAAATTTAAGTAGTAATGTATGATTGTATGTATGTATAATCTATTTTCCTCGATCGTGTATATTTACATAGATAATATGTATGTCTAGAATATTAGAGAGTGTAATATTTTCCTTTACTACTAATTAGATAAGAAATATGCCTGAAGACCTTGAGTTCTCATGTAGAAACTTCCATGGCTGGATTCTCTTTTCCTAAATGTCTGGTATCTGTATCCAATCCAGGATAACATTTACCCATTGACAAGTCTTCAACTTATCTCAGAAGCTTTAATGAATATAAATTAACTATACGTGAACATATTAAGAACTGAACAAAAGTTAACTATGACCTTGACCATAGTCGGGGCTTTTATATTTCTTTCCTTCACTCTTGCCCTTGTTAGGGCATTCATTCTGCTTTGACCAAAATGCACAAATTTTGCAAATGCTTGAGGAGCCTCCTCCAATCCATTAGCTTCTATTGACCAAGAAGGATGGGCTAGCCTGTGACCATTTATCTTATTTGTACCATATTTACCATTTATTATTTTTACTACTCAATCAAGTACCTTTATTTTAATTGAACTGGTATTTGTGTCTACATTGACACTTTTTTTGACAACTGTACAAGTAGCAATTTTCTTGAAAGCAGAGTACAGCCTGTGTCTTTATTTTTTTCTGTACTTCACCATAATTGCTATTGCATTACATTTAAAGGATGCTGAAAAACTTGGTTGTTTTTTATTTGTGTAATAATACTCTACTCAACATTTTCTGTTGGTTTTAGCTTCAAAAATGATTGCATGACACAGTTAGTTTAAAATTGCATACAAATCTCTTCTTCTGCAAAGGTTTAAGAAAGCTCATGCTTTCTTAAAATAGGCACTGTATTAGCATTAATACATCTTAGTAGGCACAGTATTAGCATTAGACAGTGTGATGGCTTGAATAAGAATGGCCTCCACAGGCTCATATATTTGAGTGTAGTACTTGGGAAGAATTGAGTTGTGTGGCCTTCTTGGCGTAAATGTGCCTTTGTCGGAAAAAGTGTCACTAAGGGTGGGCTGTAAGGTTTCAAATGTCCAAGTCAGATGCTATGACTCTTCTTTTCCTGCTCTCTGTAGATCAAGATGTAAACTCTCTACTTGCTCAGTAACGTGTCTACCTGCACACTGTCATGCTTTGTGTCATGATAACAATAGACTAAACCTCTCAGACAGTAATCAAGACCCAGGTAAATGATTTTTTTAAACAACATTTTCCTTGTTTATGGTGTCTCTTCACAGCAATAGAACACTGACAAATACAGGCAGAATGTTAGCAGAAAATAAAAATAAAAAAATTAATAAATAGTTATGGCAAAATTGTGGAGGAAACCAATCATTACAGACTATTAATGTAAATGGAATTCAACAGTGGAAAACTACACAGAAATTACATAAACAATTGAAAACTATAACATCTTTATTTAACAATTATTTTACTCCTGAGTAAAGGAAACAAAATTAGAAGCTAAAACATATACTTAGAATTTTATGTCTGTTCTGGAAATCTTTAAAATACCTTTGGTATAAATTCAACCTAGGTGACAATTAATATATTGATAAAGACATGGATAAAAAAAAACACACACATACACTCACCCCCCAGATATTTATATTTATATTTTATTTATATATTTATATTATATTTAGTGAGAGAAGCCCTATATAGGTCAAGTATGAATTTGTTCATATGTGGGTACTAAAAAACATGAAGATAAAAGTGAGACTCCTAGGTATGAAGAATGAGGTATTTACTGAAACGGGGCAGGGGAAGAGAATAATAATGTTGTGCTCATATGTTCATTGTAGAAAATACACATGTATAGAAATGCAAAATTGAATCTAGGAGTGGATGTGAGGGAGAGGGGAGGGTCAGAAGGAGCTGGGGTGAGTGGAAGGAGGGAAAATTGCTTCTCTAATGCATTGCTTTAGAGAACAATCTATTTTTAATAAAAATAAATATAACTCAAATATTGATAATCATAATATTTTCAAAACCCATAGCCTGTTTCATGAATAATTGATACAAATAAAATATCGATGGTATTTATAGAGTTACCGTGAGCATTGGAAAGTGGCTTCTGAGTAAGATTAATAACATTTATCACTATGGGTATTAGGTTCTCAACTAGTAAACACAAATATATGATTAGAAATACTACTGTTTCAAGAAAAATTTGAATTAAGAAATTAATAATAGGGGTACTATACTGTGAATCCCTATAGGAAAAATGAAATTAGAGATATTACAGACATGCAAATTTTGTATCAGTACAGAGAGGGTGGGTTCAACTTTTTGTCCATGCATTGCATGCAAAAGCAATCCTTTATTAGGCAAACATACAAATAAGCAACACCATCATATGTATGTACCATGGCATTTCATTCTTAGTACATACAGGTGAACAGACATTGAAGTATTAATGTCTACTTAAATGGTGAGTGTAAACAGGTATAACATGCATCCCTGTAGAAAGAACACCGGTCTCACATCTTGGATGAATACAGAAAAGAAGTCTAATTTTTTATTTTTTATTCCCATAATACTCTGCAGCTCCTAATGTTATACCAGCAGAAGGCAAACAGGGTGGGTAGAAAGGCAGGAGTGGACTTGTTTTGGTTCTTGGTAATTATCCCTTCTGAAGATGAAGCTCTGAGGCTGGCTCATTATATCCCCAATGATGACTGCACAGCAATGTCCACAGCTAAACCTTTATTTACTGTCACCCTACCTTGGTGACCCAGATTCCTTTCAATGAGATGCATTCATAACATAGAAACCATTAATTATACTTCAAGTCATATGTGATGGTTTGTATATTCTTGGCCCAGGGAGTGGTAGGAGATACAGGCTTTTTGGAGTAGCTGGGTCACTGTGGGCTTTAATACCCTTGTCCTAGCTGCTTAAAAGTCAGTATTCTGCTAGCAGCCTTCAGATGAAGATGTAGAAGTCTCGGCATCTCCTGTACTATGCCTGCCTGGATACTACCATGCTCCTACCTTGAACTCAGAGATCTGCTTGTCTTTGCCTCCTGGGATTAAAGACTTGTGCTACCATGCCTAGACCTAAATTCATTAGGGTGGGATCTTACCCCAAGGCCACTACTCCCTTAATTCAATTTAATATCTTTGAATACAGGATTCAGCTTCATTTCACTTCCCGGTGCCCCTTTTAATACCAAATATTTTGCAGTCTTCCTTTCTCAGCTTGCTATGCTTGTTTGAAATGTTCTTCATGAGACTTAACCAAAGAACAAAGTCTATGATGGGTGTGTTTGAGACTTCCTTTGTCAATGCAGTTAATCCAAGTCTCTTCACCTTAGTCTCAGGCAAACTCTTCAGACAAAGGCAAAAAGTAGGCACATTCTTCACCAAAGTACCACAAAAACAGTCTCTAGGCCACAAATTGAAATTCTCCATTGAAACCTCTTAGGCTTCAAATCATTCTCAATAACAAAATCTTCCATATTTCTACTAGGATAGCAAATTAAGCCCCATTTAAAGGATTCCACTACTTTCCAAATCCAAAGTCTCAAAATCTACATTCTTAAAAAATAGTGTGTGTGTGGCAGGGGGCATGGACAGGCCTATTAAAGCAATACCAGTCCCCAGAACCAATTTCTGTCTTAGTTAATATTTTATTAAATAAGTAAGATAGTAACAGTAATGAGCAGACACCATGACCAAGGTAGCCCTTATAAGAACATTTAATTGGAGATGGCTTATAAGTCCAGAGGTTCAGTCCATTATCACCAAGGTAGGAGCTTGGTAGTATCTAGGCAGGCATGGTGCAGGAGGAGCTGAGAGTTCTGTACCTTCAGCTGAAGGTTTTTAGGAGAATACTGACTTTCAAGCAGCTAGGATAAGGGTATTAAAACCCATGCCCACAGTGACACACCTACTCCAACAAGGCCACAACTCCAAATAATGCGACTCCCTGGGCTAAGCATATACAAACCATCATTCATACAATTGCCTCTTTTATAAATTGTACTTTTACATTTATTTGTTTGTTCCTTTATTTATTCACTCCTTTATGTTTGTGTGTGTGCAAATCTGTGCAACACCTATTTGTGGATGTCAGTTTTCTTCTTCCACCAGGCCAGCTGTCGGGATTGATATCCTCAGGATGTCATCCTTCCCAGCAAGTTCCTTTACCAACTGAGTCAATTTAGCAACCCACAACTGTTTCTCCAGCATGTTTTATTATTGGCTATTTAAAGGGACTGCCTCTGATCCTCCCCGTTTATTTTCACAGTTACTTCTCAGTCTGAGAAGTAACATTGGTAGCTCTGTCTTTAACAAATCAATTGTGTGTATGTGTGTGTGTGTGTGTGTTTTTTCGGTTTTCTTTTTTTTTCTTTTTTTTTATTCGATATAATTTATTTACATTTCAAATGATTTCCCCTTTTCTAGTCCCCCCACTCCCCGATAGTCCCGTAAGCCCCCTTCTCTTCCCCTGTCCTCCCTCCTACCCCTTCCCACTTCCCCGTTCTGGTTTTGCTGAATACTGTTTCACTGAGTCTTTCCAGAACCAGGGGCCACTCCTCCTTTCTTCTTGTACCTCATTTGATGTGTGGATTATGTTTTGGGTATTCCAATTTTCTAGGCTAATATCCACTTATTAGTGAGTGCATACCATGATTCACCTTTTGAGACTGGGTTACCTCCCTTAGTATGATGTTCTCCAGCTCCATCCATTTGTCTAAGAATTTCATGAATTCATTGTTTCTAATGGCTGAATAGTACTCCATTGTGTAGATATACCACATTTTGGATGCAAAAAATGTGTGTGTGTTTAGATGCTTAGCTCCTTATAGGTACAATTACATTAGAACTCTATTTCTTTTGAGTTAAAATATACTATTTATTTTTAAATTGACGGCAGCCAGTGGTATCTGTGATTTCTGAAAGTAACAAAATCCAAGGACAGTTGACTAGTGAAAATAACTAGACTCTCAGGACTCAAAGGGAGGGACCATAGATGAAATGCTCTATGTTGGGCAGATGGAACTTGTAGAGCTCACCTCCAGCAGAGTGAGGGATGGGTTTGCCATCTCATAGTCAAAATTCTGACCCATAATTGTTCCTGTCTGAAAGAACTGCAAGGATGGAAATTGAGAGGAGCCTGAGGAAAAGAAGGTCCAGCAACAGGTCCAAAGTGGGATCAAGGGTAGGCCCCTAGAGCTGACACTATTATGGAGGCTGTGGAATGCTTACCAAAAGGAACTGTCATGATCGCCCTCTCAAAGATCCAACTAGCAGCTAAAAGCCAGATGCAGTTTTTTATCCCCAACCAATGGACAGAAGCCGCTGACCCCATGGTTGAATTAGAAAGCTGGAAGAAGCTGAGAAGGGTGACCCTGTAGGAGGAATAGTAGTCTCAATTAACCTGGACCCCTGAGATTTCTCAAACAAAAACTGGAACACCAACCAGGCAGCATACACCAACTTATAGGAGGTCCCCAACATATATACAGCAGATGGCTACGTATGTGTTTAGTCAGAGAAGATACACCTAACCCTCAAGAGACTGAAGGAAGCAGCGAGTTTAGAGGTCTGCTGGGATGGTGGTGGGGGGTGGGACATTCTAGTAGAGACAGGGTGGTGAGGAGGAGGTATAGGATGTGGAACTGTCAGAGGGTAGACAGGGAGGGGAATAAAAATTTGGAGCAATAAATAAATAAATACAACTAGAAAGGGTTCTTGCAGTATGTTACATGTATATAATGCAAACAGAATCTCTCATGAACCAACCAATGTCCATGTGAATATTCTTTATCCCAGCCTTTGCAATGTATGTTTACTTTAGTGACAGTAGAATAGGTGGGAATTGTTTTTTCAGTGTCATTCAAGATACAAGAGGAGCATGGTCAGATATTTCCTAATCTTCTAGTTCGACAGAGCACACTGAGTGTTCTTTGTACATCCTGGCCTCCTCTCCAGCCCAGGAGATATGCCACTCACTCCCCAGGACTCCTTGTACAACTGCATTCAGAGTTTTTTCCATTTGACTTAAGAGGCAATTTTGCCACTTCATTTGTGAGGGTAGAAAAAGTGCCACAAAGTATTTCTGTGATGGCAGAAGCCCCATGCTGTGAGTTGATCTTGCCACCCTGAAACTAATCTGGAAATATTTTTACCTTAATCTCCTGCAGAAATAAACCTTCTGGAGGTCTCAATATGACATCTAGCAAAATGTGTACTCCATCAGCAGCTGCTAGCACACTGTTAGCAATAGAATGAAAATTCAGAAGCCTGAAACTCTGTGCTTGGGAGATTATTGCTTGTTTGTATTATGTCTTAGTAGAATATTTTCTGATACAAATCCAGCATTGAATCTGTTTCCCACATTCCACTATTCTGACTATTTTCCTTGGTCTTTAAATCATATCTCATGATCAGGCCTTTTAACTTGGATTCCTGGACATCCTGTTTTGCCTATCTGACCATTAGCAGGGTCCTTATTCATTTGGAAGATCAGACTGGAAGCTGAGACACCAGGTGGCTGTAGTGACTTCACATTTAGTCTGTTTCTAGCATCCTTCTTATTCTTGTAAAGATAATTTTTTAACTCCTGTAATCTAATCTGCTCTTTAGTTCAAGGTGAAAACATAAATGCTAAGGTGGCATTATATGTCAAGGAGTACTGTGCCACTGACCCAACACCATGCTGGCACTCTGCTTTCCGTGACAGTACACACTGATGGTTAGTTTTAATGACCCGCTGTCAGGCTCCACATGGTTGGTTGAAGATACTTAGAAGAATTTCAAAAGCACATTTCAGGTCCTATCTCAGTTCTGTAGGAATAGATATGAGGGTTGCCAAGGTCAGTGGTCCTGCCTAATGGCATCTTGGACAGCCATTCATGTAGGTGGCTCTATTCATTGCCTACTAATTAGGAAAGGAAAGGAATCTTTACCAAGCACCACCAGAAGAGCCTCCTCCTTTGGCACCTATTTTGCCTTTGGCAATCTGAGAACAATCTGACATTCACTCTGGTACATGCCACTGTGCTTGCTACATCAAATTTAAGTGACTCTACCCTCTGCCATTGACTGCCAATTAATTTTAAACCAAATGTCTGGGAGAGGTTATGTCAGGTATCATGAGAAAATTATATGTGACAAATGCAGGAGATACAGTGTCAGAAACAGTGAAGACTCTCAAAATTCCAGAGTTCACCTTCTCTTGGACCTGTTTTGTGGAGAAGGAAATGATACTAAATGCTTTGAGACTTCCATTACATCCAGGTTCGTTCTGTCTGAATCATCTATGAAAAACTGTTGTTTTCTTCAACTTATTTTTTTAAACAAAGTTACCTAGAGTACAAGGAAGTTTGATGTCGTGGCTCAAGTTTATACCTCTCCACTTGGGAGGCAGTGGTAAGACTACTGGAAGCTCCGGACCAGCTTGAGATATAAAGGAAGACACTGTCTCAGGAAAAAAAAATGTTAAGGACTTTTTAGGCACAGGGCTGTGAATAGATACATGAGCATATGTCTGCATATTACTTATTTATTATACCCTCACCTTACTGCAGGAACCAAACACTCAGGAAGGCAGCAACTCAGGGAAAGTAACCATTCCATATCCCTGAAGCTATTATCTAGCATTGCCACAGGCAAGTGTGAAAGAATACAGGGTGACCCCACTTGACGGGTTTTTAAAATTCAAATGAGCTGAGGCATGCAAACTATTCCCAGAGTTTTCCAGATCAGTCTTGAACATCAGAAAATCACTATGGAAAGCTCAGAGACTAGAAGGGGAAATAGAAATTTGGACTCTGGTTCTAGCTATCCAGTGTCAATCAATGTATCTGAGATTCTGCAAAGCAATTGTAGCTTCCCTTTTCACTGTGGCAATACTGGGATCTATATGAAAGGGGAAGCATTAATCTGCACTATTACCTATTTCCCCTATTCTGTTTAATCCTTTTCCTCTGTTGTCTCACTTCTAATGTAAAAATAAGAAAAAAAGTTAAGTACACACAAACACAAATGACTTACACAGTACTCTAGGCCACTTTCTTTTGTTACATTTGTAGTTTGCTTGTTTTATGAGGCAAGCTATGAAAGTATAATAAGTAAGTAATAAATGATACTAAACAATTCATACAGTCTTTTACATATTCATCAGTCTTTGTGCCAATGAAATTTCTCAGTGTAATAGTTATTAACTATTCTATTAACTTTGTTTTGCAAATAAGCTTAGAGAAAAATAGTCTTTCCACTGAAGGAATTAGAATCCATAAAGCCCTAAGCCTGACTTCTTTCTCCCTAAAAGAGGTCCATGAAATGTAAACTTTAGATTCAGACAGATAAAACAAATACAACTTTATTACCAAGTAAAAAATTATGTTGAAGTCTGTGCCTAGTATTTTTGACAAGTAATTGGTTATTAAATTATGTTTACAAAATTAGCTGTTAATTGTACTTTTAGATCATGCCTTAAATTTGTCCATCCTTGGAATTTCTTTCATATTTCTATTGCTTTGATTCTTTGATTTTCTTGAGACAAAATCTCACTAATAAGTCCAGGTTTCCTGAAACGTAGTATGTGCTAGAAGAGGTTGGTGTCAAGCATATCGTCTTCTGGGTTTAGCCTTCCAAGTGCTCGGATTGGAGATGTTTCTTCCCCCACTACCTCCACACTCACACATATTTGGTCTTTCTAGAGACAAAGGCAATTCAGTGCCCAGCATGAAAGCAGGACAAATAAAAATCTGTGTCCTTCCCACAGCTCCTACTCTATAGCCCAACACGTCTGCCTCAGCTCATTGCTTTTTATTTTGTTTCAAGAGGATTAATACTCGGTGCCCATGGGAGTTATGATGCAAATCAAGCTGTCTGGAGACTCAGCCAAGGGTACCAAGGAAGATGATGCAAGTTCATGTAATCAAACTACTGCTGGAGGAGTTTAGAGAGGAAAGTGGAAGGGGTGGGGAAGTCGGGGGAATGGGGAACCTGATTCGGTATTGGGTAAAGGAAAAGGACTGAAGCCCTGAGGCCTAGTAGAAAGAAGGGAAACAGGAAAACTCAGGATATAGGAGGTTGGGGGAGGCAGCCCCTCCAGAATGAACCAGAGACCTGGGAGGCCAGAGACTCTGAGGACTAAAAAGGGAGAGACCTTAGATGAAATGCCTGACAGTAGGGAGAGGGAACTTATAGATCCCACCTCCAACAGGAAGACAGAGCACCAAATGAGGGAGATGGGAACCATTCCACAGTCACAACTCTGTCCCATAATTGTTCCTGTCTGAAAGAATTACAGGGATGGAAATGGAGAGGAGCCTGAGGAAAAGTAGGTCCAGCGACAGTCCCAAAGTGGGTTCCAGCTCAAGGGGTGGTCCCAAGGCCTGACACTATTACTGAGGGTGTGGAACAGTCACAAACAGTGACCTATCATGACTGCCCTCTGAAAGACCCAACAAGCAGCCAAAAGAGTCAGAAGCAGCTGACCCCTGTTATTGAACTAGGGAAGGCTGAAAGAAGCTGAAGAGAGTGGCAACCCTGAATCCCCATGAGGGAACCATGAAATCCCTCAAACACTGGACCATCAAACAGGCAGCATACACCAGCTGACACGAGGCCCCCAACACACATACAGTAGAGAACTGCTGGGTCTGTGCTCATTCAGAGATGATGCACCTAACCCTCCAGAGACTGGAGGCCTTGGGAGTTTAGAGGTCAAGTGGGGTGGTAGGTAGGGATATCCACATGGAGACAGGGCGTAGGGGAGGAGGTATGGGATGTGGAACAGTTGGAGGGTGGATGGGAGGTGGGATAAAATATGGAGTGTAAAAAATAAATGAATTAAAAACCAATAGATAGATAGATAGATAGATAGATAGATAGATAGATAGATAGATAGATAAAATGCAATTTGACCTTCCTTCAATTTCATTACTAAACAGAAGATAGATTTTCAAAATAGGGGCAAAAAAGTATATGACTACTTATTTATGTTAGCTTTTTGGTGTGGTTTTTGATGTGGTTTTCTAAGCTTTGCACGTAATCTATCACTTTAAAATGTATTTGCTGTTAACACACACTGATGATGCTGATCCTGGTTGTTCTTCTCCACCTTGCTACTTGTGTTTCAAGTGATGATGCCTATTTGTTAAAGTACCTTTCTTTCGACATATTATTTGTATGTACTCAGAGGAGGAAAGGAACATCTCCTAGTTTTCTCCATACCCTAAAGTAGGGAGCAGTAAGTGATTAATTGAATTTATAATACGGGCTGAGAATCCTTGATCCAGGCACCAAATCTGAAGTGATCCAAAGCACTGTTTTTTTTTCCTGCTGATATGACACCATAAGGAGACAATGCCACATACTATTTTTTACAAGTGGCTGAACTTTAAACACTGAAGTGGTTACAGCAGTCTCAAAATTAAGTTCAGGTTATGAGCATGACGTTTGCACTGAACCTAAGAAAATTTCAATCTTAGACTTGAGCTTCATGGCCTTGATAGTTCACTCTCTGTATACAAATATTTTAGATTCTAAAACTATACAGAAATATTGAAATCGCTCTCATCAAAATCATTCAGGGTAGCAGCCACCCTATGGTATCCAAAGATTCTATTTCTTAATGCAAACTGTGTCCTACCCTGATATGTCATATATTAATTACCAGAAGCCAAAAACCAAAACAAAATAGACAACAACAAAATAAACAAGAATACCCTCTATCCCCAAAAGTATCTAACAGATCCTACTTTATTTTTGGTTTCTCTATAGTATTTGAAGTATGTAGGTATCCAGCATAGGAAGCAAAGCAGGAATCTAGTTAGCTACAACATTAATTTCATGTTTCCCTCCATTGTGAAAAAAGAAAAAGAAACAAAGTTAATGAAAGCAGAATGCTTCACTGATTACTGTGTCAGGACCATGTTATGAAAGCCAAATAGTCAAAGTTCGTTTGCCAACTGTAAGTGATAATATTTCATACTTTGCTTCTCCTCAGGGATTTATACCTAGGGCATTTCAAGATTATTATCAAGAGTGTGATCTTGAAGGAATAATGAAGTTGACCAAGAAAGGAAACATTTATTTTCAAGGACCCAGATATAAAAGTAAGTTAGTATCAAGGACCAGGGATTCTAAGCAAGAGGTTTGAGGTGGCACATGTGGGGAGATCTGAGGTTCCTGTGAAGAGTTTTGACTTTCTATTGATAAAGTATATACCATGTCTTGAAAATTCAAATTCCAGTGACTAATACTTAGCCTAAGAATCATGGTCTATCTCATTACATTGCATTATACTTAAAGTTTATACAAGGTTTAAGAAAAATAGTCATTTTTAATTAAACCATTTCACTATTATTGTGCTAAAATGAATCAATATTGAAATAATTACAAAACAATTCAATACAATTCTTCAGCCTTGCCCTTTCCTTTTTTGTGGCTTGAGTAATCACAGGCACTGCAGCAAATGCTGCAGGCTCTGAATGTAGTGATGTTCACTGATGGAAAGTGATCACATGAATAATGTGATAGATAGACAGAACTGGCCTGGTAAGGATTGTTCCTTCAAATATTCCATAAAAGGAGAATGGAAGTAATAAATTAATGAAATAAATTTCCAGCCAATATATGGTAGGGCATATGTGTAATTCCATGACATAGAAGGCTAATAAAAGTCTGAGGCCAGCCTGATACACACACGTACACACACACACTCACACACACACACATACACTATGATGGGTGGGGGCTAAAGAGTGAGACTTCAGCCTCAAAAAATTAAAATAATATAAAAGAAAAGAAAAGATGGGAAAATGGCTTAACTGCTAAAGTGCATGCTGTGTAAGAACAAAGGACAAAGTGGTATTTATACACAATGGAGCCATTAGAAACAGTGAATTCATGAAATTCTTAGACGAATGGATAGAGCTGGAGAACATCATCCTAAGTGAGGTAACCCAGTCTCAAAAGATCAATCATAGTATGCACTCACTGATAAGCTGATATTAGCCTAGAAACTTGGAATACCTAAGATATAATCCATATATTAAATGATGTCCAAGAAGAACGGAGGAGTGGCCCCTGGTTCTGGAAAGGTTCAGTGCAGCTGTATAGGGCAATACCAGAACAGGGAAGTGGGAAGGGGTGGATGGGAGTACAGGGGGAGGGAAGAGGGCTTATGGGACTTTCAGGTAGTGGGGAGCCAGGAAAGGGAAAATCATTTGAAATGTAAATAAAAATATATCGAATTAAAAAAAGATTCTATAGAGAGGAAAAAAAAGGACTAAGCTTAGATCACAAGCACCCATGTAAAATTTAGTGCAGTGGAGCATGTCTACAACCATAGCCATAGCACTGCTCGGGGCCATGGAGACAGGTGGATCACATGGGAAAGGGGAAAGGTAGCAGAGGCACAAGTCAAACTCCAGGAGCAGTGAGAAACCTAATCTCACAAAGTAAGGTGGAGGCTAGCAAGACTGTTCAGAGGATAAAGGTATTCACTGCCAACCCTGAAAAGTTGAAGTCCATTCTCAGTACCCACGGGGTAAAAGGAGAGAACAGATTCTTAGAAACTGTCCTATAATATTTATTTCCATGCTATTTGTGCAAGTACAAAAAAAAATCAATCAATAAGATTTACCAGTAATGATGATGATGACAATGGTGATGTAGAGAATAATTGTGGAAGACATCCAACTTATGGCTTCCACATGCACACACATGGGTGAGTACATGCACACACACACACACACATATACATGCATGCATGCACACAACCATGCACGCACAATTATTACTATTACAGAATAGTTTATATATATATTATCTTCAGAATTAGAAATACATGAAATACTTATTCACAAAAATAAAATCACTTAAGATCTAAATCAGACTATATCATTAATTTGAAGAATTTTGAACAGAGGCAAATCAATACACTAATATATAATTTTATGATCATATTAGCATGTTTTATCATAATTTTGAAAATTGGCATGCCCTCAATTTATTAGAAATGATAGGGAGCCATATTTATTCACATGGAGAAATATGTAAAGTGTATTGCTGAGTAGATAAAAAATAATTTTCACAAATAACAGGAGGGTTAAAATCAAATAACTATTTTTTTCTTTAACTTGGCAGAGCTGGCATAGTGTGGTGCTGCAAACAGAGAGGTGCAAGCAAGAGAGCTTTACAGTACAGAATTTCAGGGGAATTAGAGGCTCTCATCAAGGTTTCAGTTGGGGACCAAGCACTAAGAAAAATCCTTCTACACACAGAATGACTCCAGACTTTACATGGGATTCACGATGTATGTCTCTTTGTGTCCAATTTTTATACCTTTTGTAAGATTCAAAAGAATTAGGAGTACACAGGTATCTGTGCACATGAGCACAGTTGCTAATGGATACCCGATGAAAGTCTAGGATTCTCTAGAGTTACAAGCAGTTGTAAGCCACCATACATGGGTGCTGAGGAGCCAGTCCTGGTCCTCTGGAATATCAGTGGTGTCCACTTATCTAGAAAGTGCAAATTTTCTCATTTTTGTGAAAATATCAGGAGTACCAGATTGAGGCCACTTTCCTGTATGTCAACATCTTAGCTATATTTGAAATAATTTCAATTCCAAATAAGGTCATATTACAACTCGAGAATCTAGAAAAGGTCATAATTAAACCTGCATCATTACTTACCGAGGATTAGCAGGAAGAAGGACCTCTTATTCCACTTAAGATAACTGTTATTGGAAATCTGCTCTCAAGCCCTTCCTCATGTTCTTTTGTCACCATGCTTATATCTCACTCACTACTTCACAGACACAGTTTAGAACGTCCAACTCTGTTCTATATGGTATGAACTAAGGGGTTGTCTTCTGTGACTCAGGCAATTAAAAATCCTAAGACAGTGTTCCAACAATTTCTGCACATTGGTATCAGGAGAAATAAAGTACGTGGAAGCAAGCAATGCATGGTTTTGTATATTTTTCCTATAGAATGGAATACATAAGAAATACTTTTCCAAAATGTAGAAACACATTACTGCTTTTATATACTATGAGGAATAAACTATAGTATGTTGTTGCTCAACCATTAACTATATACTAAGGCACATGTTGCTTAGAAAGGTTTAATCCTTATTTAACTAACTGTACTTAATTAAATTTAATACTAATACTCAGTAGCCATTAAGCTCAATGTATTAATGCTATAATTTGCTTTAATTCATAGACAAAAACTGGGAAAAATGTTTAATTTCTTTTTATGGTAACATTGATTAAGTATGAGATCCAAAAATCTAAATGATACAGCAATATTCTAAAATCTAGGTTCTTCATATTAACTTGCTATCAAAGGAATATCTGTGATAGAAAAATAGAAAAGATATGGTGGCCTTGATATTTTAAAATAGATCTACTTACATTTGGTCTTCAGCATTAAATTCTGTGTGCTATTTTGATATAACTTTTACATATGTTAATATGGAATCTATTTACTATATATGTATACATGAAAATAAAAAATTTTAATATATTTTGAGAATGAAAATTTAATATTTTCAACATGAAACATAGACTTTCAGGTCAGGACTTATAAAAAATAAAGGAAGTAAATTAAAGAAAACTTTCCTCAAGTTATGAAATCTTTTATCACTTCTAATCATTGGGAAGTTATAATAGTGATTTGACCTCTATAAATCTGAGTCCGTCTAAAGGCAATAGGATTAGGCTTAAAATTAGGGAAGATTCGGTAGATTAGGTAAATGCTCCTCCCAGCTAAATTTGATAGAGCTGAAATATACCCAAAGATCTAGAAGGTTTTTAAATGATGCCTTGGTATATAAATTTAGCTATGGGTAATGTGGTGAGAGATGTGGCTATAAACTGTTGTAGTCTTACATCTCTGCCTGAGAAAACTCAAGGTGGCTCCCACCAGGAAAGCATGCTTCAAGCTCAAGATGCTGATGCAGAGATCTTTTGTGCTTCTCTTTCCCCCTGACACAGAAATTCTACTCATTGATCTTGGTCTGCACTAACAGCAAAATACTGGGGTTGGTCTTTGAAGAAGAGGCTTCAAAAGCAATGCTTCAGGAAGGTGAAGCATCTCTTCAGGCTACCCAGCTGTCAGTGAGTTCCAGATTGGCCTTTCCTTGGATTAGTCTGAAACATTTTGAAAGTAAGCCAATGAAAGCAGTATTTTTGATTCAATCTGTTTTGAGAGGGTCTCTTACAGATGTCTGAATAGACAACGGTTTGCATTTCTCATTTAAATGTTTAAAAACAGAGTGGAAATAATAATCTCACATTATGAAATTATAGGAGTTAGTGAGTTAGTTCAGTCAATACAGTGCTTGGTGCACAAGCATGAGGACTTCAGTGCCATCTCCAGCACTCCTATCAAAATCCAGTACAGGGAAGGCAGATATGGATCCCTGGAGCTTGCTGGCAGTCAGTGTTGCCTATCTGGAGGATTCCTGGGCTCAGTGACAGATCCTGTCTCAAAAACCTGGGTAGATTCTCAGAAATGACATCTATGGTTGATCCCTGGCCTCTGGGTATACATATTCATAGGCATTGTCATTCCGTCTGTGGTATATCTCTTTGACTCTATCTCTCTGTCACAGAGACTCTCTCTGTCTCTCTCTGGTCTCTCAGTCTCTGTCCTTCTCTGCCTTCTTTGTTGTCTCTCTCCTCCCCTCCCCTCCTCTTCTATCCTCTCCTCTTTTCCCAACAAAGCACTCTCCTTCAAGTCTTTCTGAGGGAATCAGAGCTTCTCTTCTGCATACCTCTGATAGCTCTATGGTAGAAAGATGAGTTAATCAACATGTCAATATATATCTGAGAAAACTGCTAAATATAATGAATACAATGGAAGTAACTTTCAAGAAAAACAGGAACAATCCCATTTCTGTGAAAGTCCAAACGCCTACAAAGTTTGTAGGATAGAAAGGAAACCCTAAAAGTGGTCTGATTATTTTATAAAGAACACAAGAAGACAAATGATCAAATAAAATAATTCATAACATATCTGGAAGTGTGAAGAAGGGACCCATATTTGGAAACAAAAAAGCAGAAGGCTAGTACAAAACAGATAGTCATAAAAAGACCTGGGGAAGATGGCTGGGCCTGAGAGCCAGCAGAATAAATGGAAATATGCAACTTCAGGGGCTAGGAGGTGGGGGAACACTCTAGAAAATACCAGAGATCTGGGAGGAAAGAGATTCTCAGGACTCAAGGAAGGGACCTTAGATGAAATGCCCAACAGTGGAGAGAAGAAACTCATGAAGTCTACCTCCAGAAGAAAGACAGGGCATCAAGTTGAAGGATGGAGTTGCCATTCCACAGTCAAAAATCTGACCCAGAATTGTTCCTGTCTAAAAGAACTGCGGGGACTAAAATGGAAGAGAGACTGAGGAAAGGAGTGCCAGTGACCAGCCCAAATTGGGATCCAGATCAACGGGAGGCTCCAAGGCCTGACACTATTACTGATGCTATGGTGTGCTTATGGACAGGAGCCTAGTGTGTGGTCCTCTAAGAGGCCCAACAAGCAGCTGACTAAGACAGAGGCAGAGACTTAAACCAACCAATGGACAGAAGTCGGGACTCCTGTGGTTAAATTAGGCAAAGGCTGGAAGAAGCTGGGGAGAAAGGCAACCTCATAGGAAGACTACTCTCTCAACTAACCTGCATCTGTGAGATCTCTCAGACAGTGAGCCACTAACCAGGTAGCATATGCTAACTGGTCCAAGGCCCAGGAAACATACAGCAGAGGACTGCCTGGTCTGGCCTCAGTGGAAGAAGCCTTGCCTAACTCTCAAGAGACTTGAAGCCCCAGGGAATGAGGAGGCCTAGTGGGGGAAGACATCCTCTTGGAGGCAGGAGAGGAGGAATGAAATGAGGAACTGTGGGAAGGCAGACTGGGATGGGGGTAACAACAGGACTGTGAAAAAATAAAAGTAATAATAATGTGAAAAAGACAGACAGTAATGCCATATATATATGGCATTATATAGCAGGGGCTATCTCCTGTCATAAATACTAATAAAATAGGTCAGTTTAAGTTTTACTCTACCTTAATTATATAAGCAATTCTACAAATGTATCAGATAGAATAACAACTTATAGAAAACTCAAGTAGCTATCATGTTATCATCTCTGGCATGACTCTTTTCTTTGATGAGAGCTGCCAATACCTACCCATTGAAGTTGTATTGAAATCTGTTATATTTTGTTTCTGGACGTTCAAGGTGAAAAGGTGTCTTTTGGACAACTGGCCTTCAGAAGATACAGTGAAAAAAAATATGAGTAAAAAAATCAAGAGGAGCAGTGGAAAATCTGACTCAGCAATTCCTAGCAAAGGGGGTGGGGCATGAGCGAGTGGAATTACTTGGAAGTAATCCCTGTCACAGAGAAAGTACTGAACACAGTGGCAAGACTTTCACATTATATAGATTCCTCAAAGAGGATGGCTGAATAATAACCCAGTCCCCAACCACTATTTCTTATTTAAGATAACAGAACATTTTAAAGATAAAACCTTTTAGAATTTTTATGTGTGTGTGCATGTATACTCAGTCTGCATGCATGTCTATGTACCATGTTCATGTCATGTACCATGCAGTTCTGGGTACCACTGCACTTGGAACCCAGAGGAACGTGACAGATGCTCTGAAGTTGGTGCTGTAGACAGTTAATTCTAAACCACTGGGTAGTTTTAGAAACTAAGGTCTTCTACAAGAGCAAAAAGTGCTCTTAACTGCAGAGACACATCTCCAGCCCAAGATAAATCTTTAAAATCTGTTGTATATAGCACCTAAACTCACTTTCATCAAGTTCTAAATATGCATTTAAGAAGATAAAACAACAGACTATTTAATACCAAGTCTCAAGACTAATGTGGCCTTAACAAAGACTTCTAAGATGACAAGGTAGGGAATGAAAGGGAGCAGTGTAAAACTGTGTATGACATGAGAAGATTTTCATCTCAAAACATGAACCAAGGTCAAGACTCTTATGTTAATGCCTTCTGTGCCAAGAGATTTGTACCAACCAAACAGAATTCAGAGTTTACATCAATAATGAGTGACCAGGATGTTTGCTTCATCTTCT
Organism: Apodemus sylvaticus; assembly: GCF_947179515.1. NCBI lineage: Eukaryota > Metazoa > Chordata > Mammalia > Rodentia > Muridae > Apodemus > Apodemus sylvaticus. The sequence continues at coordinate 137,598,324 of NC_067473.1, read as the reverse complement.
AGGCAAGGTATCTGACCCACAACAGCTGGAAGTAACCTGACCCTGAAAAATCTTCCAGAAAGCATCATGTTACATGAAAAGAGCCTGTCTGCTTCATTTTCCTAGAGAACAGTAGACAGAGAAGTTCCAGGTCAGGTCTGAGTTCACAAAGATAACCAACATTCAAAAATGCAACATGGCAAGAGAACACATATTATTCTAGATAGTAATTAAATGAAGCTGAAGATATAAGGCCATGTATAGTAGCAACATAAAACAAGTCTCTAGAACATACTCATTTTAATATTCTAGAATATGCACCATCAGGGAGCTCACTGGATAATTTGCCTCATCCTCCAAACACATATTTCTGAATAATTTTACAAATATTAAAGAGAAAACCCCAGTTAGATATGCATGCTGTCTACTGAAACACAAAGGAACATCTATCGTGAATATACTGTGGTGGGAACACTGCAGTAACTACTTTAAAAGAACAAAAGTCTAATATTGAAATGAGTATTTTCAATGATTTTTATCTTTAGCTTGCTGTTTTGGAAAATGAAATATATTTGTTAGTTTCTATTTCTGTTACTTATCTGTATGAACCCAAAATAGTGAAAAAATGTATTATGCTTCTAAAGCTGTATTTTCTCATTTAATGAATTTCTTTAAAAACTTTTCTGTTGTTGTTTTAAATAAGAAACCTGTTTAGTTTGATGCTGGCTACCGGTTTGCTGTATATTGCTTTTACTATGTTTAGGTATGGGCCTTGAATTCCTGTTCTCTCCAAGACTTTAAGCATGAAGGGATGCTGAATTTTGTCAAATGCTTTTTCAGCATCCAATGAAATGACCATGTGGTTTTGTTCTTTGAGTTTGTTTATGTAGTGGATTGTATTGATGGATTTCCGTATATTGAACCAACCCTGCATTCCCGGGATAAAGCCTACTTGATCATGGTGGATGATCGTTTTGATGTGTTCTTGGATTCAGTTGGCAAGAATTTTATTGAGTATTTTTGCATCGATGTTCATAAGGGAAATTGGTCTGAAGTTCTCTTTCTTTGTTGGATCTTTTTGTGGCTTTGGTATCAGCGTAATTGTGGCTTCGTAGAAGGAATTGGGTAGTGTTCCTTCTGTTTCTATTTTGTGGAATAGTTTGAAGAGTATTGGTGTTAACTCTTCTTTGAAGGTCTGGTAGAATTCTGCACTGAAGCCATCTGGTCCTGTGCTTTTTTTGGTTGGAAGACTTTCTATGACTCCTTCTATTTCTTTAGGCATTATGGGACTGTTTAGATGGTCTAGTTGGTCCTGATTTAATTTTGGTATTTGGTATCTGTCAAGGAAATTGTCCATTTCCTCCAGATTCTCCAGTTGTGTTGAGTACAGGCTCTTGTAGTAGGATCTGATGATTTTTTGGATTTCCTCAGTTTCCGTTGTTATATCTCCCTTTTCATTTCTAAGTTTGTTAATTTGGATACTTTCTCTGTGCCCTTTGGTCAGTCTGGCTAAGGGTTTATCTATCTTGTTGATTTTCTCAAAGAACCAGCTCAAACAACCCTATTAAAAAATGGGGTACAGAGTTAAACAAAGAATTCTCACCTGAAGAACTTCGGATGGCGGAGAAGCATCTTAAAAAATGCTCAACTTCATTAGTCATTAGGGAAATGCAAATCAAAACAACCCTAAGATTTCATCTTACACCAATCAGAATGGCTAAGATTAAAAATTCAGGAGACAGCAGGTGTTGGAGAGGGTGTGGAGAAAGAGGAACACTCCTCCACTGCTGGTGGGGTTGCAAATTGGTACAACCACTCTGGAAATCAGTCTGGCGGTTCCTCCGAAAACTGGGCACCTCACTTCCAGAAGATCCTGCTATACCACTCCTGGGCATATACCCAGAAGACTCCTCACCATGTAATAAGGATACATGTTCTACTATGTTCATAGCAGCCCTATTTATAATTGCCAGATGCTGGAAAGAACCCAGGTATCCCTCAACAGAAGAGTGGATGCAAAAAATGTGGTATATCTACACAATGGAGTACTATTCAGCCATTAGAAACAACGAATTCATGAAATTCTTAGGCAAATGGATGGAGCTAGAGAATATCATACTCAGTGAGGTAACCCAGACTCAAAAGGTGAATCATGGTATGCACTCACTAATAAGTGGATATTAACCTAGAAAACTGGAATACCCAAAACATAATCCACACATCAAATGAGGTACAAGAAGAAAGGAGGAGTGGCCCCTGGTTCTGGAAAGACTCAGTGAAACAGTATTCAGCAAAACCAGAACGGGGAAGTAGGAAGGGGTGGATGGGAGGACAGGGGAAGAGAAGGGGGCTTACGGGACTTTCGGGGAGTGGGGGGGCTAGAAAAGGGGAAATCATTTGAAATGTAAATAAATTATATCAAATAAAAAAAAATTAAAAAAAAAAAGAAACCTGGACATCAACCCAGCCATAAAACCTTTTACCTATAAACCGTCCTGCTTCAGAATGGCCAACCAATGTCTGCTTTATATTATGGTCTATGGTATGAGAGGAACTATGTTACACTGCCCGGGTGGCCAGGAAGCAGAGACTGAAGAGTCCAGAGACCTAGGATAAAACCAGGTACTATTGGTCAAAATAAATGAATAAATATCAATGAAATGTTTCCTAGTGCTGTTCTGTTCTACTCATAGATTTGTACCATTCGACAATGGTCATCAGAGAGGCTTCTTCTGGCAGGAGTCGGGAGCAGATGCAGAGACCAACAGCCAGGCATTAGTGGGGAGAGAGGTTAAATTAGAGGACTCTATGGGGTCCCTCCTTCGGAGCTCAGGGAACTACATAGAAAGAGGAGAAGGACACCAGGAGAGCATGGTTCACTCAATCAACTAAGCCAGCTTCACATCCATTCTCAGAGATGTAAATGGCAAGCACAGGTTTGCAGTGTTAGCTCGAACACATAACCCTGTAATACATGGTGTGGAAGCTGTGTGGAATGGAGAGAGGGAAGACTGTGGTTGGGATATATTGTAGGAAAGAAGATTCTAGATTCAATCATAAAAAATTACTGATTTAAACCACAATACAACCAGAAAAGGAATGCTTGATATTTTGAGTTTTTTATTAATATTGATATTGTTGCCAAAAGAATGAATATCTCTTTTGACTTGTCATAAAACTTTGGAAAAACTATTTTACAAAATAGAGAAATAGAATCACCTTTTACTTCACATCCTTCTAAAATTTCAATCTCATAAGCAGGATATTTAACAGGTCTGGAGATAAATAAGTTATCAATCTGTTAATCAGATTATAAAAGAAGGGCATGGATTTGCACGGATGAAGGGACTGAAAGCTCTGGGGTGAGTAGACAGGAGAGTAAGGGGAAGGTATGATCAAAATATACTGTATATGCGTATTAAAAGTTCAAGGCATAAAATTTGCATAAGTGTGTGTGTGTGTGACACTGAATGTGGAAAAAGGCTCATGGTCATTAAGTTAGAGAGTCTCAAAACATAGCTTTTTGGACATTTAGAACCAGCATTACAAGAACATTTATTAGAGTTAATATTGCAACATATTTATTTTTCTGCTCCATGTCAGAGATATCACATGAATCTTTATTATGACTATCAAGCAGATTTATGCTTGAGTCTGATTTTGTTAAATTGCACATATTAAGCTCTCTGGGCATCCATGGCTCTTAATATAAGAGCAGAAATTCCAGCCACAAGACTCAATTTTTGCTTTCAGTTACAATACAAAGAAAATTAGAATATGTCAGAAAGCTCATCAAAAAAATAATCAGAAAAGCATCATTACATTTTCTTTTAGTGGAATACACTCTGAATGCCTAAAAAGGTACACAGACATCCATGTAAGTTAGTATATATCACTTGGGAGGCAGAGGCAGGCAGATTTCTTTTTTTTTAATTATATATTTTTATTTTCTATATTCTTTGTTTACACTCCAAATGATTTCCCCTTTCCCAGTTCCCCCCCTCCACATATGTCCCATAAGCCTTCTTCTCTCCACCCATTCTCCAATCACCTCTCTCCTTTTTCTCTGTCCTGATACTCCCCTCCAATGCTAGATCAAGCCTTTCCAGGATCAAGACCCTCTCCTTACTTCTTCATGGGAGTCATTTGTTATGCTAATTGTGCCTTGGGTATTCAGAGCTTCTGGGCTAATTAATATCCACTTATCAGAGATTGCTTTCCATGTGTATTCTTTTGTGATTGGGTTACCTCACTTAGGATGATATTTTCCAGTTCCAACCATTTGCCTAAAAATTTCGTGAATTCATTGTTTTTAATTGCTGAGTAGTATTCCATTGTCTAGGCCAGCCTGGTCTACAAAGTGAGTTTCAGGACAGCCAGGGCTATACAGAGAAACCATGTCTCAGAAAACAAAACAAAACAAAACAAAATAAAATAAAACAAAACAAAACAAAACAAAATAAAAAGTATATATCTTAAATCTGGGGCTGAGAGTTATCACTAGAATAGAGAGCACATATCCATTATTCTAGGTTAATGGCTCTCAAACTTTCTAATACTGTGACCCTTTAATATATTTAATCATGTTCTGATGACACCCAGTTATAAAATTTTTTTGCTACTTCATAACTGTAATTTTACTACTATAATGAATTATAAGTAAATATCTGATATACAGGATATTTGATATGTGCCACTGTTCTAGGTGGTGTAATAATTAAATGAAAGAAAGTGCTGAGCATGGTGGTGCATTCTTTTAATCTTGAATTTTTAGAAGGCACATACAGGCAGATGTCAGAGTTCAAGGCTAGCTTGGTTATAAAGAGTCTTCCAGGATGGCCAGGGCTAGATACAGAAACCCTGTCTTAAAATATAAATCCCACAAAACCAAAGCAAAACAAAACAAAGTACAGGGAGCAGTTTGGATCTCTAAGGATTTTGTTCTAGTGCTGGAGGGATGGGATCGGAGGTTAACACAGATGGAAAACATCCTCTGTTTGTTAGATCAGTCTTTTCATTGTCTGGATTTCTGACTCTCATTGAGCACAATGCCTGTTCCATCAATATGATTCTTCTTTTTTGAGCCCATCTTTTCCCTTATAACTCTAATCTAGAATGGTTTGTAGTGATGAAAATGTTTAATAGTAAGATGCTCACAATTTGTTTCCCTTCTTCAAGCATAGGGGAAAGCAGAATCTTAAAGTCTGCTACTGCTTTTCTCGTTGAGATATGAAAACACCAAGAGATGACAATGTGGTTGAATATCATCAACTATGTTTTCTCACCCACAGGTGACTAATTTCCTAGATTCTTCAGCCTTGCCTTCAACTTCTGATAAAAAGTAAAAGCCCACTTCTATGGGCACCATCTTCAAACATGATGTGATGTGAAAAGAACTTAAGAAATATACTCCAAAGACCAGGACCATATCAACATGTGGTTAGAAATAGCCAAAGGGTCCTGTCTAATCTATGTTGTCTTTAAGTCTCAAAGGATCAATTTACTATGACAAAGTGTACAGTAACTCATACTTTTAGAACTCAAGATTTATTATTTTAACCATATTATCTCAGAGGGTAGTGGTGGTACATAATTGTAATTCTGGCAGAAGCAGGCTGATCTATGAGTTGGTGGTTTGGTCCACAGACTTAGTAGTAGGATATCCAGGCTACACAAAGAAACCTTATCTCAAAAGAAAGAAAGAAAGAAAGAAAGAAAGAAAGAAAGAAAGAAAGAAAGAAAGAAAGAAAGAAAGAAAGAAAGAAAGAAAGAAAGAAGAAGAGAGAGAGAGAGAGAGAGAGAGAGAGAGAGAGAGAGAAAGAAAGAAAGAAAGAAAGAAAGAAAAAAAGAAAGAAAGAAAGAAAGAAAGGAAGGAAGGAAGGAAGGAAGAAAGAAAGAAACAAAGAAAGAAACAAGAAACAAAGAAAGAAAAAGAAAAGAAAAGAGAAAAACAACAAAAACCAAGGACTTTTATGACAAGGAACAAAATCTGTTCAACTACCCAACTTAATGTTTTCCAAACAATAAAAAGCAAGGGCAAAACTCCTGTACAGGATAATGCAAATAAACACGAGCAAAGTAGAGGATAGTATGAGGCCAAGGTTCAACTAGAGTAATCCTTAAAAGGAATATGGAAGATCAGAAAAAGATGTGTGCTAAGAACAGACTGTGCTTGATCAAGAGGCAATGTATTTATTTTGCTAAATTCAGAAGGAAATGATCCTGCTGCCAGCACAGAGTGGTATAATACAACTCAAGCCTCACAAGAAGGACATCTGAATGCACAACATCTCACTGATTGCTGATGGAAACACATCAACTGCAACTAGTTCATCTCCAGCATCTGGACCAAGGGGGAAAATCATCCTCACTAGAATCAAAGAAGCACGTTAAGATAGCAGAATTACAAAATATGTTAGGAACTCTCGTGCTTGTGATGCTTCATTGTGCTTGAGATCCTTGTTACTATGTGGTAGTCACCACCACAAACTTACTTACGAGTCAAGACAACACGGCGAGCTGGACAGAGTATGAATAATTTGGCCAATTCAATGGTATTCAATAAGCTACCTCTTAAGGCCTATGGTGTTTCCTCTCTTGTTGATTTCTTAATCAAATAACTTGTTATTAAATGTGAGATTTGTATAGATGAGGCAATTTTTTTTATTATAAGTGAACATAAACACTGATATTATAAAATTTATTTTTATATAAATATGAGAGTCAATAGACATAGCCTATGGGGGTACAACATATAAATATAATTTAAACTGTGTTTTTAAAGTTTAAAAGTTTTTTAAAGGTTAATGTTCAATTAAATCATGCCTCCAATTCAATGGAAAGGGTAACAAGGTCTGTCCTAATAAATACTAAAATAGCCTTAACCATCAAGTAGGTTTTAAAGACCCACCAAACTCATTAAAGTGTTTGGGGAAAATATATTTGATGCAATATGTCAATTGGGCATTATACTTTGAAACAACATAGTTAGGGTGTGCTAAGATTAAGTTACATGCATGTTCTAACAAGGTTTTATTAGTACTGATGTTTGTATACTGTTTGCTTAAATTGGGATGACTTGATCTCTGGTGTGTATTATGGCCAATTTATTGGCCAATGTACTGAGTGTCCCTCAGTGTGGTATAACATAGCTTGTAATCTTCTTTTATGGATGTGTTCAAGGCTGCACAGTCAAAATCCAATTCTAATAAAAAAAGGTAATAGCTTAAAACATAAAAGAATCATATTTTATAGGTTTTTTTTCAGATCCAAAATAAAGAAACTTGGCTCCTCTCTGTATGATCATCAAGTGGGATATTATACTAAGGACTGTAAAGGGAGAAGCCGGTAACTGTGTTGAGACAAAAGCAGTCTTGAATTTACTGTAAGTTCCAAAAAGTTTCTGAGCTAGATCTTAGTTAAAGGAAAAAATAAAAATGGAAATAGAAAGTACACTGACATTTCTAGAAAGAACACAGGAAAAGTCCGTATTTAAATGACAGGGAATTCAGAACTGAAGCTTGCACTTAGCAACAGATCCAAAAAAGCAGAATCCCCTGCATCAGATGAAGAACTTCAGGAAGTGTTGAGGGCAGATATAAAATAGGAAGCTGAAGTGTCCAGCTGTGGGGAAAATGTGTCACCAGGAATGCCAACAAATTTGATCTCTTTCTCTGGTAAGGCAACTTTTGTACAATTAGGTCTCTGAAGATATTGTATTATCTTTAAAATAATAGGGGCTAGAGGCTGGAGAGATATCTAAGCAGTGAGTAGTGCAGGCCTATACCCTGTCAGGAGGCACACAACTCTCTCTAACTCAGCTCCAAGAGATGCAGTACACTTGGAGGTCCCCTGTACACAAATACACACACACACACACACAGAGAGAGAGGGGGGGGATGGACAGACAGACAGAGACAGATGAATCCTATTTAAAGTAGCCCTAAAAACAGAGTTCAAAAGGGCATATGAAATAACAGGAACCAATTCTTATGGAGTCTACAGTTGAAACAAGGTTTTCAAACTGTGTGCTACTTGCAAAGATCAAATAAATGTTATAAAAATCCCATCTCCCCAGCACCACCTCTAATCTAAGAAAACACTATCTCTAAAGACACTTCCATCACAGTCACTGAACACAGGCTCACGAAATTATAGTTATGTTTTTTTTCTAGATGGAGACAATAAGAACAAAAGTTTTGGGTTGGATGTTGTGAGTCTTCACATTTATAGCCAGTTTCAAGAAAAAAAAGGCAACTTCTAAATGATCATTTATGGAGGCAGAACAGAGAATAGCACAATGCAGTGAGTGTATTACACTTCCACAGGAGGGCTGGATAGATGGCTCTGACATTAACTGCTAGGCTCCACAACCAAGAAAATGTTCACAGAAAAGTATGGATAAAATTGAAATGGTGAAGGCTCTTCAGTCAGGATCACCAACACACTATTGTTCCAAGAGATTTGAACTTATTACATGATACCTGATGTTCACATCAACAGTGAATGCCCAAGCTGTCTCTTCCATGTTGTCTGAGAAAAGCAACCCTGTTACAGTACTTGCTAGCTGCGAGTAGCCCCACTCTGAAGGAATGCCAGGATCTGAAGCAAAGGTGCCACCTTGCCCTCTACACTTTTCCAGAAAGTAGTCCCATTCTAGAGATCCTGTTGTACTGTGCTCCTGATTACACAAAGAATGTCAACACTGGAACTGGTCCCCATCATAGACCAGAGTAGTGTGCTATGACTATATAAAGTGTCTCCAGAAGACACTTGCTTTATCTCTTTATGATCGGCACATGTACCCGTGAGCTATGCCAGTCAGGCTACCATTATGATACTTTATGAACTGAAAGTTTTAGGGAGAGGGGAGAGGGCTTATGGGACTTTGGGGGAGGGGGAAACCAGGAAAGGGGAAATCAATTGAAATGTAAATAAAGAATATATATAATAAAAAATGAAATTCATCCAACAAAGAAAGTTTTGAAAGTGGAATATTTCTTTTAGATAATCCATCTCCTCTAGTTATACAGATGCACAGCAAGTATCTACTGTTTACATGCATAGAGAGCTGTTTTCTTTTTTCGATGGTTTGTTTTTCTTTTTATCTTTCTTTTGATTTTCTTTTTATTCACCATTTTGTTTACATTTCGAATGTTATCCTACTTCCTGGTCAGGTCCCCCCTCCAAGAACACTCCACCCCATGCCCTTTGCCTCTAAGAGGGTGTTCCCCCATGAACTCCTGCCTCACCCGTCTAGCACTCCTCCCTTTCTCTAGGGCACCAAGCTACCCTAGGACCAAGCACCTCCCCTCCCACTGATGCCAGATGAGGCAGTCCTCTGCTAACATATGTAGCAGGAGCCACGGACCAGCACATGTATACTCTGGTTGGTGGTTTAGTCCCTAGGAGCTCTGAGGGGTCTGGTTGGTTATACTGTTGTTCTTCCTATGGGGTTGTGATCCCCTTCACCTCCTTCACCCCTTCCCCTGACTCTCCCATTAGAGTTTCAGGACTTAGTCCAATGGTTGGCTGTGAGTATCTGTATCTGTCTTAGGTACTGGGAGAGCCCCTCAGAGGACAGCCATACCAAGTTCCTCTTGGCATCAACAATAATGTCTGGGTTTGGTGTCTGCAGTTGAACTGGATCTCACAGTGGGTGGCCTTTCCTTCAGCCTCGGCTCCATTTTTGTCCCTGCATTTCCTTTAGACATGGACAATTCTGGGTTAAAATTTTTTGGATGGTTGGTGGCCTCATCCCTCCATGCCTATCTGTCTTGACATAGCCCTGTTCTGTAGATCAGTTTGACTTTGAAGGCTAATTCCCCATCTTAGGTTTCCAAATGCAAGGATTACACATATCAGCCCCTGTATTAATCACTTTTTCTGAACATTTATTCACTTTAACAATTACAGAGGTAAGGAATTAACACTAATTTGATAATTATTTTCTAAGGTCAAAAACTGTAGGCAATCTTACACAGGCTCTATATACAAGTGTCAAGTACAACTATCTGGTCTACTGTAGAGACTTCTATTTCATCTATGACTTGTTATTCTGTAATACTGAATCAGAGCATTTGTGGTGGTGAGTATGTGTTTGATTCCAGTGCTAAAAGACACAGAGTGAATCAGACAGTCAGGAAACAGGGGTACAGGATTTAGGCAATGCAATGAATCATGGGTTCTAGAAAAGGGTTTTAAAATAGAAGGAAGGATCATAAATGTAAAAGCTCACTAAAATTCTCTCTGTTTCTGTCTCTCTCTCTCTCTCTCTCTCTCTCTCTCTCTCTGTGTGTGTGTGTGTGTGTGTGTGTGTGTGTGTTTGACTGGAACTTAATTCAGTCTTTAATAATATACTAAACAATATAGAATAGGATATTTGTCTCATGAAGGTTTACTTGTAGTAAACTTGTGAAGAGTGGTATTAACTTCTCTTTCCAAGTATATGTATGGGTTTGTCATGGTAACATGATAACCAATTAATTCTCTTCATTACTCAATTTTCCTACAGTATTTACCTTTTCAAAAGGCTTAGGAAGCCAATATTTGGAAGTGTGTTCAGTTCATGTATTTGCTGGCAATAATATTTAGTGAAATGGGAATCTTGACCTCTGAAAAGGGAAAATCAAACATAAAAGCATGAACAAATTTTGTAAAATATAAACTAGTACATCATTGTGCTTGATGCCATAGAGTAATTTGGTGTTATGCAGTGTATAACAAAGATCTGCCAGTAACTCGCATTTAGATGAAATAATTGCTTGCTTGGATTTGGAGAGCATTAAATGAAACTCATTTTATTTCATTTACAGACATTAAAATTGAAAATGTCTACAACTGGCTATATTTTACTGACAATATAAGTAATAGTCAGTCAGTTTTCATCTTCACTTTATTTGTGATGAGTCAGGTCAAGGAGGAGATTTTTTTCTGGAAATATTTCACTACAGATTTTCTCACAGCATGTTAACATGTTTACAGCCTTCCTCTAACTTATTTTCAATTGGAAACAAATAGAAGGTAGTCCCCATAGAATACTTACAAAACATCAAATGCACAGGAGCAGTAATCACATGCAATCCACACAGCCTTCCAGGGTGCAGCTTGCAAGGATAACATCACTGTCCCCTGTGCATTTGGCAGTTGCCTCCCTAACAGGTGTTATAACCAAGTTTTTTCCATGGATACACAGTAACAATCTAATTCCAACATGGACACATTCTAAGTGTTATTATGTCAATTGCCACTAGTCGGAATGTAAAAACTCAAGCCTGATGTATTTTTACATCTGCAGCCTTGGGTTTTGCAGTATGACAGAGTTTACCCATCACTTTCAAAATTTTGCTATGCAAATATTAAAAAACAACACAACACAACAACAACAACAACAACAACAACCTTAGCTGAACTGGGACAAATCAGGAGATTATTCTTTATTTTTTCTTGTGTTCCATCTAAAGTAGTCTGTGAGTGCCCTTAATTGAGGATGAATATATCTTGATGTTAATAAGCAGAAAAGACAATTATTTGTTTCCTTATGTTGTATATGACAAACTTTTTAATCTTCCGCTTACTGGTTGCATTCTTCATCATTGGGGAATATGGCATTGCTGGAATAGATGAGCTAGAAAATATCTATCTTAATGTGACTTAAATATTGGCCAACATTCATTTTGCTTCAAATGAAACAAAACATTCAATGTCAAACACTTTCTTTTAGCAATTTTTATATACCATTACATTTTGAAATGTAGAGTTTCAGGGAAGCTGAAACTTAAACATATATTGTTTAAAGATGGTTTACCTAGACACAGAAAGTTTACCCCTGCATATGTGACTACACACACCATGACATTATTTATGACTACACGTACTTTAAGCATCTGGAATGTTTACAAATGAATAAGAGAGATATAGGAAGGTAAATGAAAGAATCCAAAGACAAGAGAACTATATACTCCAAGAACCATATACAAATGAGAGCCACAATAGGCAGATCTAGGAAAGGATATTAGTGTATGTCTGTTGCTAGAAGAGAATGAG